>NC_134152.1:14813214-15416428 GCF_033958435.1 Carettochelys insculpta
TGTCATGCTGCAAGCAGCAATGCACTAGCACATGTGGTTACAACAGAAGGTAGTGTTTTCTTAATGACAATCTTGAAAGTGACAATAAACATGGGTAGAGAAAGACTAACTTTGTTAAGTGTGTTCTGTCACAGAGACCAGTTCCCATTCCAAGTACTGAGCTGAAGAAAGATATGAAGGAAGGAGCCAGGGAGAAGAAAATGAGTCTGCTACAAGACAGGCCCTCTAGCTGTCTCTCCCTCAGAACACCACGTTGCAGAGGCTACAGCAGCCTTGGCATTCCTTCCCCAGAGGTCTGTAGCCCACCTTAGCTGTCTGGGGAAGCAATTGCACCAAAGTGACAAGACTGGATGTTTGAGGACTGTGTTGAGGGGTTCCTCTCAGCAAATGCTGTGTGTGTGTTTTCTGTCTGATCCAAGCAAGGTTTGGAGCAGTAGGAGGATTTTCCTAGCACTGGGGGATCCACAAGTTTAGAAGTTTAAAGGAGGGAGGCCCAGTGTTTGGGTGCAAATCAACAGGGATGGGTTGAGCTAACACCTAGTGTTAAGTTCAGTGGCTTACCAACTGGCAAACTACTCGAGTCATCCACTACAACAGAGCAATCTACCACGTCGTATGAAGAGCAGGTAGGACAACTTAAGTTGGGAGGGTTAGTCTTGTTTTTTCCTTTCTTCCATCATCTTCCTCTTTTTCTGGTAACTTCATATTGGCTCTTATGCCTGTTTGAACCTGTGATGGGCATGTTCCTAGGCACCCAGCCTCAGCCATCAGGGGTCCCTATGTGTGCTGAATGTAGGCCTCCTGACCTTCCATCCCTCTGTTGCCCTTCCTTCCTCTCATGAACAGAGGGTCTAATCCAAATAGGAAAGTCAGTAGAAACTTCCCCATTGACATCAGTGGGCTTTTGATGAGGTTCTTGGTCTCTAATTCAGCTCCAGCTCCTTCCTCCTGGAATGCCTAAAATTCTCTGCTCACTGGAGCAACACAATCCTATGCCCAAATAACAAAGAGGAAAGTTTCCCTCAGAATCCTTGAGTCCCCTGACCAGTCATTATGTCACTCCCCACAGCCTCACTCAATGGACACTGCACAAAAATTCAAAGTGAGAAAGACCCAAAGAATATTTGCAGTCTCCAATCCTGGAACTAAACCTAGACAAATATACTAACATGCTTGTTCAAAAACCTTCCACACTATAAATGCAAGGGGGGGTTCTTTTATCCCCAGCAAGTACTTGAAACCTTTTGCATCATTGCCTGGGTCTAATTCTGCAATTGCTAGTCTGGAAATCTGCACTGGTTTCAGTGGGAATTGTGCTTGAGAAAGGTCTAAAGGATTGCATGAAAGTGGCATTACTAATTACTAGTTAATACAGTTCTCTGTCAATCTGAAACTTCCATGGATTAACTCAGTCATGTGTTTCTCTGGCTTACTCTTGTGTTTTCCTTCATAAATTTTCAGCTCTGATTACAGCTGTCTTATGGTTCCTTTTCCAAATAAATACAGAAGTTTAGCAAGACTCACTTACCAATTCCATGTAGCATTATTGGCAAAAAATTTGCCACTGTATTTTTCTTCTGTCAGGCTTTTCATAAAAGTAACATTGTGCTTTGTTAGAGCTTATTCTCTGTAATGTCTCGGATGAACATTGATATTTCCTTTACAGATGAAAGCAGAAATTATTTTCCTTGTACTCCTTCAAGCTTGGCTCTCTCACTAAAGAGGTTTCCTTTTAGTGACAACATTAGCAAATCTGTTCTTTAAATCTTTCAGATTAAGTGGGCTTGATCTATGCTTTGTCACTTACTAGATTTCCAGAAATCCATCTCTTTACCAAAAACCCCGTCCATATGAAAATCAGGACCCTGGAAGACCATTCAATGACTCATCCTGAAGTTGTGCTCTATAGCAGAAAGTTTCCATGTTACTGAGTTCCAACATCACTGATTTGTCCCAGCTGACAGGCAAACAATAGACCGGGGTCAACAACCTTTCCAAGATGGAATGCTGAAATTTGACCTTTTGACCTCTGTGCACAGGCCAAGTCCCAGCGATATTAAAGTCACTGACAGGCCCCTTTGTCAGGGGAGTTAGGAAGCATCTTTCAGTCCTAAGTTTGTCTGAGCTGTTTCTTGTTTTTACAAGGCAGCATGTTTCGTGGCACCCTCTGGCGTGTTAGCTGCTCATGAGCAAAGATTCGGTTCTGGGTCCTGTTCTGCTCAACATATTTATCAATGACCTGGATGAGGGGTTGGATTGCACCCTCAGCAAGTTTGCAGATGGCACTAAGCTAGAGGGAGAGGTAGATACGCTGGAGGGTAGGGACAGGGTCCGGACTGACTTAGACAAATTGGAAGACTGGGCTGCAAGAAATCTGATGAGGTTCAATAAGGGCAAGTGCAAAGTCCTGCACTTGGGCCAGAAGAATCCCAAGTATTGTTACAGGCTGAGAGTTGTAGTGGACGAGAAGCTGGACATGAGTCAACAGTGTGCCATTGTGGCCAAAAAGGCTAATGGCATATTAGGTTGCATCAACAGGAGCATTGCCAGTAGATCCAGAGATCCTCTTTATTCGGCTTTGGTGAGGCTGCATCTGGAGTACTGTGTCCAGTTCTGGGCCCCCATTTATAGGAAGGATGTGGATACACCAGAGAGGGTTCAGCAAAGGGCGACCAAAATAATTAGGGGGCTGGAGCATATGACTTATGAAGAAAGGTTGAGGGAATTGGGACTGTTTAGTCTGCAGAAGAGAAGACTGAGGGGGGACTTGATAACAGCCTTCAACTTACTGAAGGGAGGTTGCGAAGAGGCTGGAGAGAGGCTGTTCACAGTGGTCACGGATGGCAGAACACGGAACAATGGTCTCAAGTTGCGGTTGGGAAGGTCCAGGTTGAACATTAGGAAAAACTTTTTCACTAGGAGGGTGGTGAAGCGTTGGAATGGTCTGCCCAGGGAAGTAGTGGAGTCTCCATCCCTGGAGGTGTTTAAGTCTCGCCTTGACAGAGCTCTGGTGGGGCTGATCTGATGGGTTTGGTCCTGCTTAGAGCAGGGGGCTGCACTCGATGGCTTTTTTAGGTCTCTTCCAGCTCTATTGTTCTATGATTCTATGAGCCGTGTAGCAGGAGTCCAACAAACACAGCGGGTTTCATCTGCCTGGTCTGAAACAAGAGAATTTGCCAGACCGGGAAGGCCCAGGGCTTCTGTCGCAGGTGGCCCTAGCCTCCCAGCGTTCCAAGCTTCCTGGGCTGCCATGGGGCTGTAGCTCTGCACTCCTGGGGCTGCCACAAGGCTCTGGCAGTGGGAGATCTGTCTCAGTTCCAGCCCTACACTGTGGCAGGGGCTATGATAGCATCTCTGGCCCCAGCCCTGTGCTCTAGCAGGGCTCTGCAGCAGAGGCCCTGGCCCCAGCTCCATGCTGCAGAGGGGCTGGCAGGGGCTCCGCTTAGATTTCCAGAAATCTATCTCTTTACAAAAAATCCATCCATATGAAAATCAGGGCCCTAAAAGACCATTTGGTAACTCGTCCTGAAGTTGTGCTCTACAGCAGGAAGTTTCCATGTTACTGAGTTCCAACATCACTGATTTGTCCCGGCTGACAGGCAAACAACAGACTGGGGTCAACAACCTTTCCAAGATGGAGTGCCAGGGGGGATCCAGCCCCCTCCCATTCTGTAGAGCTCCAGCTCTGGCCCCACCCCCAGACCCTGCCCCACTGATGTGAGTCTGGCCCCAGTGTTGGGACTCTCTGCCTGGGGGAAGGAGGAGTGGGGCCAAGCTCGTGCCACATGTTGCTGAAAATCGGCTTGCAGGTTGCTGACCCCTGCAGTGTACAGTACATCCTGCAGTTCTCAACTAATCACCCAGACAGAGCACTTCAGAAAAGATCTTCCCTTCACAGTATCAAGCAAAAACAGGTTGGTGGATTCAAGCCAACAGCACCAACGAAACAGTGTGAAATCCCCAAAATCAGTACTAAAAGAAAAAGTCTAATTCTGTTCTCAGTTGCATGCGCAGGCCCCAGGGAGCAACAGCTGGTGCTTGAGGGAAGAAATTGATCCCATACGTGGAAACATGCAAAAAATGTTGACTTTGTGGAACCGTGCATCTTGCTGAGAAATTTAAAGGAATTCAGGATAAAATATTACCCTCAACTGTACCACTGGTTTCAAAGAAACTATGTTCATTGTACCAATGGGCAGAACTGGATCTTCTGCGTTAGGCACCAAGACCTGGCTGAGGAGAATCCTGCATGTGTGACGTAGAACATGCTTGACTTGGAACCTTTTGGATCCCAGTTCATTGGAAAGGTGTTACAGCCCTAGAGAACTGCATCATTCACTAGCAGGAGAGGAGAAAGTCCACTGACAAGATTGCAAAGTGGATGGCTCTAGGGTTGTGGTCCACGCCTGACAAAAACTTATCTGAGAATCTATTTTGATTCAGAGAAGTGCAAGAGTGGCTGTCGCTCTTCAGGGGAAAAGCAAGTCTGAATAGGTTTCTGCCTTTTTAACTTGGGGCACAAAGGCACTCAAGCAGTTTTGGATCAGATTCTACCTTTTGACAGATGTTCTCCCTCTTTGCCTCCCCATCCCAACCCACCTCAGCATTCGGTATCACACAAGCTGATTGCAATAAATTCTTTAGAAGTGTATATTCAAGGTACTGCAATGACCAGCCTTGCATTATTCTTACACACTGCTGGAGAAATGGAGAGGGAAAATACACAAGCATAGTAGGAGACAGAGGAACAATTTATCATGTAGTAATGATCTGGAACTGAGCCATACATGAATTATAGGGTATTTAAAACAAGTGAGAACATTTCTCAGTTCAGTTCCCCATTTTGGATGTTGCTTCCACAGTTATTGAGAACTGTAGCCTGTTCTGTTTTACAAAAAGCCAAGAATTCAGAACTCAGAAAAGCACGCAACATGCTATTCCCATCATGTTCCTCCTGCGGAGCCAGTGATATCACCTCAGTGGCCTCAGTGGCCTGGACTCATTTTTAACATTTCCTCAGTTGTCGGGGATGCCTGGTATTGTACTCCTTCATGAGAGAAGAAGCAGAACTCCTACAACAGCTTGTAATTATTAGAATTAGATATGGGTCGGAACAAACCCTCCAGATCCAGATAATCACAAACTTTGGGATTCAGGGTTTAAAATATTGGCAATGCTCTCTGCCCCAGTAGGATTTAATCAGAATGCTTACAAGATCTAGTTAATATCTGTGAAGCACTCAAAGTACAGAATGTGCTGTATAAAGACTAAATATGGTCTTAAACCACATGATCAGCTATACATCTGAGGCGTAAATAAGTCCTATACGGCCGCGTCTACACGTGCACACTACTTCGAAGTAGCGGTGCCAACTTCGAAATAGCGCCCGTCACGGCTACACATGTTGGGCGCTATTTCGAAGTTGAAATCGATGTTAGGTGGCGAGATGTCGAAGTCGCTAACCCCATGAGGGGACGGGAATAGCGCCCTACTTTGAAGTTGAACGTCGAAGTAGGGCACGTGTAGACGATCTGCGTCCCTCACCATCGAAATAGCGGGGTCCACCATGGCGGCCATCAGCTGAGGGGTTGAGAGACGATCTCTCTCCAGCCCCTGTGGGGCTCTATGGTCATCGTGTGCAGCAGCCCTTAGCCCAGGGCTTCTGGCTGCTGCTGCGGCAGCTGGGGATCCATGCTGCATGCACAGTGTCTGCAACCAGTTGTCGGCTCTGTGGATCTTGTGTTGTTTAGTGCAACTGTGTCTGGGAGGGGCCCTTTAAGGGAGCAGCTTGCTGTTGAGTCCACCCTGTGACCCTGTCTGCAGCTGTTCCTGGCACCCTTATTTCGATGTGTGCTACTTTGGCGTGTAGACATTCCCTCGCAGCGCCTATTTTGATGTGGTGCTGCCCAACGTCGAAGTTGAACATCGACGTTGCCAGCCCTGGAGGACGTGTAGATGTTATTCATCGAAATAGACTATTTCGATGTCGCTACATCGAAATAAGCTACTTCGATGTAGCGTGCACGTGTAGACGTAGCCTACATCGTCAACTAAGAGTAAAGATGCACCCACTTGTTTTGCAATATAGATGAAAATGCTCCTCCTTGTTTCCCTCATTTCCCTATGGAGTTGCTTCACCAACCTCTGCTTTTTCTCATCTCATAAGCAACAAGGCCTCTCTGTTGCCATCCTTGCTGAGATAAAAACCAAGCCCTGCGTGCGTTTCTTTTCCCCATCAATTCCATCCACCTTTTTTATCCCCGCCCTCCTCTTTGTAACTTGTGTCTCTCAGCCAGTGACTCTTCCTGTGCCATCCAGTCTCAGCAGGTCTGTAGTTTTCCCCACTTCTACCACTGTATAGAGAGGAAAACCCCACAAGGGTTTCCTGGTAGATTTATCCCCAGGTGGGTGGGGATTCTCCATACACGCAAAAGGCATCTGGACTGGCCCCCAGACTTCACAGGTTCTCTGGATTTCTGAACCTCCAGTGGTGAGGTGGTGAGCAGGTGCCTAGACCCCCTATGCTGCTATGTTTTCTTCAGCACTCCACTGCCTTCTCCTTGGTGGCATGGTGCCAATGGAGCAGTCTTTCCAAAGCTTCTGAAGCTGACAGACACAGCAGCTCACAGGATTCCCCCTTTAAAAGGGAAATCCAACCTCAAGTGATACGGGTGCATGGAAAGAAATAAGACTGCATGATTTTCTCTTCAGAGCTCCATGAGTCCAGTGGAGGATGTGATACGTAACCCCTTCACCAAGCCTAGCCTATTCACTTGGCCATGCCCCAGCCCTCTGCAGGATATAAGATACTGCTATAGGGAAAGCTGAGACCCTAATCAGCATGTGGATGATGGTCAGACTCTGTCCCAGTTAGTGAACATTGTCTTGTATATGTTGCATGTAATACATTGTATGGAGTAAGGTCATATTGTAGTGCAACCCTTCCTATAACCAGACCTAAACCTGCAGTCTCTTGTGTGTCATTGGAATCGTTTACACAAGGGTTACAGGCTGTTCCCCTCGTTAAGTGTAGGAATGGTAGAGCAAAAGAAAACAAAGCAGGAAAACTAAGAGAAAAATGCAGACAGAGCTGCTGCCGGGCACGTCCTGAGAAAGCGAAAGATTTATTGATGTTAATCATTGAATATGAAACTCCCAACCCAAATACATCCAGGGAATTTATCCAGATTAACTGAGAAGAAACAATGCAGTTCCACTAGAAGTCAATAGCTGGGGGCCAGCAAAGTATAATAATAATTTAATCTAAAAGTGACCTTTGGGTAAATAGAAACTAAGAGCGTGTGATAGGTGATGAGCAAAAGTGTATTTGCCTTAACTGTCTGGTAAGAGCTGTGCCTGTGTGCAGCCCAGATGCAGAAATGTAGCCATTTTTAATTTTTCTTGCGGTATCACCAGAACTTCCTGTTGGCTAACACAATCCTGTCTCTATTACTCTTTCTCCCATCACCATCGCTTACAAGCCACTGCAGATTAATACAGTCAGAAAGGCTTTATTTAATGTGGCAAGAAATCAGATAATTGCCTCTAGTGAAATCAGGGATCTCTTCCAGCTATTGCAGTTTATTTTAAAAGTGACTGTTTTTTGCATTAGCACCATGGGCTGGATCCTGCTGCCTATGAAGACAATGGCAAAACCCTCACCAAGTTCAGTGGGAGTACAGTCTGTCCCATAAGACAGACACATTGGTTCTCTAAGAATGCCCATTGTTACAGGTGTGGTGTTTAAAAAAAAGTGTGTGTGTTGGGGGGGATCTGCATCTATGCAGACAGTGAAAGTTTCCTGAGATGGTGCTCAGGAATACACAGCATTGTTTCTGTTTTTGTGGGAGCAATAAAACGTTTTGGTGTTGTGCTGCATGCTGCAAATGGTTATTTTTGTGCAGCTCTTTACAAGGTGCTCTTACCACCTGTTTTTCCCCTAGCACATTGCTTGTTCCTTCTTGAGGTAGTTGAGAACATGAAGACCTTGTCAACACTAACCCTCCTCCATGATCTACCCTACCAACTTCAGTTGTGCAAATAATGTAGAAAACCATGGCATTTTCCACTCGGTGAGGTCTGCAGGCGTGGCTCTCCCATTGATTACAGCTACTCTTCTTGGCCTGGTAGTTGATGGGAGTGTGTTCAGAGATAAAATTGTTGCATCAAATTGATGGCCAGTGGACCAGTTGCTGCATCATTGATCTAACATGTAGTGGAGACAAACACAAGATACAGTCACTTCCCAAAAGAGCTTCCTTGCAAACAGGGTGAGTAACTGGAGAGAGATAGCAAAGAGTACAGGCAGGCTGTTTTTTTAAGTTCTTAATACCAAAGTATTATGAGTTCTAAGCTGCATCTAATATGCAGCCACCATCCCAGAACTTACTTGCCATGGTAACCAACGCTTAACCAAATATAGCTGCTCTTCTCGGCCATTTCTTTGACTGCCTAGTGCCTCCGCTTTGTCACTCACAAAGAACAGTTTGTGGAGAGGGCAGATTCAGCATGATTTCACGTACATTTTAAGTCAATATCCAAAAATGCCATGCAGTTTTGACTATGAATGGTCTCACTTACTGAAGAGCTTACCAGTGATCTGCAGCCAACGTGGCAAATCACTGAAGGGGATATAATGTTTGGTGAACTAAGAATACTTGTCACTTCCCAGGTTAGAGGCTCATTATAAACGATAAATAATTAGTGCTCACACCATCCCTGTGAGGTACAGTAGTTGTTTGCCACATTTTATAAATACAGAAACAGAAGCAGAGTATTTGTGATGGTCAAGACTGTAGGAGTCAGTGGCTGGACCAGAATTCAGGAGCTCTTGGCTCCCACTCCAATGACAGGATAAGGATTAACTCATGTTAGACAAGTTGAAAGGAAGATTAGTCGACGGAAGGGCTTGCAGGAGGCCTTTCAGGATATGCCTCTAGCTGCTTTGTAAATGCTCCGCATGAAAAAACAGGATTTGGTCTTAAAATACAACCTTAGATCAATGTTTTCAAATTCCAAAATATATTATATAGGTGTTGCGTCCTGCCTCCCAGCTTTAGCATCTTCTGCAGCATCATATTGGTATATATAAAGTAATGCAGCAATGTTACCACATAGCAGGGTAGGTAAACTACAGTAGGTTCCAGTGAAATTGTTGTGTAATTATCTCACTGTTACAAAGTGTGTTATTGTCACTGCTCTATGGCAGGAGGTCTCAAACTCAATTTACCTTAGGGCCAGTCCTCCAATGCTCCTCATGGGCCAGTGGTCACCCCATCTGGCAGGGCTCCAGGAAGTCTCCATCCCCCACCCCCCACATCTCCCAGCCTTGTCTGCTGGCCCACACACTCCCCACTTCACTTGCTGCACTGAGGCAGAGTGGCCAGGGAGTTGCTGGTGGAGAAGAAGCTGCCGTGTTGCTCCATTTCCCTGCAGCTCCTGCCTCCTCAGTGAGGGAGTGTGTGGGCAGGGGAGGCTGACTGCTGCTGTCACCCCACACTGGCCCCCACCATTAATGCCCAACGCCATGTCCCTTGGAGGAGGGGACTTGAGGGAAAGGGTGCAATGGGGGGGAGAGGGCGGAGCAGGGACAGGAAGAGGCAGGGTGGGTATAGACTTGGGGGAAGTGTACAGACCTCCGTTTGTGTGCCAGCAGCTGTGTGTGGGCCGGATTGTGGAGCTGTTCAGTCAGAACAGGACCCCAGCGCTGTGAGTTTGAGACCCCTTACAGAGGCGTTTGCTGGGCCAGGAGCAGGAACGGCCACAATATCTCACTACAATCAGTCTCTGGGGCCGTCCTGTGTTCAGTGCAAAAGTGCAGTTACTCCAGCCTTCAGCAGGGTCAGAGCAAACTTATAGTCAGTAGCCCTAGCTTAGGGCAGAGCAACAGTTACTTCAGGGCTCAGCTCCTCTAGGCAGGCCTTAGGCCAGGCCTGCAGTACAGGGGAAGGTTGAATTAAGGTATACAATTTCTTTTGCATTAATTATGTAACTGGAGTCAGCATCCCTTAATTCAGGCTTCTGCGCTGACTGCACTCAGGGAGGTCAACAGGCACGTGTGATCCTAGTCGGGGTCAGGAACTTCAGCACCGACGCAGGCACGCTATAAGTTTGATGTAGCATGTCCCTGTTAGGCACACTAAATCGAACTCCAGAAAATCAACCATGGCAGGGTCACTTGTCCCTGCAGTAAAGACATTACCCTAAGCAAACAAGCAGTCAGTAAAAAACCAACAACCACAGTCTATACTGCAGGAATACCAATCCTGGAACTTTTCCTTGCAACAAAGCCTGTTGCCAACTTTGTCCACTTATCTATTCTGGAGATACCATCACTGGACCTAACCAGGTTAGTCACAGAATCACGGGCACATTCTCATGTTCCTCAACTAACATCATATATGCCATCATGTGCCAACGATGCCCAGAATGCTTTGTATATTGGACAGACTTCAAACTCTCTTAGGCTGTGTCTACACGTGCACGCTACTTCGAAGTAGCGGCACTAACTTCGAAATAGCACCCGTCGCGGCTACACGCGTCGGGCGCTATTTCGAAGTTAACTTCGACGTTAGGCGGCGAGACGTCGAAGTCGCTAACCTCATGAGGGGATCAGAATAGCACCCTACTTCGACGTTCAACGTCAAAGTAGGGACCGTGTAGATAATCCGCGTCCCGCAACGTCGAAATTGTGGGGTCCTCCATGGCAGCCATCAGCTGGGGGGTTGAGAGACGCTGTCTCTCCAGCCCGTGCGGGGCTCTATGGTCACCGTGTGCAGCAGCCCTTAGCCCAGGGCTTCTGGCTGCTGCTGCTGCAGCAGGGGATTCATGCTGCATGCACAGGGTCTGCAACTCGTTGTCGGCTCTGTGGATCTTGTGCTGTTTAGTGCAAGTGTGTCTGGGAGGGGCCTTTAAAGGGAGCGGCTGGCTGTTGAGTCCGCCCTGTGACCCTGTCTGCAGCTGTGCCTGGCACCCTTATTTCGATGTGTGCTACTGTGGCGTGTAGACGTTCCCTCGCAGCGCCTATTTCGATGTGGTGCTGCGCAACGTCGATGTTGAACATCGACGTTGCCAGCCCTGGAGGACGTGTAGACGTTATTCATCGAAATAGCCTATTTCAATGTCACCACGTCGAAATAGGCTACTTCGATGTAGGCTTCACGTGTAGACGTAGCCGTAGACAAAGAATTAATGGGCATAAAACAGACATAAAAACACTACTGATTCACAAACCTGTCAGCCAGCACTTTAATGGAGTGGGCCATTCTGTTAATGACCTGAAAGTCTGCATTTACTGAAGAGGAATTTTCACAGCAGTTTGGAAAGAGAGGCTGCTGAACTCTCTTTTATATTCAAATGTGACACATTAACACTGGTTTGAACGAGGATGAGAATTTTCTAGATCATTATAGGGGCTCGTATGCATACTTGGCTTTATCTAATTCTTGACCTCCCCCTGCCCCCCCCGCCCCACTCTCTGATTTGCTCACCTTGATAATATTGCTCTGATTTGTCAACCTTGGTTACTATTTTTGGTTTTCTGTGCCTTAAATATTGAGTCAGTTCTGGTGTGGCTATGGTCTGAAGAAGTGGGTCTGGCCCACAAAAGTTCATCACCTAATCAATTATTTTGTTAGTCTTTAAAGTGCTACTGGACTGCCTTTTTGATTTTATAGTATATAGACTAGCATGGCTTTTTCTCTGTTACTATTCAAGCAGTCAGTAAGTGTAAGCCTGCCCAGTTTCAGGGCAGGGCAGCAGTTAGTGCAGGGCTCAGCTCCTTTTAGCAGGGGCTGAGCAAACTCGCAGTCCAGGTGTAGGACCGGGGAGGGGGAGACTGCCACCCTGTGAGGAGTAGCCGAGGGGGTGCAGGCCTGCCCAGCCTGGGGCCCTAACAGTTGCCATCACTAGCTGCTGGTCAGTGGGGCTCCAGACCACAATACACTGAGATTGGCTCAGGCAGTGCTACAAACCCACTAGGGTCGACTGCCCCCAGGCTGCTTCCCATCTCCCCCTCTGTAGGTACCTCAGTCTGCACTGGGTTGTGAGGGAGCTTGGACACTGGTGTCCTCTGGGTAGCAAGTGCGTGATTAAGGGGATGGAGCACACGACCTTTGAGATGAGGCTGATGGATTTGGACTTATTTAGTTTGCAGAAGAGAAGAGTGAGGGGCGATTTGATAGCAGCCTTCAGCTTCCTGAAGAGGGGTTCTAAAGAGGACGGAGAGAGGCTGTTCTCTGTAGTGATGCATGGCAGGACAAGGAAGAATGGTCTGACGTTACAGAGGGAGAGGTGTAGTTTGGATATTAGGAAAAGCTATTTCACCAGGAGGGCGGTGAAGCACTGGAATGTGTTAGAGAGATGGTGGAATCTCCATTGCTAGAGGTTTAGTCCTGGCTTGACAAGGTCCTGGCTGGGATGATTTAGTTGGGGTTGATCCTGCTTTAGGCAGGGGTCTGGACTCGATGACCTCCAGAGGTCCCTTCCAGCCCTTGGATTCTATGATTCTATAATTCTATGATACAAGTGGCAGGTCAGGAGGCTTCTCTGGGTTGGGGCTGCTTGCTGACAGGTCTGGCCAGTCTCCAGGTCCAGCTTGGGCCAGTGAGCTCCCTCCCGCTCAGGAGCCAGGCAAGAGGTGACTGAGCTTTCTAACAGCTGATCTCCCATTGCTCTTCCTGCCTTGTGCATTAGTCTCTGGGGGCAGGAAAGAGTACTCTGTCTCCACCCAGGTGTGATTCACATGTAGGGAAAAGGGGAAGTTGCCCCAGCCTTAGGGGCCCAAAGGCTCCACAACTCCATTTTGTTTCAAGAATTCACTTTAAAGGAACAAAAGAAATGTGTCCTGTCATTCTAATTTTAAAATTGACGTGTAATTTTACTATATATCACAAAGAGATTTTATAGCATAAATCTTGATATTACATTGATATTTTGTAGCATAATAATGATACTACATTATATATTGGGGGGACCCCTTGTGACTGTATAGTCCCAAGGCCCCACCTATTCTTAATCTGCCCCAGCTCCACTCACCCAGGCTTCAGGAAGGACTCTCTTGCTTCCAGGGTTGGGGGAAGGCCACATCATATCACTACACCCCTGCTCTATGGAATGGATCCATCACTTTACTATATACATTCTTGAACTCTTCCACATACATCGTTAAAGTGAAATGTGCAGTTCCACATTATTCATCTGTACCACGGGCAGCTTTGATATACAGTTCTTATCCAGAGAAGATAACATTTATGCCAAGTTTTAAATGGAAAGCTCTTAACTTTGTTAGTGCAGGTAGCAAGATATTTCTATTGTTCTGCTTTTCCTAGGAACTGAAACAGAGAGCAGGAAATCTAGCAAAGGAAGGAAGGATTTTGTTTTTCTTCTCCTCTTTTGAAGCTTATCTTCCTTGAGAATGGGTGAAGAGTTGTATTATCCTGAACCTGTATGAGGCAGTTCAGAATCTGAGAGCTGTGCAGAGAACATGGTACCAAATGGAGAAGAACCTCACCCAGCTAAAATCCCAAATGGAGTAAATGAGCAGGTGGAAATGACGAGCTCTAGTCCGCCATGCAGTCCTGAGGAAAGTCACCTTCACAAGTACAATTTGGTGGAGTACTGCAAAATGGCACTTTCTGCTCAGGGAAAGCACAGCACAGAACTAGCATGAAACACAGACTTATCGTATCTCTAATTCAAGGAAGGAGTAATCAGCTATTCGTTGGGAAAAACATAACACTAAGATATAGCAATTTTCCCAAAGATAAATAGGAGGACTGTAAAGGAATCAGCTGAGTTTCAGATATTCTGTCCCAGATTTTGCTTTTACACTCCACTACCTGCCTCTGATCAGATGTATCAGCTCCTCAGTCTAGATTAACTCAATTGACACTGGTGGAGATTTACACCAGAAGAATCAAGACCAGAATCTGCCTCTGTAATTTCAGAAGCAGAGAGAGGGAAACAAACAGGGTAGTGAATTATACTGGTACAATCACATTTTGTGCTGCCAGCCAAGAGCTAGAGGTCTGCACCCAATCTTTTCAATATTAAGAGGTTTTCTTTGATTTTAAATTCAGCTCCCTCTCTCTTGATTCACCAGATGGTAGACCCATAGTCTTCACCCAGTGATATCTCCATACTGCAGAAGCCACTTTGGACAGCAATATGGGCTGCACTTTGGCCACAAGCTTTCCTAACTTAAAGGTACAAATTAAAAATCTAACTCAGTAGAAAATATTTACACTTGCATCCAAATATCTAAACCCTGTTATAAATGGTAGCTGGAAAAGTCACGGATCCTTTGTAGCCTAGGTACTCCATGAAGTCTTTATGACTTGGTGGGGACAGGTACATAAATACTTTAATCTTGATTGTTTAAAAAGCCACTGACTTACGAGTGTTCTTAATAGAGGTCTCATTTTCTTTTCCTTTTCACCTCCATATTCAACACATTATCCTAATTGCAAAACTGTGCACTTAATAAGGAATATCTTCAAAACCAGACAATGCATTAATTTCAGTTCTAATATTTATGGTAGGTAAATTAGACCCATAATAAGTTCAAAGAGGAAAAATTAGACTACCACTAACATAATCTATCTGGCAATTAATTAACTGGTGTTTCTAGCATTCGCTAAGATAAGGAACCAATCCTCCACTGTAGTCAATGGTAGCTGAGTGTCTTGCTGGCTCGTGCTGTAAACTGGTTAAATCTAGAATTAGACATTTTAGGTTCAATCCTCTAACTATACTGCAGCTGGGAGCTCCTCCAAAAATACAAGAGAGTATTGCTAAGATGATTTGCGTAAGCCTGATGCTCCCCAGCAATGCTTGATGACATTTCTTCAAATCCCAGTCTCTGTTTTTTCTACCCTTCTTAATTGCATTGCCCCATTCCAGACCCCTCCGACATGTCATATACTGTCTAACGCTCACAAAGCATCTTTTTCTAAAGCACATTTGCATTCCACACTATGTCTGAGCACAGCTCAATTTCCACTGTCTTTGCTGTCAAGGTTAACAAATCAGAAAAATTATTATCAAGGTAAGCAAATCAGAGAGCAGAGGGGAAGAAGGAGGACTTCCCCCCCCCTTCTTCCCCTCTGCTCTCTGATTTGCTCACCATGATAATAATTTTTCTGATTTGTCAACTATGATTACTATTTTTGGTTCTCTGTGCCTTAAATATTGAGTCTGTTCTGGTCTGACCATGGTCTGAAGAAGTGGGTCTGTCCCATGAAAGCTCATCACCTAATGAATTATTTTGTTAGTCTTTAAAGTGCTACTGGACTGCTTTTTTATTTTACTTTGGAAAGATCTGACACTTGCAGGGTTTGGAGCAAGTCACTTGAAATTTGGCAGGAGGAGGTCTTTGTGGCAGGGATGAGAGTTTCATGGGTGCAGGAGGAATCACATCACAATTTGCATGTTTCATGGAGATTTGCTGGAGTTTGAGAGAGAAAAATCTCTCCAAATAGTTCATCCTCTCACTGAGTGCACTCAGGTCTCTCACAGCACCTAGTGCTGACCAGGCTGCACGTGTTCCACCTCCACAGGGCCACTGAGCATACTCCCGCCTAGGCTGCAAAGTTGAGGGAACGAGCATGAGATTTCCTAAAGATGCAGCTCAGAGCCTGAAACTAGGGCATGGGGCGGGGTAGACTGGGAAAAGGAGCCTGCAAAGCAAAGATTCGAAACTGAAGGGCAGAAACTAGATCTGAACCCAGCGGGGTACAGGTTATTCCATCAAGTGAGGAGGAGACAGATATGACAAGGATCTAAGGTGAGAACTGGTCAAAGAGACTGAGACAAGGAGCTGTAATAGGACAGGGTTTCTGGGCACAGCTCGGCTGTGTGTACACGAGCCCCCTCCTTTCAGAAGGGGCATGTTACGGCGGGAGTTCAAAAGATGCTAATGAGGCACTGTCATGAATATGCAGTGCCTCATTAGCATAATTGCATCTGCAGGTGTTCGAAAGTGCCACTTTCAAATCACGTGCCGCCCATGTAGATGGGGACCTTTCGAATCGACCCCCAGGCCTTCAGAAGCCCCTTTCTCTCATTTGTTTTGGGAAGAAGGGGCTTTCAAAGACTGGGGGGTCATTTCAAAGCCCCCTGGCTACACGGGTGGCACACTATTCAAAAGCAGCACTTTCAAATTGCTGCGGCCGCCATTATGCTAATGAGGTGCTGCATATTCATGAAAGCATCTCATTAGCATCTTTTGAATCCCTCATTAACATATCTTCTGAAAGGAGGGGGCTTGTGTAGGCACAACACTCGAGAAATCAATTCAGGGTAACTTTGCTTAATGTCCGGGCCGCTTACAGCCCCATGTTGGGATTTCTTTCTCACTAAGGCAAATCCAACCAGGCAACACAGCACTTCTGCCAGGCCCCTGGGCAGCCAGAAGCCACACAAGCAAACCCACAGACTTCTCAGCTGCTGTACCAGCCCAGACCAACAACCCCCAACTTAAGGTGAGAGGCTCTGAAGCCTGTTTCACCCAACATGGCACAGATTTTTCCAGACCCCAGACAATAGATACTTGGATCTTACCCAAACAACACCCTCACCAATTCTTTAGATCTGAATATCTGAAGATTTATGAGTAAAAAAGAAAGAATAGGGTTAGAGAGAAGAATTGTTAAAGTTATACTTTACATGAATCAGTCATGGCTAGTGATGCAGGCCAGTGATGCTATTTGCTGATTCTTGAAAGTCTCTGAAAGTTCATTTCAGGTTACATCGCTCTTGTTGTCTCTTTTGTTGTCCCTGTGTTCAGGGACAGAGCACCTTCTTCTTCCCCGAGTCCTTCGAGGGTCTGCTCCCTCTTGACTCAGGTGGGCTGTTGTGACAAACGGCCATTGGATGAATCCCAGGAGACAGTCTCATATTTCTGAAATGGTTCTGTTCCTTTGTTTCAGTTCAGGTCACCATTGGGTTCCATCCCATTGACATGTCCCAGGCATCTAGAATGTGGATTCTGTTTCTGAGCACCTGGGTTCCACCTTATTGTTCAGCCCAATGTCCCAGCTGGACCTGAGTTCACAGCTCCTATGGTGAAGCTTAGCACTGAAACATTTTCTAATATAGCTACATAGCTAAAATCTACAACTTTACCTACATATGTGATACAGATGTGTGAGTAGCATACACAGATTCAGGATGTCATCAGCTTTCATTAGACACCTCACACTGCCCCCTCAGCACAATATTTGGGGCCAACAGCCATACTGGGCTCTCTGTGTTTTAATCTACCTGTTTTATTTGCTCTGTAACACCTGATGGTCAGGTATAGTTTATCAAGTGTATCTTTTTTTGTTGTTGTTGTTATTAAATCACCACTTTTAAGGCAATGATTTGATTCCTGTGTCCTAGAAAAGGGTCTGTATATGCATGCCTAAGACTTCAGTTTAGAATTTTTTTTTCTTCTCTCTCTTTGTTTTCAAGTTCTCACTTAAGGGAGGGTGAAAAGCATGGGGATAGCCAGCAGGGAGATATCCCAAGTATGACTGCCTGGGATCTAAAGGTCTGTCTCCTCAGGTCAGGGAATCTGTGACCTTGGGAAGCTTTTAAGCAGAAGCCTGTAAAGGTAAGGTATGGTTAAGGTTTCTTGCAGGCCTTTTGCCCTCAGAGTGCCTTTACACGTATGCCTGCACACACACACACATAAAATGTGACACATAAAAAGTGACCCAGCTGCAAAAGGATTGGTTTAAGTGACTTGCTCAGCATCTCACAGGAACACTGTGTCAGAGGCAGGAACAGAATCCCATTTTCCAGGAAAGTATTCAACTGTTTCAACATGAGATGAGCCTCTTTTTTCCTGTAACATTCTGTAACATCCTACAAACAAGTCTCCTTCAATATACAGCCCTGATTCATCCCTAGGGCAGAATTTCGAAAATAGCATTTGATTATGTAAGTAAAAGACTGTAATAATGCATATGAACAAGCGGTCAAATAAGTTGGCACTGGGAACATTCCTTCTGGCGTTTCCTAACTCTTACAGTGCTTGCTTGCAACCTTAATGATGATTTTTTAACATTTTTTATGTGTTACTTTACACATTGGCAAAGAGCTCACGTGATTTGGACCAATGCCACAGATCAATGTACAGTACACAGCATTCTTCTTTTTCAACTCTGGTCTATTAGCTCAGCAGTGACAATGGGAGTGAATGAAAGCTGTTTACCGCTTTCTCTGATGTACCAGATTCATGGCCTCATTCATCTTAAACCTTTTTGTTCTATGTCATTCAATGCACCCTTGCTTTTCCTCTCTTTGTGGTCCCTTGCTAACCCTGGTATGTGTCACTATGGCTACGTCTACACATGAAGCCAACATCGAAATAGGCTATTTCGATGAATAACATCTACACGTCCTCCAGGGCTGGCAACGTCGATGTTCAACTTCGACGTTGCGCGGCACCACATCGAAATAGGCGCTGCGAGGGTACGTCTACACGCCAAAGTAGCACACATCGAAATAAGGGTGCCAGGCACAGCTGCAGACAGGGTCACAGGGCGGACTCAACAGCAAGCCGCTCCCTTAAAGGGCCCCTCCCAGACACAGTTGCACTAAACAACACAAGATACACAGAGCTGACAACTGGTTGCAGACCCTGTGCCTGCAGCATAGATCCCCAGCTGCCGCAGAAGCAGCCAGAAGCCCTGGGCTAAGGGCTGCTGCCCACGGTGACCATAGAGCCCCGCAGGGGCTGGAGAGAGAGCATCTCTCAACCCCCCAGCTGATGGCCGCCATGGAGGACCCGGCAATTTCGACGTTGCGGGACGCGGATCGTCTACACGGTCCCTACTTTGACGTTGAACGTCAAAGTAGGGCGCTATTCCGATCCCCTCATGAGGTTAGCGACTTCGACGTCTCGCCACCTAAAGTCGAAGTTAACTTCGAAATAGCGCCCGACGCGTGTAGCCGCGATGGGCGCTATTTCGAAGTTGGTGCCACTACTTCGAAGTAGCGTGCACGTGTAGACACAGCTTATCTGTGGTATCCTTTCTAGGCCCATGTGTCCATACCACCACAGTCATGTTTCTTCAGTGTCTGGTAACATTATTCTTGCCTTTGCCCAGCAGTTCTGAAACCTAAGCAACCTAAGGACACCTTTTGATTTGTAATTTTTCAGGGACCCCTTGTCCTGCCCCTACGCTCACTACCTTCATGCCCACAGACACCACCTCAACAGCTTCCATTGGTTGTGGTTCCCAGCCAATGGAAGATGTGGAGCTGGCATTCAGTCAAGGGCAGTGTACCAAGCCTCCCTAGCCACCCCAGTGCCAAGAGGCTGCACGTGTCTGCTTCCAAGAGCCACATGGAACCAGGGCATGTAGGGAGCCTGCCTTAGCTCCAGGCTTCAAGCCCTAGGAGGCACTGGAAGGGAAGGAGGTTGAGTGGATTCACAGTGCTTGTAGACCCACTGGAGTTCCTTCATTAACTCCCAGAGACCGCAGACCCCAGCTTGAGAAATGCTGCTGTAGCCATTTTCTTTTCTTTTACTTTTTGCAGTCTTGAAACTCTCAATAAGTGCCTCACCCAGTTAACTTCTCAGTCGAAATTTTAATTCTGTCCTCATACTTGGGCCTTCTGACACACACAGTAGTAGTAGCACAACAATTGTCTCATATATACAGACTTCTGTTTTTACCAAAAAGTCCTTCGTTTTCCAGATATTGCAGACTTTTCCAAATTCAGAAGCAGCTCTGACTTCTTTTTATGCCACCTGCACTGTTCTCATTTCCCCCACATACATAGCCTTTTCCACTTATTCTAATTCTTTGTCTCCATGTTTGATCTTTATCTCTTTTCATTTCTTCCAATTACTATAATTTTTATCTTCTGTCTGCAGATCTTCAGTTTGAATTTTTTCCCAGCCTATTGTGTCAGTTATAGTTTCTGCAAATCCTCCTTGCTCAATGCTGGAAGATCAATACGATCTGCAAATCTACTATTCATTGTACTACAACAAGACATTATACTATAACAAGACCCACCCCATCCGCCATTTCATCTCTCCATGCTACCCCCATCTCTGCTCCCAGTACCACACTGAACAAACCTGATGTTAGTGTGCATTATACAAAGTAAACTGCATTCACTCATGAGGAGGATGAAATGTGTTTTATTAGTTCCAAAGTATAATAGAGAGCCACATCATTTGTCAGCCGATATGAAATCACAAGAATTTATATGAATAGCTTCCACCTTATTATAACTCCTTTTATGGAAAGTCCCACTCCATCCAATATTCTGAGATAAAAGCACAGTCAGAAAGTCTGTTCCAATGCTTAATATTTTGCATGTCTTGGGAATCTTTTCCCAAGGATCTCCAGGCACTTTCTGAACAATTGTGGATTAACATTGCGTTTTTCAAAACAGTGGATCGCTGCCCTGCCCGCACAGTGCAGAGAACGGGAGGAAGGGGTACTGGACAGGGTTGTGAGATGTCCATGCCTTGCTGGTGCCTTCTCATGCTATGTGGGCAGTGCAGTGAGAGAGCTGCCTATTCCACAGTTTGTAGTTTGTGCTGTGTCCTGCGAAGGGAAGCAAGGAGGCAGCAGGGATTCACAGCTGCCATGCTGACCCATGGGCATGAGGAGGGGAGTTGTTTTCTGACCCAACCCTGCCCTGGTCGTCAAGACCCACTGGATCACAGCATAACAAAGTCTGGCAGCCTCTGAGCTAAAGCATTTTTAGGAAGTAAGGAAAGCAAGATGCCCTGTTACACTGATGGAGGAGCTGAAGGCACAGGGGTCGGAGGTTCAAAACATTACCCTCTACACTAGCCCCCTTCTTCAAAAGGGGCACACAAATGACATGGATAAGGGAATATCAATTAGGCACTGCTAAACATATGCAGCACCTCATTAGCATAATGGCAGCCACACAAATTTCGAAGCTGCTGACAGGCAGTCGAGCTGCGGGCATTTCAAAATACACGCCCAACTTCAAAGCTCCCTTACTCCCAGTTTGTTCTGGAAGGAAGGGAATTTCAAAGTTGGGCATGTATTTCCAAGTGCCCCTGTCTAGACTGCCTGTCAGCACTTCAAAGCTAGCAACTTTGAAATTCGTGTGGTTGAATGGCAGCGCCTCATTGATATTCCCTGGTCGGTGTCATTTCCATGCCCCCTTCGACATGGCCAGAGTGTAGTTTTGGCTCTTCCCTGTGTTTCAGTGAGAATATTAGGCAAACAGAAAGGGAACGGGGGAAGGGTGGTAATCAGCGGCTCCACAAGTAAAAAAGCCCTCACAACTGAACACGTTTCTCACTATTTGCATTCTCATCAAAAGAAATTGTCATCTACCTGAATGTACACAACATTATCTCTATGACAGTCAGGACTAGAGCACTCAAAGATTAAACTGGGCCAGGTTCCATAGTGTGGAATGTACACACAGAGAGGGAGAGATTGAGAGAGAGAGAGTGTCTACATAGCCTGGACTGTCAAAGAGTGGAAGAGAAGTGACTTGCTTCTCATGCTAATTTTAGGATAGTCATGAGCAGAACAGTGGCACTAAGTCCCGTCCTCTCTCCCGTGTTGTCCTCTCTGTGCTTGAGTTGAGTTCAACGTTCTGTGCAGTGCCAGTCTATGATCCCCTGTGGAAGTCCTGCCTGTGAGACAGAGCTCGAATGCATGTGAATGACAGGATAACAGTCATGAAAGTCCATAGGGTACTCAGTGGTGGGAGTGGGACCTAGAGAAAGTGTACTAAATGAAGACAAGTATCGGAGGGGTAGCCATGTTAGTCTGGATCTGTAACAGCAATGAAGGGTCCTGTGGCACCTTATAGGCTAACAGAAAAGTTTTGAGCATGAGCTTTCGTGAGCACAGACTTGAAGTGAGTCTGTGCTCACGAAAGCTCATGCTCAAAACTTTTCTGTTAGTCTATAAGGTGTCACAGGACCCTTCATTGCTGTTAAATGAAGACAGAAATAATCCCTTGCCATCATCCATACTAGAGTCTAGTAAGACACAGCCATAGTATGTAAAAAAGTTGAAAGGTGTCTTCTACTTAACAATCAGTAGGGCTGTGTTCAGTGCCTGTGCTTTTACTTTATTTTAAAAATTCACTACAATAAAAGCTTTCTATCAGTTTCAAGCTGAAGGGGAGAATAACTGACTTGGGCAGACTTGATAATATCCATGCTAATCACTTGGTTAAACTTTTGTTATCTAAATTAAACAGCATAATTTGATAAAGAGTTGATTGTTACATCATCCTCATGCTGTGAGTTAACAAGGAACCAGTTAAGGTAACAAGCCCTCTTGTTACAACTGCAGTTCTTAGAGGTAACTCCAAAATATTGTTTGTTCTGTTCCAGCTCATATCTCTGTGAGGCTTCCATCACCTCAGTGGAGTCAGGCTATTGCCCCAAGCGATAATGCATAATGTATAGTAAAGGAAAGTGTGGGGAGCAATAAACCTGTTGTTGAGTGCAAGTCATATTTTAGTTATACATAAATGTGGAAGAAGACTGTCCTTGGACTGTGCTGCCCCACAATGAAAGGGGAGCATTTCTAGTTTGCAATAGAAACATTACAGAAGGCAGATCAGTTTTTACAGTATACTGTGAGAGCATTAAACTAGTAAAAGCTACTGACAAATTCAGCTAGTTCTTCTGTGGCAATGACTTGCATCAACCTATCCACTACTTACCTTTTACTGTGTTCTGAAGCCACATTGATAAATTGCACCTACCATATATACACATTCATAAGCTGAATGTTTTTGGATAAACAAGTGAGTCGAAGAGTTAGGGTCCACTTATGAATAGGTTGGCAAAAACTGGCTCCCAGCCTGTCAATGTAATCCACTAACAGGCAGTTAGAGAGGAAGTTCTTTGGGCAGGTAAAGGAGAAGGCAAAACAGGATTCTTAAGTAAGAGGCTGTCTGGGGTGGACTGGGACTGGCAGTTGGAATCTGTTGGCTTTTAAATAAGCTTGTTATCTAGAAGCGTCTGCTGATTGGCTGAGCCTCAGTAAGGGGAGGGACTTTGAGGCAGTTCAGGGCTGTATAAAGCAGTGTCCAGGCAGGTGAGCTTGTGAACAGGGAGTTAGAGAGGAAGTTCTCCAGGCAGGTAAAGGAGAAGGAAAAACAGGATTCTTAAGATGGCAGGCATGGATAGTGACAGATCTGCTGCTGTTACCTGCTCAGGATGCCCCATGTTTGTCTTCCTCCCTGAGGAAAGAAGGGATTTTGTCTGCACTAAGTGCAAGCTGGTTTCCATTTCAGAAGAAAAAATTAGAGGACTGAAGGCTCAAGTGTTGACCCTACGCTCAATCAGGGAGGATGAAGATTTCCTTGACAGAAGGGAATGTTTAATCTTGCAAGCACGGCAGGCGGAAGAACCAGGGAGGGCGGTAAGGGATGAAGTGGAGAAGTGGCAGCATGTAACTTCTAGAAGAAAAAGAAGGCCAGTACATGAGTCCCCCATTGATATAGAGATAAGTAGTCACTTTCAGGCACTCTCCACTGGTTCTGCGGTGGTAAATGCTTTGGAAGGTGCTTCACAGGAAGAAAATCGCAAGAGAACTGCTTCTACTACAGGACAGGGGATGTGTAGTCCTAGGGGTGGGGGTTCAATGACCACCACCCTCAGAAGAAAAAGACGGGTGGTGGTGGTAGGGGACTCCCTCCTAAGAGGGACTGAACCATCCATCTGCCGACCGGACCTGCAGTCTTGTGAGGTGTGCTGTTTACCAGGAGCTCGAATTCAGGATGTGACTGAGAGCCTTACAAAACTGCTCAAGCCTTCGGAATACTACCCCTTCCTACTTCTGCATGTGGGAACTAATGATACGGCCAAGAATGACTTGGAGCGGGTTACTGAGGATTATGTGGCGCTGGGAAGAAGGGTCAAAGAATTTGGAGCGCAAGTGGTGTTCTCATCCATCCTTCCTGTTGAAGGGAAAGGGCTAGGTAGGAACTGTCGAATTGAGGAAGTAAATGCATGGTTACGCAGGTGGTGTCGGAGAGAGGGCTTTGGTTTCTTTGATCATGGGATGCTGTTCTGGGCAAAAGGATTATTGGGAAGAGATGGGGTCCACCTAACCAAGAGAGGAAGGAGCATTTTTGCAAGTAGGCTTGCAAACTTAGTGAGGAGAGCTTTAAACTAGGTTCGCTGGGGGGTGGTGACCGAAACCCGGTGGGTAGAAAGGAACTTGGAGGCTGGGAAGAAATGCAAAGAGGAATGTACAACAAAAGTGGACCCTTAGTTTGAGTAGTGAGGGCGGAGAGATCAACTGGTTATCTAAGGTGTTTGTACACCAATGCCAGAAGCCTGGGTAACAAGCAGGAGGAATTAGAAGCCCTGGCTCAGTCCAAGAACTATGACTTGATTGGAATAACAGAGACTTGGTGGGATGACTCGCATGACTGGAGCGCTGCCATGAAAGGGTATAAACTGTTCAGGAAGAACAGGCAAAGGAGAAAAGGAGGAGGGCTTGCACTGGGTGTAAGAGAGCACTATGATTGCTTTGAACTCCAGTACATAGAGGGAGAAAAGCCTGTTGAGAATCTATGGCTCAACCTTAGTAGTGCAGGCAGCACTGGAGATGTGGTGGCTGGTGTCTGCTACAGGCCACCAAATCAGGATGATGAGGTAGATGAGGCTTTTTTGGGACAACTGAGAGAAGTTTCTGGATCGCGGGCTCTTGTTATCGTGGGGCACTTCAATTACCCTGACATCTGTTGGGAGACCAATACGGCAGTACACAAGCAGTCCAGGAAATTTCTGGAGAATGTTGGGGATCTCTTCTTGGTACAAGTGCTGAAGGATCTGTCCAGAAGTCATGCGCAGCTCGACCTGCTGCTTACAAGCAGGGAGGAACTAATAGGGAAGGTAGAGGTGGGGGACAACCTGGGAAGCAGTGATCATGAGATGGTAGACTTCAGGATTCTGACCAAAGGAAGGAAAGAGAGCAGCAAATTACACACCTTGGACTTCAGAAAAGCAGACTTTGACTCCATCAGGAATCTGATGGGTACAATCCCCTGGGATGCTACCATGAAGGGAAAAGGAGTCCACGAAAACTGGCAGTATTTTAAGGAAGCCCTATTGAAGGCACAGAAAGAAACTGTCCCGATGCACAGCAAGAGAAGTAAATATGGTAGGAGACCAGACTGGCTTAATGGGGAAATCCCTGGAAAACTTAGGCACAAAAAAGGAACTTACAAAAAGTGGAAACTGGGACAGATGTCTAGGGAGGGGTATAAATGTATAACTCAAAAATGTAGGGCAGTTATCAGGAAGGCGAAAGTGCAACTGGAATTGCGACTCACGAGGAATGTGAAGGATAACAAGAAAAGCTTCTACAGGCATGTTAAGAAGAAGAAGGTGATCAGAGAGGGTGTGGGACCCCTACTGGATGAGGGAGATAACCCAGTGACAGATGATGTAGGGAAAGCTGAAGTACTTAAAGCTTTCTTTGCCTCTGCACAAAGACAGCTCCTGGACTAATGTGTTAATCATGCATTGTGGGATGAAGGTGGACAGCCTTTGGTGGGGAAAGAACAGGTTAGGAGCTACCTAAAAAGGCTAAATGTACATAAATCGATGGGCCTGGACCTAATTCATCCTAGGGTTCTGAGGGAGTTGTCATATGTTGTTGATGAGCCCTTGGCCGTTATCTTTGAAAAGTCATGAAGATTGGGAGAGATCCCGGATGACTGGAAAAAGAAAAATGTAGTGCCCATCTTTAAAAAAGAGAAGAAGGATGATCCAGGGAACTATAGGCCTCTCAGTCTTACATCAGTCCCTGGAAAAATCATGGAGGGGCTCCTCAAGGAAGTCATTTTGAGGCACTTGGAGGAGGGGAGAGTGATCAGGAATAGTCAGCATGGATTCATGAAGGGCAAGTCAGGCCTGACCAATCTGATTAGTTTCTATGATGAGATAACTGGCTCTGTGGATAGGGGAAAATCAATGGATGTGATTTATCTGGACTTTAGCAAAGCTTTTGACACGGTCTCCCACAATATTCTTGTTGGCAAGTTAAAGGAATGTGGATTGGATAAATGGACGGTAAGATGGATAGAAAGCTGGCTAGAAGGTTGGGCCCAGAGGGTAGTGATCAACGGCTCAACGTCAGGATGGCGGTTGGTTTCTAGTGCCCCAAGGTTCAGTTCTGGCTCCTGTTCTGTTCAACATATTTATCAATGACCTGGATGAGGGATTGGATTGCACCCTCAGCAAGTTTGCAGATGACACTAAGCTGGGGGAGAGGTAGATAAGCTGGAGGGTAGGGACAGGGTCCAGAGTGACTTAGACAGATTGGAAGACTGGGCTGCAAGAAATCTGATGAGGTTCAATAAGGGCAAGTGCAGAGTCCTGCACTTGGGCCGGAAGAATCCCAAGCATTGTTACAGGCTCAGGTCTGACTGGCTCAGTAGTAGTTCTGCAGAAAAAGATCTGGGAGTTGTAGTGGATGAGAAGCTGGACATGAGTCAACAGTGTACCGTTGTAGCCAAGAAAGCTAATGGCATATTAGGTTGCATCAAGAGGAGCGTTGCCAGTAGATCCAGAGAAGTGATTATTCCTCTTTATTCAGCTTTGGTGAGGCCGCATCTGGAGTACTGTGTCCAGTTCTGGGCCCCCATTTATAGGGAGGATGTGGATACACGGGAAAGGGTCCAGCGGAGGGTGACCAAAATAATTAGGGGGCTGGAGCATATGACTTGTGAAGAAAGGTTGAAGGAATTGGGACTGTTTAGTCTGCAGAAGAGAAGACTGAGGTGGGACTTGATAACAGCCTTCAACTTACTGAAGGGAGGTTGCAGAGAGGCTGGAGAGAGGCTGTTCACAGTGGTCACGGATGGTAGAACAGGGAACAATGGTCTCAAGTTGCAGTTGGGAAGGTCCAGGTTGAACATTCAGAAAAACTTTTTCACTAGGAGGGTGGTGAAGCATTGGAATGGTCTCCCCAGGGAAGTAGTGGAGTCTCCATCCCTGGAGGTGTTTAAGTCTCACCTCAACAAAGCCCTGGCGGGCTGACCTGATGGGTTTGGTCCTGCTTAGAGCAGGGGGCTGGACTCAATGGCTTTTTTAGGTCTCTTCCAGCTCTATTGTTTTATGATTCTATGATTTAACTGGTGTTTTGGGAGGCAGAGACACTATTAATTTCTTGTTTCTGTTCCTGGCCAATGGGAGCAGTTGGAAGTGCCTCTGGGGATTATATATCATAAATTAAAGGTTTGGTTTTGTTTCTTGTACCAGATGTCTTGTAAGAGAGTTGATCTCACTGACGTCAGGCATGAATTGGGCTTACTACATCTAAAACAGAAACTTTTGTTTTCCTTTTAAACTACCTCTTCCTTCCCTCTGCTATCATCCCACTGGCGGCATCAACAGCTTTCCCATCACCCAAAGTCACCCTGGGATCTCTGAGGAAGCAGCAGCTGCCCACGCTCCCCCTGCTTCCCCAGGGCTGGGGGTGGGGTGTGTGCAAATACAGGACAATGAGTCCCTTTTAGAAAAAAAGTTGGGACGCAGCATCCCAAATATGGGACCATCCCACCCAATACGGAACAGATGGTCACCCTATGCATAACACTCTTAATCCATTCTTTAGTTAAGGAGCTAAAATGTACCACAGTCTGCTTCATGATCTTATCCTCTGACCCACCCTTGTTTCAGATCTCCAGTCAATAGGCAAGGAGAACAAGTAAAGTGCAAGTTCATCTTTTCACCTATGTATTTATGCTCCTTATCTCTTTATCTCCATATCGCTGGCCCTTTGTGCCTTCCCTTTGAATTTCTGTGCTGTTGCTTCCCCTTTTATGCAGCTAAGTTCAAACTCTTTCTATGTATTTTTTTACAAGTGAATGTTTTCTTCAGCTGCATCCCTGCCTTCATGTCCTTGTTTAGCTCGCTGTTGCAAGAACCATCGTGCCTTTACCACAGCCCTCCCGCTCCTTATGCTCCAGTCATTGCCTATTTCATCCACCTCTTATGCCTTCTTCCATACTAGCATATGCACGTAAAATAGACTCCTTGTTAAAATATACAATAACCTTCTTCAACCCCCACAATGTATTGTGTTAAGTGCTGCGCTTATAAATCATCTAAGTTGCACTGTGTTCCTTCTTATCTTACACCACTGTGACTGTAATCCCTGTTGGAAAAGGGTCTGAGGTCTGGCACATCCTAATTTGGAAATAAGACATAAAGTTCAAACAGCAGAGTGTGCCACTCACTGGAGAAATTGACCATGGGAACTGGCAAATTCTTCTATGCCTGGAGTCTTCGTACTATAACCACATGTCTTCTAAAAGGCATGTTCTAGTTCAAACATAAACTAATTTGTGCTAATTTAGTGGGAAAGTATAATTTTTATATTGCAGAAATTGTGGGTGAAATTCTATAGCCTGTTTTATATAGAAATTCAGGCTAAATAGTCCATTCTGGCGTTGAGTTAAAAACAAAGCTTCAGTGTAGCAGCAAATCACATCCTAAGAATCTATAGATCCCACCAACTATGCAGCATGGGATATACTTACAGAACTACATAAATATTATTAGTAGTACTAATGCACAGATATTCTGGGTCAGGCCTTGCTCTCAGTTATGTTTGTGTAAGAATGTGCCACAGGAGCTCAACCTGCTGAAGGATTTGGGGAATGTCCCCTTTCGAGATCATTTGTGTAAAAATGCAAAGGCGAGCATAAGTAATGCCTTGTAAACAAAGCCTGATGGGTAGCAGGTGAAGCAATGACATTTTGTATATTGCAATATAAACAAAATGTTGTAAAGTCACAATTCATGCTATTACCAATGCTTGAAGTTGTTGTGGGGGTACAGGGGAGTCATCATCACTGCCTAAGATATGGGTTGCAAAGGGCTCCCCCACAATCTGAGCATTTTGAGAGTGGTAATGGCTACCAGTGAACCAGCTGCTCGAGAGCCTTTTGGCTATACCCTGGTAAGGCTGATATATCTGTGTGTTCAAAAATAGGTTTAAAGCTGGGATTTATCATTATTTTGTGAGACTCCATCTTGGTGAATGCTGTGGCTAGGCCCAGAGCTGAAGCCACTAGAAGCTGAAATCACTGGCAACAGAAGCCACATAGAGGTGGAATCACAGGGTTTTGCCTATAGCAAAACTCACAATGCAGAGGACAAGCGGCCGGCAGAGCACAGCAAACAGGTGGCTGGCAGAAGTGACCACTGCGTGGCTAGTGGGGCAGCTGGCAGGAGCAAGCAGGACACTGAACCAGTACAAAGGTGGCATTGCCTCAGGCTCAATGAGGGAATGCATCAGGGTGAGGCATCAGGGCCTGCACATACTGGACAGAGTTGTAAGTGGGGCATTTGAAGGTGAGTATGCAGAAAGTTCGGGTATGTGAATAGGACCCATACAGTATTGGACTGGTGAGCCTGAGACACAAAGGACACCGTTCAATCCATTTGAACTGGGACAGTTACTTGAGGGCTGGTTATGAACTCCTGGGGCTGTGGCCACTCTTGGCCAAAATTTCGAAAGGGCCATGCTAATGGCCAAATCAGAGAATATTGCTGAGGTGCTGAAATGAATATTCAGCACCTCATTAGCATGCTGCTGGTCGCAGCACTTTAAAAGTGCCACGTTTTGATCATGCACGGCTCTGCTACATGGGGCCCTTTTCAAAAGGACCCTGCAGACTGATAAGGGGATTTTGAAATCTGTGGGGTCCTTTTGAAAAGGGGCCCATGTACCCAAGCCACACGATTGAAATGTGGCATTTTCGAAGTGCCACAGATGGCAGCATCCTAATGAGGCACTGAATATTCATTTCAGCGCCTCATTAGTATTCACCAATTTGGCCATTAGCATAGCTCTTTCAAAATTTTGGCCAAGTGTGGCCACAGCCTGGGTGCACTATTTTCCCCAAGCTAATGCCATGTGGCTTCTCTTTCTGTTTCATTAAAAGTTTCTTTCTACACTCAGACTCTGAGGTTCTCAGGGGTGTGTGAATTTCCCAGGCTACTAGGTGGGACCTTGAGCTGGTTCTGTTTGAGACGGATGAAAAGGAACCCCTAGATATTGAACCCGGTGGCTGCTGGCTGCTTCCAGCAGAAGGGTTACACTTGTGTACATTTCATGTAAACTCCACTGAAGGCAATGGAGTCTTAGGATTTACACTAATGGAAAAGACAAGCACAGTCTGGCCCTTTTTGTTCAACCCAGACAACTACAAGTCTGTGTAAATCAGAATAAACAGTAGTCAAGGATACTATGATGATTAGCCAAATGACCCTTTCTCCTAACAACTACTAAAAAGAATAAATGTTAGTGTGAAGCAGAAAGGCGTGAAGTTAATATTCCTGTAAAAGAGAACTATAAAGGCTTAGTACACACGTGAGTGTACAAGGCACTTCTGCTTGGAAGCACACAGAATAATGCTGTTAACCACAATAATGAGGCAAAGAATGTTCCTGTTTTTTAAAAAGTGCTTATTCAGAACTTTGCATCTATAAACGTGTTGGGGAAGGGGAGCATACATACACTTCCATAATAGTTCATTAGCCAAGAGATTTAATTCAGCACCAAATTAGCCCACTTCATAAGTACATCAATTCACTTAGTAGCAGGGAACAAAAGAAATGTATCTGGACGCTTTTTAATGTAAGCCTTTCCAACTGGGAGCAATAAATGTAGAGAGGGCAACAGTGATTCGCAGAAACTCAGGCTATATTTACACTAGCCTCTTCCTTTCTGAAGGGGCATGGTAACGAGCAAATTGGGAAGATGCTAATGGGGCACATAATGTAGATGGGGGCCTTTTGAAAGGACCCCCCGAACTTCAAAAGTCTCTTCTTCCTATTTGGTTTTAGGAAGGTGGGGCTTCTGACATCTGGGGGCGCCTTTCGAAAGGACCCCATCTACATGGGCAGAGCGCGTTTCAAAAGCAGCACTTTCGAATCACGTGTGGCTGCCATTATGCTAATGAGGTACTGCATATCCAGGGCTAGTGTAGACACAGCCTCAGAGTATAGTCATTCTGCTATTTTGTGATAGATAGTGTGATGATGACTGAAGCCATCTATGTGACAGTGCAATAAAGGTATCTGTGAAAAATATGCCTGTAACTGATACTAAAATAATGGTAGAAAGTTAATAGGACTTAATCCTGCTTAGGTTGCTAACACAGGTGAAATCCAGGTCTACTGAATTTCTGTGTAGTTAAGAGGGAAGACAAAAAACTTTCTTCCTAAGCTTTTCTGTCCTCTTTCTTCTAACCTTGCACCCTTCACGCAGAAAAGAGTGGGTGGAGGGCCAGTTGTGAATACAGACTGTGCACAGAAACTATGTTATGCCCTCCCCTCAGCAACTCTCTTTTTTCACAGACTTTACCATCTACTCTTTATTCATGTTTTTCATTGTCCCTTTATTATTTTCAGGGGTCAGAGGCAATCAAGGGAGCAGGGACGGTCAGTGGGTGGCCAGCTGAGAACACAGACTGCGCACAGAAGCTGGATAGTGGACTGGGAAGCCAAATACCTTCCCTTCAGCAACTCTCTTTTTTCAAAAGCTTTGTTAGCAATTCTCTCTTCAAGTTTTTCATTGTCCCTGTGTTGATCAGATGCAATCAAGGGAAGGGGAGGACAGTCAGTGCACAGCCAGCTGAGAAGACATGCACTTGCTGATTTTTATAAAATCCTTGACAATTCAGTTGCAGAAGAAAGAGATTTCTGTCAACTTTGTCATCTTTGCTAATGTCTTACTTTTCCTTCTTTCTGACTGGAAAAATGGATGTTTGCTTACCATAGGAGGGCAATGCAGTGTGGGAAGATGATGTCAAATACCAGCAAACATACCCAGAATGCTATAGGGATGAGGGAACTGTGGGATAGGTTCCCACAGTATAGAGCTGCAACAGTTGATGTTTGCCAATTGAGTGTGGCTGCAATAAGTTGACTTTGTGAGGATGGTCAAATTTGAATTTATAAAATCCAGTGTTACAAAATCAATATTAATAAATTCATATGTATCTCATAGCGTAGATGTAGCCTAAAAGAGAATGTTCAGGAAGTCAATAAATTGTTGAATGGAGCATTAAGTACAGGCTGGGTGAATAGTATTGATGACTATGTACAATATTAGATTGCTCTAGGGTAAACTTTTTTGGCCTGGCTGTTGAAAATAGAACAGCTGATTGCAGCTGCAGCCCCACTTCTTGTAAATGACTTCTAACATAACAGAATTAGTGAGATCACAGCCTCACCTGATCATGAAGCTATGTTTATCACTCAGGATTCTTATATTAAGCCTCTGCCTACCATTCTGACTCAGTTAACTGCGTTCTCTGAGCAGCTGTGTAGTTAACAAATAGGGCTGACTAATGTAACATTTCTACAGCAGCAAGCTATGGAAATCAGGCTGCTGTTACAAGAAAAAAAGGGCTGTTTTTGTTTTGAAAAAAGGTGCTGAAACCTTATATATCAGCTCAATTATTCAATTAATATCATAGGACTGAGTAGAATTAGACAATTCCAGGCACTTGGCTCTTAACAACAGAGACATGAACATTCCACCCCAAAACCTTTGTTTTTTGCCTATGCTTAGCATCACAGGGGGACCACAGACATTCCCGTAAGCATTAAAACATTTTTTCTAATGCTATTCTAAGACCATTTGTCCGTACTCATGATAAATGTTACAATCCTCCCCAAACAAGGCAACCTTGGCAGATTTGGGGAGCACTGTTCAAATTCCTCTCTAGCATTTTACCAAATTAACTGTTGTCTCCACTTTACATCCACAGCTGTGGTGTGTGGGGAGGGAATATTGGAGCCAAACCCACTGAGGCATGGGGGTAAGTGCTTGTAATGTACTGAGCTGTATTTGTTTGTAAGATTTGAAATGTTTGTGTGTATATGTGGTAGTTCCACTGCTGTCTGCAGAAAATATTGGCATTCATAAACCACTACGTATAAAACCCCATCAAGATCATAAAACAAGGGATTTTGCAACTGACAGGACAAAAAACAAAACAACAACAAAAAACTTTGGGCTGGAATCTGGATCTTTTCACTGCTCCTGCAGTGAGCAGACATGTAAACTGACACAAATGCTAGTAAGCTCTTTTGAGACACCTTCGCACCCCCAGCTGAGAAGGCATGCTGGAAGTTGGAGGTGCATGCTACTATGGGAATTCAGGTGGTGCTGTGGAGTGGCCCAAAGTCAGCTCTAAGAGAGGGGGACCATTTGCTCCTCTGCTTTATATTGGGAGACATCCCATTTCATGATGAAACCCAGGGTTAAAAATGGTGCCAAGCTATGTTCCCTGGAAGCTTATGCTGCTGCTCAGCAGGAATTTACATGCCACCCAGCTGATTAGTTTAGCAGGAATTTAGCTCTTAAACTAATTTTAAAATGAAGAAAACAGTTTGTTTCAGAAAGAGGCCACAGAGAAAGAAAGCCTAAATTTGCATCACCATCACCACAAGGAAGGTGAGTTTAGACCCCATAATTATTAGCGTACTCTTTGTACTTCAGCAAACCAACATTAGAAGAACTGAGTCAGAATTCAAGAACCATCCCCCCACCCCCAGTGCCTCCACTACACCATCAGCTTCTTTTTTATCTGGTGTTAGGCAAGTGTCACATATTTGAGTTCTGATGGGTTAAGATACTACAAAATCAGCTGGCTACCAACCTGCTTGGCAGCCTTTGTCTTCCAAAGACTTTTTGCTACCTAGCCCATCTCCTCTGCAAGCACGCTACCTTTATCCGTTATTTTCTGCTACCTTACAAGCCAATCAGTACTTTTGCAATTTACAAGTTTTTCACAGCTGATGTAAGAAGCCTGCTTTTGGTAACTGCTTCCAATTTCAGAATTAAATAGACTTGGTGTGTGTCAATACCCCTCTCTCCCCTCGTTGTGGGAACTCCGCTAGAGAAGGAGACACTAGGGCCGTTTCTACACATGCCACTTTCTTCAAAAACGACATGCTAATAAATGGCCTGAAATATGCTAATGAGGCACAGATGCAAATTCCCTGTAGCTCATTAGCATAAGGTCACATGATTTGGAGTCCAAAAGATGCTCTTCCAGACTCCAAAATGCCATTTAGAAGCACAGCCCCCAGGGGGTCTTCCGGAAGGAAGTCCTCCTTCCAGAGGCCCCTTCTTCCCAAAACTTTTCAGGAAGCAAGGGCCTCTGGAAGAAGGACTTCCTTCCGGAAGACCCCCTGGGGGCTGTGCTTCTAAACGGTGTTTTGGAGTCCGGAAGAACGTCTTCCAGACTCCAAATCACGTGACCTTATGCTAATGAGGTGTGGGGAATTTGCATCTGTGCCTTATTAGCATATTTCAGTGCATTTATTAGCATGTGTAGAAACCACCTAGAGGCGCATCCACACTTGCGTCTTTCAAGAGGCATGCAAATGAGGTATTTGCATATTATTTCAAAAAAGCTTCTTTCAAAAGAAGGACGCCAGTGTAGATACTGCTCTTTTAAAGTAAACCCATCTGCGAAAGAATCATCCTTCCTTTCATTTATTTCCCCATTAAATAAAGGGGAGAAGGATTCTTTTGAAGATGGGTTTACGTTCGAAAGAACAGTTTCTACACTGGCTTTCTTCTTTGGAAAGAAGCTCTTTTGAAATAATATGCAAATAGGTGCCAAATATGCAAATGTATACTTCATTTGAATACCTCTTTTGAAAGAGGAATGCAAGCATATACACAGATGCGATGGAGGATTATAAATCCAAGAAAACAGCTTTAGCACAGCAGCTGTGGCAGTGTTAAGGGAATCAAGCTATACTGTTAAATTTGTGTATTTGACTTTTTTCTAAGCTTGTGCTTTGGCACTTTCACATCCTTAATTTTTTGGGGTATTATCTTGAAGCTAAAATAGTATTAAATATAAAATACACCCCACAGTCAGTTAGCAGTAACTCCTAAAAAGGTAAATTACAGTACTGTAAGAGGTTTCAGTCTCTAAACCCTTTAAGGACTTTGTGTCTGTACACTGTTAATGATCTAACACATTGATATGAATAGCTCTGTGCTACCTTTCAAATTATCTGGTGCATTCTGTTATGTAAACAAACGTTTCATAATTCTCAAGAATGCATACAAGCATTTGGGAAAGCCCTAGGCTAGGGAAATAGCATGTGGATGGATTTAAAGAACAAAAAGCAGTAAAGTGCAGGAGTACAGACAAACAGCTATCTCTCTGTTACTTCTTGAAGAAGAGACTGTCATGGACTTAACAGGCTCTGAATGGGAGGCCAGGCAACACGTGCATAATAGCCTTGTGGGAGCTAGACAGATTGTCTATGCAGCATTCCAGAAGTTACTAATGCAATTATCAACTTGAAAGAGAAGCTGGGATGTTCAAAAGAACCTACAGGTACCAGGTACCCAAGTTTCACTGAGGCCTTGTCTACAGTAACCCCTGCTGTCAGTGTAATCTATGTGATTTCAGCTGTACCAATATTGGCACAGCTGAAGTCCATGCACTTACCCCTTTGTCTTGCAAGCAGTAAGGTCATTGGAGTGTCTGCTCTCCCATCAACAGACTCGTCCTCTAATCCTGATAGAATCCCAGCATTGACAGGAGTGCAGTCAAGATAGATTTATCATGTAAGCAGACAAATTGATGGCCAATGGATTGATCACCGCAGTATTTATCTCCAGTGGAGTCCAGCCATGACATACAATGGCAACTCACCTCTGAGGTGCCTTTGAATGTAAATCCAGCCCATTCTGATCTAGGGCTGATCTCCATGGATTACCAGTGATCCTCAAACCACTTCATAGTGAGTCTCCGAATCTGACCACATTGGCAAATTTTTCTATAGATTTAAAAAACCCACCACCCCCTCAGCTGTCGGAGTGTACTCATACCCTCTGTGAAGTGTCATTTCTGTACTGCTTGATTTTCTTCACTAATGTTCATGTGGTTTGGTTCTTTAAGACAGCAGCTTCTTGCTTACAGTCTTGGACTTTTATACAAAAATTTCCACAAAGTTAGACTAACCAAAGACAGAAAATTACCCCAGACAAGGGATATCCTAGAAGCACTCCTTCACAAATCATGCAGAATACACCCATGCATACTGTGGGGGCAGTTTCAAGAATATTTGCTCTTTGAACTAGCTTGTATTTCTTCAGCTCCCTTGCCCTTTCCTTCTCAGTACTAAAATTAAGCCTGGACAGCATCAAACCTTTGAACACAGATGGATCAACTATTTCTAGCTCTCTAAATACTATCTGTGAATGGCAAATTAAAGATCTACTAAATCCTCCAAAAACCTCACTCCTTTTGTGAAATGAGGCCTCAAAACATACTCCGTGGGTTTCTCTTAGCAAGGGGGTCAAAATTCCACCACTCCTGTAGAGTACAGTGGAGCTGGGAAGAATCCAACAGAGACCCAGACAGTGTATTCTCTCATTTTTGTTTTAGATTAGATGCTCCTTGGCCCAGGTAGCAACTTTGTCTTTGTGTGCTGCTAGTAGACAAGTTATTGGACCATCTCCTCAGCTGGGGTAAATCAGTTACGCTTTTTGACTAGCTTGGATTATCATGATTTAGCCCAGCTAGGAACCTGGTCAATTGTCAGCTCCTGTAAACCCAGAAAACCAACAATACCAGAGATGCTACCTTTTTAAAAACTTTCACAATAAAGTTTATTACATGATTTTCATTAAAAATATTATAAAATAGAATATTCTGCCCAGCAGAAAAATAATGCCAGCGTTTAAAAACCCTGGGTTTGTGCAAACAGTTTGTGTAAACATAAGAAGTCAAGTGTTCAGGTTCCATTCCAAAATACAGTAAATTGCTACAAAAATAAATTTGGTCACTCAGATTAAAAAACTGCAGAGATCTTCACACTTCTCTCACACACACACACACAGAGTTAATGCTGTACTTATATTTGAAATGGGAAAGATTTCAGGTAGTCCTTTAAAACTGGATTGAGAGGGATGTGGTTTAAATTCTCTCTCCCAAACGTTGCCACGATGCTTTTCCGGCAGAGCTCCTGCAATGGCCGTAAACGGACTTTGCGTAGTGGGGTGACCAGCACCTTCCTAGGGGAGCTTATATAATGTTCCAGTAGCTTAAAGAGACAGTCAAAACTCTCCTTACTGCCATCCAAGCTGAAACGCCCAGCCTGGAAGTTTATTCGGATGCTGGTGGGTCCTGTAGCAGTCTTAACACTGATGGCAAAGAAGCAATTTTTTTGTCTACTGTCCCTGAGAAGGAAGGTGCCCTCAGGCTCAGATTTCAGCTTCTCATGCGCAGCACTGACTGTCAGTGGGCCCCAGTAGAAGCCACATGCATCCAGCAGGGCGCTTGCTCGAGTGATGCTACTGAAATCCGCCTGTGAGCGGAAGGTTCGGAAGTGTGTGTCACTCTGTGTCTGCACAGTGTTGGACCGAGCCGGGCCATGGTAACCTCTAGGCTGAGAGCGATCCTGTGCTGGAGGGTCAAGTCGACATCTTGCGTCTGCTGCAACTGCATTATCTGCTGCCACCTTACTGTGCGCTACCATCCTACAGACTAGACCAGCGGATGTGGTCTTCCATAGCGTCCGTGGCCAGGGCGGTGCAGCTCTCCAGCGGCTATTCTGAAATTCCAAAAGAGAACTAAATATTAGACCATCAGAGAAGGAAGAGGGAGAAAGGGGCCCTCGGCCTATGCAAATTAAGTGACAGTCATCCATTCACATCCCTCAGCTTTCTTTTATTAGGGAGCATTTATCCTGTTGATTTACACCCAGGAAACAACCAATTAAACATTCCTTTCTGGCCAGGTTAGCTATCCATTGCTCTTGGAGCATGTGAAGCTCAGAAGTATACAGCCAGGGAAACAGTTACAAATAATGCATTTCTATGACTAACAGTAGGAAAACTGCAATGGATTGAGTTGACTGATAGAAGTCATTTAAAGTGTATTTTCTGCAAATAGTGTTCTCCATCACTTTCTTAAACTTGCATAAAAACCACTGAAAATAGAGCCACTGATTTGCTCACTCCCCTCTCCCAGACAGACATCTGAGATCAGACTGCATGGTTTGTTGCATTCTGTGAAAAAGAGAAAGTGGCTAACGGAAATTTAAACTCCGCAGCTGGGTATAAGTCCACAGAAAGTGGATGGAATTAGTAGAAATGGCATTGTGTAATTCAAATGTGAACAGTAGTGCAGCTTGTATCACTGCCAAGTTACACATAATCCTAAACCTGCTTTCCTTTCTTCAATAAGCTGGTGAACCTGCCATAAAAAAGTCTGTTTTCCACGCTTTGTTGCCCCTGGATCACAGGGGTACCACCTCACTGAGCCTACACAAAGCAGCCTCTAAGAACCCTTAAAGAGTTATTCCTCTGCCTGTCTCTTTTTGTATTGCATGCACTTTAACTTACCCAATCTAAATTGCTTCCTATTGACAGATCTTTCAGCACCAAGGGCCAAATTCATCCCTTGTGTAATTCCTTTGAAATAAGCATCAATGTACCAGCAATTAATTTGCCCTCCAACGTCTATCTCGACAGCATGGTTCGATACATCTCTGCTGGCTGCCTTGACCTTACTGGCATGCATAGATTTTAGGATTTATCCCTACTGTCAGTTATAGATCTGCACTGGCAGATTGTCGAGAAAGTGCAAGGTATTCTCAGAAACGAATCCCCACAGCTGTCTCACATGTACACAACAAGATACCGACAGCAATTAACTGGATTCCTGTCTCTGTGACAGCCAGACAGTGGAGTTGTTTCATTTACTGAGGGAAATAGCAGTAATGAAGCCAGCCATTAGCAGGTAACTTAAGACAAGCGAAGGACAGCTAGGTTCTCTTGACCCTGAGACACTGGTGTCAGCTTTTCCAACTCTCGGCTAAGGATCACTAGTCAGTGCCAGAGACAAGACACGCTGCAGGGGAACGGCTCTACTCTGAATCAATACGCGTCTCTCGAGTGAGCCAGTCACGTCTGGGAGCAGCAAAACATTCTCCCCGGCGGGGAGTACATGCGCCTCACGGTCGGCAAGCGTGGCAACAAAGGCTGTCCTTGCCTCAGTACAGAGTCCCGGCGCAAGTTTTCCCACGAGAACCACAGTCCGTAGCCTAATGTCCCCCTCCCGGCCCAGGTAAGGCTGGGCCAGGTGGCTGCGGCGCTCCGCCCGGGCGGCGCAGGAGAGACACTTCGCGAGTTTCAGCGAGCGGGCGAGGGCCTGGCTGGAGGCAGCGATGTACGGGCACTAGGACGACGGGCCTGGCAGAGCCAGAGGTCGCCGATCTGCAGCGCTCTGCTGCAGCCGATCTGCGCGGTGCGCAGGCGGGGGGCTCTTGCGCGGGGTCCGGAGCGCACTCGCCTCACTGGGAGACGTGGGGAGGGACCCGCGCTCAGGCTGGTCCCGCTGGGGCGCGCACAGCACAACTCCCTTACCTGCCCTGCCCGTAGCCGCGGGGATCAGCGCCGCCCTCGCGCGCCCCCAGTGCTCTCGTAGGACCGCCCGCGGGAGCGGCGCCACCATGCTCCGCCAGTGCTGCTGCTTGCACTAGGCGGCCGCCGCTCGCGCCGCGCCTTTTATGGCCGCCCTAGCCGGCAACTCCGCCCCTCAGTGATTCTCAGAAAGCAGGTGGTCCTATGGGCTTTCGTTTTCCATGTGTCTCCGGCTGACGGGGTGGGGGGGGAGGGGAGGACGGTTGCTGCTTTCGCTTCCCAGGAACCGGCTCTTCGCTTCACAGGAACACTGGGGCTGCGCCAGGGGGGTGGGCGGAGCGCCGGTGGTGTCACAAGCCGCTTCCAGGGAAAGGCCTGGCTCCGCCTCCCGCCCCTCCCCCGTCGGCATCCGCCGCGCGGCGAGAAGCGGCAGCGGCGGCGGCGGGAGGGGTGTTGGGCTCCTCGGCGCGCGGGGAGCCCCGCGAGGGCAGGCCGGCTGGTCAGGCGCCGCGGCCGCGGGGCCGAGAGGAAGGCGAGGTAATGGGCAGGGAGCGGAGGCGCGGCGAGGTGTAGCTCGCGGCCCCCGGCAGCTGCGGTGGGACCTGTCGTGCGGGGGCAGCAGGGCCTCTCCAGGCTAGCTGGTGACTAGCCGCTCTAATTCATCATTATTAATCGTCACGTCTCCAATGGCAGCTCCCAGGGCCAGGCACCCGAGGGTAATAAAGGGAGCCAGAGGGAACCTGCTTTGAAATCTTGCCTTAGCTGTGTGCCTCAAACTGGGCCAGAGTGTTTTTGTTCCCTGGGGAGGCCCAGCAGGACTGGAGCGCCCCGAGCAGCAACTGTTTTAAGTTAGTAACTACCTGTCCAAATTGTAAGGGTCTTTTTTTTTTTTTAATTTCCAGTCTGACGTGAAAAACATCAGCTCACCTGCCAACTCCCATCCTGGAGCGGAGTCAGTCTGGGGTGAGATTTCATGAAAGCAAAGAGAAAACAAACATTTGACTGCTCTTTCTGCAGGCCGCAACTGGCGGCTTCTCCATTTGTTTTGTGGACCTGTGCAATGGAGGTAGAAATCGTACCAGTCCCTCTGTGCTGAAGATTAGAGTTAAGTTTAGCACGTAAAGCAGTGTTTTAACATCTTTGGGAGGTATGAAAACTACAGAACATCTGTCACAAAATAAAGCATTTACTTGATGAGCATATAAACAGTGATCTTTCATGCCTGCAGAGTGCACATGTTTTGGAATGTATGTGATGAATGACAGAGGTGGCTGTTGCGTTGGGTTGGGAGCTGGAGTGAGATTTTTTTTTCCCCCATTAATGGTAGCTGTGATTTTTCTGGACCACAGAAAAGTATGCTTTCCATTTGACTGGAGATAAGTGCTTTCTGGACTGAGAACAGCCCAGTCTGGAATCCATTTAAGTCACGTGTTTTTCTAATTATTCTTCAGTGTAAGTATTCTTTTCAAAGTCCATCCCCATCATAGGCATGACTAACATGATGATGGTGGCATGGTTTGCAAAGAATTCAGTGGTGAACTTCCACTGAAGTGTTTAATCAAAAAAGATAAGGTGATACATATCTCATCGACTTGGAAGGGACCTCAGGAGGCCATCAAGTCCTGTTCCCTGCCCTCTTGGCAAGACCAAGCACTATTCTTTTTGTTTTTTTTTTAAATCTACTAGTCCCAGTTACCGAAATGGCCCCCTCAAGGATTGGCCTCACAATTCTGGGTTTAGCAGGCTAATGCTCAAGCCACTGAGCTATCTGTTCCTCTTTGATTGTTAAATGTATGCAGATACCTAACTGTATAGAACTGAAGGAACTACCTTTGAGCCTTATTTACCTAACGAGGCTCCTGTTGGTTCTTTTCCCTATTTGGATGGCAGATATAACAAACCACTTAGTATGAATTGTATGTGTTGTAATCAAATACACAAATCATCTGCTTCCAAAGAATTTCAGAACTGGGCTTCGTGTTTGCTTTTTCTGACTGTCCATGTGATTGAAGCTCAGGTGTGCAAATACTTGTGGAAGGCAAAAGCAAAAGTATCAAGCATATGGGGAACTGAAATTTTCTTTTGAATTTGAATGCATGTTCGTGGAAAGTTCATTTGTGTTGTTTTCTTCACTGCCATGAGCAGTCACCTCAACTTTGGTTTGTAAAGCAAAACACTGAGTTTGTTCATTGTGTCACTTTGTTTGCTGTAGCTTCCAACCATTCCTTATCTATCTTTAAAAAAATCACTTTTTTAGCAGTGTGTGATATGGGTGAAGCTTGTTGAAACAATTGTTTGAATAGACAGTTTATTACATTTAAATAAATATAACTCTGTGACTCATCTAAACAAGTGCCAGTGTTGCACTGAAGAGTGCTGTTCAAACAATACCTTTTCTTGACAGATTAAGTTTTCTACTAATATATTCATACATAACTGAGAACCTCAACTTTAAGCATATGAGTAGCCCCGTTAAAATCAATGAGACCACTCCATTGAATGACTGTTGCTGAGGATCATTTGCATTATGTTCCTTGAGTCCCCCAGCCAGCATTGGAGCCCTATTGTGCTAGGTGCTCTATGAACCTAGATAGTAAGACCTGGCCTCGCCCCAAAGAGCTAACCATCTAATTAGACCAAGCAGCCAAAAGATGTTAGGGCAAAGAGAAGTGAAGTGACTTGCTCAGGATCATACAACAGGTGAGTGCCAGAGCTCAGATCTTCTGAGTCTTAGCCCAGTGTTATATCCGTATGTGCTTTGAGTGTCAAGTCAGAGTATTGTTTCGCATTGCCGTGCAGGCATGGGGTGGCTTTTTCATCTATCATGCAGTGTAAGAGGAAAATGTCTTCTGATGGCTGTAGGCAAACAAGGTCGGGTGAGAGGGAGAGGACAGTTATTTAGCTGCCAGGTATTTTTCTATTGCAGGCTGCAAGGTGAGGACAAGTATAGGTACATCATCAAGCAGTGGGCAGAAGAGCAGGCAAAGATCTCTCCAGGACAGGAACAGGAAATACTGCCCCAAAAAGGTAATCCAGGCCTCATATTTTAGCAGGAGGGAATGTAGAGGTCACATTTAGGAGCAGTGGTCAGAGCTGCATGAGGCTCAAAGAACCAAAACAACATTACAAAATGAGCAATGTTGCCCAGCAGATGAGTATACCGTCTCACCCTCCATGCTCTTTAGATTTCCTGGGGATCTTCATTTTCTTAATCAATCCTGTCCTGATGGGTCCGTCCATCATTCCTCCTTCTTTTGTTCCATCTTCTCTTCTTTCTCTCACTCTTTCCCTCCTACAGAAGGCAGTCAAATATTTAAAATGAAAAAATGGGACTACCAGAAGTTTACCATAAGACGCTTTGGCCTGCAGGAGTGGACGAAGCCGTATTTTACCAGCTAGAGGACAGTAGTACACAAACAGTTAATAAAAATTTTACAGACCTGCACAGAAATTAAGAAAGGAGGCTTTTTATACTCAGGTAGCAGGATCCCCTTGATCTTAAAGTATGTCTGGCAATTTACTGTTTCTGCTCTATGGTCATTATGTGTCTCCCAGGGTATTTTTCTGTCGTATTTTAGATGCATAGCACACTGATTAAAATTCATCCTGTCTGGTGAATGGCTGCTGCCTTATTACTAGGGCCCTGTCATATTCACAGCCATGAAAAATGTGTCATGGACTATGAAATCTGGCCTCCCCCTGTAAAATTTGGCCCTTTGTGTTCTTTTATCTTATACTATATAGATTTCATGGGGGGACCAGCATTTCTCAAAATTTGGGGTCCCTGGCTCAAAAGGGAGTTGCACAGGGATCATCAGGTTATTTTAGGAGGGTTGTGGTATTGCCACCATTACTTTTGCATTCCTTCAGAACTGAGCCACGCAGTTCTAAGGGCAGTGCCCTGCCAGCTGCAGCACAGAAGTAAGGGTGGCAAAACAATACCACCTTTACTTCTGCACTGCTTTTGGCAGTGGTTCTGATTTCAGAGGTGGACTCTTGGCCAGCAGTGCCCTCCGGCTGCCCAGCTCTAAAAGAAGCACAGCTACTCACAGCAGTGCAGAAATAAGGGTAGAAGTATTGCAAACTCCCACAAACTACCTTGCAAATACCTCTCCCCCATAGCTCCTTTTTGGCCATAAAATTTCAAATTTAAGAAGCTGAGATCCTGACATTGATGAGTTTGAAAATCCTGTGACTGTGAAATTTTGAATACTCTGTGACTGTGAAATTGACCAAAATGGATCTTTCTTCCATATTTAAATGTAGTATTGCCAATTCCATTTATTTTGTCATGAGTCTCAAGATAAGTGTTGTTTTCCTTATAGTCCCAGGTCCTGGAGTCCAGTGACAACTTCAGGCTTCATTCTTAAGACATCTATTGCTCTTACAGCTGTGGAGAAAGCTTCAAAAGCTGATCCCACTGCACCTTATGGGCTCAAAAAGCAGAAGGCAGATAACACATTACTACTTTTACATAATCTCATAATTGTAAAGGTAGTCGAGATTTTTGATGAGGTTGAGGCATAGTTTTTGAGGATTTTGGGTTGGCAATACTGCAAGAATCATTTCTATTGCAGGAACAAATCCTGCTTGCCTTACGCAGTTTTAATAGTTTCACTAAATTCAGTGGGCAGGTGGTGGAAAGGAGAATGAGAGGAATTATGCTGTGAGCCCTTCTTCCCTTTATTTTGGGGCTGGGAGATAAGATGCTGTGCACTAGTGCATTAGAAGTGGCATACTGGAGCCCTTATTTAACAAAGTTCCTTTAGTCCCTGCAAAGGAGGAATTCATCTGTCATTTTAAATCAAGATTTCGTGGCCTGCTTCTTGCAGATACAATTGTGGAAATGTAAACTGCTAAGGAATCTTCAGACAGGCGGTACTGGTGCAGCAGACATGTGGGTGGGGGCAGGACTTCTTGGAGCTGGGGCTGAGAAAGGGTTTCCCTGGAATGTTGGTGGGAGTAGGATGGGTCGGGGAGCAGAGCTGCCCAAGATGCTGGTATAGGAAGATTCAGGATGTATGTGTGTAATTCCTCCTTGAGCATGCACCAAGGAGGTTCAGCTCCCTACAGAGAGGACAATTTGACCCTGCAGAATTAGGTCAGAAAATAATTTAGTACTGTATTCCAACTCAGTCACCTATTTTTGGGAGCTCACCCTGGCCATAAATTTGCCGTGTGGCTCTGAAAAATTGTGAGGCTTAATTATTGGGGCAATATGTGTATGAACTATCATTGTTCTCCTATGGATCTGGGGATAGCAAATGAGCAACCAGCTCTGAAAATTACATTTGAGTAAAATCAGCATAAGAATGTTATTTTGGCAAGCAGTATCAGAAGGCACCAGACAGTAAATAGTTACTTTATTGCACACTGAACCTTTCTATTTCTCCTCCTGAAACAACTTTCTTGTTGTGGGCAGGTCTACGTCAGATATTAAGAAAAATGTTTTGACTCTGAGAGTAGTGAAGCTCTGCAAAAAGTTACTACCTGAGGTGGGAGACTCTTCATCCTTAGAAGTTTTTAAGTCCTGGCTGGGATGATTTAGTTGGGATTGGTACGGGTTTAGCAGAGGATTGGACTTAATGGTCACTTCTAGCCCTATGAGTCTAAGATGAGCAATCCAAATTAAAGGGTAATTTATTATTATTGGATGTGTTAGTGTTAGTTTCCTGGCAGCCTTATCTGAGATTGGGACATTATTGTGCTAAGTTCTGTAGAAAGAGAGTCATTATCCCAGTGAGTGCATCATTGAAAGTGAAAAGCCATTACTATTGTCCCTATTCTACAGATGGGGAACCAAAACACATACAGGTCATGTGAATATACTAAAGTCCAGCTGAGTTGTCTGAAATAGCAGAGATGTGAACCCAGTGGAAGTCAGATTATAGAGCCACCAGCAAGTGTCTTTAACCTCAAGGCAAGGTTTTCTTTTGTTTTCTTCTCTCAAATCTTCATTTTCATTTAAAATGAAACCCCTGAAATCTGATGAGCTCTTTTGATTGTGTATATAAATCAAACACCAGACTGTTTTTGGAGTCTGCCTCCAAATGCTCAGAAACCAGTACCTCCAAGAAAGGTGTGAACCCTTCTCATCCTGCTTAACTAACTATTAATGTCAAACTCTGAAGTATTTAAATATTACACTGGTGAAAGATGACAGCTGTCTTGTAGATAGACATTCCTGTATTTATCCGCGTTTTCCAGTCATCTGACCACAATCATCATCTGACCACAGCAACACAAGCGCAAAGCACCCTGATGAGTCCAGCTTTAGTTTTGACTTGTGAGGCCAGATTGTCCATTGCATCAGACCTTTGTCCAGCAAAAATGACTAGAAAAGTAAATGTAAACATTTCTCACTTTCTGCAGATGTAAGTGACTATCCCAAATGTGAGACACTGGGGAATCAAGCCTGTATTAGTTTCTTGATAGCAGAGATGTTGCTGAATGGGTAAGTCATCTAACCCAAAGAACACAAACACAGTGTGTTTTGTGAATCTTTTTAAGGCTTGAGGGATAGCACTTATAGGCCGTGTCTACACGTGCACGCTGCTTCGAAGTAGCGGCATTAACTTCGAAATAGCGCCCGTCACGGCTACACGCGCCGGGCGCTATTTTGAAGTTAACTTCGACGTTAGGCGGCGAGACGTCGAAGTCGCTAACCCCATGAGGGGATAGGAATAGCGCCCTACTTCGACGTTCAACGTTGAAGTAGGGACCGTGTAGTCGTTGCGCGTCCCGCAACTTCGAAATAGCGGGGTCCGCCATGGCGGCCATCAGCTAAGGGGTTGAGAGATGCTCTCTCTCCAGCCCCTGCAGGGCTCTATGGTCACCATGGGCAGCAGCCCTTAGCCCAGGGCTTCTGGCTGCTGCTGCGGCAGCTGGGGATCCATGCTGCAGGCACAGGGTCTGCAACCAGTTGTCTGCTCTGTGTATCTTGTGTTGTTTAGTGCAACTGTGTCTGGGAGGGGCCCTTTAAGGGAGCGGCTTGCTGTTGAGTCCGCCCTGTGACAATGTCTGCAGCTGTGCCTGGCACCCTTATTTCGATGTGTGCTACTTTGGCGTGTAGACGTTCCCTCGCAGCACTTATTTCGATGTGGTGCCGCGCAACGTCGAAGTTGAACATCGACGTTGCCAGCCCTGGAGGACGTGTAGACGTTACTCATCGAGTTGCTACATCGAAATAAGCTATTTCGATGTTGGCTTCACGTGTAGACGTAGCCATAGATGGATAAGGCTAGCCAGTCTGTATGGAAAGAGTAACTTATGCCTAAAGTTAGAATTTGTGTTCTGCAGATAAGCTCCCTTTTAGATTTCCCCCAAACCCAACTGCTCAGTCTTCACCACATAAGTCTGTCCATTGAAGCCAAAAATTTAGGAAGATTTCAAAAAGGTTTAGCACTGTATCTATGAATAATAAGGATATCCACAATGACATTCAATAGGATGAAGGGCTGTTGTCTTCAAGAGAGTCTGTTATGTAAACTAGCCCCTGGGATTTGAGGACACTTGGCCATGCCCCTGCACCCCCACCTTCCCTCATCCCCCTGGCACATCCCACCCTTTGGCTCTGAAAATAAAAAACAGACAAAATGTGTCACAGTTATAAACGGTCATGTTCAGAGCCTAAGGCAACTACTGAATACCCAGAATACCCAGCTGGAAAGATATTCAGGTTCCTAACTCCTACTCACTGTCAGGAACTTAAATAAATTGGTGGATCTGAGCCAGAATGCTGTCTTTGGTCAGATATTTCCATAATTGTTCCTCAGAAGGGCATTTGTTGCTTCCTGTGGAACAGCTTGGTACTGGCCAGTGACAGAGACCAGATATTGGCTTGGAAAGAGAAGGGGTCTGAGCCAGTTTGGCAAGTTCTGTCTTTCTGTAAACTCAGCCAAATCAAAATAAACTTGAGCCTCCAGGATTCAAGTGCAAATAGTTTCTAGCAGCAAATATGGTTTTGGTCTTCCACCTTTCAGTAATGTGGACAGCTTTTTTTTCATAAGTAGGAGAGTTTAAAAAAGGAAAGCCTCAGTTTATTGCTGAGACCATTGTGTAAGGCAGCCTGGCCTGGTGGTTCACACAAATCAGATGTTAGTGTTTTGGTTTGGTTTTTATGGGGTGTGCCAGAAATGACAAAACCATCTGAATTCCTTACTTCCCTATTGGTGCTAATTTGCATAGTTAGCACACTGGTCCTGTGCAATAGAAATCTTAACTAAGGCGTGTTTTTAAGTACAGCCCTCTTTTTGAAAAGGTACGTTGCCTTGAGACGCTTACTTTCAGTGGCTACGTTTACCATCAAAGTTGGTTCTATTTCCTGAAACTGGTTTCTGATCCCCCTGAAAAATTGAAACTGTGGTTTTGCTTTTTTTTTTCAATGGTTGATTTCGGGGAAACTGAACTGCATGCATGAAACTGTAAAATATCAACTGTAAGATAAACTGCGGTAGCAAGCTTGTTACTCATATGACCAGCCCCCAGTTCCCTGAATTCCAATTAATTCCCTGCTTCTAGTAACTGGTGACAAACAGCATACATTTTTTGGCTACTTTCTGTTGAATGGGAGCGAGTGGGACGCATTTGACTCTTTCTTTAGAACTGTGAGGTAAACTCATTTATTTTATGACTACAGGTTCAGTTGATTTGGGTCAGATCCATCCTTGGTTTTATCATACATGCACCATCCTCATGTAATAGGTTCTCTGCACACAGTCAGTAATTTTGGTGTAGCCTGCACATATTCAGGGTATAAATAGACCCTTGTGATTCACTCAGCATCCTTTCATCTGCCATATCTGATCCCTTGACTATTCATAGATTCATAGAATGCTAGGGCTCGAAGAGACCTCAGGAGGTCATAGAGTCCAGCCTCTGCCCAAGTTATTAAAAGGAGGTGTTGGGGAGCTGTAATCTAGAAAGTACTAGAGACAAATATAGCTTATGCTGCATAAAAAGCAACTCGAATCATGCAAGGTTTTGAATGCCTCCCCAAGCTCTCATTGATTCCAATGGGGTATGAGAAAACTCCGTACCTTGTTGTAGGTGCTCACACACTGCTGGACTGGGCTTTATGCTTTTACTGGTCATTTAAAAAAATCTTTAAGTGGTTCTAATGATACTGAGTGTGTAACTGTGAACTTCCTGGGAGCCTGAGGACTGAACCTAATTTGTATGTACAGGTGCATACCTAAAAACACAACAAAAATTCCCTGCGTTTATATGATTAGTTTGTAGTTGTAGCTTCCTCCATGGGATTAATTGACATTTTTTTTCCAGTAGAAGGGATTCTTGACTATGCTGGGTAGGCATGGGGGACATATGTGGGGGATCCTGTGCAGCGATCCTTGTGCTGTAGAGTTGTGCATGAGAGATTCCCTACACTCCAGTCTGCAGGAATGATTTAGGGGGTGGGCAAGAAGAGGACGAGTGGGAATCTTCAACTAATCATTTCTCCCAACCGGCAAAAATGGTTAGTTCAACTCTGAGGCTGTGGAGCAGCTCCATTGCTGTTGTACGGCCATGGAGAAATGATTCCTTCCACTGAAACTTCAGTCATGTGTCATTTCAGCTCCTGTTGGGATCCCTTACCCAGATGTCTACGATTTAATATATTTCAACACAATAGAAAATTTTATTACAAGAGCATTATTTAGATTGCAAAATCAAGCACTCAAAAGCGGAAGAAATGGAAAATGCCAGGTTTACAGTTGCCTGTGTTAACTTTATTCTGTCCCCATGTGCATCCAACCTGTGCACTGTGGAGATGCTAGTATGTGATCCTGTAATTAAAGATCACAAGTCATACGCACAAAGGGACAAGTTTTGGCTCCATGGACTGTTAGACTGGCCACAACTGCAAAATCTGTCATTTGCTTGACTTTGCAACCTAAATAATATTCTTTTACTACATCTTTTTTGTGTGTCATTTCATAGGTTTTAAAGAATAAATTCTATTATGTACAGCTTGAACAACTCCCTGCTCATAATGCATCAGCAGCAGAGTTTGAACCCTGAGCCTCCAACATTGACTTCTAATACTGGAACTACAGGACCAATTACATTAGCCAGATACAGAAGGTTGTTTTCCCAGTTTCTGGGGTACGGGCACTGGCACTGTGTGCTAGGCCCCAGGGACTGATCCACCTACACCCTCGCTGTCCCATTGCAAAGTCAGGAGTTGAGACCATCTTATGTAGGGCCCAAATGGGATGGGCAAGAAACTGAAGCTATATGCTTATTTCAGATATAAGCACGTTTGTGCTAGTAAAACTGTCGGTGCTGGAGAGGTCGCAGATTGTAATTATACCAGTTAGTTTCAGCAAAAGCAATGCAGCATTGGCGAGTTGGCTCTCTGCAGCTCTGACAAATCAGAATAGAATTTGCCAGCACAAAGTGTTTGGCTGTTTGGCCACATTGTGCTCAGCAGGCTCCATGCTAACTGGCTTTGTGGACCCTGCTGCTGCTGCTGCTCAGTAGCACACTGTGCAGTCTGCTGTTTGAAGTGGGAGTAATTCAGAGTGCACTGGGAATTGTTCATTTGTGACAACAGGGTTCGCATGGCCAATTAGTGTGCTGCATATTTATACCTCAACCTGGGAGGCAGTAACTCTGCATACAGACACATCCAGAGCTAAGCCTGATGGTTGTCCCTCAGCTGAGTGTTGATGGTCTGCAGCAATGGAGGAAAATGCCAGAAGACTTTTTTATGACAGAAAGTTTTAGACAACCTAAATACAGCTACCAGTTACCCTTAAAAAGCAGAATTGTCGTTATTCCTGTGAATTTTAACCATCCAACACCAAACATATGTTATTTCTAAGATCAGAATAACAAATAACATGAACACTTGCCTTTCCCACATTAACAAAGGACAGTTGTTACATGGAACGTGTTAAAGAATAATCTCATTAAATCTGAATTGCGATCTTTCCCTGGCATTCCAATTTCAGTCAGTGTTTGCACTCATTTATTTTCTAGTCCATTCAGTTGTTGGTTTGTATTACATGACAAAGCATTACAAATATTTTGCCATCCCCTTTTAATTACTACTAATTAGTAATAATCATTAATGAAAAGGAAGAAAAAAGACACACTTGGCAAGTGTCACTTTTGAAAGAAGTGTCAATTTATAGTGAGAATAGGACAGTTCCTGATCCAAGGGATGATCTAGTTTAGTGGATTTGGAGTCAAGACCTGGATTCAAGTCCCAGATGAACGGTAGGATTCCAATACGATCTTGTACAAGTTATTTCATGAACTATGTGTCTTACTTAGCTCCCCAGGCCATCAATGATATAAGGATAATACTTGTACACCTCACAGGGATGGTATAAGGAGGGAATCTATTAATAACTGGAAGATACTCAGATACTACAGTAATGAAGATCTAGAAAACTGGTTTTGGTTTGTGATGCCAAGCAAATGACTTAACCTCACAGTGTAACTTACTGACTCTATTCACCTCTGAAAGTGTATCCATTTCAGTATTATTATATTGATTTCATGGGCTATGAAAGTAAATTCATGTTTTCAAAGTGCTTTAACCAGCTTGGTTATAACTATGTATCAGAGCCGGCCATAAAATTTCCCTCAACTAATTTTTTCAACCTGACAATATTTTCCAAAGATCCCAAACACACATGGCTGTGCGTAGCTTTAATTAAGACTATGAGGAATTAATCAGTGGGACTGTGCACATGCTTGAAGTTATAGATGGTTTTAAGTGCCTTGCTGAATCTGGACCTGTCTGTGTATGAGGAAGCTAACTCAATACTTTCTCATACCAGTAGTACATAAAAACAAATGACATCCAGGTGTGAGATACAGAGACACTTGGAAGCAGTCTGCAATGGATGCAGCCACATCATCTGTGACGATAGAATGATAAAATCATCTACTTAGCTGATTTGAGTGGCTCGTTGGAATGTATTTCTGATCAAAGAAGTAGGTGGTTTCCTGCTAAACCAATCCTCATTCCCAGGAACTCACTGTGACTCAGCTGTTGCAGTCACTGGTACCTCAGGTAGTGTTTTAGTGAGGTTTTTTTGCTGTTGGTTTTGTACCTGGTGGGGTAAGGGAGATCTGTTTCCTTAGTCGAACTCAGGCTGGAATTAGCCCATTATATGCTGTCATTACAGTGATCTTAAATTATCCAAATCACCCAGTTTTTTTTCTTAATAGCTAGCCTGATGGTCAATGCTTCATTTCTACAAAGAGATAAACATCAGGTAGGAGGCAGCTGGTGTGAATCCCTGTGTAGGACACTGCATCTGTAAATCCTATTTGAAAACACTTTGGCCATGTCTACACTAGCATAAATCTTCAAAATGACCATTTGCACGGCCATTTCAAAGCTTACTAATGAGGTGCTGAAATGCATATTCAGCACCTCATTAGCATGCCACCGGTCACAGCTCTTTGAAATTGCCGCGTTTCGCTGCTGCGTGGCTTGTCCAGATGGGGGTCCTTTTTGATAGGACCCCACCAACTTCGAAATCCCCATATTCCTATCTTCTGATATCTGCTGATAGGAATAAAGTGATTTCGAAGTTGGTGGGGTCCTTTCCAAAAAGACCCCCATCTGGACACGGCAATTTCAAAGATCTGCGGCCGGCGGCATGCTAATGAGGCGCTGAATATGCATTTCAGCGCCTCATTAGTAAGCTTCAACATGGCCATTTGCATGGCCATTTTGAAGATTTGTGCTAGTGTAGATGTAGCCTTTGGGTCTGATTTTTCTGTCATTTTCATAATTTTCACACTACTACTATAGTGTCATGGATTGGAAACAGAATCACCCTTAATTTCCTTTAGTGAAAGTGAGACGGATCCAGGCCATGTTGTATTTATGATTAAAAAGTGTGTGTTGATTGCCTTGTTGTAACCAAATAGCTAATTTCTTTCCATCCAACGTTTTTTCATGGTAGCCACTGTTCCTTCACAAATTTAATCTCTTTAGAAAGATATGCTGGAACTCAAGTAGTTGTGCCCTTAGCACAGTGACAGCAATAGTCTGATCAGATTTGAAGATCAGCATCATTATAGAATGTCACTTGTCTTAACCCTTGACAGCTGAAATGTAAGTATTTTATCTCCCTATTTTTCTGGACTCATAATTTCGGTTAATTTACTCTTATTAAGCTGTGTCACATTCATTAGTTTATATTAAATCTTGCTCTCTTTGAGCAAGCAGTTCTCTTGTCTGGCAGGTAAAAAAATGTATGTTGTGGTTAATTGCATGCAGAGCTGCTGAGATTTGCAGAGCCTTGGGAGTGAAGTTAAACCAGTCCTAATGCAATGTTCTCTCTTCTCCTGTCCTTGCCTTGCCATGCACTGTGTTTTGTTTCTTCTTTCTTTTCACATTTACTTCCTACCCAGCTGATCTACTGCATTTGCCTTTCCCGTTCTTTTTCTTTGCACTCGCTTCCCTATCAGCTCAGTTCTGTCTCCTTAGCAGGACACCATCGCTGGAGACATGCTGCTTTGGTGGTTTGTTTTACACGTGTTGGGCTGTTTTGTGAACTAGAAAAGGATTGTTAAAGTCCCAGTGTCCCAAGAGCTTTGGAATAGTGCACAGGGGAATTCAGGAACAGGAGGGATGAAAAAATGTTTGTACAATGATTTGAGATCCTCAGATGAAAGGCGTGCTTGAGTATCAATGTAAAATAGTATGCTCATTAATTATGAATGAGTGGGAGATCACTAGTATCTTTTCCGTCTTGTGGGTTTTTGTGTCGTTTTTTCTATTACTCATTTTTCACATAAGGGAAAATCTGGTCTCCTCTGGCCCTGAGCACAGCATATTCACTATCATGCTGCTGTGCAGAAGGAAGAGGATAAATATTGAGTCCCACCCACCTCCATCATTACAGTTTTGGGGCCCATTCTGGACTGCCAAACCACAGAGTTTTTGAGTTAGGAGCAGGGTGTGCTAGAGGCAGGCCATATGGCGCTTTATCCCCTAGCTCCACATCAGCAGCTGCGACTACTTCTGTATTGCACCTTTGAGGCTATTTCATGTCTGTTACAGCCACCTTTCTCCTTCCACCCTTTTGCTGCCCCTCATGGAGCTATTAGCATGTCAGATGGGACTGTGCACTACATCCAAAACATAACCCTGAAGGGAGAGAGAGATCCTGGTCAGAGGGGACAGCATGAGTAAGGCAAGTGATGGCTTATATTTGTTGTCTGCCCGACAGAAAAAAACATGCCTCAAAGTGTCCTTCTGCCCTCTAATGAACTCTGGAGCCCAAGTCTCTTAGACCACAAAGGCATGTTCCCTTCACCCCAAGCATAACAGCTGATAGCGCCATTGCTGGTTTCCATAGTAACCTATAAAACCTAGGAAGAGCAAAATACACACAATCCAATCAAGGCTTTAGGTATCCAGGCTCTGTTACAGCTGACATCTTTAAGGAAATACTGTTGGTAGCTGGTTCCTCTCTCTGTGAACATAGCAAGTTGAGAGTGAAGCAACTGAAAGGGTCTTCAGACAGCAGGATCCTGCTGAGGTTATAAAGCTGATGATCCTTTTCATCCTCACATATACACAGGCCCCTCTGGTAGATAATCCTGTAATGCCTCTCCTTCATTGGTATACCTGCTTCCTAATTAACATGGGCGGCAGTATAATAGGCCAGGGAAGGCACTACCTTCCCTGGTGCCACCGCTGACCCATCTCCAGAGAACTGGGTCATAGTGCCCCCTTTCCCTGAGAACCCCAGTGCCTTCTCCACTCCATCATCTACCCCCAAAGATCCCCACTGCTCACAGCATCCCTCCTCTGTGGATGAGAGAGTGAGGCGGTGAGATGGCAATTAAGGTATCTGCCTCAGGACCTTGCTGAGTGCTATGTTGAACCCAGTGGTACAAGAGTGAGTGCTGGGCCTTTGCTCTCCTGTGCCTTTTATCATGATCTTTCTTCACAGTCTGGAACGTCTCTTTACTGTTTATTGCAGTCTCAGGAATATTCCCTAATCTCTTGCTCTTTTTTTCAGATATTGACTAGATATTCTTCTGTCATTCTTTGCCTTCTAGAATTTAGTCTGCCCTCTCCCCTGCAGTCCTGAGTTTGCTTCTAATCTGTCGCTTTGTCTGTGACTCCCTGCTAGTGAACTTCCTTTATGAAAAGTTCAATCTTGTATTTTGACTCAGGTTAGCGAGCGGTCAGTCAAATCAAACCATTTCTTAATTCTTTCAAATTCTCATGACAATGAACAACTCCCGCCATCTTCTTTCTCCTTCTCCCTTCTTGGCTCCCACTAGTTGTCATGTTGCCTCAGCTCTCTGCAGTAAGGATTATATATAGTGGAATCTCAGAGTTACAAACACAGGAATGGAGGTTGTTTGTAACTCTGAAACACCCATAGCTGAACAAATTATTCCAAACTTTCTGAAGTTAACAACTGAACATTGACTTCATACAGCATTGAAACTTTGCTGTACAAAAGAAGAATGCTGGTTTCCTTTTGAGTGAATGGAAGTGCAGCAGGAATAAAATACTCATGGCACATTGACCTGGAGTGACTCCGAACAATATTCCAAGCCAAGCCAGCCTTCTTGGATTTAACTCACATTCCGTTTCTTAAGATCTGGGTAATTTAATTTTAGTGAGTGAGCTCTGATTCTGAGCTGTGACAACTGTGCAGCCTTAATGGTGGAAGCAAAAGTGTCTTTTTTTGCCTCTCCTGGTTTCTGGGCCTTGCCCAGCTCCTGTGTAATTTTGAGCATCCCCAGTGGTTACTTTAAGGGCAGGTGTACACTAGACCTTAAAGTTGATCCTAGTGATACAATTCTAGCTATGGCAGTTGCACAGCTGGAAGCATCGTATCTGTGATTGACTTATCTGGCCATCCTCGCTGAAGGAGTTTGTCAGGAGAAACTCTCGTCAACCTTCCTTACTCCTCATGAGAACGAGGAGTACAGGGGTTGACTGTCAACACCAGATAATTCTATTTTGCACATCCCCACTAGGAGTGTGAAATCAAATCCCAGAAGATTGACCCTGGTCGGATCAATCTCCCAGTAAGTGTAGATGTATCCTAATTTATGGCAACTATCCAGTTCTACATGGGGACTTGAATTTGGTGTGTATCTTCTACTGCCACTAATATGTCCCTTCCTGCCTCAAACCTTTATGCTGGTTTGTGCTGTGAGTACTCCTAGGGACAGTCTCCATCAGCTTTCTAACCCTTTCCTGTCACTGGAGCAGATTACAGAAGACGGATTGCAAAAGAGAGGAGATGGAGTTTCAAAGACGTTAGGTATATAATTGTAGCCCTTATTTATTCTGATTAGATAAATCACTCTAACAGACAATTTGCACTCAAGTCATAATTTTAGATGGAAATAAGGAATGTAACTACTCTTGGATTTGGATGAACACCTTGGAACCCAATTAGTTAAAAAGTCTGGGCTTCACGCACTTACTTGCACATAGTTCTTTTGGCACTAATGCAATTTAGCATGTTTGCTTATTGTGTATAGTTAGCAGGGTCTTTTGCTGAAATCTCTCTTCTTGTTAGTCCATCATGTCTGACAATGACGTCTTGAGCTTGCACAGGCTTATTGCTTGTGGACTTGCATGTGGCTGAGGAATCCAAGCCTTGAATGGCAGGGGTGCTCATAGTAGGGGCAAGGGAATTTTCTTGGCTCTGTCAGTGCGGCTGTTGCTTTCCTCCTCTCATGAGCATCAATCAGGCATATGTGTCGCTGTTCTTCAAAGTTGTCATACATGTGTCATAAGCGAGCATGCCAGCCTGTTTGGTCTTCTGCATGCTGCTCTAGCTGCTTTGGATTTAATCCAGCATGAGTAATATTGGCCTTCATGCAGTCTTTTTATCTCTTGCAAGGCCTGCCTTTATTCCTTTTGCCCTGGGTAAGCTCACCATAGAGGAGTTTATTAGAGATTCTTGACTCCTCCATTTGTATGATGTGCAGTGAAGCTGGGCTTTCAGAATCATGGCTTCAGTGCTTGTGGTCTGTCAAGGACTTCCAGGTTCGTGACTCTGTCCTGCCATCGAATGTGCAGTATTGACCTCAGGCTGTGTGTGTGGAAGCACTCCAGCAGTTTCATGTTTTCTGTATAAGGTCCGGGTTTCACATTCATACAGGAGACTGGTCAGGACTACAGCCTTGTACACTTTCAGTTTAGTGGACTGTCGGATATTGTGCTGATTCAACACTCATGCTCTCAGACGTCCTAGCGCCTGGCTGACCTGGCAGATCCTGGCATTGATTTCTTTGTCAAGGGAGCCATCACTGGCAATCACACTGCCAAGGTACTTTAACTTGTCTACTGTTTTTAACTCTGTTCCTTCAACAGAGATTGAAGCGGGGAGAGCAGCAGATCCTATGCTGATGGTCAGACCAAAGAGGCAAGTGGCTTCAGCAAACTTGTTGACAATAAGCTGGAGATCAGATTCCTTGTGTGCGTAAGTGCACAGTTGGCAGCAGAAAGGGCTTCAAGGATGAGCCTCGCAAGCGTTTTGGTTTTGCATTCGAATGATGAAGGTTAAAAAGTGACCCATCAAGCCTGTACTTTATGTAGACTCCATGGTCCAGGTCCCTGACTGCGTGTCTGAGGACATGTGAAAAAGGGGTTGAATAACACTGGGGCCAGTGTGCACCCTTGCTTCATGCCATGGGCTATCTCAAATAGATCTGAGGACTCACCGTTTGAAAGAACACAGCCAGTCGTGTTATGGTGGAACAGGTGTACGAAGTTAATAAATCTTCTTGGGCAACCAAATTTTGACAGAATAATCCACCTGGCTTCTCTGATGACGGTGTCAAACACCTTGGTCAGGTCTATAAAGACAGTGTATAGATCCAAGTTCTGCTCCATGCACTTTTTCTGGACCTAATGAAAAGCAGAGATCATGTCAATGGTACTGCGGCCTGAGCGGAAACCAGACTGTGCCTCTGGTGGGTTCTCCTGTGAGATGCTGGTGATCAGACGGTTGAGGATTACTCCAGTCAAGATCTTTCCAGCAGTAGAGAAACGGGAGATGCCCTGGTAATTTCCACACTCAGCTTTGTTGCCCTTGTTCTTGAAGAGGTAGACAATTGTGGCATCCCTAAAGTCTTTGCTGAAATAGGCAGGCCATACTGGGAGAAAAAAGGAAATAGAGAGAGCCAGAAAGCCACTAAATTTGATTTGTGTGTACTTTGTATTTGCATCTGTCATCTTCACAGGAAGTTCTGCTTTTATATAGCGTAGTTTGCAAGTTCCTATAAAAGTCAGTGGTATTACTCATTTTCCAAAGAAAAGGCTTAGCTTTCTATTTAGATAGTTTACTGAAAAGCACCCTCTGCTGGAAATGAGTGGCTGGAACAATTACATTTTCCTTGTAACTACTGCTTAGAGCTGGTCTGAATAGCAAATCTTTCCTTGCCTATTTCATGCATGTTTGTGCACATTTAGGTTTGTACCACCATAGTTCATGGGAGCAGTTTTAGTTGTTCACACCAATAATATGTGGGCAGCTGCTGTGAATGTTTGAAAATCCCAAAATTTTCACGACCACTTTGGTCTTCTGGCAGTTTAGCCTGGAAATTTAACTATTATATTGTTTAAGACAGTGCTTTTTTTCTAGGAAAAAAGGTGCCAGAACGCAAGCCCAAATGTCCTTCTCGCGTCTCTCCCCCACGGCCCCAAACTGCCGCCAGGCTTAATTCTCTCCTCCCCAACCATGGCCCCAAGCTTTGCTACACACACACACAGAACACAGAGAGAGAGAGCACAACCCAGTCTAAATACAAGCACAAGACACACACGGGCAAAACCCCAACTCACAAAATAACCATAATGCCTTACACAATACACACACACACACACACACACACACAGAGACACAAAATCCAAATACACAAAGTGTTCATAATGCCCAACACAACACACACACAGTCCCAATACACAAAATACCCTCACGCCCAAAATGCACACTCCTCCAGCCCAACCGCACACAGCACAGCCCCAAATATACCTTGGAACACAAATATTCATGTCCCCACTCCTGCAAACAGCAGAGCACAAACCCACAGTCCCAGACTAGCATCCCTGCCCAACACCTCCTGCAATACCACATCAGGTCTCTGTTGCCTGCAGCCCCAAGGGTTGCCTGGGCAGCAACTCCCCAGCCAGGCATGCTGAGGAAGACCAACTGCCTGGCCAGGGACCTGCTCCTGGGAAGGGGGAGGCAAGCCCTGGGAGCGGTGGCCAGAAGATGGTGGCACCAAGCACAGGAGAGGCAGGCAGGGAGTTGGCATGGAGCAAGTGGGGCAGGGTGGGATGTGGGCATGGGACAGAGGGGAAGCGGACAGGATGGGTGCAGGGTGAACTGTGGGCACCAAATAGGAGCACAGGGGCAGGGAAGTGGTTGAAGGGCCTGTGGGGTAGGGCATGGGCAGGGTGCACAGGGTGGGCTGTGAACAGGGAGAACTGGGCATGGGGTACCAGGCAGGGTGGGCTGTGGGTTGGGAGAAGAGGGCAGAGGGCACTGGGCAAGAGATGGGCAGCATCAGGAAAAAAGGTAGCAGAATGCAGAATCTGCGTTCTGCTGGATAAAAAACAATGGTTTCAGATATCCATTCTGGTAGATGAAACCATATAATATGTCTTTTATTTTCTTCCCAGCTGATTCTTTGTACATATTATCAATTGTACATTTTCCATTATCTTCCTTTTCACAAAATAATTAAAAACTTCAAACCAAAAATGAACTCTGCTATGAAGCCTCTATGGTTCCATGCCAGTCCCACGCGTGGATAAAGGAGGAGGGCTGGTCAGATGAATGATCATGCACCGACCATAAAACAACAATACAAATGAAATTTGGTGCCAGTACGACTAAATGATAAAAGATGCCAGCTCAGATGTTACCCGGATAAACAAGGTCCACGACGCAAATCGAGCGATCAGGGTTGGATCGGTAAGTTGGCTACTGAAAGAAAATTACAACTAACACATGTACTATCAATTGGAACATGGAATTTCCAAACACTGTGGGTGACTGGAAAATCAGAGTTGCTTTGGAAGGAGGTGGAGAGGTACCAATGTGATATACTTGGACTGGTGGAGATGCGTTGGATGGCATTGGGAGAGATATGCAGTTGTGAATTCATTTTGTCAGGGAACAAAACGAAGTATGAGGCAGGAGTCGGATTCCTTCTTAGCAAAAGAGCTAGAGGAGCACTGTAAGGATACAAACCAGTGAGTGCAAAAATGATGGTAGCAAGATTAGAATTAAAAATTTTCAACATCTCAGTCACTCAGATGTATGCACCCATGTCACACAGTACAGAGGCAGAGATTGAGCTATTCTATAAAGATTTGACAAAGACACTGGAGGAGATACTGAAGAAGCATGTGTTGATAATTGGAGGAGATTGGAAGGCAAAGGTTGGAACAGATAACTAGGGTTGGGAGAGAGTCGTGGAAAAAGTTTGGATATGGAGAAGGAAATGAATGAGGTGAGAAACTATTAGAGTTTGCTACAGAGCACGAGATGGTGATCTGCAACATGAGAGTCTAACAAAAGTACTGTAGGAAGTGGACATGACGCTCGAATGATGGGAAGTCCAAGAACATGATAGATATGATTTTGATAAGAAGGAAATGGGTAACAATAGTACAGCAGTGTGGAAGATTCCAAGGAGTGGATATAGACTCAAACCACAGTCTAATGATTGCAAACATCAAGATGAAACTTAAGAGAAAGTGTAAGACATAGTTTCAGAAAAGAAGAGATATGGCAAGGCTAGGCAAGGAAGAAATAGGGAATGCAAACAGAGCTGCTCTTGAAGAAAAGATTAGAAATGTGTCCACAGAGAAAGACCTACATAGAAGAGTCTAAGGGATACCCACAGCAATAGAGGAGGCAATTGAGCAGACTGTTTCGGAAGAAGAGAAGATCAGGAAGAAGTGGTTTATGCAGGAGACACTGAAGTTGGTCCCAGAGAAGAAAGGAGGGATGTTTCTGAGAGGACAGAACAGCAATATAGAGTGAAATGCAATGAGGTAAGGAAAGCGGCCAGAAAGGATAAGGAGAAATAGTTAGAAGAGCAGTATAAGATAATAGAGAGGTATTATGGTCAATGTAAGACCAGGGAAGTGTATAAAATGATTAGGAATATTAATAGGAAGTGGCAGCCAAAGCAGATGGCAATCAAAGATGAGAACGACGAGGTGCTTAGGAACAAGAAGATTGGTGCAATATCTCGTCCATTGCTGCACAATCTATACAAAGCACAGTTGGACCTGAGTGTCTCAGAGACTGATTGAAGAACTGAAAGAGGTAGCTCTGCTGAGCATCGAAAGTAAGACCGATATTTCAAAGGAGGAAGTAGAAAGAGCAGTAAAACGACTAAAAAACAAGTGCCCTGGGAATAATGAGATCACTGGAGAGATGATTAAATATGGCGGAGAAAGTATGATTCAGGAAATATGCCAACTATGTAATATAGCATGGAAAGAAGGGAAGGCACCTAAGGAATGGACAAGATCCATGCTAATGACAATACTCAAGAAAGGAAATACATTGGAGTGCAAGAACTACAGAACAATTGCTCTAACGAGTCATCTAGGCAAGGTGCTGCTGATGATACTGATGTTGAGACTAAATCGCAGATAGAAGAACAGCTAGTGGACAAGCAAGTGGGTTTCAGGAAAGATAAAATTACCATACTGCAGCTATTGACATTAAGATTGATAATGGACAAAGCTCGATGAAAGAACAAGAACACCTGCACTTGCTTCATTGATTTTCAGAAGGCATTTGACAGTATAGATCAGAAAGTGACTTGGGCAGCATTGGAGTTGTACAGAGTAGATAGTAGACTGATACAATTGTTGAAGGATATCAATGACAATGCAGAGGCAGCGGTGAGAACGTACAGAGAGTTGGGAAGTTGGTTTAGAACGAGTAGAGATACGAGACAAGGAGATCCGATATCACCGAATGTCTGAGTATCTTCATCACACATCTAGAGAAAGCAGTGGACAAGATCAAAGAAAAGGGACAAGGGATATCTGTGCATGGGATAAGAACTAACTTGAGGTTTGCGGATGATATAGTTATCATTGAGGAAGACGAGGAGAAGCTAGTGAAATGGTGCAGGTGCTAAACAAGGAAGGGAAGTGGCATGGCCTGATTATGGACATCGATAAAACAAAAACAATGGTATTTGGAGATAAGAAAATAGGAAGGAAGATCAGTGTAAATGGGATTGAACTAGAGAACATAAAGAAGTTCATGTATCTGGGGAGCAACATAATGCATGATCTAGACTGTAAGAAGAAAATAGTGAGTAGAATAGCAAAAGCAAGAGTGAGTTTCAGGGCAATGGGTAAGATCTGGAAAAGCAATTCAATTAGCTTAGGAACAAAGCAGAGCATCTTGAAAATTGTGTATTCAGCAGCATGTGGTACAGATGTGACACATGGGTGATAACAAAAGATTTGAAGAGAATAATATTAGCATTTGAGACGCGTTGTTATAGAAAGATCCTGAGAATAGGATGTATGCAGAAGATCACCAATGAGGAATTATATAGGAAGATACAGCCAAAAGAGAACCTACTGCAGAAGGTTATACAACGAAATTACGGCTATTCGGGCATATTTGCAGAATGATCGATGAGCGAAAAATCAAGACTCTAGTTTTCAGCATAATAGATGGTTTGAGTAGGAGAGGCTGACCCCCCAGAGAATGGGTAGATGATTGGTGCAGAGCCAGTCTACAGAAACTAAGCCACTCCACATTGGACAGGGTAAGACGGAAGGAAATAGTGAGAGAGGCATCAGACGCCAATGGGCACTGAGCCCATGGTTATTGATCATGATAAAATCAAAAATAAAAATGTGAAAAGCCCCTTTCACTCAGTAGTCAGGAAATTCAAACTTTTTTGATGATGAGAAGTGACACTAGGTCCTCCCGGATATCATAATGGGATGTTCAGATGCATGCTGAATAGATTCATGAGATGGAAACGAGAAGGTAATGGTTGATCATAAAGAGTAATAATAATAACAGACACTAGTTATACAATGCTTTGCATCTTTAGATCTTAAAACACTTTGCAAAGATAGCTAAGCATTTACATGGTGAAGCTGAGTCATGGGTAATAAGTTATTTGAGAAGAAGGCTGGTCCAGGGGTTAGGTTACAAGACTAGGACTTGGGAGACATTGGTTTAAATCTCTGCCACTGACTTTTGTGTCACATTGAGGAAGTCACTTAGCATATATGTGCCTCAGTTTCACATTCATTAAAGTGGAGATAATAGTACTTTCCTACCTCACAGTGGTGTACTCAGGATAAATACATTAAAGAGTGACAGGCATTTAGGTATAGTAATGGGGTCATAGAAGTGTCTCAGATAGGTTTGGGATGAAGCTGTGAGATTCTCTGCAGGTTGTGAGGGGAGAGAATCTGGAGTCATTTTATCTAAACAAAATTGAACCTTAAAGAATGTTCCTGTTGAGGTTGGTGGAAGAACTACACTATATTTTTGTTCATCCATTTGAACCAATAGCAGTAAGTTGGACCTTTTGTGACTGGTGAGGTACAGGGAATGCTAGATAACCAAAATTCAGAACCTATTTCAGACCTCACAAAATGGCATGTAGGTGTTTTTTACATTTTATGTTGGTAAATTTAGAAGTTAAAAGGATATGCTGATTTATTGGCTTCACTCACATGCTAGCTTTAAGGCTTGGAGAGGAGTGAATAAGAGATGTGTGCTGCTAAGTACAATAATAAATCATGTTGTTCCTTTCCCCTCCCTTTCAGGTCTGCCGCTTCTTGAGGGAGGAATTAGTGGAACACGATATTTTCAGGATACTTCTGTTCTGCAAAGATGTGTCGGTATTGCCTGTCGCAAACCCCCATGCTAGCTTTAATCTAGCCACAGTGTCTTGAAACAGCAGTGAAGAGACAGTGCTGCTGGCTTCACTGCAGACAGTACAAGCCTTTCTGGGACCTTGAGTACATACTTTATTAGTCCACACTGATGTCTGTGCCATCATGTCTTCACTGACATTTTTAGCTGTAGCAACGCAGACATCGTCAGTAGAACTTGTTGCTTTAATAGTATTCCTATTCCTATTCCTTAGTATCTCTATTCCTTGAACAAAAGTGACCATAAAGAATATTCAACCATCCTTCAGGCATTTTGGTCAAAATGCCAGTGTCTGGTTCCCCAGGCAATAACTGTGCCTCAGGAATGGATTCTTGGAATAAGGCGTAGAATAAACTTCTTATCAGCTTGCTATTGCTCCCCCAAAATGAAACCACTTTTCTAAATTCATAACACAAGTATTTCTTCAAAGGTTGAGCTATGGTCACATGCTCAGAACAATGCCACCTAGGAACACCAGTTGTACAAATAATACAAGTTGAACCTCTCTGGTCCAGCACCCTGGGGATCTGACTGGTGCTGAACGAATATCCTAGACCATGGGAGGTCAGTATTGTCTAGCAGCATTACCTACACTTCCACTGCTTACTACTGGGCTCTTGGAAGACATTTAGGAGTAAATTAGAGCTAAATAAGAGCATAGAACACCAAGAACCAGGACAAACTTTATGGGATAACAGGAATCTTGGCCATACCCATGATAAATGGACATTCAGCTAACTAAAATCATGCCAGACAATGGGTATTGCTGGATGAAAGCATTCCAGATTAGAGAGGTTCAACCTGTACTTGATCCTTCTTTAAGCAATCTCAAAGGACTTTATAAGGAAATAGAGCTCACCTCCGTGAAATTGAAATTACTTTTCAGACCAAAAAATTGATGCACAGGAAGTTTAAACAGTTCATCCAAAATCACACGACAAACCTGTTGGAAAATGTGGAAACAAACCCGGTGGCTACATCTACACTACAAAATAATTTCGAAGTTGCTTACTTCAAAGTACAAAGGAAGCAACTTGGAAGTAGTGTGTCTACACACAAAAATCAGCCTTCCCTTACTTTGAATTAGGGTCCCTCTACTTTGAAGTGAAGTTTCTACACAGCGATGGCCCCTACTTTGAAGTAAGGGGCCAGGATATGATGCAGGCAGGGGTCGCATGGCTGACAAGCCCTTCCGGGCTTGCAGCCAGCTGCCCCCTTAAAGGGTCCCTCCCAACACCCCCCCCTGCACGCACTCAAGGTTGCCAGGCTGCACACAGCAGGGCGGACCACGTGCTGTGGAGAAGAGCTGGAGAACATGCCTGGCCAGATCCTCCCTAAGGCGGATCTCCTTTCCACGGTGGCCAGCCTGCTGGCCATGGTGTTCACTGTGCACTTTGAGCAGCACAGTTGGGTCACTCGTATGGGCCCATCCTCCAGATCCTGGACAGGGCCCTGCTGCCACTCTCCTGGGCCCCCTGATCTGGTCCCGATGGGCCTTTGCCACCAGCACCGAGTGGTGGGACAGACTGGTGCTGGGGAACTGAGACAATGAGCTGGGACCTGCCCTGACCCTCCCAGCCACACTCTGCACTGCAGACCTCCGCCATCCCTCATGCTCCCCACCAAACACACCCCCTCCCACTCCCCCCTCACCACTCCCCCACCCAGCACCAGGGACTCGGGGTTAGGGTGTGAATATTGCATTTATTCCCCAACAGTAAAGTGTATTTGGCAAAACAAAATAGAACATGTCGAACTATGTACAGTGCATGAGGGGGTGAATTCTCTACAGAGGGGAGGTGGGGGCTGGGCTGAGGGACTGAACCTGGAGTGGGGCTGGGATGGGAGAGGGCTCAGTTGCTAAGCAGTGTGGAGGGCCAGGAGCTGCAGCAGCCTCAGCTGCCTCTACTGCCTCAGGTCTGGGGCCCCCTGCAGGGCTGTGATGGTGCCGGGACCGCAGGGAGGTAGAGGTGGGGTGGGGGTGTTGCGGGCTGTGCCTCCGAAGGGTGTTGAGGGGGGTGCTCTGGGCAGGTGTACCCACCCAGGGCAGGAGCCACCAACCCAGCTTAATGCAGGCAGCCAGGGACAGGTCCGCCACATGGTGTACATCTGTGGGAGGGATGCCTGCGTCGGGGGGCAGCTGCCAGAGGGGTGGCTGCAGGCTGGGCTGGCAGAGAGGCAGGAGGTTGGGTGAGGCAGACAGCCAAGGCCTGGGACAGGGTGTCCAGGCTGCTGGCCAGCTGCACCCACACCTTGCGATCCATTGCCAGCCAGTCCCAGAGCACACCAGTCATTTCCCTCCTGACCACCCGGTTGGTGGTCGCCTCCACATCCTTCCAGTGCCATTGTTGTGTGGCCCGGCTGCGTGGGGATGCTGAAAGTAGTAATGAACTAAAATTTGCATGAGTGAGGTATACATGTCTGAAATGCAGTGTACCTAAAAAAGGGAGGGGAATCCATGATATTCTGTTAAATTAAAATCATCAAATTTGAACAGATCCATAGTTCATTTAGTTTGAAAAATTGTGACAAGTGTGCTGAAAAAAATCAAACTCCGGCTAAATGGTGGCAGGGGGAAACACATTGAATTGATGTTATGTGCTAATAAATCCATTTTAAGTGGTTTAATGTAATTATATTTCTGATGGCAACATGAACTAATTAAAAGTTTCCCATAATATACTGTGAGTACAACATGTATCCTACTGAGGTTAAAAGAGTATTTAATCTTATTGATAACACCCAATAAATGCTAAATTTAGTGATGGGCCTGAACTGGAAAAAAACCAAATATCTCCCAAACTTTGGGAAGATTAGGAAACCAATATCAGACCCAGATCTGGATTTAGGAATTACAGTTCATCTCTTTATAGAATGAACTATAAACCTGAATGCAAAACAGCCCCAAACTTCATGTTGCACTGAGTACACTAGACATGTAAAGTACACTGCTGAATTGCATCTTTGCTCATATATTCTTCTGTGTTAGATTAATGGAAAAGCCATCTCAGCAAACTGTGCTAGCGAGTGCAGAAAATACCCTGAAGGTGGGGATGACGGCTGCTGTCCTCACTGGTCTCCAGTTGGAGGGAGAACTCTTGCATGCTTTGCTCCTCATAAATGAGGTGGAGTTAAGACTGGCCTAGGTTCCAGGGGCTGGCTCAGGCAGATTAGGGACCTTTTGTTTCTAAGACAGTAATTCAGTCTGGCTCAGGACTCAAGTGACAGGAAGTGACTGGAGAAAGGACAACTGTTGCTGTTCCAGCAAAGGGGAGAAACACATGGTGACTGCATAAACCACATGGTGACTACATGCTCCCCGTCTCCCCCACCTCCTGTTTTGCTAAACCACAGGCATGCACAGCAGCAGAACCTGCTTTATGAATCCAGTATCACACAAGTGGTTTGAAAGCATGCTCCAGTGTGTGCCTTACCACGCCTGGCAGCAAAACAAAGCACACAGCTCCCTTAGGATCTCTTTCTTTGTACCTCCTGCATAGAGGACACTTAAAAGCATAAAATCCCCATTGTTTTCCACAGATGCTCTTTCATTAAATTACTTTGTGTGTTGTAAAATGTATCTCATCTACCATTAATGTGTTTTCCTAGTGTCTGTCCTTCATTTGTTTTTTGTTGCAATGGGTGCAACAACAAACTGTTTTACCACTCTCCTCACACCAGCTGCTGTTGGACTAGCACAGATCTGAAGGTGAAAACTGATTCAGGAAGACATGCTCCTTGAGCACATGTAATCAGTCTGCATGGACAAGGCACAGTTAAATGCATGGAGGAAGCTGAAACTGGAAGAGAGGAGGGTGGAATGTGAGGAGAGGAAAGCACTCAGGGAACCTGAAGTCCAGACCCAGGAGATATTTAAGCTCATTATGCAGCAAACAGAGCTCCTGAGGTTCCTGGTAGACGGGTACAGAATCTCACATGCCTCCCTCACTATGTTCCATACCCTCTTCCCCACTTGCCTCAGAATGCAGGGCGGGGAGGAGGGGAAGGGGAATCAAGGACAGCCTTCCACTCAACCCCAAGGACACTTCCCAGAACACGAGGCTGACATGCCCACACCTACAAAACAAAACAGCATAAATGTAGCACTTTAAAGACTAACATGATTTATTCAATGATGTGTTTTTGTGGGACAGACCCACTTCATCAGACCAATTGCATTTCCAATACAGACTGACATTTGTAAGTACAGAGGACCACAAATATTGCAGTAAAAACTGACAAAGTACATAGGACTGAAGTAGGTGGGAGAGGGATGGGGAATGTTAAGTGTCCTGCCTGAGATTCCTCATCCCTCTGCCACCTACTTCAGCCCTATGTACTTGATTTGTCAGTTTTTATTGCAATTTTTTTTTTTTGGTCCTCTGTCAGTCTGTGTTGGAAATGAGATTGATCTGACTAAATGGGCCTGTCCCATGAATGTTCATCACTGAATAAATCATTTTGTTAGATTTTAAAGTGCTACATTTCGGCTGTTTTGTTTTGTTAGAGTACAGACACGGCTACCTCTCTGTTACTATGCCCACAGCTGTGATTGCAAAATTCTTCTTGCCCTCATTCATGCCCCTCCGCCCCAAAACTCCTGCCATGAACTCCTTTACTGTCTGTTTCATTTTCTTCCCTACATAAAAACATATAACCTCTCAACAACAGTGCCTTTATTGCTTGTGTTGCACGAGTGGGAGCAGGAGTTTTACAAGGTTTTACAGGCCAGTACACATCATAGAGGGGGCACCTCATTAACAGCAATAGACATGACTGTCATGTTGCTGTCTGGTCATAATGCTGTTTTTCAAAGACTCCTGGATTTGCAGTACCCCTTACTGTGCTCATTATTGCCGTAGTGTCTGGCTGCTCATAATCAGTGACCAGGTGATCTGCCTCAGCCGTCTAGCCTGGCATGAAAATCTCCCCTTATACTCTGACATAAATTACAGAGCACACAGAAAGCTGCCACTATGAGAGGAATGTTGCTTTTGCTGAGGGCTAACTGAGTCAGCAAGCTCCTAAACCTGGCCATTTCAATAATCAAAATCAATTCTATTACCATTATGCACTTGCTCATCCTGTAGTCAAACTGCTCCTTACTCTCGTAGAATTTTAGGGCTGGAAGGGACCTCAGAGGGTCATCTGGTACACCCCTCTGCCTAAAGCATGATCAACCCCGACTAAATCATCCCAGCCATGTCTGTGTCAAGCTGGGACTTAAAAACCTCTAGGGATGTAGATTCCACCACTTGTCTCAGTAACACAGTCCAGTGCTTCACCATCTTCCTAGTGAAATAGTTTTTTCCTAGTATCCAATCTTTGTAACTTCAGACCATTGCTCCTTGTTCTGCCATCACCATTGAAAACATTGTCACTCTCCATCCTCTTTAGAACCCCCTTTCAGAAAGCTGAAGGCTGCTATCAAATCACCCAAGTCTTCTGCAAACTAAATAAACCCAAATCTCATCCTGTCTTCATAGGTCGTGTGCTTCAGCCCCTTAATCATTTTTATTGCTCTCTGCTGAACCTGCTTCAATGTGTTCACATGCTTTCGATCCTGAGGGGCCCAGAACTGGATGCAATACTGCAGATGTGGCCTCACCACTCCTGAGTAGAGGGGCATAACTTCTCTAGATCTGCTGGAAATGCTTCTCCTAATGCACCCCAATGTGCCATTAGCCTTGGCTACAAGGACACACTGTTGACTCATATTCAGCCTCTCATCCACTGTAATCCCCAGGTCCTTTTCTGCTACCCTGCTACTTAGCCAGTCAGTCCCCAGCCTGTAGCAAGCAAGGGATAAACTGGATATCCCAGGATCACAGCTGGCATCTACACCTCTCCAATGATAATTTTCTTGTCTGGGAAGAAAGTTCCATCTGCAGCTTTCTGAACACACCAGAGTTCCTGAAGATTTGTGTGTCATGCACCTTTCCATGTTGATGCACCAACACCTGCAACACCATTGAGAAATACCCCGGCACTTTATGTACTCTGTGGCAAGGTGGTCTGATGCCAAGATACGGTATTCTATTGCCTCACCGCAGTTAGGGAACCCCATCACAGCAAAACTATCCTGCACATAGTATTGATTGCCTTGGCTACCTGGGTGTCAGCAGTTCCCAGTGTAGATTTACCCACTCCAAATTAGTTTCTCACTGATTGGTAGCTGTTTGCAATTCACAAAGTTCCAGGAAAGTGGCCTCATGCATGTGAAAGTTTTGTACCCACCTGCAGAACAATGTAGCCCCACCAATCTGATGTTGTTGCATGGCACTAGAACCAGTGTTCCACTGTATACACAACATTGAGTGCAGCCGGCATCTGCCCATTACTCCCCTCCAGTATTTCACATATGTGTTTGTGTTCTCCTCAGAGTCTTCATTTCTTCTTCGAGTTTCCCTGTGGGTGCTCCACTTTAGGTGTCAGGCTCACCCTGGTGCTGCAGATCAGAGATCTTGATAGCCGTTTCTGCTGGACCACGCATGCATGGCTCCTTTGCTCCTCTTCACGCTCTTTTCATCACGTGCATGGTCCATCTCGATCCAGTTCCTTTCAACTGCCAACGGCTGCAGGTGGAGCTTCCAACTGCTCTCTCCTTGGCATCAGTTATTCAAATTTTCCTTCTTTATTTCTTCAACATTTGTAAAGTTTTTTTATTTTAAATACTTTTATTGCTTAATTGACTGTTTAGTGTTCAGCCACCGTTGGGCTGATGCTTAGTTTCCATTAGTTGTTTAAATCTGTTATCGGAGCAAGAACTCCTTATCTATTGACCTGCTATTCTGTTTAGCACTTGCTAACGTGCCTGAATTTAAGAAGCATGAGTCTTGCCGGGAGGCAATGCCTGCTTCTATTGGTCACTCATACTGTATTCGGTGCTTGGGTGAAGGGCACGTACCTGCAATGTGCGCCCATTGTTCAGAATTAACTGTGAGAGCTTGCAGAGACAGGGAGATGCCTCTTTGTATGCTCCTGTTTGAGAAGGCGCTGCAACCGGCTCTGCTGGAAAACAGTGAGCCCTCTCAGGAGGGCCACCCTAAGTGTAGAGTGTCATCTACCAAGGAGGTAACATATAAGCGCCCAAGAGTCTCCCCCACACAATCACTACCCAGTCTGTCTGTGGGTGCAACAAGCGAGACTGAAACAAGCTCCACTAAAGTCCCTGGTGCTCATAAGAAGCCCAGGTCCAAGAGGAAGTCTTCCTCCCCAACACGGGGGATAGAGCCCAGCACTGCCAGAGCCCCTGACTGCCTTGAAGCAGCACCGGAGGCCTCGGTCCCAGCAACAGCACCAGCGAAATCTAGAGTACCATCGGCACCAACAGCATTGGCACCGACAAAGTCTAGAGTGCCATCAGCACCGACAGCACTGGCATCGATTAAGTCTAGAGCACTGTCAGCACCGACAACCATGGCACCGACAACGACAGGACCGAGCCACTCAACCTCGGCACTGACAACCACGTCACTGACAACTATGGCACCGATGCTTCTGGCACCGACGTTCCTGGCACTGATGTGTTAGCCACCGCATGCTAAAGAACTGCGTCCCCCTTGCTCCGCACCTAGCTCATAAGTGCTGCTGCAAGCAACGGAGCATGGAAAGGCAAGGAGTAAATCCACCCACACCCATTGCAGGGATTCTCCAAGCCAGCATTCTGTATCACCGATTTCTGTCACATCTCAAATTTCTCCAGGATGCTACTCCAGGCCTCCTTCCCACACTATGAGGTCACCATCCCCCGTGCTGGGGCCACAATCCCCCCACTGGTGCAAAGTCCGGACCAGAGGGCAATGGAGTAGTGACAGATCTAGGTCACCACCTCAGTGCAGAGGGCGCTCTCATTCCCACTCATCGTATGAATGTGACTACAAACGCTACTCCCCTGCTCATCAATTCTGCCATTCTCCATGCTGTGCAAGGCTTCAGGACTATGAGTAGCATCGGTCTTCCAAGCGTCATGTGCATGAGCAGACGGCATATCCAGCAGAGAAGCTTTCGGTGGCATCCAGGTGTAGCCCCTGTATCCACCAAGGCAGCCAGTAGTGCCCCCTTGGAGCCTGAATCTGGTCTGAGAGACATTGTCAAGAGGCCTATTTGAACCCTTAGCCACAACTTTGTTCAAATTGCTAGTGCAAAAGACTGCCTTCCTTCTTGCAATGACATCAGCCTGAAGGGTGAGCAAGCTATTGGCCCTCGTGGTTACCTTGCCATGTATGATCTTCAGCAAGGATGGGGTGACACTCAGGTTGCATCCACGTTTCATTCCTAAGATTTCCTCTGAATTTCATGTCAATGAGCCAATAATGCTCCCAGCATTCTACCCTAAGCTACATGCTTCAGCATGGGAAGTGCAGTTGCATTTCTTGGACATTAGAAGAGCCTTGGCCTTCTACATTGACAGGACCAAGCCCTTTTGGAGAACCAAGAGGCTCATGGTTTCCATAGCCCATCGCTCTAAAGGTGAGGCAATTTCCTCGCAAAGACTCTAACCTTATCATGTCCTGCATCACAACCTGCTACTCACTGAGGGGCATGTCTTTGCTGTGCCAACCAAGGGCACATTCAACGAGAGCGATGGCAACATTGACAGCTTTCTTCAGAGGAGTGCCCCTTCATGATATCTGCAGGGCGGCGATCTGGGCATCCTACGACATGTTCTTGAAACACTACTCCATCTACTGGCAGATGCTCCATCTACCTCCTTGTCCACAGCAGTGCTGTCTGTCTTGGACAAGACCGGAATCCGGTACCCACCTCCTAGTTTCCCAGGGGCGGAGGGGGACAACTGCTACTCAGTCACCTAAAGTGGAGCGCCCACGGGGACACTCAAAGAAGAAAGAGAAGTTACGCACCTTTGTGCAGTCATGATGGTTCTTCGAGATGTGTCCCTGTGGGTGCTCCACCACCCATGCTTCCTCCCTGCTTCAGATTCTTCTTTGTGCTTTATGTTTCAGATTCAGAGTGGTTTCAAGGAACTGGATCAAGCCAGACCACGCACGTGATGAAAACAGCACGAAGAGGAGCAGAGGAGCCGCGCATGCACGGTCTGGCAGAAACAGCTATCAAGATCTCCAATCTGCGGCGCCAGGGCGAGACTGACATCTAAAGTGGAGCATCCACGGGGACACATCTCGAAGAACCATCGTTACTGCATGAAGGTGAGTAACTTCTCTTTCTCTGGCGGCTGCTGCTCACGCTCTGTTCATACCACAGCTGATGAAACATACCCAGGACCACCCATGGAACTTCATTTGTCCTGTCAGACACTGGAAGCTTAACACAGAGTGCAAGGGGGCTGCATAAACTGTGGGATAGGTACCCAAAGTGTATTGCTGACAAAGTTGAAGCTGCCCACCCTAGAGGGGACACACTCCATTGATTTCATGTGGTAGAGGGGACATGCACCCTTGACTTTCCAACTTGGGTGATAAAAAGTCAATCTTATTAAATTCGACCTAATTGCCTAGTGTAGATATACCCTAGGAAAAGTTTTCACCTACTCCAGAATGCCTTGCAGTTTTGCTGTAATTCATATTGATGCAGCCAAAGTCAGATCTTCACTACCAGCAGTTTGGAATTACATGTTTGGCAAACCCCCTGAGATTACACCAGCAAAAGATTGTTTTGCCATGATAGCTTATATCAGGGGTCAGCAACCTGTGGCTCCAGAGCTTCATCTGGCTCTTTAAGAAGCTACTTGTGGCTCCGAGAGCTGCTGCCACTGACTCCTCTTGCAGTTCCAGAGGCTGCTGCCACTTAAACAAAAACCTAAATTCAGTTGTCCACCACTGAGCAAACTGAATTTAGTTGTGTTGTTCAAGCAGTGGCAGTCAGAGCCGCTCAGCAATCAGCTGTAGCAAGGAGCCCAAAAGAGAAAGCCAGCAGGGCAGGGAGCCACCCCACATAGGCGGAAGTCAGCCTGCAGGAGAGCTGGTGGGGAGGACGGCTGAGTGTTGCCCCTGCCAGAGCCACACAGCTGGGCCAAGAAGGAGGAAGAGATGGCGGGGAGCAATGACAGGAGGCAGTGGCTGCAGCCTCTGTGGAACAGCATGCGCTGAGGCGAGTTAAGCCTGTGGGCTGGGGGTAGGTTGGGGCTCAGAAGGGTTAAGCCTGGGGAAGGGGAGTGGGTTTGTGGGCTGTGGGGGCTAAGGTAGGTAAAGCCTGGAGATGGGGGTAACAACTTTGTAACTGGTATAAATCATTATGTGCATGCTGTTCTTAAAATAGGGGTGACAGAAAAACAGTTTGATGTTATTTATTAAGGACTATCTCATATTCACGTGCACTGTGGCTCTGGAAGGATTGATTTTGTAATTGAATTTGAAATATGGCCCTTCTTGCTATTTCAGTTGCAGACCCCTGGCTTATACCAAGCTCCGTGCACTGAAATAAGCAACACCACTGAAAGTGCTTCTTTGACAGTATAACTGTATCTACAGTATGGCCTGGTCTACACTAGAAAATTCTTCCATCAAACTAGCTACCACCTCTTGGTGGTGTGGAGTACCTAAGCCAATGGGAAAATACTTTCTGTTGGTATAGGTATCACTATTCTCTACACTCCCAACCATGCACACCCTCCTCAGGCAGCGTTGACTCCGCTGGCTTGGCCACGTCCACAGTATGAATGATGGAAGGATTCCAAAAGACATCCTGTATGGTGAGCTAGCCTCTGGCAAAAGACCTCCCGGACGCCCCCAGTTGCGCTACAAAGATGTCTGCAAGAGAGACCTCAGAGAGGTAGACATCGAGCTGGACAACTGGGAAGAACTAGCAGACGACCGCAGCAGATGGAGGCAGGGGTTACACAAGGGCCTTCAGAAGGGCGAGATGAAGATCAGACAGCTAGCAGAGGAGAAGCGAGCGCACAGAAAACACAATAAGGACTTGCCAGACACCCACTACATCTGCAAGAGATGCAGCAAGGACTGTCACTCTCGTGTGGGTCTTCATAGTCACAATAGACGCTGTAAATGAAGTCCTCAACTGAAACTTTAAAGGGCGCGATCCATAGTCTGCCTACTACTACTACTAGTCTCTACACCGAAGGGCTGCAGCAGTGCATCTGTGCCATTGTACTGTTCTAAATGTAGCCAAGCCCTGAAGCGTTATATCGACACTTAAAACACAACCATGGAGCAGCTATACCTTGCACCAGTATCGCTCTTCAGTGTAGACACTTGGTACAGCAACAGGAAGAGTCCTCCTATTTCTGAAAGTCATTCACTTTGTCAGCCCCCAGGGCTGAGGACATACAGGACTATGGATTCGCTTCAACACAGAGTTGATTAGGGATAGTTGACTTTATTAAGCTTACTACTGTACTGCTACTACAGTTAGCACACTTTAGCAAGCAAAAGCATCACAGAGCAAACTATGTAAGGAATAAAAGGCGCTTAGAATACTTATGTTCCATTCTACTGCAGGGAGTCCCATCCCTGGTGCCTCATACCAGGGTCATGGTGAACGTGGCTCCAGCTGGGGGACTCTAGGGAACCTCTGAGGCCAAAGTCCCTGGTGAGACTCTCCAGGGAGGGACCTTGCAATGATTTTATACTTCAGCTTTTTCCCTTTACTGGATGTTTACACACCGGCTCAACAGCACTGTTAATGTTCCCACAGAGGTGAAGCATGTGTCAGTGTTGATTACCTCATCACTTGGCTCCCAGCTTAAGGAATCCAGAAGGCAGCCACTCAGGCAGTCAGGGCCACCTTAAAAGGCCCACCCAGTGTTTATACAATACAAGGCCATGTGAACTGTGTGTGGTGAGCAAGGGGATTTCCATCCTTGCTTATTGGGGCCTGCAGGCATGTTGCATGACACACTTCTGTGAGAAATGGTAGCTAGATTGAAGGAGAAATGCTTACGTTATGCTAGTGCTGTTACACTAAGGGCTAGGTTGACTTCGCTGTGTGGAGGTGAGGATTTGTCACACTCCTGAGACAGCTATGCCAACCTAGGGCTTTGTTGATATAAAAGTGTCATCACAATATCATTTCTATATCAGTGCTACATTTCTGCTGTTTTGTTTTGTTGGGACTAGAGACTAACACAGCTACCCCTCTGTTACCATCACAATATCACGCACTCTGAGCAGAGGGTTATAAGGCAGCTGGTGCTGAGAGGAAGGAGAATACATGAATGGCAGAGAGAGAGGCAGCTGGGGCAGGGAGTGGAAGGCTCTGCTCCCCTGTAACTGGAGGTTTTGGCTTTAGAGGCTAGCAGCCCTGGAGTGCAGATGGGGAAGAAGTTCGCTTTGGTAGCCAGAGAGTTACTGTGACCCTGAATTGTAACACTTAATAAAAGCATGGTGTCTGCAACCAGAAGGGTCTCCGCCTAGTTTGTGGATGGAACAGGGACCTGGGATCCAGAAGCCTGAGACACTGCTACAATTTATATCTAAAAGAGATCATCTGAGTTACACTGGAGGGATACTATCGTGCTACTTTCTAGGCTGTATAAGCAGATAAGATAGTGTTACTCTCCCTGGCTCTAGCCTGCCTCTCATGAGCAATTAATTCCCTTTAGAAGAAGGCCAATCTTAGGATATACCTGCATTAATGTAGCAATGTCTTACTATATACATGACTTTGAGATTAAATAATGGGGCTAATAACTTCCATAACTAAGGGGATGGGTAGCTCAGTGGTTTGAGCATGGCACCTATAAGCCCAAGGTTATGAGCTCAAGCCTCAAAGAGGCTGTTTGGGGATCTGGGGCAAATAGATTAAAAACCAAAAAGCTGTTGGGGTTGGTGCTTGGTCCTGCTGTGAGTGCAAAGGACTGGACTTAATGACTTCTTGGCATCCCTTCCAATTCTGTGAGCTATAATGTGTATCTCTATTGAGTTCAAGAACAGGAACAAAGCTTTCTGCTGCTATTCTACAGTGATAGAGCATGCCAGCGCTCCCTGTTCTGAACTGGTACATTTTAAAGGGTATGTTCTCCACTGTTATAAGTTTACACCACTTGGCCTCTGCAGGACAGATTTGCAGAAGCATAAAGGCAGCTCCAGTAACTGTTAGTAGGGAACTCCCTTTATGAATAAGGAGAAAAGAGCACAATTATATGTAAGTTCACCTCATAAATCACATGATGAATGAACAGGGTTCTGTGTCTGCTTTCACTTTTGTTCCCTTTAGTTGGGATTTTTTTTTTCCTGAGATGATCATACACCCAACTAAAATTCATGACATTTATAAGAAAGAGAAGTGAAAGTATCCACAACTGAGAGAAGTAAGTAATGGTTTCCTGAAGAGCTACTTGTTTGTTTGGGCAAAATATATTTATCTAGTTACCTGAAGGCAGCTAATGGCAAGTATACAGCTGGGGCATAATGTTGTGGCCTTTCCTGAATGAGGACTGTCCCACACAGGTTTCCTACTGATGGGCTTGATTTTGTATGGCACTAAGAACTATTAATTCCCATTGATACTGAGGGTTTTGAAAGCACTTTGCAGCTACCAGAAAACACTTTGCACTTCACAGCATTTGGTCCAAGTCAGACAAATCAGTCTTGAACTTACTGAACCCCAATTAATGGATCCCAACATGCTTTAGAAACTCTGTCCATAGTAGGAACATAAGAACAGCCGTACTGGGTCAGTCTGATGGTCCATGTAGTGTAGAATCCTGTCTTCTGATAGTGGCCACGAGCTTCAGAGAGAATGAACAGAACAAGGCAATTCCTTGTCAGTCAGTCCCAGATTTTGGCAGTGAGAGGTTTAAAGACACCCCAGAGTATGGGGCTTTATCCCTAACAATTTTGGTTCATAACTATCCATGAAATGATCTAATTCTTTTTTCTTTTTTTTAAAGTCCAGTTATGTTTTGGCCTTCACAACACCTCTTGAACAATGAGTTCTACAGGTGGAGTAGGTGTAGAAATACTTTCTTATTGTTTGTATTAAATATGCTACCTATTTATCTTGTGTTGTGCTACGGGATAAATATCACTTCATTATTCACATTCTCTACACCATTCATAATCCCCTTATTCCTAGTAGCTGCAAAGTGCCTTCATTTCAGTGCCTCATTAGTATTCTCTGATAATGGCCTTTAGCATGGCCATTTTGAAGTTTTTCCTAAGTATAGACATAGCCCTTGTATGGAAGCTATTCTGTATCTTTTCTGTTCCATACGCTTCTCTGCATTGGTTCTAATTCTATTAAATCATTTTCAAGCTGGGGTAACCTGTGTGGATTTATAATGGATTTATGGAGTGGCATTTTCATATTTTCTGTTTTATCATCAATCACTTTTCTAATGGTAGCTTTTTAAAGCCGTGTCTACACGTGCACGCTACTTCGAAGTAATGGCACTAACTTCGAAACAGCACCCGTCATGGCTACACGTGTTGGGCGCTATTTCGATGTTAACATCGATGTTAGGCGGCGAGACGTCGAAGCCGCTAACCCCATGAGGGGATGGGAATAGCGCCCTACTTCGAAGTTGAACGTCGAAGTAGGGACCATGTAGTTGTTGCGCGTCCCGCAACATCGAAATAGCGGGGTCCGCCATGGCGGCCATCAGCTGAGGGGTTGAGAGATGCTCTCTCTCCAGCCCCTGCGGGGCTCTATGGTCACCGTGTGCAGCAGCCCTTAGCCCAGTGCTTCTGGCTGCTGCTGCTGCAGCTGGGGATCCATGCTGCATGCACAGGGTCTGCAACCAGTTGTCGGCTCTGTGTATCTTGTGTTGTTTAGTGCAACTGTGTCTGGGAGGGGCCCTTTAAGGGAGCGGCTTGCTGTTGAGTCCGCCCTGTGACCCTGTCTGCAGCTGTGCCTGGCACCCTTATTTCCATGTGTGCTACTTTGGCGTGTAGACGTTCCCTCGCAGCGCCTATTTCGATGTGGTGCTGCACAACATCGATGTTGAACATTGACGTTGCCAGCCCTGGAGGACGTGTAGACGTTATTCATCGAAATAGCCTATTTCGATGTCGCCACATCGAAATAGGCTACTTCGATGTAGGCTTCACGTGTAGACGTAGCCTAAATGAGCACTGCTCATTGAGCAGCTCTTCTCAGTAAACTACCCAAAATGACTCCAAGATCTCTTTTTTGAATGGGAAAAGCTCATTTAGATCCAATCATTTTATAGGCACAGTTCGGATACATTTTCCTATGGGAATTACTTTGCATTCATCAACACTGAATTTCATCTGCCACTTTGTTGCCCCATCACCCTGTTTAGAGACATCTTTTTGTAACTCTTTGCGGTTTTCTTGGACTTAGATATCTTGAGTAATTTTGCCATTTCATTGTTCACCCCCTTGTCCAGATCATTTATGAATGTGTTGAACAGCATTGGTCCCAGTACCAGTCTCTGGAGGGCATGGCTGGCTACTTTTCCCCCACTGTGGAAACTGACCATTTAGCCTTAATATTTGTTTCCTATCTGAAACAGTTAAAGATCTATTAAACAACCTTCCCTCTTATCCCCGATTGTGTGATTTGTTGAAGAGTCTTTGCCGTGGACCTTGCCTAAGGTTTCTGAAAGTCCATGTACACTGTATCTGCTGGAACATCCTTATCTGTATGTTTTCTGACCACGTCAAATTATTCTGCTAGATTGGTGAGTATGCTTTTCCTTTAGAAGTGCCATATTGACTGTTCCCCAATATACTGCTCTCATATAGCCATCTGATAAGTCTGTGCTTTACTACAGTTTCCACCAATTTGCCTGGTTCTGAAGTTAGGCTTACTGGCCAGAAGTTGTAAGAATCACCACCAGGTTCACTTATTTTTCTTTTTTAAAGAAATCAGTATTGTATTCATTATCTGCCAGTCATCTCGTACAGAGGCTGATGTAAGCTATAGGTTCATATCACAGTTAGTAGTTCCATAATGTCATATTTGAGTTCCTTCAGAATTCTTAGATGACTAACCTTGGGTTGTGGGGACTGACCTTGGAGATAGTAGTTAATCTGAATCTAATTATATCTACTTATGAATTACTTTGTGTACCACTGAGGTGTTCAGTAACTTCTATGGCAAGAGCGGAGCACTATTTAAGAGCACACAGCAATATTGTACATTAGATTAGGACAGAAAGTGAAACTCATTGAATCCAGCTGTGATCTCAGAGGGAGTTTTAATGGTTAGAATGAAATCATGTGAGTTATAGCTTCTTCAAGACTCGACTGGTGATAGCCCTAATCTTCTAAAGAGAGCCATCAGCGTTTACGGGCCTGATTTGGAGAAAGTCAGATGTTCAGTGCCTGCTATTGTTTGGGCACCTTAAGTAATGGACGTGACCACACAGGATTTTAAATGGCCATTTGCATACATAGGAATGTGTGTGAAGTTGCAACAGTCATGCCCAACCTTGTATACGTGTCTGCATGCTTAAAGTTCTGACAAGCCCTTAATGATCAGGATTTTGATTTATATCCAAAAGATGACTTTGACTCTGCTCTGTCTCCTTTGCATGGCTTTGGTGGCTCAGTGGAGACTTCAAGATGCCCTAATGAGCCCTAATATGACTGTCCAACAGACACACAGCAGGAGTAATTGGCTGTATTCCACCCCTCCCAGTGCCCATGGTAGAGAAAGGGGGTGTGACTGGAGCGTTCTCAGCTCCAATGATCTCTGCTGGTGGCTTAGCATCTCAGGAGCCATTAGAACAGGGGTGGAGAACCTATGACCCATGGGCCAGATCCAGGCCCTGGCTTGCTTTGATCCAGCCTGCGTGGCTCAGGGCTCCCACCTACTCCCAGCAGGGAGGAGCTGGCACTGGTGCTCTAACCATGTATGGGTATTCTTGACCACTCTGCATGGAAAGAGCATCAGCACCAGCTCCCCAGTGCTGGGGAGAGGGGAGCCATGAGCCTCATAGCCTGGATCAAAGCAAACCACAGAGCTACCTTTGCCTCTACCTGCATCAGAGCTGTGCCAGGTAGATTCCTTCATCCCATGCCCTCTCCCACCCAGACCCTGCACCAGTCCCCAGCCTCCTCCTGCACCCTATCTCCCTCCCAAACCTGCACCCACACCCCCAGCCCGCTCTTGCACTCTCCCTCCCCACGAAATCCTGCACCCAAGCCTGTTCCTGCACCCTACAACCTGTTCAAACCCCACTTTTCTGCACCCCGCTCCTATACACTGAACCCCTCATTTTGGGCCACAACTCAGAATATAAGTGGTGAGGGCCTCCAAAATCTGCTAACCTGGGAATCTTAGGAGAATTAATCCAGCCCCGGCCTGGAGTGTGAGGGGAACTATGTTGCCTGCAAGAAGTGTGTTTTCTCCTTCTCTCTTTTGCTCTTGTTTTTTCTGTAACCAGTCGGGGGCGGTGTTCCTTTTAAATTTTTCCATCCATGAGTGGAATAAAGTTTGTTATGTGCACCAAGGCATGGGTGGGTGTGCACCACCAATAGAAACACGTGCTGCTGGCTGTGGGCGCACCCAATCAGTTGGCAGTGCTGGAATCTTTCCTGAGCAGCTGCCCAAGCACTCAGCTTACAGGAACAGTGATCCAGGGCCATGTCCATGAATTTTTTGAGGGCTTGTTTGCTTCTCACTTGCATGTGCTGCCTCCCCCTCCACCGCAGAAAAGGTTCCCCACCCATGCATTGGAAGATAATAGAGTTGAGAGCTGCAGTGGCCAATACATTTCCTATTCACAACGGCTACGTCTACACTAGCCCCAAACTTCGAAATGGCCACGCAAATGGCCATTTCGAAGTTTACTAATGAAGCGCTGAAATGCATATTCAGCGCTTCATTAGCATGCGGGCGGCCGCGGCACTTCAAAATTGACGCGCCTCGCCGCCGCGTGGCTCATCCCGACGGGGCTCCTTTTCGAAAGGACCCCGCCTACTTCGAAGTTCCCTTATTCCCATGAGCTGATGGGAATAAGGGGACTTCGAAGTAGGCGGGGTCCTTTCGAAAAGGAGCCCCATTGGGACGAGCCGCGCGGCGACGAGGCGCGTCAATTTCAAGTACCGCGGCCGCCCACATGCTAATGAAGCGTGAATATGCATTTCAGCGCTTCATTAGTAAACTTCGAAATGGCCATTTGCGTGGCCATTTCGAAGTTTGGAGCTAGTGTAGACACAGCCAACATGTGACAAATGGGGCAGCACACTGTGGTGAAATGTGGCTCAAGAGCTCCACACATGTGGGGTACCCCTCTGGCAGCTCCACGCACACACCCCATTACATGGTGGGACAAGCGTGTGGGCAGCAGTGCAGAGGCAGCTCCTCCAGCCCCAGGGGGCTCCAGCCATGGGGCAGCTGGCAAAGCATGGCTTTAGTCCCAGGCAGCTCACACAGCTCTAAGTGAGTAATCTTGCAGGGTGTGTGTTTGTGTGTGCCTGGCTCAGGGCGGGAGAGGGGGCCTGTTGCAATCAGTTAAATTTCTCTTGGACACCACTGGGTTAGAGCAACCTTAAGGGACAGAGGCATGGGTAGGGATAGGAAATTCACAGGCGCCTCACCTCCCTGCTCCCTGCTTCAGATGAGCTGAGTGCTGCTCCAGCTGAGTATCTGTGGTCCGGCTCTTCCAATATAGCAGAACCTCCAACAATCTGGGAGGGGGGCTTTGGTCACTGAAAAAAGAGGAAAACTCCATTTTGAATCATTAGGACACAAAGCAGTTGCAGTGGCCTGTATCCCACACGTCATTCGATTATCATACTGGTCCCTTGTGGCTTTAAAAGTCTATGAAAGAAACGAAAAGTGATAATTGAGGACATAATCTAGTACAGATTAATTTTTGGTGTCTGCAAAAATAATAATCTGTAACCACAGTGTTATCTTTACATGCAAAAAAGAAAGTGTGATAAAAGCATTGTTGGTGGAGTATATAAAGCTGCATTATTAGGAAAAAGAAACCGTGTTTTGTTAGTTTCTCTTTCACCTGCGTGGTTTCCAGTAAATGAAGCTATTTGATCTGCAGCTGAGCTTCAAGAGTCCAGAGGGTTTGGGTTTGCAAATTTGGGTTCTTTTTTCATTCTCAGCTGTTAAAAAGTCTCTCATATCTGAAATGTGTATCAGTTTAAATTGCACTAGAACTATTGGAATTTGAAGAGTTGGTTTTCATGTCTTAAAAAGCACAAGACAGCATACAAAAATGTTCATGCAATTTCATGCCTAGTTTGCACAAACATTTACTGTGATTGTACATGAAAAGTAAGTATTTGCATCTGCAAATAGCCCAAGAAAGAGGCATGTTTCTGGCCTTTTGCCCTCATGAATAAACACTTATTGCAAGCACTCTTAAGAGACCAAACAGTTGTGGGTACATTTTATACATGGTCCTGAACTTAGGAAGTTTTCCAGCTCAGGTACAATGGCTTTGCTCTTGTGATATGCTAGGTCTTTCTCACCTAGATTTTCTGTATTATTTTTTCTACACACACATGCACAAACATCCCTCTTATTGGTTTAAAAAAACAGGAGTCAGCTTGCCAGTTGGTATGAACTGGTGAAGCTTCCTTGGTGTCAGTGAAGCTAAGCTGCTTCACAACCAGCTGAGAATCTGCCCTTGTGCACTCTTGTATGGCTTGTAAAATAGCACATTCAAGAGTCGATTATCAGTCCCGGCTGTTCAAAATTTACTGTGTTCACAATAAAAGTCTGATACACATCCCATCACATTCTTATTTGATCCTGCTTGTTGTAAACCTAGTGCAGACATGTTTCACAGCTGGGCTGGGATGCCTTAGTGAAATGTTTAATAACAAATGGTGTCCAGAGTACAAACAAGTAACTTAGATTAAAATCATTTAAATCAAGATACGGTGGAGGTTTATGGCATTTTACTATCAAAGTACATTTATGAATTTAACATTTTCACTTGACTCTGGGAGACTATCAGTAACTGGGCTAGACATTTCCAAGTTATGTCTGAAATGACTAATTTGTCTTCCAAAATATACCAGAAGCCCAAACTACTGTGCAGAAAAGCACAAGTAATTGTGCGCTAAATTTGTGCACTTCGTGTTTCTCTGTTGAGGGCCTGCACAAGGCCTGTCCACCATGAACATCTGGTACAGGGGAGGGAAACCTTCTTGAAGTTGGGGGCCACACACATGAAATGCAAAAAACCCCAAAACAAAATAAAACAAACAAACAAAAAAGCCCCTCACTGATGTAGTCCTGGACTGTATGGGGGGCCAGAGCTATGGATCTGGGGTGCAGTGGGGAAGGAGGGTGCAGGAGCAGGCTGTGAGTGGGTCATCTGGGCTGGAGTGGGGTGCAGGAGTGGGCTGAAGGTGGGGGATCTGGGTGGGAGAGGGATATAGGACAGGATGCAGGACGGGTGAGCATGGCAGGAAGGTGAAGGAACATGCTGGGGATGTGGGTCTAGGTGGAAGGAGGGATGCAGGAGGGTTTGCTGGGGTCTGGAAGAGAGGGGTCAGGGTGGGGTGAGGAGTCTAGCAGAGCCACAGGAGCCAGATGCAGGTTGGGAATCAGCTGGGAGGGAGGGTGCAGGTGGGAGAGGGGTTCTGGATGGGAGGGGGGGCACAGAAGCTGTCTGGGACCACAAGGTCTGGGTGAAAAGGGTGTAGATTACCTTTGCAGCACATGGCTCTTTGCCCCCCCTCGTCCCAGGTACTCCCTTCTACTGGTCTGATTGGCTAAGCAGGGCAGCTGTGTGGGGTCCCATGCCACTGGGGATCCTGCAAAGATAACTTACATGCTTCAGTGCCTAGCAGCTGGATTCAGTTCCAGACAAGGCTCACAAGGGAGAAACAGGCCTAAGTATCCCACTGAAATGTAAGTACAATAGGATTCTTGCAAGACAGTTATTTAATTATGTGCTTAAATGAAGTAAGCAATTTTTCAATAATATTTTGCTGTGACATGTTTCTATATTTACAGCTGATTTGTAAGCAAGTTGTTTTTAAACGAGGTGAAACTTGGAGGTACACAAGACAAATCAGCCTCCTGAGAGAGGTAAAGTGGTTTGGAAAGGCTGAGAACCACAGCTCAGTCTTATTTCCTCTTTTCACTCATTTACACTTTTGCAGTTACTCAGCTGTCCCTTCTACATTCATGCTTTGCTCCTTCCTGACGGGGAATCTAGAGAACCACCCCACTTCCTTGGCTTTGATGTCTGCTCTTATCTTTTGCACTTGCCAGTAACAGCTTGTCCCCGATAAAAACTCAGTAGTTCTTATGACTGGCCTTACGGGTGGGTGAGGTGGGCCTGGGATGTGAGGCTGTGGAAGGGAGCCATTTAAAAGCCCACAGGCAATGTTTGTACACAAATCTAGACCTGGCTGATGAAAACATCCCTATGCTTATAGGCAAGTGCTGTACCCTCCATCATATTTGTGAAGGGAAAGGTGAAAGCTTCAGTTGGGGCTAGACAATTGAACCTCAGCACCTGGAGGCTGAGTTCAAAGAGACTCCTCAGTTGTACTTACTGGCTACGTCTACACGTGCACGCTACATCGAAGTAGCTAATTTCGAAGTAGCGACATCGAAATAGCCTATTTCGATGAATAGCATCTACACGTCCTCCAGGGCTGGCAACGTCGATGTTCAACTTCGACGTTGCGCAGCCCAACATCGAAATAGGCGCAGCGAGGGAACGTCTACAAGCCAAAGTAGCACACATCGAAATAGGGATGCCAGGCACAGCTGCAGACAGGGTCACCAGGCGGACTAGCGCTTCCGGGGCAACAGCTAGCCGCTCCCTTAAAGGGCCCCTCCCAGACACATGCAGCCTGCACAGCACGCGGTCTGAGGAGCCATAGGCACACAGACCCTGGGCGCCGCAGTCATGGACCCCCAGCAGCAGCAGCAGCAGCAGCCAGAGGTCCACCCAGCCCTCCCTGCTCCGTGCCATGCAGGAGGCAGCTGAGCACCTCCTTGCCCCAGAGGAGGAGATGCCCCCAGGGCAGCAGGGCTCAACCCCTACCCCTGCAGCACCCCGCCCCCCCCCGCCTCACACACCGGCGGCTGTGGAGCTACCCCACCAGCACCAACTGGTGGGAGCGGCTGGTGCTTGGGGAGTGGGACGACGACCGCTGGATCAGGAACTTCAGGATGAGCCAGCAGACATTTCTGGAGCTGTGCCAGTGGCTCACCCCCGCACTCAGGCACCAGGACACCGCCATGCGGCATGCCCTCACAGTGCAGAAACGGGTCGGCATCGCTGTCTGGAAGCTGGCCACTCCCGAAAGCTACCGATCCGTGGGCCAGCAGTTTGGTGTCGGCAAGGCCACCGTCGGGGCTGTCTTCATGGAGGTAAGAGAACCCACAGGGGGAGGGCAGGGCAGGGGAGGGGGTCCCGGGCACAGGAGGGCAGGGCAGGGCAGGGCAGGGCAGGGGAGGCCAGGGCAGGGGAGGAGGAGGGGAGGGGACGCCAGGGCAGAGGAGGGCAGGGCAGGGCAGGGGGGCCAGGGAAGAGGAGGGCAGGGCAGGGCAGGGGGGCCAGGGCAGGGGAGGGCAGGGCAGGGCAGGGCCATGCACACCCTGCTCACCCCTCATTGGTGCTGTCCCATGTGCTTTCTCTGCAGGTTGTGCGTGCCATCAACGCCATGCTCTTGCACAGGCTCGTGAGGCTGGGGGACCCACATGGCACCATCGCGGACTTTGCCACCCTGGGCTTCCCCAACTGCTTCGGGGCTCTGGATGGGACTCACATCCCCATCCGCGCCCCGCATCACAGTGGAGGACGACACCTGAATCAAAAGGGCTACCATTCTGTCGTCCTCCAGGCCTTGGTGGACAGCCGGGGACGTTTCCAGGACATTTATGTGGGCTGGCCTGGCAGCATCCACGAAGCCCAGGTTTTCCGGAACTCGGGCCTCTGCCGCCGGCTGGAGGCGGGGACCTACATCCCCCAGCGGGAGATCCCTCTGGGGGACACCACCATGCCCTTCTGCGTCATCGCAGATGCGGCATACCCCCTCCGGCCGTGGCTCATGCACCCCTACATGGGCCATCTCTCCGCTAGCCAGGAGCGCCTTCAACCAGCGCCTGAACCATGCGCACCAGGTGGTGGAGCGCTCATTTGGCCGCCTGAAGGGACGCTGGAGATGTCTCCTGACCCGCCTGGATGCAGGCCCCAACAACATCCCCCAGATTGTGGGTGCCTGCTGCACCCTGCACAATTTGGTGGAGAGCAAGGGGGATACCTTTTTCCAGGGCTGGGCTGCGGATGCCGGCAGGGCAGACGTCCAGCCACCTGCTGCCCCCAGTCAGCAGGTGGACCCCGAGGGGACCCAGGTCCGGGATGCCCTGCGGGCCCACTTTGACGAAGAGGCTGCGGGGTGAACTCTGCCCAGGCCCCCTACTGCCCGCCCCTTCCTCCACCACACTCCTGCCCCAACGCCTACACCATGGAGCACCCCACCGCACCCCCCCTCCCACTTTTCCTGGACAAATGACAGCACGCACTGGTGGCTGAACTTAAACATCTTTTTGTTTCAGAACCATTTTTTTTTAACTGTAAATATGAGAACCAAAAACAAAGTACGTACAAACATGTTGAAAAAAACTAATATGTACAAAAATAAAACAATACAAAGAAACCAGTGTCCTCAATAATAAAAAGAAAACCAGGGAGGATAAAGGGGAGAACTATTTACATGGGGGGGACGGGGCAAACCGGGGGTAGAAAATAACAGGGTCCAACTATATACAAGGGGGGGCCACGTCCCGGGCCCCTCGCCCCTATAGCCTGGCACTGGGCATGGGCGGCCGGGAGCCCCGCCGCGGTCGCAGCCCTGTCCGGGGCTGGGTGGGGGCGGGCTGGACCGGAAGGTACGATGGCCGGCGAGTGTCAGGTGGCTCCAGGGGTCCCTCAGTGCTCCAGCCCTCGGCGGTGGGTGGCGGGGTGATGGCGGACGGGATGGCGACGGGCGGAGCAGCTGGTGGTGGGGCTGCAGGAGCAGGCAGGGTAGGCGATGCGGTGGCCGGCGCGGCATGGGGGGCCAGGTAGTCCACCAAGCGGTTAAATGTCTCCATGTAGGCCCCTCATGCCTCCTGGCACCAGGCCAGCACCCGCTCCTGCAGCTGCAGGTGCTGCTCTGCGACCTCCAGCTGCCGATGGTGGATGGCCAGCAGCTGGGGGTCCGTCGCCGTCGGCTGTTGGTGGCGCGGGGTCCGCCGTCTAGCCCGCCGTGGGGCCGGTCGGTCCTCGGCCGAGGGGCTGCCCTGGAGCGATGGTCCCAGAGGGCTCTCCGGGACGACTGATGCCTCGCCGGCGCTCTCTTCCGGTCCTTCTGATGGTGCAGGTGCAGGACACAGGAGAGGACAGAGGAGAGGACGGGGGGAAGAAGAATGGAGACAGGCGTTAGTGTGGGCCCTGAGCCGTGGCCTTTGTCCCCCCAGCCCTGTGCTGCAGGTTCCCCATCCCCGTCCCCGGGAGATGCTGCTGTGATGGATGGGGTTCAGGGGTCCCCCTGCCCTGCACCCCGTCCCCTGGTGGGAGCGACTCTCACTTCACCCCGCAGGGTCTGAGAGCAGGAGAGGTTTCTTAGGCCACAGATGCCCAGTTTCTCCCAGGAGTGACAGCACCAGCTGTTGGAAGAGACAGTCCTTCCAACCCATCCTGGGGAGAAGACCCCAAGGGGTGCCCCTCGGGGATGCAGCTTTCCCCCTCCTCAGGCTGGCTGCCTTCCAGCTCTCCCTTCCCCTAGCCTCTACCTGTGGGCCCCACCCTCACCCCCCAAGTCCAAGCCAGCTTGGCTCCTCCCTCCTGTTTGTTCAGGGCAGAGGTGTCACCTGCCAGCTGTAGCCCCAGGATCCTCCTTTGCCCCTGGGAGCTATTCCGCTCTTGTTGCTCATATGTAGCCTGAGTCTCCCTTTTGCACTCCCCCCACTCCAACACATGCTGCTGCTGCGGGGTGTCCCACCCCCTCCTCCCGGGGGCCCCTCGAGGTTCCACTCCCCCCTGGCCCGGGGATGGGGCATGGCACTGTCATGCGGGGTGCGGGGGGGCAGGGGCTGATGCACTGCTGTGAGGGCCATGGCCCTGGTGTCCTTGGGGCCATGGCCATGTGAGCATGTGGGGGGCCCTGGACACATATCTATTACCCCTGCCCCTCAAGCCCAGGGGTGTCCACCAGAGAGGGGTACCTACCTGTCGGTCCGCTCCCATGGTCCGGAGATCCCCGGGGGGCGGAGGCCCTGCTGCTGCTCCAGGATGGCAGGAGGAGGATCTGCAGCCCGGATTCTGCAAAGGAGGAGCCCCCCTCCTCCTCCTCCTCCTCCTCCTCCTGCCGCGATGTCCTGGGGGTGGCCTCCGGGGCGGACTCCGGCTGCAGGGCCTGCTGGGGCTCGTCGGCCAAGGTGTCAAGGGTGGCCGGAGGGGAGGAGGTGTGCCGGGGGCCCAGGATGTCCCTGAGCTCCCTGTAAAAGGGACAAGTGACGGGGGCGGCCCCAGATCAGCTGGCCGCATCCCGGGCCCGGGAGTAACCCTGCCACAGCTCCTTCACGTTACTCCTGACATGGTCAGGAGTGCGGGCAGGGTGACCCCGGGCAGCCAGGTCGTCGGCCAGCCGAGCGAACGCATCCGCGTTCTGCCTCTTGCTCCCCATTACCTGGAGCACCTCCTCCTCGCTCCAGAGCCCCAGCAGGTCCTGCAGCTCGGCCTCCGTCCAGGAGGGGCCCCGCTGCCGCTTCCCAGCCTGGCTGCCCTTCTGGCTGGGCTGGCTGCCCTGGCTCCCCTTGGGGGGGGTCCCCTGGGGGCGCTGGGGGTGCTGCCGGGCAGCCATCGCAGCTGGGTGGGGGGCTGAGGTAGGTGCAGGCTGGCCGCGTGTGCAGGCTGCAGCCTGCACGTTCCCTCAGCTTCCTGCACAGGAAGGGAGGGGGAGGGGACCTTTAAGGGGCCGCTCCACATGGCCACCAGTTAGCTGAGGGGCTGGAGAGAGCGTCTCTCAACCCTCCAGCTGATGGCCGCCATGGAGAACCCGGCAATTTCGACGTTGCGGGACGCGCAATGACTACACGGTCCCTACTTCGACGTTCAACGTCGAAGTAGGGCGCTATTCCGATCCCCTCATGAGGTTAGCGACTTCGACGTCTCACCGCCTAACGTCGAAGTTAACTTCGAAATAGCACCCGATGCGTGTAGCCGCGACGGGCGCTATTTCGAAGTTAGTGCCGCTACTTCGAAGTAGCGTGCACGTGTAGACGCGGCTACTGTGCCCTAAAGCACAGAATAGAGAGAAGAAAAGAAAAAGTAACCCACAAGCTTTCTGGGGCTCAACCGAGATGAACCCCCAGGATAACACCCTCTGTGGCTCATTCTGTTTGTTGTAGCTGCTATTTTTATAAGACTGAAGCAGGTGACCAAGCTCAAATAAAGCAATCAAATGCAACCTCAACTGCAAGCCTGTCAATCACTCAAGGTCCACCTGGAGTTCAAACCGGGGTCCTGTCATGGTGCTATAGTACACCACAGCATCCATACCTGGCAGTTAAGTGCAGCATTCTGATTACAGCAAGCACTACGCTTTTCATCAACACAGGTTATCTGGAGACAAGCACCTCAAGAGTTAGTGCGCATAAGTGTCTTGCTAGTGTGGACACTTCAGGACTTACGAGGTGATTTACTGTGCTCTTACTTGCCAGTGTAGATTTGGTCTTATTTTAAGATGATCCTTGAACATGTAAAACAATTACTAAGGTTGAAAGGAACAGGCAGGTGTGCTCTATTTCTGCAGGATGTGACTAGGACAATGCACAGAGATTACTCTTAAGTATATTTTATAAGTCAGCTGTTTGGAGCTTGTCAGTGGGATACATCTCAAAGTCTTTGGATGGCCTCTGTGGATGATACAGCAATGCTACGTGGAAACTGTGATATATTTAACCAGGATTAGGGTTCCCCCCGCTGCCCTTAACTTGAAGAAGTCTTTGGCTTTGCTACTCTGTGTGCGTGCTGGAATTAGGGGTGCAAGTGGCTTGGAATGGCCGCTGTTATATACAGGGTTTACAGTTGGGTTCAATGGTTCTCAGCACTCCCCACTACACATATAGTTTCAGCACCCCTGCTGTTGTGGATTAGCTCCCTAACTCCAACCATCTCTGCTACCACAAGCACTATCTTCCAAGCCTCCACAGGCCTAATTCTCTCTGTATAGGTAGCACTAGGCACACACCAACTCGTGAGTTTGCCTGGCTCCCTGCCCTGGGAGGGGTGGGCCCAAGGGTGAAAGGGGCAGGGCTCAGAGCAGTCAGTCCTGGTCCCCCCATGCTCCCTCAGAACTGTGTGCAGAGCAACAAGATGGTGGTGATGCAGTGTTTCAAAGGGGCCTGGAGCTCTGGACACCACCACTGCTACTTCAGCAGTGAACGCAGCTGGAGCTCTGGGCCCCTTTAAAATGCTGGGCCCCAGGGCAGCTGCCACACCACGCCCCCAACAGTGGGCTTGCCCCAAACACTCACAGATCTTAGATTCTCTGCTCCCAAAGAAACAGCACACACCAGTTCACTAGTGTTAAGTAGAGATCACTGCTAACCAACCACACAGCACTTAGATTCATTTACAGTGGAAACAAGAATGTTTATTATCAAATACAGATTCAAATGATAATACAGATATTAGAAACAAGTGGTTATATAAAAAACAAACAAATAAAAAACAAAATCTTAATGTGCTTCCTAGACCCTAAATTTAACTCGCAATACATTCCTCATCTCTAAGAGAGCTTACTCCAGCGTATTTTTCCAGCATTTTCAACCATGATGAGCCCCTTTTCATAAGATCAAGCCTGCTGACAGCCTCTTGTCACAGACTGACGAACTCTCAGGTTTTCTTGATCAGACTGATGACCTTTACCCGAAAAAAAAGTCACCCTCTCCCTCAACCACTGGCTGTTCACCTCTGCCAATTCCCTCCTGAAATCTCCACAAACTCTTTATTAGCATTTCACTTTTATCAGACACATACCACACAATGGTCCATCATGGCTCCCACTTCCTATCTGGAGAAGTTTGTCTCAAGGCATGCTATCCTTGTGTAACCTGCCTTTAACTATAAGGGAGGTCGGGGCCTTTTTTCTATTGGAGGTCACTGAACCATATTAAAAATCAAGTGAAGGCATGCATAACTGTATGGTGGGAGGGTATGGAGGCCCAGGACTTCCCCCCCCACCCACAAAGGGACAAGCCAGCAGCCCCATGAGGAGGGGTGTGGAGGCTTAGGGAGAGGACTGAAATGGTGCAGAAGCAGGTTCTTGGGCTGAGAGAGGGGCTCAGGGCTCCAGATGCAGTTGCAAGCTCTTGAGTGGGGCTGGAGATGGAGGCTTTCAGATGCAGGAGGGGTCTCCAAGCCGCGGTGCCAAAGTAGAGGGGTGCAGGGTCTGGAAAGGAGTTTGGGTGTGGGAGGGGGTTTTGAATTGGGGTGGAGGTATGGGGTCTGGGAAGGAGTTTGGGTCCAGGAAGGTGTTCTGATCTGGGGAAGAGTGCTTCAGGCGTGGGCTCCAGACACGCAGTTAGCCTCAGACAGCTCTGGTTAGCCACACAGGCTAAGGCAGGCTCCTAGTGTCTCTGCATAGTGAGCACAGACCACATCCACAAATATTAATCCCATATCTCTCATTGGCTTTGATTCCTGGCCAATAGGAGCTGCAGAGCTGGCACTGGAGGCTGGGGCAGCATCTGGAGCTTCCCTGATCTCCCCTGTGCAGAGGGGCATACCGAAGCTTCTGGCATGCAATGCACAGATTTGCCACAAGCCAGATGAAATTAAGTGGCAAGCCAGCTCCAGCGTAGAGGCTGGAGTTTCCCCACTCTTCTATCAGACCCAGAGAATGTAATTTTTATTATATATAACAACTCCCTATAAAATTAGGAGGTTAATTAAATAGAAATTAAAAGGTACATTGCCAAAAGTAAAATCCCTGTAAACTGCATGGAAACGTTTCAAAAGTCGCCATAAATAGAGGCCCAACTTAGATTTATCTTGGTGGTCACTCAGTAACAAGTAGGACATTTTCCTGTCACCCTCCTATTTGTGAGTCTGTTGATGGCTGACCAGCCTGATTCTGGAGTCGCAGGTCTTAACACACAAGGGGCAGATGCTAGTAGCTGTGGCAGTTTTTGCCACTCTTTTGTCCTCTGCCTCTCATCCACCCTGGGGCGGGACCTCTCAGATTGTGCCACCTTCACACAGATTACTGTTCTCCACTGGGGATGATCCTGAGCAAGGTTCTCCCAAGTGTCAACACTGATGCTGCACTTTTTCATGTGTGCCTTTAACTTGTCTTTAAATTGCTTCCTCTGGCCTCCAATGCTCCTCTGTCCTTCCTCCAACTCAGAAAACAGAATCTGTTTTGGGAGAGGCTAATCAGACACATGGACCATGTGATCAGGCCAATAAAGTTTTTGGTAAATGATAATGGTTTTGGTGCTGGTCATGTTTGACTCTTCCAGCACACTAGTGTTTGTGTGCCTATCCTCCCAAGAGATATTGAAGATTCTCCTGTGATGGTGATAATGATATTGTTCAACTGCCTTCAAATGACACTTGTATGCTGTCCAGGTTTGACATGCATACAGTAGTGTTGGGGCAGGAGTGCCAGGCTTTTATGGCCACTTTTGTATGGTTCCCATTTTGTTTGTATGGTTTCCATTTTGTTTTTCCTCCCCAAGATGGCTGCCAGTTCTTCATCACCATCTCCCCTCAGGAAGGAAAGGAGGGAAAATGGAAAAGGTGGGAAAATGAAAGGAAGGCAAGATGGCTCACATAATCCTAATCTGCTCAGCAACAAGAGAGTACTTAAGGGCTGGGCACCAGCCCCTCAGAGCTTGTTCCCTGGTTAGCTCTCTCTCACTGTCTGTACAGTGCTAGGGCAGCAGCAGCAGGCTGCTTGGCCTTGTAGGCCAGCTGGGGAGACAAGCCAGTAGCTCTCTGCGTGCATACCACCAGCACAGTGGGCAGTGCTATGGTGACGGCAGCAGGCTGTTAGGCCTTGTAGACCATCTCCACAGAGAGGCCAGAACAACTGGTTGGTGCTAGGGCAACAGCCAGTGAGCCGTTAGGCCTCGTAGACTGACCTATAATAATTTTGTTTAGTTTGGGAGCTACAGTAGGGCCTGTCTTACCTCACACACTTGTACCATCTCATCCACGGTCTGCACAGCGCATGCAGATGGCATGATCAAGAACAGAAGAAAAGAAGGAAGCAGCCTACCTACCTTGGGTCCTTTGGTAATTTTATCCCATCATTTTCTGTTCCTTTTCTTCAGTTGTGAGATGCCCACCTGCCTTCCCTGGACATTGGGATTGTGGTAGGACTGTTCTAACCCTCGGTTTTATTTTGGGGTTCTGGCCTCTCACCAGTTATTGTTAAGACAGCCAGTGTTTATGTTTGTGTTCTGTGTTTAGTATTTGTTTATAAACTAGATGTTTTTCAGTTATTTTGATTTGTGTTTTGATTAATGCACAGTGATACAGATATGGAGCAGATGTAGAAACTGTGCCTCATAGCAGGAGTCAAGACTTGCTCTAACAGGAAAAGCACTTAATGGTAACAAGGAGCTTTGTCTTGGCACAGATGTCTCAGTTCTCTAAGACCCTTTGTCTCAGATGGGCAAAAGCAGAGCTTGCACAGCTCAGATGATGCTGGATTTCCATTTCAACACTGACTGTAGCAGAAAGATGGCTTCCAAAGTGTGGGAAATGCTTCATATTTTCCAGCAGTTCTCCATTGGCTTCAGAAGAGGGTACATGAGATTGTCCCATCAGCACTGGTCAGTGGAGCACCTTGGTCTTTTTGACCTTCATTGTGAAGCTGCGATTCTTGTACGCTTTGGTGAAGGCACTTAAGATGGTCTGAAGGGCTACGGGAGAAAGAGCAGTGACCATGTTGTCATTTGCGTACGCAAGCTCCATGATTAAGGTCGTGGAGGTCTTGCTTTTATCCTTCAGTCTCCTGAGATTGAAAAGCTTCCTGTTCATTCTGTAGGCAACCTTCATGCCATCTGGAAGCCTCCCATCAACGATGTGATGGGTCATGGTGATGAAGATGCAGAACAGTGCTGGGGCAATGCCACAGCCTTGTTTGACTCCCATTTTGACCTCAGAGGGGTTGCTCTGGGATCCCCTATTCTGCAACACTATGGCAGTCATGTTGCTGTGAAGCAGCCTCAGGATGCTGTTGAATTTTATGCAGCCACCAATCTTTGAGAGGATGGTCCACAGGGCACTATGGTTGACTGAGGGTGCTTCTACACTACAAGATAAATTAAAATGTATTTATACTGATTTTCTAATTTTGGAACTTATAAGTTTGAATTTGACCACCCTCACTTCCCTCACAAAGTCCTCACAAAGTCGAGTCATTACTGCTACACACAAATTGGCTAACATCAACTGTTGCAATAGTGCATTGTGGGAAGCTGTCCCACAGTTCCCTCATCCCTGTAGCATTCTGGGTATGCTCACTGGTCTTGATGTCATCTTCACACATTGAATTTTCCTCATTCCCCTCCCGATCCCTGAAAATATGCCGATCCCTGGAAATCATGCAGGGACCCTCTAGAAGAAAGAGGATAGAAAAGTCTAGGAAAAAAGAATTTTTTGTTACTCCTTACATTACATTGCCAACACGGTGCAGTGACTATATTCTCAACTGGCCATCCCTTGAGTGTCCCACCTCCCATCATTGCATGTGATCCTGGAAAACAATACAGGGGCCTGGACTGTTTTTTTTAAAGTGAGAAGAAAGAGGATAGAAGAGTGTAGGAAAAAAGCAGCAAGGCTGAGGGACCAGTTGACATGGTCCCTTCATGAGGAATCAGCCCCCACAGCTCATGAGACTTCCCCCAGGCAGCAGCAAGCCTCATTACTGGCTTTTACCCAGCACCAGCAAAGGTCCCTTGTATCTTAGCTGCTGAGGGAGACTCTTCCCTGGTGGCAGCAAGGCCCTTAGCTGCTGAGGGAGACCTCTCCCCAGCGGCAGCAAGGCCCAGTATGGGCCAAGTGGGGAGATTCAGTGGGGGGTCAGTTGAAGTGGTTCCTCCCCACAGTGGCAGCAAAGGGCTCAGTATCTTAACCACCGGGGGAGACTTCCCCATGGCAACAGCAAAACCCTGAATAGCTTTCCTGCCCTTGGAGCCCTAAACATGTGACTGGCAGCATGGGCGGCACTGAACGGCAGGCACATCCTTTTACTGGGTTGGGTTGGGGGCTACCCATGTGTTATGCCTGAGTATGGGAAAGACCCAGACTGTATGGTGTCTATGAGGGAGGGAAGGGGGTTCACACACAAATGTAAACCACTGAGAAGTTTCTTGGTGTGTTATGCAAGCATGATCCCCACCACAGCCTTGTTGACATGTGGTACAGCGGGGCATGGGCTGACACCAGGTGGTGCAGAAAAAAATAACAAGTGTACAGACAGAGCCATGAACTCCCTACAGGGGCTATCTGAATGGGCGGATGTGTTCACAGTGCTGATAGCAAAGAATGAAAGACGTTTCTCAGGCTCTGATACTAACATGAGCCCAAAGCTAAAGGTTCGCTGCTCCCCCTTGGAAATTCACAGTCTTCCTGTCACTGGAGAGCAGTGTCCAGAGCGGAGCACTGAGAGGGGCATTGTGGGTTACATACAGGACACTTCCGGAGGCTAATAAATTCAATTTTAAGACATGGTGCTTCCACACTTGCCTTTAATTGAACTTGTGAATTTGAGCTTGACGCTATACTCGTCAGATAACAGCAATTTTGTAATCTTAAGATTATTGCACCCTAAATTGAGCTAATGGTATTTATAGTGAAGATATTCACGTGGTAAAAATTGAGCTTACTGAATTAAATTTGAATTTATCTCACAGTGTAGATGCAACCTGAGTGAAATGCTTTGGTCAGGTAGATGAAACTCATGTATAAGAGTTGATTTTGTTCATGACATTTTTCTTGCAGTTGCCAGGAAGTGAAGATTATGTCCATTGTTCCTCAAAATGGTCAGAAGCCACACAGGGATTTTGGAAGAATTTCTCCTGAGAGAGAGGCAGAAGTCAATTTGCAAAAATTCAAGCAAAGATTTTCCCTGCTATTGCCAGAAGGGAGATACTGCAATAGCTTCTGCAGTCCAATTTGTTGCCCTTCTTGAAGAGACTGATGATCAGCGTGTCTCTGAATTCTCATAGCATCTGCTCCCCCATTCCAGATCTTGCGAATCAGGAGGGGGAGTTTGTTTGTGGAGCTCTGGCCTGTCTTCTTTGATGATTTTGTCAGGGATTTCATCTAGTCCAGTTGCCATGTTGCTCTTCATCGCTCTGATGGCATCTTAGACCTCATTCAGGTACAAAGGGTTGCAAAATCATCCCTAGGCTGTTGCTGAGGAATTCAGTCAAGGGATTCTAGGACCATAAAAGTGCTCCCTCCAGCGAGAAGCAATGGCTTCATTGTCTTTCAAGAGCCGGGTACCATCCTCTGATCTCAGGAATTGATTCCATGATTTCTTGGTCCATAAACAGCTTTGGTGGCATTGAAGAAGCCTCCTGTATTGGTGATGTCTGAGAGATGCTGGAGTTTTCGTGCTTTCTCAGTCCACCATTGGCTTTTCAGAGTTCTTGTTTCATGTTGGACTTCTGCCGTGACATGTACTTCTCTCTTCATTGCACAGTTGATGTCACTTTAGCAGGCCCTAAAGGCTTTCCTTTTTGCCTCAATCAGATGTTCAATTTCTACATCAGTCTCATCAAACCAGTCCTGATGCCTCCTGGACTGGTAGACGATGGTTTCTCCACATACCTTGGATTAAAAAACACAGCAAGAAAACAAAAAATTCACTATTCCCCTTGTGGGTTCCAGAACCAGTTGCTCCAAAGAGCAGTCATTTAAGGTGTCAAGAATCTTTGTGTGCATCCTGCCCAAGGCGACATGTGCCCATTCAATATGGGGATAGTTGCAAGCCCCCATTAGTACAGATTTATTTTTTAAATTTTATAACTTCTCTAATCTCCCATAGCATTTCATAGTCGCTATCACTATCCTGGTCAGGTGGCTGGTAATATATCTCTATTGCTAAATTATTGTTATTAGAGCATGGAATTACTATCCACGGAGATGCTATGGAACATTTTGGTTCATTTAAGATTTTTATTTCATTTGATTCTACATTTTCTTTCATGAATAGTGCCATTCGCCCATCAGCACAGCCTGTTCTGCCCTTCCAATGTAATCACATTCCACCAAGATGCTGCATGACTATTATATCAATATCCTCCTTTAACACAAGGCAGTCTAGTTAACCCATCTTGTAATCGAGATATCTAACATTTGTGTATAAGCACTTTAAAAATTTGTCACCATTTAGCTGTCTGCCCTTTCCTGATGTGACAGGCACTCTTTTACATTTGAGTAGTAACAGAAAGTGTCTCTCACCTGAGCTTACCTATATTTTATCATCCTCCATCCTCTCCTCCTTACTAGAACACAGAGAATCTCTATTAAAAGACTCTCCCCTAAGAGATGTCTCTGGTAGATCCATGTGCACCTCTGCACCTGTTGGCTTCCCCACAGCCCTTAGTTTAAAAACTGCTCTGCTATGACCTTTTTAATCTTAAGTGCCAGCAATATGGGTCCATTTTGGCATTGGTGGAACCCCCCATTCCTGTATAGGCTCCTTTCCCCAAAAGTTTTCCCAGATCCTAATAAATCTGACCCTCTTTTCCCTACACCATCCCCTCATTCATGCATTGAGACCCTGCAGTTCTGCCTGTCTACCTGGCCGTGTGTGGAACTGGAAGCATTTCCAAAAATGCTACCATAGAGGTCCTGCATTTCAGTCTCTTTCCTAGCAACTGAAATTTGACCTCCAGGACCTCTGTTCCATCCTTCCTTATATCACTGGTACCAATATGTACCATGACCATTGGCTCTTCCACAGTACTGCATGTAAGTCTATCTAGATCAGCCATGTGAAACTTGTGGCCAGGGGCCCACCCTATTTATTTATTTATTGTGGCCTGCGACTGGATGTTAAACCGTCTAAGAGCAGCCCACCCAGTCACACCCCATTCTCTGGCATGCCTGAGTGGCAGAGGGCAGAAGAAACACAAATCCAGGTCCTGGGGCTGCCTGTGTCCAGTGCATGCGTATCAAAACCCCAGGGACTGGGTTTTCATATGCATGCATTGGACATGGACGTCCCAAGGAGCCGGGATTGGTGTTTGTCCCGCCCCCTGCCACTGATGCATGCCAGAGAAGGGTGTGTGACTGCTCTAAGGAGAGGGATGGTGAACATGTTGGCAGAGGTGGAAAGGGGCACCTGCCTGTGGCAGTGTTGGTACAAAGACGTGGGGGAGGCAGAGCAAGGGACAGAGGAGAGTGACGCAGTTATATGGGGAGGGAGTACAGGGGATGCAGTGCAAACTGCATGGGGCTTGGGGGTAGTGCTTTTGGGGGCAGTGCATGGAGGGGAAGCTGTGCAAACCTCAAGGGGCCCAAGGGGTGGTGCAGTGCGTGGCAGTGCAGTGAGGGCTGAACTGTAATGGGGAACAGTGCAAGCCACAAGGGGCCAGGAGGTGGTGCAGTGGGGGCTGCATTGCAGTGGAGGGAATACAAAAGCCCCAAAGAGTCTGAAAGGGGCAGGGGGAAAACATTGCAATGGGGGATTGCAGTGCAAGTCTTAGAATGTCTGGGAAGGAAGTTCAGAGAAATTCCAGTGGGAGGGAGTGCAATGTAAACTGCGGGGGGCGGCCTAAGAGAGGGAGGGGAGTGCAATGTTTCTCCTTCGATGGAACTGAACAGAAATCTCCTTTCTGGACTTTGGACAATAGCCAAAGAAGCTGTGGGATCCTGACCTGGTTTCTCCCCCCATCCCCCTTTCCCCTACTGGGAGCTACCTCGTCCCACCCAGCGCCCCTTTCCTCTCTCCTTGCTTCCTCTATGCAGGAAAAAAATGTTGGATTGTGATGTCTTTTATGGGAAGGGGGAATCGTTAACCTCCATATGGGGAGAGAGGCTGCTCTTGGGGCAGGGAAGGGGTTTCACTGTGTTGTACCCACCCTGTACAAAGGTGAGAAGGAAATACATAAAATCAGCCAAAGCATCATTCAAACTTGGTCACAATGATTGGCAAAGCAAACCCTGTACAATGCAAATGTTCTGGTTTAAGTACACCCTTAGGCTATGTCTACACCAGCCCCAAACTTCGAAGTGGCCATGTAAATGGCCATTTCGAAGTTTACTAATGAAGCGCTGAAATACATATTCAGTGCCTCATTAGCACGCGGGTGGCTGCGGCACTTTGAAATTGACACAGCTCGCTGCCATGCGGCTTGTCCTGAGGGGGCTCCTTTTCGAAAGGACCCTGCCTACTTTGAAGTCCCCTTATTCCTATGAGCAGATGGGAATAAGGGGACTTCGAAGTAGGCGGGGTCCTTTCAAAAAGGAGCCCCATCGGGACGAGCCGCATCAATTTCAAAGTGCCGTGGCCGCCCGCATGCTAATGAGTCACTGAATATGTATTTCAGCGCTTCATTAGTAAACTTCGAAATTTGCATGGCCACTTCGAAGTTTGGGGCTAGAGTAGACATAGCCTTAGTGACATAACAACAGAGGCATTTCACCAGCAAGCTGGTGGTGATTAGTTCCTCTCAGCCCTAATCTTCGTTCTCTGAGTCTTTACAGCTCCATTCTCCTCAGACACCACTTCTTTAACTCTTGCTGTTGTTCCTTCCAGCCACAAATGTCAAACCCCTTTCATTCATTCATTCATTAGTAACTCATGACTTTCCTGTGTGGTAGGTTATCCTCGTTTTCAGAGATGATGAAACTGACAGTGCAAAGCTAGCCATAGAACACAGGTGTCCTGGCATGGGACTTTGCATGTTTACTGCAAAATCATCGTCCCTTCTTTCTTTCTTCAATGTTTTGGCTTTTCTGATCAGGCATCATCTCCCTCTGCTTCAGTTAGATGTTCTTCCCTGAGTCCTTCACCCTCCTCAATAGCACAGGGGCTGTCTGACCAGAGGTGGAACCATTCTATCATGTCCTAGAAAAACTCATGTACATACCACTCTGCCTCCTCCAATTCAGCCACCCTCCAAAGTCCATAGTCTCAGAGGGTCAGGTGCTCCTTGCACCAAATGCACACATGGTAGTGCAATAAACAGGACCTTGCCCATTCTGTTGCTGGGCTTCTGCCTGCATTCTGTCCTACAGGCAGATTCATGTTAGGGTTTTTATTTAAATCGGGTGGCTTCTGTTTTAGTATGGTTTAAAATAAGTTTTAAAAACTGTCAAGTATATCTAGCCTGCTTCAAATTCCCTTCTGAACTCCTTCAGGGAACTCCCGTTAGCTGCTCTTGGTCACTACAGAGTAGGCTTTATATAGCCCCTGGTCAAGGCTTGATGAGTGATCCACATTGACTAGGTTTGAAAGCCTCATGAAGAAGCTCTGAGTTTTGTCTAGCAGGCTCCTAGCCTCATCATACGGTCCTTCAAACAAACTCATTACATGGCTCCTAGTCTTGGCTAAATTGATGTCATGACTTAACCTAGCACTAGCGTCCTAGACTAATCAGCTCCAAAGTTTAAAGGAGAATCTCGTATTAGGAAGGTGGAATGTGTATGATTGGCATCCTATTCAGTTGTCACTAAGTCAAAGCCAGGTGATGAAAATGCCATAAAAAGCTGGAGGCCAAAAATATCTTCCCAAGTCTGACACAAAACTCTGACAGCACATCAGTGCAGCATCTTTTGTGCAGTGCAAAAGCAAGGACCAGCAAAGTGTTACATTTTACAGCCATGTTGAATAGTAACAGAGAGGAAGCCATGCTAGTCTATACACTATCAAAACAAAAAGCGGTCAAGTAGCACTTTAAAGACTAGCAAAATAGTTTATTAGGTGAGCTTTCTTGGGACAGACCCACTTCTTCAGACCATAGCCAGACCACAACAGACTGGTCTTGCTACTTGACTGCTTTTTGTTTTGATTTTACAGCCATGTGACTGATTTATATTGAACCAGTCACACCCAGCTATATACAATGGTGCTTTTACCAAATAAGTATACAAGTAAACTCTGATCCTTTTCCACAACCTGGCCTCCAAGTTGCTGTCATCTAAATACAAACAAAAGGAAGATAATTTAGCTTGGATCCCTTTTTCACTTACAGAAAGTAACTTATTTGCATGAAGTAGTTGTTAAGCTTGTTCTCATTGTACTTCATTTTTATAGGGAACTTCCTTTTACTGAAAGGGATCTGAAAGAAACTATCTTATCATTTTACTCTGTTTACTCTATGATAGTGTTTCCCAAATTATTTTGGCCATGGAACACTTTTGTGCTTGGAATATATTAATGAAACACTTACCTGCTGTCAGGGGTGTGGGGTGTGGGGAGGATTTCATACCAAAAAATTGCCACACATAACGTTCAAAAGTTGATTTAAAAGAGTTAGGTTTTTAGATGTCTTTTATTTTACAAATAACAAAAAATAATAAGAGAAAATCATCTGAATGGACAACTAATGTCTTTCTGATACGAGGACAGGTTAGCAACCCTATAATTATAAAAATTAAAAATTAAGTACAAACCCAGAACAAAACATCAATCTAACAGCCGAAAGAAGGATGATTAGTGTCATTGTTTTGTACAAAAATAGAAAGGACAATATTGCTCAAAAAAGAACTGTCCTTCCTTAAAGCTTCAAAAAAATTTATGAAAAAGAAATGCAAAACAAATTGGGTATGGAAAAATATTTTTTAAATGTTGCGGTTTAATAGATTTGTTATTTTTACTAAAAATACTGGAAAATAAAATAAGTAACATTTGACAGTTTTTAGTACTTCTGATACACACCTACTTTCACATTTAATATTTGAGAAATAAATATATCATTAGCATCCATTTTTTTTCACAGAACACCTATTCACAACACGTGGAACACCAGTGTTCTATAGAACAGTTTGGGAAATGCTGCTCTATGGTTGGGTCAGTCAGCCCCAGCTCTATATACTCAGATGCCTAAACCACACACTTACATATTTAGATGTCTTACCCCATTTTGTCTCCACTGCAATCCACAAGACTCCTGCCAAACCCTGTACATTTACTCGGCACGTTTTCAAGGCAAAAGTTCCCTTAGTGCCTGTGTTGCACCCTGCTGCTTCCCACTAGTCATCTGTTTTCCAACTAAGACCAGGAAAAATAGGTATTTGGCTGCCTAAGTCACAGGCAGGACCTCATCTCGCAGGCACACTCAAAAAGCTGCTGACAAGATTCAAAATTCAACGGAAAGCGGTGGTGCTGAGAGACGCAAGTTCAATCCCTCTGCTAGAAGAAAGGAAAGGATTCAATTGGGGTCTCCTGCTCAGGAGAACACTAATTGCTTAACTGTGGGACATTCTGATATGGGAGGACTCCCTCAGTCTCTCTTGTTAAAAACGTTGCACTATGATTAAATAGTGTTTGGAGCAAGGGGACTGGATGTGGGTCTTGGAACTTCCAGGTGGCTGCTCTAACCACTGGACTCCCCTCCCGTTCCCCTCAGGCAGCTGGGGAACTAGCAGGTGGACCTGGCATCTGCAGCACTGGTCAGTTCCCCTGCACTTACCAGCAGTGTAAGGAAGCAGAGTGGCACCGCCTAAGCCCACTCTGCTCCTCCTACTCCCAGCCACATCATTCAGCCAAGGGGCAAGACTGCCTCCTGCACTCACTGGCAGGAAGTGCAGCAACACAGCCAGGAGCTGTGGGAGCAAAGCTCAGGAAAGGGGCTTTGGGGGCCAAGGAAGAAACAGGGTGGAGTTGGACCAAGAGGGGTGGGAAGGGGCAGGGGTGGAGATTGTGTGTCCTGGTCCTCCCGCTAACTAGAGTGATGGGAATTCATGGGGGGTGGCAGTCACATGGCTAGTACTCCTGTGTCCCTCCTCATCAATCACTTTCCTGATGGACATTGTTCTTCAGCACTAACCTTTTTCCATTCACCCTACAGGGGAACCTAGGCACCTAACTCAGCTCTCTGGAAAGTGTCATTCCTATGATCTTCTAAGCACCTCAAAGTTTAACAGCAGTTACTCTCAGTGCTGTAACACCTAAGTCCCTTTGTGGCTCCCATCTCAGCCTCTGGAAGTATGCACAGTATTACAAAACCAGCAAACAGACTCTAGAGTGGAACAGTTAGCACAACCCCCAAGCGAGTGCTCCTCTGAAGCTGTGGGGCTGGTATCAGCAACATTTCCTAAATAATTTGTTTTGAAAGTTTCTAGACCATTGAAGTGTTATTTTAAACCACATGTTGGTTGGCCCAATTTGTCATGTTTTGTCTTCTAGTCACCAACAGGTCAGAAAATCATAGGACTGAAAGGAGCCTCATATGGACACTTGTGGCAGGATTAAGACTATGTCTACACTGCCATGTTTTTTCGACATTACTTATTTAAAATTCTAACATCTCAATAAGTAATGTTGTAAAATCATATACACACAGCCACAGCATTGTGAATCAGACCACTTTCATTAGCAGCCACAGCACTGCAAAAAGAGCCTTCACCTGAGCCTTCTTCGCACACATTCCATTTTGACCTTGAGGGGGAAAGGGGTTGGGGGAAAAAAACCCTAGTGTAGACAAGCCGTAAATTTTATCCAGACCATCCCCGACATGTTTGTTTAATCTGCTCTTAAAAATCTTCAATAATTCCACAACTTCCATTGGCAATTTATTCTCCTGCTTAACCACCCCGACAGGAAGTTTTGTTTCATGTCCAGCCTAGGCCTCCTGTTGAAATTTAAGTCCATCGCCTCTTGTCCTAGCATTAGAGGTTAAGAAGAATGTTTTTTTTCTCTCTCCTCCTTGTATGTACTTGTAATAACCTTTTATGTGCTTGTACGTATGTCCCGCCTCAGTCTTCTCTTTTCTAGACTAAACATCCTCCTCCCCACGCTTTTTTTCTTCAAATCTATCCTCATAGGTTATGTTTTCTGGACCTTTAATCATTTTTCATTATTTTCAGTGGGCAAGCATGTTAGTCTGTTTCAGCAAAAACAATTACTCCTCTGGCACCTTAAAGACTTGGGCATAAGCTTTCATGGGCTGGAACCCACTTTGTCAGATGCATGAAGCCAAAACTTCAGTTTGGCAAGTAAGTATACGCACGCAGGGGCAATGTGTGCATGTGGGGGGAGACACAAGTAGTCACACCCAACTAAATGCCATGGTTGGGAGGGGCTGGCTAGCAGCTGGTGGGGGAATAATGGCGTCAGGCATCAGCATCAGGGGTCTATGCTGCAGTCCCACACTCATCAGCAGTAGCAGGGAACACACAGCAAAATGGCCCCAGCTCACACTGCTCTAAGCCTCCCTTCTCTGGGTGCGGGGACAGGCCCATCCTCCCACTCCCTAGCAGGAAGCTGGTGGAACAGTTCAGACTGGAGCCACTCTGCTGTGCTTACCGCCACGGCTGGTGAGGGGGGTGTGGGCGGTACACCGGCCCTCCCTCATTTGTCTCCCAGCCGCCTCAGTTGCAGAAGAGGCCCTGCCTGGGCGGCCCATCGCGGCCCCAGCCTTCCCCTGGGCGCGGCAGAGCAGGCGGCACCTTTCCCCGCCAACCTCACGCGGCCGCGGCCGGGGCCCCCCGAGCGCAGGGAGGGGCTCGCGAGCGGGGGGAGCCGCCCCGGCTCGTCTTCCACGCGGCTGAAGCGAACGGAGCCCCGGACTGCAGGGCGCCGTCCGGCTCCGGAGGAGCGGCCTGGGAGCGACCCCGTAAGGCGCGGAACGTGCCTCCGCCTCAGCGGCTCCTGTGTCTGAGCGCGCGCAGGCGCCTTCCCTCGCCCCGCCCCCTCCACCTCCTGCCAGGGCGCCGGCGGGCAGTGCTGGGCGCCGCATGGCGGGGGAGCCTCACAGCCCGCCCGTGAAGGTGCTGGCCGCCCAGCTGAGGCAGTGTCGGCGGGCCCCGGGCGGGCCCTGGCTGCTGGGGCGGGAGGCGGCCGGGCAGGCCCCGCTGGCGGTGCCGGTGGTGTGGATGCAGGGCACGGTGCTGGCGGTGGAGGCCGGGGGCGGCACGGCCCGGCTGCAGGACGAGAGCGGACCCTTCACGGTGCGGGGGGTGGGGCGCGTCCCCAAAGGGCGGCCGTGCCTCAGCGCAGGTACCTGTGCGGGGAGCCGAGGCCCCGGGAAGGGGCTGCGCTCTGCCTGTCCGTGGAGCCGCCCCAGCCCAGCCCAGCCCGTCCGGGGGAAACCTCCTCCTCCTGCCCTCCCCCTCTCCCCACCCACACCAACTGCTACCGAGAGGACCGCTGGCTCCTCTAGGGGAGGGGTCCTGCTCTCCCTGTGCTCGGCCCTGGAGACCCATTGTGGGGACCTCCCCTCCTCCCCTTGGGTGTTCCCCCACACGCGTGGGGCACGGGCGACTCCTCCCTCCCTGTGGCCCCACGCTGGTGCAGGAGGCGCAGAGAGGTACTCCGCTGAGACGACCACTGGTCCGTCCCGGTCCTGCGTGTCTGCGATTGGCAGTCATGTTGGGCAGTGCACTGCAGAGCATGGGCAATCCGTAGAGGTACTGAGGGTAGATGCTTCAGGCCCAGCCCTTCAAGGTACATAACGGTACCTCTAACATTTCGAGAGGTGAATTATGCCCTTGCACTACAAGGCCCTGGCAGTGTGGGATGATTCTGCCCCTTTGGTGTGGGTTGAATGCTGCCCAGGAGGCCCTGTGATTGGGCATTACAAAGTGAGCCTGCAACATAACAAGAGTCCTTCCCTGCAGGGCTGTTGTGGCTCTACTACCTGGTCCCTTATGCACAGGGAACTGTTGCACAGCACTTCTCCATATTTGCCTGTCTGCCCCCAAAGTCTATGAGTGTATTGTTACCTATGACATATGGCCACAGTCAGTTGAATTTGGCCCAATCAGGGCCAGATGCACCTGAACAGACCTGCAACCCTGTGTGTTAGGGGCCAGGTCATAACAAATGCAGAACATGAAATGAAGCCTACCCAGTTTCATGACACAGAAACATTTTCAACCAGGGCAAGAGGTTTTTTTTGGGGTCAAAAAGTCCTGCAAAGTCTGGGACTGTTGGGAGGTATGTATAATTGTTGCATGGGGACTGAAGTTTTTTTCTAAATCCCACCTGGTGGTCAGTTTACACTTTGAAGTTAGAGGACTTAATGGTCCACCATATGTGAACTAACAAAACACAAAAGCAGTCATGTAGCTGTTTTGTTTTGTTAGAATACTGACTAACACAGCTATCTCTCTGTTACTATTCAATATGTGAACTAGTCAGACTTCAGATACTGTTCCTATTCATACTAATATCTAATCCTTTTTCTTAAAAGTGTGGCCTAATTTTTTGATGTGTTAGCAGGTCTTTCACCCTGTCAAGCTTTTGATGACTCAAACATTTTTTCTCAGAGGCTCTGCTCTGCTTCACATTTTGTCAGCTTTCAAACAATATATTTGAACCATTTAAAATGAAAGGATCTTGTTTCCCGAGCAAGAATAATGAAAATATTGAATGTTATTTATGTTTTGCTTTCTCTTGTCTAGGAAAGTATGTAATGGTGATGGGTTTGTTGAAGTCCTGCATTCCAGAGCCTATTCTTCAGGCTGTGAAGATGACTGATCTTTCTGATAATCCTATACACCAGAGCATGTGGAGCCTTGAAGTGGAGGATTTGCACAGAAGCATTTCTTAGATGCTCTGTATTTTTATCAGCAGCCAAAAGGACCTGGAAACATAAATGTTGTTTTCACATCATTTGGACCTCAACTCTAAGCATTATTATCAGGAGTACTTACAGTCTCAGTTGGAGAAAACTTTGCAGACAACTTACTTAGTCCACTAACTAACAGTTTTAAGAGGAACAGGCGACCTAATTTACCATTGGAGAAAATACATCAAACTCCATTGACATTAGTAAATATTTGAGAGTCAAGAGTTAGAGATATTTATACTCATGAAAGCTTTAATGAAGCTGGTTCATTTCCTGTTCCAGTAATGTTTTATGCCTACAACTAAACTGCATTAACCTTCCAAAAGTTAATCTGATATTTTCCACATAATAGGAGGTATTTCAATACTGGCTCCATTATTATATCTGTCACTTGTTTCAATGTAAGGTTAGGCAGTCGCAGTACCATATTGTGTCCTTCATTTTGTGTTCCACTCTTACTGCCAGTGTGAATTCTATACCTGGAATGAAGGCAGAAAGTGGTCTGTAATGTTTAGATTGTATTTATGGTAACAGAAGGATACCTTCATTCCAGGTTTACTCCATCAAGCACATCCATATTCAGTTTGCTTTGTTTACAAGACATGCTTTTTAAGTCTTAACAGTAGTTTGCCACCTAAAACTCCTCTGGAGATGTGCATTCATTTCTACAATATGAAGAATGGCATGGTAACAAAATACTTTTCAGTAAACTAGACAAACTCACAGGGAGTAGATTTATCCAAGAACAAGGAGTAAGTACTCTCAGCATTACGCAGTAAGATTACCAGAACATGTGCATCTTACTTTCTATGGAAAGACAGAGTTGTTCCGGTATACAATGTGTCTTTAAAGTTACTGTTAAATATATATTATTTTTACTTCCTTTGCATGCTCCTTCTGTAAAGGACAAATGTGTGATATGGCTCTTTTGCCTCAAAATATTATGTTTGGTCAAGTTTCAGTGCAATTCATGCATCCTAAATAAATACTATATTATCTATATACTGTATCCTGTAGATTTTGGGGGAAGAAATAAGTCTGACGCTATCCAGTAACTTAACTAAATATGAACATATAAAAATTGCCTTCTTATAAACCACAAACTGAATTTAAAATCAGGTATTGCTTTTTGAACCATGCTTTGAAAATGGGAATTGTCACAATTCTACCTTGCAGGTAATACTGTCCACATTTCTGCACATGCCCCTTGGAGGGTGTTGCTGATAGCACTGGCTTAACATTTTGGGAGTGCATTGCATGCTTCCATACCTGAGTTTAGTGTTTGAGACATGTCACTTCAGAGGCCTAGGTATAATTGAGGGTTTGTGTTAAATGAGACTTTGTTGATTATATGTGTGATAAGCCAAGACAGATGTACAGAATATTGATAGTGTGAGTTAATTTTAAATGCTGAGGAAAAGTAAAATACAGCCTTCCAGCAAATTCTTCCTGGTTTCAATGTTGTCAGACAATCATTTTTGTTTGGTAGCAGGCCCATTCACATGTCAGTTGATATTGTTGACTTGATTTTCATCTGAGAATGAAGCAAAGCAAAGGTCATGCCTGGGAATTATATTTGTGTAAAATATTTTGATGAAAAGGGCCAAATTAAGACTTTGCATTAGTGCCAAAGACAGTGCAACTCTGCTGGCTTCGGTGTACTTTTACCACTTCCATCAAAACTAAGTCATAGAATCATAGAATTCTAGGACTGAAAGAGACTTCAGGAGGTCATTGAGTCCACCCTTCTGCCCAAAGCAGGACCAACCCTAACTAAATCATCCTAGCCAGAACTTTGCCAAGCCAGGACTTAACCTCTAGGGATGGAGATTTCACCACCTGTGTAGCTAGCCCATTCAAGTGTTTCACCACCCTCATAGTGAAATAGGTTTTCCTAGTGCCCAATGTACAGCTCCTGCCCTGTAACGTGAGACCAGCGCTCCTCATTCTGCCATCTGTGACTACCAAGAACAGCCTATCTCCAGAATCTTTAGAACATCCCTTCAAGAAGGTGAAAGCTCCTATCAAATCACCCTTCACTCCTCTTCTGCAAATTAAATAAGCTCAAATCCCTCAGCTTCTCATAGGCCAGGTAGTCCAACCCTGTAATCATGTTGTTTGCCCTCTGCTGGACCTTCAATGCATCCACATCCTTTCTATACTGTGGGGAGGTGGGCGGGGAGGCAGTCAGAACTGGATGCTATACTCCAGACATGGCCCCACTATTGCCAAATAAAGGGGAATAATAACTTCTCTAGCTCTGCTGGAAATGCTCCTTCTAATGCACCCCAATATCCTGTTAGCCTTCTTGGCTACAAGGGCACACTGTTGACTCATATCCAGATTCTCATCCACTGTAAGTGCCAGCTCCTTTTCTGCTGCACTGCTACTTAGCCAGTCAGTTCCAAGCCTGTGACAATGCTTGGCATTCTTCCATTCCAATTGCAGGACCTTGGTGAACTGCATCAGGTTTCTTTTTGCCCAGTCCTCCAATTTGTCGAGGTCACCCTGGACCCTATCCCTACCCTCCAACATAGCTACCTTTCTCCACTAGCGTAGTGTCATCTTCACATTTTCTGAGGGTGCAATCCATCTCATCCAGATCATTTAAAAAGATGCTGAACAATACTTAGAACCCTAGAACTTATCCTTGGGGCGCTCCACTTCAAACCGACCGCCAACGAGACATTAAGCTGTTGATTGTTACCCATTGGGCCTGACAATCTAGCCAGCTTTCTATCTACCTTACAGTCCATTTACCCAATCCATACTCCCTTAACTTGCAAGCGATAGTATTGACTTTCCCATGTCCACAGAGCCAGTTACCTCATCATAGAAGCTAATGAGATTGGTCAGGCATGATTTGCCCTTGGTGAATCCATTGACTATCCTGATCACTTTCTCCTTTTCAAGCTACTTCAAAATGGATTCCTTGAGGATTCCCTCCATGTTTTTTTCCAGGGACTGAGATAAGGCTGACTGGTTATTGTTCCCTGAATTGTTCTTTTCTTTTTAAATGATGGACACTACTTTTCAATCATCCAGGACCTCTCTTGATTTCCACAAGTTTTTATAGATAATTGCTCTGCAATGACATTTGCCAACACCTTGGTACCCTTGCATGCATTAAATCTGGACCCATGGATTTGTGTATATCTAGTTTTTCTAAATAGCTCGTAACCTGTTCTTACCCACCGAAGGCTGCTCACTTCCTTCCCTTTCAGCATTGCCTAGTGCTGTAGTCTGAGAGTTGACCACGTCTGTGAAGCCAAACCAAAAAAAGATTTGAGTGCATCAGCTTTTCCCCCATTATCTGTCACTAGGGCTATGCCTATACTAGAGGGTTTTGTTTGTTGGCAAAACCCGGGGATTACCAAGGCATTCTGCTGACAGTAAAACAACAGAATGCAGCACTTTTGTCAACAGCAGTATCCAACGCCCCATGAGAATAGCACCTCTGTCAATGCACATCTGGATGTTCCAGGGGGCCTTCTGTCGACGGAAAAGGCGTCAAGGCTGCAGCGCAGGTGCCCTGGGGCACAATCTGTCTGCAGCAATTAGTGCTGTCAGGTGCCTGCGTCCGGTCCTTCTTAAAACCACAGGGAGCCTGGGAAACCCTGTGGCAGGAAGCTGAGAGTGTGCAAGCAGCAGAGGAACCAGCTGCAGTCTCGCCCCCGCCCCCAACCCTTGCCCTCACGGCTACTCCTTTTGTCTGAGCCTTCCCAAATGACAGACAGCCACCCTAAGACCCCCCGAGCCCTCATGGGAGCAGACCAAGGGGTCCCAGGAGCCACACCAGGGCACCAAGAGGCAGGCTCCCTCCTGGACTGGATCTCTGGAGTGAGAAGGAGCTACTTCAAGATCCCACAGCAAAGCACTCTAGTGCCCCCGCCAATGCTCAGATGACTACCACCCTGACAGAGCAGGGCCACACCCCCCCACCCCGCATGGAGCAGGTCTAGGCAAAAGTGAAGGAGCTCAGGCAGGGCTACATCTGGGCCTGGAACACTGGCCAACGCTCTGGGGAGTACCTGCCATCTGCATCTATTACAGGGTGCTGCATGACATCCTGTGGTGGGGAGACACATCACTTCCAACCCACACCATTGACAAGGCACTGGAGGGCTCCCCCTCCCCCAGCCTCAGCCAGATCCCTGGACAAGGAGGAGCAGGCCTCTAAATCCCAATCATTGCCACAGGCAGACACAGCCTGGAAGGCAAGCAGCGGCTCCATTGTGATAAGCCAGGAGCTGGGCCTCACCAGCTAGGCCACCTCCTGAGCATTTTTGGTGCTGGGTGAGGCTCCCTCCAATGAGTACCACATGCTTCACACACCCCAGGATGTGGGAGGCAGGTGCTGTGGGTGTTGCCCGGCTGTCTCAGGCAGGACTTTGTGTTGTGATCCCAGCCCATGGACCCATGTGCAAAGTAGTGTACACTACCTGGACGCAGCAGACAGACCCCTGAGCGCGGGTGTCAGCCTGCAGCCAGCCTCATGGGAGGATGGACAAGTCCAAGGCCCTGGGGAGGGTCCTGCCAGCACCTGGCCCAGCTGGAAACAGGCTGAATGAAAGAGTGCTGGCCTGATTGCTGACACACCGATTGCAGACATGAGGCAGCACCTGCTTCCACGAACAGCACTGAGAGCCGCAGGCATGTTTGGGGGGGCCCTGACGAGGGCCAGGCTGCGCTCAGCTCACCCACCACCTGTGTGGGGACATCCTCTGGCCAGACACACCTCGCCCTTGGCTGTTAGCCCGGTTTCCAGGGGGCCATGGGCAGGGGGAGGGTGCAGTGGTGGGACATTATGGCTCAGCCATGCATAGCTACCCCCTACCCACTGCCCTACCCCTGGGAGGGCCACAACATTGGACGTCCCCACACCAAACTAGTTTCCTACCAAGTGGTGGGTGGCACGCGTCCACAGGGTGACTGGTAACTGCAACCTGCTTCTCCATGGGGATGGTGGGCCACAGCTGGGTGTCCTGTCGCTGGAGGGCAGAGCAAGCCAGGCGCAGTGGCCTTCTGCCTGTGGAAGGTCTGGAGCCAGTACTGATCGTCCCACTCCCCCATGACCAGCCAGCCCCTCCATTTGGAACTGGTGCAGTGTCACCAGATCTGCCTGTGCATCCAGGGGGATGGGCGTGGGTGTGCCCATATAGCACCCACAGTGAGTTCCTTGAGAGCGGTGTCAGGCTCACCTTCCCTGAGGAAGAGGAGGATGGCCAGCAGCAGGTGCAGCAGGTGCTGAAGCACTTCTGCACAGGGCCAGCGCAAGCCCAGGGGCTGATCTGGCACCATGGATCACTGGAAAGCCCTGTCTCCCAGAAAGTGTCGAAGCCCTGCTCTATCAGCTGAGGTAGGCACATTTCAGCATCGGCGGAGGAGCAAAGGGGGCTCGTTAAGGGTGCATCTCGCTGAGGCACTGGCAGGGATTGCTGTTCACATGAACCTGTCGGGCAGTGTTCTGGGTGACTATCTTGTTGCGAGAGAGCAACTGGGCAGTCTGGCCTCTTTCTGCCAACTGAGAGGACCAACAGAGTGATCCTTTTTGCTATCCAGCTGCTCTCTGTTAACAGCAGTTTTGCTGGAAGGTATCTTCTGACAAAATCGGCTGCCAACAGCATGCTCAAATTTAGACACAGCCCAGGTTACCTCCTTCATCCAGTGAAGGACTCACACCCTCCCTGAGCAACCCTCTTATTGCTAACATGGCTGTAGAAACCTTTCTTGTTCGCCTTCCTGTGCCCTGCTCACTGCAGTTCCAGTTGTGCTTTCACCTTCCTGATCACTCCCCTGCATTCTTAAGAACTATATTTATCCTCCTCCTTCGTCACCTGTCCAAGTTGCCACTTCTTATAAGTTTTTTTTTTTTTTTTTTTTTTTTTTTTTTGGTGTTTAAGCTCACCAAGGATTTGCCTGATAAGCCAAGCTGGTTGCCACCATATTTGCATTTCTTCCTGGGCATTGGGTGGGCTTGGTCATGTGACTTCAATAAGGCTGATTTACTGACATTCTCCTGGACTCCTTTCCCTTAATGTTAGCCTCCTAGGGTGCTTCTGCACATCCATTCACTGAGGGATTCAAAGTCTGCTTTTCTGAAATTCAAGATACATATTTTGCTGTTCACCTTTGTTTTGTCAGGATCCTGAAATCCACCATCTCATTATCACTGCAGGCCAGTTTGCCACCCACATCTACTTCCCCTACTAATTCCTCCTTGATTGTGAGCAGCAGGTCAAGCTGTGTATGGCCCCTAGTGGGTTCCTTCAGCACTTGTACCAGGCAGTTATCCCCAATGTTCTCCAAAATCTTCCTGGATTGTCTGTGTACTGCTGTATTGGTTGCCCAACAGATAGCAGGGTGATTAAAGTTCCTTATAAGACCCAAAGCCTCTGATCTGGAAGCAGCCCTTAGTTTTCTTAATTTGTCTACCACATCCACCTGATCTGGTGGTCTATAACAAACACCAACCACAACATCTTCCACTGCTGAGTTTAACCCAAAGACTCTCACAGGGCTTTTCTCCCTCTATATACTGGAGCTCTGAGCAATCCTACTGCTCTCTCACATACAGCACCACTCCTCCTTTTCTCCCCTGCCTGTTCTTCCACAACAGTTTATACCCTTCCATCACAGCATTCCAATTATGAGTCATTGCAACAAGTCTCTGTTAGCCCAATCACTTCAAACTTCTTTGACTGTGCCAGGGCTTCTAATTCTTCCTGTTTGTTGCCCACGCTTCTTGCAATCACTAATTAGCTGATTTGCCTACCTTCTCCTTTTGAATCAGGAACCTCCTTTGTTGCGCTATCCTCCTTGTGTTTCTTCCCAGTACCCCACTTCCCCCAGGGTTTAGATCACCATCCCTTGACAAATCTAGTTTAACCCCCTCCTCACTAGATTATGTCCTGCTCAATGACTCAGTTGGCAAGTACGTAACAGATGTGAATAGTGCATGTTCCTAAAATGTGCCTCCCCAAAGCATTCTGTACTCAGTGTGGACTTAAGTATTGCTGACCTGGATTTAATTAACATATCTCCATCCTCTCCCCACTCTCCTGGTAGATGAACAAACAATGCAGATCTAGATTCTGGTTACTAACTGTTCTATTTTTTTACAGTTGAGATTGGGCTAAACTAAATCACTAGCTGTGACCACGCCCACCTTTGGGATGTTTCAGAATCCAGGGATGGATATCAGCTTTGTAGTTGGAAGTGTCTGCGCTTAGTTAAAAACTTCAAAATGGCCATGCTAATGGCCAAATCAAAGAATACTAATAAGGCACCGAAATGCATATTCAGTGCCTCATTAGCATGCCAGCAGCCACAGCACTTCAAAAGTGCCATGATTCACTCCTGTGTGGCTCATCTAAACTGGGGTCCTTTCGGAAAGGCCCCCACCAACATCGAAATGCCCTTATTCCTATGAGACTCAGGGTTCCAAGGTTAAATATTTCTGCAGACCACTTTGATATTGTACTAATTGAATTAGGATCTTCACTTTGAGGACTTTCACTTTACCTGATGTAGTGCAATGCATGCACGTACACAGTGTGCGTGTATAGCATTCAAATGACCATTTGGTATCATTAACTGAGGGGATATTCAGAAAAAAAGCAGTGTCCTTTAGCTATCTAAAAAATCAATATCCCATAAAGAACACGGCAGGAAGGGCCTTGTTTTTGGCCCAATTATAAATGACACTAATTTGCTCTGTCACCAGGGTAGCTCTAACGTGCTTCAATGAGTGCAGGAGATAAATATTTTTCTTAACTCACAGAAAAATATGTAAAAGATTAAAATTGAGCCATATATCAAACTATCCAGTCAGCCTTTCCTCAGTGGCAGCTTTTGCCCTTAACTTTGGGATGCCTGTTGATTCCCAGAGGTTATGTTGCTTATGTTTAATTGTGCTCTTTATAACACCATGCAAATTGGTTATATGTGTACAAAATTATATACCGATGTATGTTAAGCCATATTGCAACTAGTAAAACAAAATAATAGCAGCATGACCTGTGTAATCCTAACATTTGTAGTTCCAAAGCTGTTAATAAAATGTAAAGTTATTTCTTGTCTAAACCTCATTTAAAAAAGCTAGCTTTTATCAAAGCGTAAATTGTCTGTTAGAAGTTAAGAAGCGAGTGCTTAAATCTTACTGTTTTTTATTAATCTTGCTTGTTTTATTAGTTGAGCTCTTAGGAATAAGGGGATTTTGATGTTGGTTGCTGAGATCCTTTCGAAAAGGACCCCAGTGTAGACAGGCCCCGCGGGAGTGAACTGCAGCACTTTCAAAGTGCCGTGGTCGCTGGCATGCTAATGAGTCGCAGAATATGCATTTCAGTGCCTCATTAGTATTCTTCGATTTGGTCATTAGCATGGCCATTTCAAAGTTTTTACTGAGTGTTCACGCAGCCATAGAAACAGATCAGAATTGGAGGCAAACTTTTGTAAAATTAGTGACCTTAGTTTTGCCTAAAGCTATTTACTATATTTGACAAGTGGTGGTTTGTGGATTGCAGAAGTGGACTAACTGTAGTGCAACTTCAGAAGTTCTTTGTAACCAAAAACAACTTACCACGTATCTTGTAAAGATTTTAAGTAGATTTTACCTAACAACTTTGGCCCCTCAGACCAATCTGACTCTTTGAAGCCAGGTTCTTTTCTGGGAACTCAAAACTGAAATAAGTTCATAAGAAAGTTGAGAAAGCAATGGTTACCAAATGAACAGTTAGTTCTCTCTTTTCAGATCTGTTGCCCTTGCTTCATATTTATAAGCCAGCAACAACATTGTTAGGCATTATGTGGCCAATAGTTTTGTCCCAAGTTTTATGGTATTGTCTGTGGCCATATAACTTATTGTATAACAATATGACTGGAGAAGTAACTTTCTTTCAATAGTCTTTCTCTTTCCTAGTCCACAAGATGATTTTCTTTTTCTAGACTCAAGGAATTGGAAGGGTAATGACAAGTGTGTATGTTCATTCCCCTGTGAATTCAAGTGCTGGGGGAAAAATAAATAACAAGCAGTCGTGTAGCATCTTGAAGAGTAACACATTTATGTATTAGGTCCTGAGCTTTCATGGGTAAGACCCACTGCCTCAGATTTGACACAGACAGTTAGAGCCCAAGGTTTCTATAGTGAGATGGGGAGTGGGGAGAGGAAGGTGGAAAAAAAGGGGGGGTCATCTGTCACTAATAGGACCAGTAAAAGAAGCAAATTAGTTTAAGTGGCCTGTGTGCCAGTCCTGTGACCATCAAAGGTGAGGAAATTGCCCTTGTAATGCATAAGATAATTGACAGCATTGTTAAGGCTTGATTTAAAAGTGTTAAATTTGGCAATGTGTATTTTGCACCCACTTGTAAGGCTATGACCTAACCTTTTGCTAGTTTGAGATTAAAAGACCTGATTTGACCCAGTTTAGGTTTAACGTGAGCTGCTTTTCCGTCAAGTTGGCACACTGTCACTGTTCCCGGGGGAGGCTACAAATTGCTTCTTTAAAAAAAAATCAAGAGGGAAACTTGCAAACGAGTAACACCATGCAAAGGAGTAACACAAGAAAAATTGTCTTGTTTTGTTAATGGACAAGATGGTATTACAGGTCTCAGAGGTTGCTGCTGGTTTTACTCAACTGTAGTTTTGTTGTACAGATGTCTGCTTTAGCAGCAGCACTGTTCTATGACTGCTTATTGGCAGTCCCTGCAGCGAATGGTATAGAGAATATAGTAGGCCCTCCAACTCAGAGCTGTTGCACATTCATAGGGCAGTGTGGGGAGAGCTTGGCCATGCTGTACTCACTGTGGGGATAAAGCAGGAATGCCAGTCTCCAGGGCTGCCAGTCAGACCTTTCGTCAACACCAATATTCAGCTGCAAATAATTTATTTTAAAAGTATTTTTCTTTTTTTTAAATTGGTATCTTTTCAGTAAGCGCATTAGTGCATTGCAGAACAAATGTTTTCTTTGTTGGGGTGAGTGCTATCATACTATTACAGTTTACTTTGTTAGCAGGGCTGTAAAGAAGCTTTTCTGTCTTTGAACAGCAGAGATACAGGAGGCAAAAACCAAGTGTTCTGTTGAACTTGGTGTTAGCACCACCTCCTGATCATTTAGTGGCATGAGTGTACTGATAGCACGTAGATTGGTATGCATGTATGACTAGATAACTAACTGACTGCCTGTTAGCTTTCTCTCCTTTTTTACTAATATGTCTATGGTGCTCACCCTTTCATTCCTACTAGGTAGATAGATCTCAGGCTCATGATGCCACTCACATACTAACTATATATCATATTTGACATTAATGTTTAATATAAAACATTGAACAGTAAATATTAAAGCTATTGATGGTTAAATCAGTAAAGTTATTTTAATGTTGAAGTCATTATTACTGCATGCTGTAGTCTGTTAAACAAGTACTGCATTCTCAGCAAAAGTGCAGCTTGAAGATCTACAGATTGAACCTCTCTGGTCCAGCACCCTTGGGACCTGACTGGTGCTGAATGAGAGAATGTGGCCAACCTGGACCTGGTGTGGCAGTGCTTCACTGTACTCGGTATTGAACCTCAGAGGCGTTTTTCATTTTGATTACGCTCCTCTGCATGACTGTATGTACTGCTACACACATCTTCCTCAGCCCCCAGTTTTTCTTATTGAGCCAAACACCCATGTGGGTTTTCCAGCATCCACAATGAGCACAAATTTCATAGTAATCAGGGGAAAGTCCCCAGGCATTTCTTTCCTTCCTCATTCAGTCTATAGCCATATGTCCAGTACTGCCCTATTTCACATGTGGTCCTGGTCTCAGCTCAATAAAATACCACAGCCAGCATATACCCAATCAATTTGACAAATCCCACTCCCAACACCCCATTCTGCCAGATGAGCAAGTCACCTGCAAACACTGTGTTCCCAAAGTGAGTACTTAGTCCCGGGAATGCAAAGTCACCAGCCTTTGTCCCTCTGTTCCCATCTGCATTAATCTACAACCTCGTCACCAGCTCCTCTCCCAAGGCTCATTTCCCGCCTATCTTGGGTGTATTCCCCAGCCAGCTGGGGATGGTCTCCCCATCAAACCTGACCCGTTTCCTCTTTCTCTGCTCCCCCTGACATTCCTTTCCTACTGGTGACTCCTGTGCCTTGAGGTCAACCCCATTTTCTTTATCTAGCTTGGGCTTGGTCTACACTAGGCAAGTAAGTTGCTTGTAGATACGCGATTCTCACTACAGCAGTTGCGTAACTAGAGTCAACTTATCTGGCCACCTTCACAGTGGGAGGTTGATGGGAGAAACTCTCCCATTTGCCTCCCTTAGTCTTTGCACTGTTGCGTTCAGGGACTAGCGGCCGTTCCCAGATAGTTCGATTTCACGTCTGTATCAGGGGCTGCAAAATCTAACTCCAGAAGCTCAACCCCGCAGCATCTCTGGCTACACCCGTGAGGCCAATTGCCAGAAGCCAGTCTTAGCTGTTGCTCCGAGCCACAGGAGAAGGTGGCAAGTGCAAGGCTGAGCATTCTTCAACTTTCTAATGGCAGCACTAGGGATTCTAAATCCTCAGCACCTCACTGATGTTGCCCCGACTGTATGGGGGCCCATGCTATGGGGTCTGGCCAGGAGGGAGGGTGCAGGAACAGGCTGGGAATTGGGGGTCTGGGAGGGACGATGCAGGAGTGGGCTGTCACTGGGTGATTTGGGGGGGGGTTGAGGTGTGGCTACAAGGGGGATTTAGGATGAGGGGCCTGGAAGGGAGGGGCAGGGTGGGGGTGGTCATCCATATGGGAGGGGGCACAGGAGCTGTGTGGGGTCAGGACAACACATATGCAATTATCTTTGCACCACCCCTGACCACACAGAGGTCTGTGCCCTCTTCCGCCCCCCTGCCCCTCCTCCCCCCGCTCCCAGGCACTGCCCTCTGCTGCTCTGATTGATTCTGGCCAATCAGAGCAGCAGTAGGAAGCCTTTGGGCAGGCTGCCAAGGTCACTGCTGCTCCCGCTCCCTGCTCCCAGCTGGAGCAGAGGTGGGAGCTGCTTCCGGCTCCCCTGAGCCCTAGCAGAGCCCACAGTCTGGAACCAGACTGCTGCTTGCCTGATCCAGCCCACAAGGCACAGACACCACACCCTCCACCCTGCTGCAGGCCAGCCACCATGAATGGGAGCCCCAAGCCTTGGGGTCCAGATCCAGACAAGCTGCAGTCTGCTGGATGTGGACTGTAGGCTGGGGGTTCCCCACCCCTGCCCTAGGAGCAAAGTGCACTCTGTGCTGCACTGGTATACTATTGTAACAGGAAGTCCTCACTTTAGCTAATGACTAACCAACACCTCCCACAGCACTTAACTTTCAGTAAGAGGCTTCCCACCCTTTAGTTAATGTAAGCCTGTTTACCTTACAAGGGCTGAGACTATCAGGCAGTATGGGTACAAAAGGAAAATGCTTCTGAATTCAGTGGTCATTTTGGTTGTGCACTGAACACAGGACTGGTTCCTGCATGATTACAGAACTGCAGTAAAGTGGAACATTTTTCAGTTTGTGTGATTAGAGGATAGCTGGAGCCAGGCAGTGATGGACAAATTGTGGAAATAAATTCAGGTTGTGCAGGTGGTGTTGGAGAGAGGGCTTCGGTTCCTTTGACCACGGGATTCTGTTTTGGGCACAAGGATTACTAGGAAGCAATGGGATCCACCTTACGAAGAGAGGAAAGAGCATCTTTGCCAACCTAGTGAGGAGGGCTTTAAACTAGGTTTGCTGGGGGAGAAAGTAGGCCAATCAGCAAATTATCTAAAGTGTTTATACATAAATGCAAGAAGCCTGGGAAACAAGCAGGAAGAATTAGAAGCCCAGTCAAAAATGTATGAGGTGCCCGGAATAATGGCCACTTGGTGAGATGACTCACGTAGCTGGAGCGCAGGCATGGAAGGGTATGAACTGTTGAGGAAGACAGGCAGGGGAGGAAAGGGCAATGAATTTTCATTGCCCTTCGCTAGACCTTCTCTAATGCATCCACATCCTTTCTATAGGGGGGTGGGGGGCAGAACTGGACACAATACTCCAGATGTGGCCTCACCAGTGTTGCATAGAGGGGAGTAATAATGTCTCTAGATCTGCTGTAAATGTTCCCCGTTAGTGCACACAATATGCTATTAGCCCTCTTGGCTGCAAGGACTTACAAGCTAGCTCCCAGGATCCCTTGGGCTCTCAGCTCCTATCCTGTCCTGCAAGCTCCCACTGTACAGTGCAGAGGGAGGGAGGGAGTGATTTGGGCCCCTTCTGACTTTGGACTCAGTATCACAGAGCCATTGGTGCCATGGTAGATCCGCTACTGAGCTGTGCAGTGAAAGAAGCTTCTCAGTCAACACCAGAACTGCATTAGCTCCTTGAGCTGGAAGTTCATATTAGCTCTGGCCTTGCTGCGTCGATATGGTGAAATACATCGCCTACACAGGAGCTTAGAAAGTAGCAGCATTGATAAAAATGGCTTAGAAACATTTTCTACTGTCAAGGGACCTTAGCCAGGAAACTGGGGCTAGCGCCATATTTTTCTGATTAACCACCACGGACAAAAGCAAATCATTCTCCTATGAACATCTTGAAAAATAACATCTACCTTCCCATTCCACTGTCACAGGCAATGTGGAATTAGACTACTTAAAGCATTATTGGTAAAGCACCTATAATCTTGCTAGGTAGGTGTTGAAGGAAATAGCATAGAAGGTAAAAATCTCAAGCAAGTTTTTCTATTTCCATGTCTCCACCTTGGTCTTCTGTCCAGCAGACAGGCACATTGATTTGCCAAGAAGTTACAGACATTTTGAAATGTAACTATTTGTTCGGAGTACCCCAAAACTCCTGCTTTTTCTAGGGGTCTGGTTACATGACAGAAATAAACAGGGCCTTATCATGGACATTTCAGAACTGAGTACTGCTTCCTTTGCTCTCCTTCCTAGCTAGGGAGCACTTTTAATTCTTGTTATATTTTCCTTGGTTTGTCCCCAGGGGGATGGAAAGTTCTCAGATACTGCAGAATGATATGGGGACCCTGTGACTGCAGCATTATTGCAAGATGACTTCTCACTTGTCCTTTGGCTGTCAGAGTGCCTTTTCTAAAGAACTGGCTAATTAAGATTCTCTGTGATGGAGTTTATGTGGAAATCAACAGTTTCTCTTACACAATTTCTTAGAGGAATAAATTATACTGACTGCTGGAACAAATCTAGTTTTGCATTTACATAGTCATTAGCAGAAAAGTAAACACTGTATTGCTCATAATCTACTCTGAGTTTCTGGGCACTCATGCAAATGAATTGTCATCCACACTAGTGCACATGGAAAGGGGAGTGAAAGCAGAACTGCAGGAAGGGAAAGAGGTGTGCTGCTGGTAGTGGGATGCTAGAGTGCAGGTGTTTTCTCTTTTTAAGTGGTATGCTGATTGTGTTTCATAATGGGAAGCAGCTGGGAGAGCACAAGGAACAGCTATTTTTCACCATTGCAAAAGTCCCACTTTTGGGGACCATTTAGTATAGTGGATTAGACACGAATCTTTCCAGAACAGATCAAATATATTAACTGGATTCCCACAGAACAACAAAAGATAGAACTCGCATTGTGCCATAAAACCTTCTAGGTTAGTGTATTGACAGAGCAGCCAGAGTTTACTGGTCTGGGGTGCGAGAGTGACAAAGTGATTGTTTTAATTGTATTCAAATTATGGTTCAAGGTTTGGGATGAAAATGAGATGATGTAACTAAAGAGGAGGGGAAAACAACAGGTGGTTCTTATTTTAAAATAAAAGTTACTCTTACATTAGAATTATCCTGATATGATTTTAATACAAAGACAAGTAAATGAAATAATTAAACTTTCTTCAGAGTCTTTAGCTTGAAAAACTTTTCTTCTTATAATTTGTGTTGTAATTCCTGGTATCCTTGGATGCTGTTGCTCTCTTCCATACTGTTGCTTCTAGGTTGCCAACCAGGCTTTTTCAGAGGCAGAAAGAGATTTGTCATCTTCTGGGTTGACAGTTGCCATTAGCAGCAAATTCAAACTGCAAGTAAAAGATGACTCAATGCTAGACAATAACAGAGAGGTAGACAATGCTAGACAGCGTGCTCGGAAATCTTAGATGATAAAAAGCAATTAGTAAATCAGATTATAAAAGTAGTATAATCAAATCTCACATTCAACAAAGTCATCCACAAAAGGATCAATGGAAATAAAATTTCACTGGATTAAACCAAAGCAAGATGCAAAGTATTATTTAAACTATAAATACATGACTTTGTACATGAAAATAAATTCAGATACGTTGATGGCCTTCCCCTGTGGTCATGTGCAAAAGAATCATATATATTTGTAGTTTGTGTAGCTTGTTAAAATGTAATTGTATGTTTGTACTCACCAAATCAATTTTTTTGTGGTGGCAGTGAGTTTACACATGCTAGGGAATAATTCTTCGTTTTATTTCATGTACCAAGAGAGCTTCCATTTTCTCATTTCCAAGCCTCAGCAGTGCATATAGCAGACAAATTAGCACAAATCTAAGTGCTTCACAGAATCCAAAGGCTAGGAGAGACCTCAGGAGGTCATCAAGTCCAGCCCCCTGCCACCTCGCTAGGTAATGCATTCCAGTGCTTCACCTTGCTCCTGGTGAAATAGTTTTTCCAAATATCCAACCTAGATACCCCATCCCCCACTGTAACTTGAGACCACTGACCTTTGTTCTTCCATCCATCACTACTGAGAACATTCTCTCTCTATCCTCTTTCGAACCCCCTTCAGGAAGTTGAAGGCTGCTATTAAATTGCCCCTCACTCTTCTCTTCTGCAAATGAAATAAACCCTAATTCCTCAGCTTCTCCTCACAGGCCATGTGCTCCAGCCACCTAATCATTTTGGTTGCCTTCCACTGGACCTTCTCCAACCTATCCACATCCTTTCTATACTGGAGGGCCCAGAACTGGGTGCAGCACTCCAGATGTAGCCTCACCAGTGCCAAATAAATCCTGGCAACTGCCTAATTCTTTCATCTGCATAATCCTATCAATTACAGTAAATGCTTTTCTTTGCAGTAAACAAGTTGTTAAAGGATCATTACATCTTAAATTATTATTGGATAAGCATGGCAGAACAATAGTTTTTATTTTTGTTTCCCTTCATGGTCTCATCAAGTGAAAGTGATATAAGAACACATCACATTTCAGAGGGAGACTCTTCTTTTCTTCTAAATAAATAAAAGACTGTAGTCTACATGTAAAAAAAGCGTTAATTATTGGACACAGTCTCAAAGATTCAGATGGCCCTTTTTTCTCAGCCTCATGTGTTTCCATATCTGAAACCGTTCTTTATTGTGTTTGTTCGGCATTATAGGCCACCTAAAGAACCATGTCTGCAGTTATAGTAGGGTTTTCATTATTAGCTACTATAATGAATAAACAGCACATACAGTCCAAAAAGGGTGCTGTTATCTATAATATCTGGAAACAAAGAGAGAAAAGGTAGTTGAGGTGTGTTGGAATAATTTGGGAATGTATGTGATTATTTATACATCTAACCTACAAGAGGTACCAAAACATTGTTATTCTGCCAACACAGGTAGCTGTTTGTTTAGCTACTAGCATTCCCCACTTGTGGTTACAATGCAGAAGGATCAGCACTAGAGCTGTAGTCAACCGAGGCAGAGAACAGATGATTCCATACAGTGTACATAGGAATAAGAGTAGTTGTCTTTTGCCATTGGGAAATGATAACCATAATTCAGTTGCTTTGAAGAAAGAGAACAGTTAGGTATCAGGAATGTAGGTGGAATAGTGGGCCTGATTCTAATTTTCACATCAGCATAAATCAGGAGTAAGTCTGTGGCAATATTAAGTAGAAGCCTAGTCTTTCTCTAAATGACTCAAGAGTAAGAAATTTGGCACTCAGGCTTAAATGGCTACAAGACCCCAGAATCCTTTCAAAAGTTGCATACCTTTACATTTTAAATAGCAGCAGAGATGGATTTGAAATAACTGATGGTCACACTATTAAAACAACTATTTTAATCTTGGACTTCCACAGAACAATTAAGGAAGACGAGCAGATCTCATTAAAAGAATGGAAGGAAGGGAAACCTTTTTGTTTTGTTTGTTTTGAATAATAAAATTTATATTTTTGATAAAATGAGACCACATAAATTATTCAGAAGAAAAACAAAGGATGAAAGCAAAAATAGTGTTAGAAAACTATGAAAAAAATCAGAATCTCTTTATAATACTATAAAATGCTTTCACTAAGCAAACTGAGTGGAAAGAAAGTATCCAGCAGGGAATAAGAAACCAGAGATTGTGGTGATCTACTGACTGAAAAACAAGATGGAGGGACAAAACTGACTATGGAAATATGCAAAAAACAGTGAGAAATGCTGTTTCCATGATTACTTTTAGACTCATTACGAGATAACATTTATACGTCAGTCCAAATCCAAGGCATCCTTCAGTCTGCGTAGACTATGGATCGCGCCCTTCATAACTCCATTTAAGATGGTCATTTGCATGTTGACTGTGACTGTGGAGGCCCACACGAGAGTGACAGTCCTTGCTACATCTGCTGCATATGTAGTGGGTTTCTGGCAGGTCCTTGCTGTCCTTTCCATGGGCTCGCTTCTCCTCTGCCAGCTGTCTGATCTTCATCTCGCCCTTCTGAAGGCCCTTGTGTAGTTCCTGCTTCCAGCTGCTGCGGTCGTCTGACAGCTCTTCCCAACTATCTGGGTCGATGTCTACCTCCTTGAGGTCCCTCTTGCAGACGTCTTTGTAGTGCAACTGGGGATGTCTGGGAGGTCTTTTGCCAGAGGCTAGCTCGCCTTACAGGATTGTCTTTTGGGATCCTTCCATCATTCATCCTGTGGACGTGGCCAAGCCAGCGGAGCTGCTGCTGCCTGAGGAGAGTATGCATGGTTGGAATTCCAGCTTGCTCAAGGACAGTGTTGTTGGGCACTCTGTCCTTCCGTGATATCCCAAGAATGCACCTGAGGCAGCGCAAGTGGAAGACATTCAGCCTCTTTTCCTGGCAGGCGTACAAAGTCCAAGACTCGCTGCCGTAGAGGAGGGTGCTGAGGATGCAGGCTCTGTAGACTTGCATTTTGGTGTGAGTGTACAGCTTGTTGTTCCACACTCTCTTGCTAAGTCCGAACAGAGTTGTGGCTGCTTTTCCAATCCTCATGGTTAGCTCAGACTCCAGCCACAGGGTGTCAGTGATGGTGGACCTGAGGTAATTAAACTCGTGGACGACCTCTAGCGTGTAATTGTCAGTGCTGATTGATGGAGGTTCAGCAACGTCCTGACCAAGTATGTTTGTCTTCTCTAGGCTGATGGTAAGCCCGAAGCCCTTGCATGCTTTGGAGAACTGATCCAGCATTTTTGAAGGTGGCCTTCTGTGTGTGTCACTACAGCAGCGTCGTCTGCAAACAGCACGTCTCTAACGAGCACTTCCCGCACCTTAGACTTAGCCTTCAGCTTTACAAGATTAAACAGTTTCCCATCAGATCTTGTGTGCAAAAAGGTGCCCTCTGTTGAGGATCCAAAGGCTTCAGGAGGAGTGCGAAGAAGATCCCGAACAATGTCGGAGCAAGGACACATCCTTGTTTGATGCCACGCCTGATGCTGAAGGCATCCGATTATGTGCCATCATATTGGATGGTTCCTCTCGTGTCTTCGTGGAAAGACTGGATCATCTTGAGCAGCCGTGGTGGACAGCCTGTCTTGTGGAGCAATTTAAACAGTCCATCCCTGCTGACCGAGTCGAAAGCCTTCGTCAGGTCGATGAAGGCGACATAGAGTGGCTTCCTCTGCTCCCTGCACTTCTTCTGCAGCTGCCTCAGGGAGAAGATCATGTCAATGGTAGATATCTCAGTGTGGAATCCGCACCGGGATTCAGGATACACCCTCTCAGCGAGCTTCTGGAGTCTGCCAAGGATGACACGAGCGAACAATTTACCAGTGATACTTAGGAGGGAGATTCCACGGTAATTGTTGCAGTCACTTCTGTCTCCTTTGTTCTTATACAAGGTTACAATGTTGGCATCCCGCATATCCTATGGAACCTCACCCTCTCTCCAGCGCAGGCACAGCAGCTCACATAGGGGTTCCAGGAGTGTGTCCAAGGCACACTTGATTACCTCTGGTGGTATACCATCCTGGCCTGGGGCCTTTCCTACTACTGTGCTGTCAATAGCTTTCTTCAATTCGACCACAGTTGGTTCCTGGTCCAGCTTGTCCATGACTGACAGGAGCTCGACAGCATTGAGGGCTGTATCAACCACAGTGTTCTCCCATGAGTACAGTTCGGAGCAGTGCTCGACCCATTGCTCCATCTGTTTGGCTTTGTCAGTGATGACTTCACCAGATTTGGATTTCAGAGGTGCCATCTTATTCTGGATGGGTCCCATTGCCTTCTTTATGCCCTCATACATTCCCCTGAGATTACCAGAGCCAGCACAGGTCTGGATACTGCTACATAGCTTAAGCCAGTAGTTGTTGGCACAGCACTTGGCTGTCTGCTGTACTATTTTTCTGGCTACTCTGAGTGCTTGCTGGGTAGTCTCACTCGGTGAGCATCTATACTCCAGAAGTGCAGTGCACTTTTTTTCGATGACTGAAATCATCTCATCAGAGTTAGCTTCGAACCAGTCATTTGTGTTTCCAACTCTTCCTCTAGACACTGACAAGGCCGTATTGTAGATTGTGTCCCTCAGATGCTGCCATCTGGATGTCGCATCAGCACTCCCAGGGCTGCTGCACAAATTTTCCTCAAGGGTCTCTCTGAACATTTCAGCTTTTTCTGAGTTTGCCATCTTTCTAGCATCAATGCGAGGCCTTCCAGCTGGTTTAGAATGGTGCAGCTTCTTGGGTCTCAGCTTGAGCTTGGAGAGACTAGCGAATGATCTGTATCACAATTGGCACTATGGTAGCTGTTCTCTACGTCAATCAAGCAAGAGCTTATAACCGGTATCTGTTGCCTCCCATGTTCGTTCAACGCTGTTAAACATTGCTGGAGTACCTCTCCAGGCGCGAGCCTGGGCAATTTTTATGGAGACCCTGGGCTGCCCAGACATCAGGCTCCCCCTCTCGGCTCTACTGATATAGTCCAAAGGAAAGGATAACCTCTATGTCTGGTACCAGCTCAGCTGCAGGAGTTGCGGGGACAGTGCCAGAAGTTGACAGAACTGCCTTAGGACTCCCCTCCGGATCTTCTGTCAGGGTTTACTCCCTTAGCCTTACTCCTTCCCAGGATAACCCACAAGGCAGTGGGGCGTCTTCCTCCGCCTTCACAGGAGTTGTCAATTTGCAGCACCACACCTCCTGGTCTGCCACTGAGACTGTGCATTAGAAGGGAGAAGGAACAAGTCCCTCCATAAGGTCGGTATGTGAGACAGACCAGACCTCCCTCACTGTGTTTTGCCTGCGAGCTGGCGCAGTTGCCCGGGGGATGACATCACTGTAATGCACAACAGCTGCTAGGAGCCAACAGTGAGAGTTGAATGGTGAGTGAGGACCAGTGTTTCCGTCTGCCTGAAAAGGCGCAGCTGCCGGAGAGTCAAAGGTACTACCTCTACCCAGACAACCTATATCCTATACTTACATCAGTACTCATAGGGGAAGCCATGGTTGTCTGTAGCTTCATGAAAAAACAAATAGTCCTGTAGCACCTTAACAAATTATTTAATAAATAATATTGTTAATCTTTAAGATGCTACCAAAGTGCTTGCTGTTTTGTGTGTGTGTGTGTGTGTGTGAGAGAGAGAATACATCCATACTGGCATCCTTGGCACAGTGTTTGGAATGAACTGATATGAAACTTACCACACTGAGAAGGAACTTCCAAGAGGACAAAATTTCTACTGCACAAATGAACAAATGCAGCTGCCAAGCTGCAGACAGCTTTCAACTCATTGGAATCACAAGCATCACGTACACACATGCTGTAGAATGGTTCAGGATCCACCTTAAACATGAACAGAATTATAAGTAAAGTTTTAATTACATGAAGCACAAGTACACAGCTCTTCTAACAGAGTGGTAATAATTTAGAATGTGAATAAACTTTCCAACTAAAGACAATAGATGTAAAGAGAGCAGACTGTGGCAAGCTCAGGGAGTTGGTAGCTAAGATTCCATGGGCCACAAGTCTAATGAGAAGAAGAGTTCAAGACATTTGGTAATTTTTCAGCGACATTAAGAATACAATAGCAACTTTTTCACTGCATAGGAGAGATAAACTGTATGGCATGAAACCAGGAGATCTGCAGTGATCTAAAAATCAAAAAGGAGTTCTACAAAAAAGTGGAAATTACGTCAAATTACAAAAGAGTACTGTACACAAGTAACAAGTAACACAAATATGTTATGGACAGAGTTAGAAAGGCAAAGACATAAGATGAGAGCAAACTAACTAGAGACTAGAAAACATTCCACAAATACATTAGAAGCAAGAAGATGACCAAGGACAGGGTAAGGCCATTACTCAATGAGGGGGGACAATAATACCAGAAAATGTGGACATGGCAGAGGTGTCTAATGACTTATTGACGCATAGAATACTAGAACTGGAAGGGACCTCGAGAGGTCATCAAGTTTAGTCCCCTGCCCTCACAGCAGGACCAAGTACGCAATAGATGTCTAACCTGCTCTTAAATCTCTCCAGTGATGGAGATTCCACAACCTCCCTAGCCAGTTTATTCCAGTGTTTAACCACCCTGACAGTTAGGAAGCTTTTCCTAATGTCCAACCTAAACCTTCCTTGCTGCAATTTAAGCCTATTGCTCCTTGTCCTATCCTCAGAGGCCAAGGAGAACAATTTTTCTCCCACCTCCTTGCAACGCTCTTTTAGGTACTTGAAAACCGCTATCATGTCCCCTCTTAGTCTTTGTTCCAGTTTTCACTAAGTAGGCTTAACAGTGAATGCCAGTGAAAATGGGGGAGCACTGGAAGCTAAAACAGGGAGAGAACAAGCTATAATTTACTTAGGCAAGTTAGATGTCTTGGAGTCACCAGGGCCTGATGGAATGCCTCCTGGTATATTTAAGTAGCTGACTGAGGATGTATCTCAGCCATTAGTTATTATGTTTGAAAAGTCATTCCAGAAAACTGGAAAAGGGAAAATATGGTACCCCTCTATAAAAATGGAAATAAGGACAACCCAGAGAATTACACACTTCTCAGCTTAACTTTTGTATCAGGAACAATGGAGCAAATACTTGAGCAACCTATTTGCAAGCATTTAGAAGATAAGCTGATAGTCAGCATGTATTTATCAAGAACAAAGCAGGGCTGGAGGGCTTGTTGGGAGCAGTTCAGTGAAGGGGGGTGTTTTTATTTTATTTTTTGTTTGTTGGGAGCAGCTCAGTGAGGTTCTAAACTTTTTTATTTTTTATTTATTTTCTTGTTGGTAGCAGCTCAGTGAGATTTTTTTTTGTTTGTTTTTGCTTCTCATATGTGGCCCGGACTGATTTTTCTGTGGGTCACCGCCCCCCCACTCCCCGACCAAAAAAGGTTCCCCACCCCAAATCTATATGGTGCTTGGTCCTGTCATGAGTGCACAAACTTGATGACCTCTTCAAGTCCCTTCCAGTTCTACAATTCTTTTAGGTTGTCTTGGGATGTCCATCTCAGTTGCAGGTGAGTGTTAGCATAGGTGAAATGAAGGCATTTAGACAACACTAGCAGTTTATTAAATAATTTTTCAGTAAATTAACTGTAAAAGAATGAAATCAAGAACTTCAGAGCAATCTTTTTTTCATTCCAGGTGTCTGTTTTCTAAAATGCGTATTGACACGTCTTTTATCATTAAAACTATAGGGATTTACTGTATTTCCAAACTTTGGAACAGTATGATAAACTACAGTGTCACACCAAGATGATATTCCAGAGCTCCAAGAAACATATTTATGCGATAGCAAGAGTGTGACATTTGGTTAATCATTCTGTGATACTGTTCTGATCCCTACAGCACTTGAATTTTCAACTAACCTGACAGTTAAATGACACTGTGGAATATCCACCTTCCCTCCAATTTTTCATAATTCAAAAAAGCAGCTTTGAGGACTGGTGTTAAAAGGTTCAAACCGCCCTTAACTGATTCCTAATTGTACTTACAACTTTGAAGCAGTTCCTAAGAAGAGAGTGGGGTTCTTGAAAAAACACTTTACAAACTTTTTGCTTAGCTGTGCTGGCACATGGCTTTACTGTCTTCTGTTCATAGCTGCAGTGACTGCTCACCTGAGAAAACAAGATCAGTCAATCCCTAAACACAGGTTTTTAAAGCACTTGTGTTGTGTACAATCCCTTCATGTGCATTGGAAGACACAATCGCAAGTCATTTATTTTTCTGTATATCACGCTGAATACTTGTTTACTGTTTCATTAATGACAAGATGTGCTCTGCACGTTTTTTAAATGAAACAATGACTGTATCATCTTATAAATATTACAGGTTACAAGCATTGTTTCCTTTTCCTCTTGATTTTTGTGATTCATTCCAGATTTTATTTATTCATTTATTTTTGGTATGGCTGCTGCAACAAGTTGTAAGGTAACCATATTTTATAATCAAGCATAATGTTATTAAAAGTAATGCTTTTATTAGTCCTTTTATAGAGGGGAAACATATGGTTACTCAGATTCTTTCTATCACCTTGTTAATAAACAAAGTAAAATTTTAAGAGAAAATAATCACAAGTGGAAGGTCATAGCAGTTACAAACACTTCTGCACAGTAAGATGGGGGTGAACTTTCATGACAATTTGTTCAGACCCAGTCACACAATAGTGATATGCAACAGGAACAAAATCAGCTTGTGCTGTGATTTGTTTGGCACAAACATTGAACATTTGTGCTTTAGATCAGGACACAGAATCACAGAATCACAGGGCTGGAAGGGACCTCAGGAGGTCATCTAGTCCAGCCCCCTGCTTCAAGCAGGATCAACCCCTACTAAGTCATCCCAGCCAGGACCTTGTCCAGCCGGGACTTAAAAACCTCAAGGGATGGAGAATCCACCACCTCTCTAGGCAACGCATTCCAATGCTTCGCCATATGGTCAACTCTATAGTGAGGCAGAACACAAATATAAGCCTCATGTTCTACTGTCTCCTTAAGGAGAGAATTTTAATGTGACAGTTTTGCCTCCCAAACTGTTCTTTTTCTGTGCAGACATTCAGCTGCGTGGCATCTGGTGTGCAAAGTGGCCTTTCTCAGCCTCCCCTGCTGTAATGGCAACTGCTCACCAGAGCTAAGCACTGAGCAGGATGTCTTCCTGGCTACGTCTACACGTGAAGGCTACATCGAAGTAGCCTATTTCGATGTGGCGACATCGAAATAGTCTATTTCGATGAATAACGTCTACACGTCCTCCAGGGCTGGCAACGTCGATGTTCAACTTCGACGTTGCTCAGCCCAACATCGAAATAGGCACAGCGAGGGAACGTCTACACGCCAAAGTAGCACACATCGAAATAAGGGAGCCAGGCACAGCTGCAGACAGGGTCACGGGGCGGACTCAACAGCAAGTCGCTCCCTTAAAGGGCCCCTCCCAGACACACTTTCATTAAACAGTGCAAGATACACAGAGCCAACAACTAGTTGCAGACCCTGTATATGCAGCACGGACCCCCAGCTGCAGCAGCAGCAGCCAGAAGCCCTGGGCTAAGGGCTGCTGCCCACGGTGACCACAGAGCCCCGCAAGGGCTGGAGAGAGAGTATCTCTCAACCCCCCAGCTGATGGCCGCCATGGAGGACCCCGCTATTTCGATGTTGCGGGACGCGGATCGTCTACACGTCCCTACTTCGATGTTGAACGTCGAAGTAGGGCGCTATTCCCATCCCCTCATGGGGTTAGCGACTTCGACGTCTCGCCGCCTAACGTCGATTTCAACTTCGAAATAGCGCCCAACACGTGTAGACGTGACGGGCGCTATTTCGAAGTTACTGCCGCTACTTCGAAGTAGCGTGCACGTGTAGACGCAGCCCCTGTGTCATAGTGATGTAATTGTGTGGCATGGCTTGAAGAGTAAAGTCACCAGTCACCTGCCAGCAAACACCAAGTCTATCACTTATGCAACACTAGCCATCTTCGCTGACCTATGGTGCAAGAATCCTCAGATGACTCCTATGAGGCAGAATATAGGCACTTTCAGGCCTGGATCTGGACTACGATGCTGTTTTCCTGCTGCTTCCCTCTCCTAGCATCTATTGCTGAGGTAAACCTCCTGATCAGGAGGAAAAGATTTCAGCTCCATTTTATCAATACAGCAGAGTATTTCCAATGTATTGTCTCATCCTATCCCTTATACAAAGTTTGTACCAGTTACAATGAGCTCCTGACTTGGTGTATTTGTATACCTGTCCATTGCTCTAATGGTGTATGACAATGGTACATTATCAGCAAGTCAATCTTTTTATTGCTTTTTCTGAATGGGATATGAGTCAAACTGATTGCAAGCAGCACACAGAATTTAGCTAAAGTAATTTATAGATTCCTCTTGGTGGGATTCAGCGCTGCACAGATGCTGTGTGGTATACAAAAAATGCAGTAATCAGTAGTATTAGCAGGATCATTATGGCAACCATTTTTAAAGGTCATGCACACAACCTAGCTTGTTTATGATATTACAACATATTTCTTATATATATATATATTGTGTTAAACTGATTAGTTTGACAGACTCAGGTTGCCCAGGTGCTTTTCCACTGAGTGCTAATTTTCATTCTGAAATAAATTAAGGAAAATAGTATTTATTTATATATTATATATATTATAACAATACACCTCTTTTCCTGTCCAACCATGATTCTGCTCATATTACCACATTAGCATATGCTGCACACTCATTAGAGTCCTTCTGATTCTCCAATAGCAGAGCAGAAGCACGTTATCTTGAATCCTTCTGCTATTTGGGGTGGAGCTCAGAAGCTCTGAACTGGAGTTTGATGGTTGTAGAGGTTCTGGGTTGAGAATTAGCTCATGGTCTTGCAAGTGAAGAGAAAGCAAAGTGCTGCAAAGTCTCATTGGTGACACCTGCTTTGGGTATCTTCTGAGTAAGCTGTTTAGTAACTGATGTGCTGAGGCCACAGAGCAGTTCTAGCAAACTGGAGCTGATGCTCTCAAAGGCAAACAACTTGACCAGGCATTGAAAGCAGAGTTTTGGTTTTTTTTTTGCAGTAAGTCCTGTAATACAACGTATGAGCTCTGTTCATTTTTCCCAAGGAGCGTGCTATCAAATACATAGTAACTGAAAAGCAGTCCTGTAGCACTTCAAAGACTAACAAAATTATTTATTAGGTGACGAGCTTTCATGAGACAGACCCACTTCTTGAGCTCTGGAAATTTGATAAAAGTAAACTGGCACAATGAGAATTTAACGGAAAAGATAGAAAAAATTAAATGAAAACTGATGAATCAGTTACACAGGACAGAAGGAGGGCAAAACGGGGGGGGTAGAAAATTACTTACTGTAAGGCTGGGTCCACACGTGCCCCTTCCTTTCGAAAGGGGCATGTTAATGAGCAGGTTCGAAAGATGCTAATGAGGCACTGCCATGAATATGCAGCGCCTCATTAGCATAATGGCGGACGCGGCGATTTGGAAGCGCGGCTTTTTGAATCGCACGCCACCCATAGAGATGGGACCTTCCGAAAGGACCCCGCCCCCAGTTTTCAAAAGCCCTTCTTCCTATCTGGTGATTGGAAGAAGGGCTTTCGAAAACTGCGGGGGGGTCCTTTGGGAAGGTCATGTCTCCACGGGTGGCGCACGATTCGAAAAGCTGCACTTTCGAATTGCAGTGGCTGTCATTATGCTAATGAGGTGCTGCATATTCATTGCAGTGCCTCATTAGCATATTTCAAACCTGCTCATTAACATGCCCCTGTCGAAAGGGAGGGGCATGTGTAGACACAGGGCAAGTGTCTGTTAAGTTACGTGAGTTGCCTGAGATCACTATGAATATCAAAAATGGAGAAACTGTCCTTGTAATGTGTAAGACAATTGATATCTTTGTTGAGATCAAGGTGTAAAGTATTGAACCTGAGAATGAACTCCAATTCAGATGTCTCCCTTTGTAATCCGGTGTTAAAGTCTCTTTGTCTTAGGGTGCAGATTTACAGGTCTTGGATGCTATGGTCCACTCCATTGAAATGCTCACTGACAGGTTTATGTGTATTCAGATGTCTGATTTGTGTTCATTCATCCTTTGGTAGAGTAACTGTCCAGTTTGTCCAATATACATAGCAGAGGGGCATTGCTGGCACGTGATGGCATATGTAACATTGATGGAGGTACAGGAATATGAGCCCCTGATCATGTAACTCACATGGTTAGGTCCAGTGATGTTGTCTCCAGAGTAAATACGTGGACAAAGTTGGTAACAGAGTTGTAGGGAAAAGTTCCAGGGTTAGTATCTCTGTGGTGCGGCCATGTGGTTGCTAGTGACAGTTTTCCTGAGGTTTGGGAACTGCCAGGGCCTCTCACCCAGGGCCTCTGCAGCATCATGTTCCAATACAGGGTGTAGACTGTCAATAATGCACTGGAGGGGTTTGAGGTGGGGGCTATTGGTGATGACAAGTAGTGTTCTGTTATTAGCCTTCTTCAGCCTACCTAGAAGTAGCTAGTTTCTGGGTAACTGCATCAGTTACGCAATCAGGGACTCAATTTTATTCCTTCTGTCCTCCTCCCCACCATCTGCCCTCCTTCTGTCCGATGTAGCTGATTCATCAGTTTTCATTAATTTTTTTTCTATCTTTCTATTAAATTCTCATGGCAACTTTCAGCCCAGGTGAGAGATTTCAAAATTTCCATATTTGGTTTCTGTCTGGAGATGAATTTTCATAGACTGTTTAAGTGCATAAAGCAGTTTTCCCCCAAATAAATATCGGGTGAATATTTTGGCTCATGTTTCCAATATTCTGTGGCTACTCATCCTCCCATCTTCCCTGTACAGTTTTAACCATTTCAGTAAAATAGAATTTCTCTGTCATATGCGTATGTTACACGTAACTTTTTGTGTTCTAAGTGCTGCCTGTGCCTGAAAGGACAATATTTTGCAACAATCCTTTCAGATAGCAGGGAGGTAGCCAGTATACCTGCCAGCTCTGGGTGAATTCTTGCACGCTACCAGTGTAGGAATGATTGGGAAGCATCCATTCATTTACAGCTTCATTGTCATTGGTACCAAAAAGACCAGCTGACACACCTGAAACCAAATGAAAAATAAAGTAAGATAGGAACAGAGCCATAGGAGAATGCTGGTTTTAGAAGCTGTCATGATCATGAGGGTTAGCCAGCAGCCTGGGAGTAAACGGGTTAACCTCCTTAGCCAGGTGGGGTTGCCCTATAGGAATGTAGGTAAGAATTGAATTTTGGCTCCTCCCTCTTTTGTTCTCTGTCTTTTTTAAATTCTTCTTTCCAGCCATGAGGGAGAGAGACACAGAATATCTCCCTCCAAGAACAGGCCCTCCAATCTTCTGTAAGTAGGGTAAAGTTTAGATAGATCCGTTAGGCTTTATTGTTTTATGGTTTGGGAAGAGGGATCTGATGTCTGTGCATTTTTTAGAAATGTTCTTTTACTCTCCTTGTAACTAAGTTCTAGGCCCATGGTGGAGACTCCCCATGTGTTTTACTTTGTGACTCTTCCATGTAGTCATGAGGCTTGCAACATCAATATTGTTGTAATAATAAAAGCTCTTTCTTTTTCTTTTTATTAGCTTGGTATTGGTTAATGTTTGTGTCCTGGTTTTTACTTTTGAGGCTGAGATTTCCCAAGTAGTCTCTCCCTGGTTTCCTTATTATTACGTGGGTGGTGGCAGCGAATTTTATCCCCAAAATCTAAGGGTTTTTAAGATTTTGGGGGGAAGTTTATACCAAAACCTGGTAGATAAGGTTTTGGAGGTACTTTTGCTGGCCCCCACTTCTGCATTTATCTTGCTAGAGTGGGGAAGGAGCCATGACAGAAGCCATGACTGGCCTCTTACTCTCTGGCCTGGTGGAGGTGAGGCATAAGGCAGAGGTGATATATTGGAGGTCCAGAAGGATGGACTCCCTTGGTAGAGTAACAGATTGTGAGGGCTATACTGTCACCCCGTGTTAGCTTTTCACTCTGCCCTCCTGTCCAGAGAAAGGAGCTCCCACAACAGAAGACATAGATTCCTGTAAAAAGAGAGGGTGGGGTGCTGTAAAGAGGGGAAGCCATGAGCAGGGTTTGTTAATCATACAAAAAAAGGAAGCTTTTGTACCATATGTTCACATGCTATGTTACTTTGGAGCTATGAGACAGAAGCTCTCAGGCTGGCTTGGACACAGTACTGGCACCTCAAGCTGCTATGCTCTATTAAAGACAGGACAATTATAATAATGCTGTATAAACATTTGCTGCTGTTAATGAAGGGACATGTTCTATCTGTCATCACATTCATTGGCAGGGTCTTGTACCATCTCCAGGGCTTGAAGGACAGGCTGGTACCAGGCACCGCAGCCCATAGTCTGAAACCTGAGGTTTCTAGAATTCAGAAAGGAGCAGGTGTGCTAAGTGTTCAGTAGTTACCGTGATGCCATCCATCCAGCGTAAGAGTACAGATATCGTAGTGAAAGTCACAGGAGACAGAAATGCCATTTTCATTCGATACTTCTATCCTGTCAGCCTCCTGTCTTACGTTGAGTCCATTCTTTTCAAGGGACTGATCCAGACCGAGGCAGTTCTCTTCCAGCAGGGAAAAATTGGACATCTTGTATGTCTGTTTTAAGATAAGAATTTTCAGGGTAACTATCTCAGAACAGACCTTCCCAGGTGTTGATTCCCCTGAACTCCCCAATGAATTGCATTTTCAAATATCTGAAACCTCACTTATGTTAGAAATTGCGGCTCCTGGTCGCGGGGTGAGCTCCTACGGGGCATGCATGGAACTAGATGGTTCCATTTATGCCCACGCCTGTGGAGAAGGTACTAGTGTTCCGGAGGGAGCAGTGAAGCACAAAGCTTCCCAGGAGGGCAGAAGCTTGTTAATCGAAGCGCAGCTGCTCTAGTTCTTCTTGGCTTACATGGGCTGCACAAGAGTTGGGAGAAGGGTTCCTTGAGCCCTCCCCACTCCACGTATCCACATACAGGCCAGGCAGAACACAGGCCAGGACTGGTAGCATTCATCTCTCTTATGGAGGACTAGTCCCTTTTGCTGAGATATTAGTGGGCTTTTCCTTTCTTTTCATTCACTTACGTGAGTCCCAGAACGCTAAGTCTGGAGTGCGGATAAAGTTGCTGTTTGGCTTCTTTGTAAAGTGCAATGATTTCAGTGCTGCGCATTCTCTTCTGGCGAGGAACGAAGGCCCATGTGCAGAGGGACTGCGAGGGTTGCATTTGCACCTCCTCCGTGGGCTGCCCCCACCCCTTCCCCACACCATCCCGTCCCTGCCCGACCAGCCTGGCCGTGGATTACTGGGACAGGGGGCAGGGCAGGGCAGGTAGTGGCAGTGGCAGTAGCAGGGGATCACCTCTCTGCATCCTCCCTCTCCCCTGCACTCGCAGCACTCCACCACCTCCGCCAGGCCCACGGAGAAGTGGGGCTCAGCAGGCCGGGAGGCCACAGTGGAGTGCTGTGTGGTGAGTGCTGAGGGGGGAGGGTCCAGGGAAGTGATCCTCTGTGGCTGCTGCTGCTGTCTGCCACCTGGCTCCTGCCCAGGTAAGCCTCCCCTTCCCAGGCCAAGGGGAGGAGGGATCTTCAGGGCAACCTCGGGTGGGGTGCAGGGGTTCCCTGGGCTGAGCGGAGGCTGGGAGGGGGGGTGTTTGGGCCAAGTGAGTGGGGGGGGTTTGGGTCGAGGGGGGGCTGTGTTTGGGGCCCAGTGGAGGGGGTTCAGTCTGACAGGGGTGGAGTGAAGGCAGGTTTGTGGGTTGAGCAGGAGATGAGGGGATGGGAGGCTGGAGGCGGAGCAGGGGGCAGGGCCAGCTGGAGAACAAACAGCGGAGGGAGAAGGGCAGGACCCACTGGGTGTGTGGGGAGGGGTCATCCATATTTACAAAAAAACCACCCCCCTCTGAAATTCCTGCGTACGGGCCTGCTCTCCTCTCCTACCTTGAGTCGTGGGTAGATATCAATGATCGTCCAGTTCATCTTCATATGCAGCGAATGGAAGTCGTTACCCTCCTGGTTCAGCACCACAGTAAATGTATTGTGTACAAAATCCTTGGCAAGAAGAACACTGCACACTGATGTCAGGTCATACATTCGTCCATCAAAAGTTCTGACGTGCTTGTTTCCCATCAGCACAGCATGGTCTAGGGCATGACATTGCAAAAGCACTGTCTTTCTAAGATCTTTGTCAGCATAAATGCTAAAGCAGTTAAATATTGTCCTGTACCAGCAAATTGTTCAGCAGGAAAAGCGAATCCCTTTCCTTCTAATTATACACCCAACTGCATCCCAGTGCCCTGGGACTTGAGAAGTAAGAAAACAGGATTCACAGTTTGCACTTGAGCCCATCTTGGTTTATAATCTTACTGCTAACTACACATATTCTTACACACAGGCAGCCCACTCTGAAACTCCCCCTTTCTGCTCAATTACTGGAGCTAATGGAGCACTGTCCAAGCAACTACTATTTCCGGGAGATATCATGTCTCTTGATTGTTGGATAGGTGCTCAGTGACAGCAATGCTAGCTACCTAATGGGGTCTCCGAAGTTCCTGCAGAGCCAGTCTTGTACACTCTGAAGTTAAAGGGTCGTTTACTTCAATGAGATTAGGATCAGGCCCTTGGTATAAAACCCGATGTTACCTCAGCCAAAATGTGTGCGGTGAGACAAATCATTACACCTCATCACAAAGAGATGTGGGTGAGATATCAATATATTCAGCAAGCTCCTTCCCAATTTCTCAGAGTGGTGTGGTATATAACACAGCTTTTATGTACAGTATGTCATTTAAAACACTCAGAAAAGTTCCCATGGGAGTTTGCTAGAGTTGAAAGTTCACAAAAAGGGCTGATTTACCAGTAGGTGACTATTGCCCTGCCAAAATATCACTCTACATAAAATACGTAAAAATGCCACCCACAGAAATATGTTAATTAACCTCTTCTCTATTTATGCAACATTCTGTCTGGCGCTCAGAGGGAAGTAGGACCAGCTTACAAATACATTAGAACTTTCCAGGAACCTACGTTCAAAGGGACTCTCCATCAGCCTCTGTTTGAGTCTATAATACTCAGCCACTGGGTTGATGTTGTACAGGTCCCTGAGGGGCCTCATTAGCTTTTCTTCAATGAGGTAGTTAGTGATGTTTGCCAGGCCCACAAAGTGGTCTTCTTTAGGCAGCACTGGCAGGTTCACTGCCACTGAACAGTTCCTGTGGAATGCAAATGATTAACTTGTGGTGTTACTGGCATTAAATTGATTCAATGCAGTTAATGTATCAAATGTTATAGAACAGGAAAGAAAAGCGCTACTTAAGGCTGAGTGTAGCATAGCTATATTATGTGCTATTGATGTTTATTCTCTGAAGTGGGAAAAGCAGCCCATGATAATAGAAGATAACATTATTTGGTATAAAGGGGGTCCAAGGCAGGGGCTAGCTGCTTGGGTCTGATCCCTAAGAATGCAATTTGATGTGAGAAGTAAATAGGCAAGATTCTGTTTAGAATGTACTGCAGTGTCGAGCTTTCCCGAAAGCAGGAATATCCACTGTTACCTGGCTGAGAAACTGAACAGGTTTGATAAAGGCTTCCGGATCTTGTTCACAGCGCTGGAGATTTTGGCATCTGTCCACCTCAGTATCTGATGTGTTGCCTAACGGGGAACCAGAGCAGTGCATCATTAAAGCAACTGTGCCACTGAAGTGCATTTTGGACAAGCCAAAATGTTGCTTTGATATCAAAGGACTATTTGTAAACGTAATGCTTGACCCACCCTCACATCTGTCACTTGCCTAACAGCATGTCATCTGTTATGTAGGGACAGCTGGTGAGCGAGAAGTTAGTCATGTTAATATCTGAGAGAAATACATTCTTCCTGTGATGTCATTTAACATGTACCAACGCTTCAGTGAGTTGATGCCCTATAGCTCCCACTGATGAGGATTGAGCTCTCCATGGGTTCTGCAGCACAGCCAACCTTCTGTAAGTAGTCGTAGCTATGTCGTATCTCAGGAGGTCCCAAACCTATTTACACACTAGAATGTGACAGGAATTATGCACGTACCTCTGAGTTGGGAAGACAGTAACAATGTGGGTGGCAAGTAGCTGCTAGTGGTGTCAATTTGGCCAAAGACACCAGTGGGGCGCACCCTGTAATATGAATGTGCCACTAAGATACGCAGCTACTTTTTCAAAAGTCACAAACCCGTACATCAGAGGTATGTGCACAGAGCAGGCAAGTGGAACTCTACCTGTGTAATTTGTATACATAAAAAATTTGCTTAGCATTTAGGTGCCATTTTAGTAGCTAGGTTGAGGCATATGGCCCTTGATCCCCACACAGAGCAGACAAAACCTTGGATTTTAGTAAGATCTCCTGTGATCAGCCCCAAAGAAGAAAGGGTTCAACGATGGCATCAACCTACAAAAGCTTCCGGGTGAATCAGTCTGAATGGAACCTGAACCAGAGCTGTATGTAGGTCAAAGCTAATGCTTGGCTGGATCTACAAACCACCCCCTCTGGCCCACATAAAAATGATGCCTTATTTTATACTAACCAAATCCAAGCTTGTTTTCATGGCATTTAATATCACCTGGATTGGTTCCATTAACCATACATCTTTTACAATACTGGGAATAAAAGCCTGGATTTTCTTCATATATGCCTCTGTTTTCTCTTGCCAAACCTCGTCCAGTGGCTTCAAAGTCACATCGTAGTATGCATCCTTCAGCGTGGCTAATGGCTCTGAAACAAGTAAGGAACTGACCTTAGCAAATACATTTTAACAGGGGCCCCAGTTGTAAATCAGTACAAAATCTTCACTTCCCCAGCAAAGGAGGAGAGGGGCAGTGAAAACAAGAGAAAAGACTGCAGAGCAGACAGGAGCTTCTGTCCTTGGTCCTCTCCATGAACACTAGGCTCTGGGGCAGGCACCTGCAAACAGGGACACCCTGATCTGCCAACATGCCACCAGCATCCAGCCCAGCAGCAGACACTGAGATGGTGGGGAGCACACACAACTTTTGCAAATCCACTGGAAGGAAGGTTATGTGACTCGCTTTCCCCATGCTCCTTCATCTGCCCATGGCTGCTTTGCATGAGCAGCATGCCTCAGTGCCTGGCTGCTCTACCCCTTCTGCTCTGCCTCCGAGGTCATCACCCTTCAAGATGGAGCAAGGGCACAATCTGGTTATTAGAACTGAAAACACAAATACATGTTTCAAAGGAGGCCAAGGACTAAGTGCTTCTAAGGGCAAAAAGGGGCAGATCATGTTGTGTGGCTCTGGTAAAAGTTTTCTCTTGCACAATACTCACAAATGCATAAAGTTCATGTTATTTCCCTCTGTTATTTTACTGCAAATGTTGTTCATCTGAAACATCACGTGAAGTGCTAGCCATGGAACAGCCGGCAGCGCACTGACCACAGAACAGGTCCTGTGCCCAAGATCTGGTTACCTGGAGTCCCAGCACTCCAGTCCTCAGGTTAATGGTCCTTCAGTTTAAACCCTGGGCAGGGATGCAGGGATGGGGGTGGGTGCAGGGGGTTGTCAGGATATTTTCAGCACATACACCTTGATTGAGGAACCTGCTCCAAGTCTTAGTCTGACAGGGCCTAAATTTACTGACATTCAGGCCATGAGTCAAAGACTACACTTGTCATCCAGGATTTCATTAGAGAATGTGTTAACCAGAGTTACTTGGAGGCTTTTTTACTCTGGCGTCCAGAGAAATGATCTATGTGAATATGGATCCAGTGGAGCTTATATAGATATTTTTAGATTATTGAGCAAAGCCCAGAGTCTAGCCCAGCGCTTTTCCTTAGATCAAAATAAAAGCCCTTGTGCTATCCAGCATCTCATTTACTCCATTTGCTGAGCCCTGGCATGGTGCTGTGCTGCACACCCCGTCGCGTTCAGAGGCACTGCTTACTTTGCAGTTCGTTGTGCATTTGCCGTACAGTGTCTTGAATTGTTTCGAAGTAAAGCGGGAGGTTGTTCTGCAGGGTTTGCTTCATGCCACTCTGCTTCCATGTCAGGGCCACAGCTTCACCCGCAGTTTGGAGGATTCTGGCAAACTCCTGGGAGGCTTTCAAAGGCCAACCAGCCGCTTCATACAGGAAATCAATTTGCTGCACCTACAATGGGTCCCAAAGAGCAAGAAATGTAGAAATGTGCTATGATTTCTAGCAAACGTGTGGAGCATGTTGTTCTGTGACAATCATCAGCATGGGGGATGGGGGGGATGGGTAGCTCAGGACTATCATTTCTTTAGCAGCAAACTACACAGCTATTGCCTGATCGTTCTGTGGGGATTTTCTGTCAGACTCTGTAGTCCGTTAGCTCACATTGAAGAAGCTGTGTGGTGTATCTGCAAGCACACTGGGACGTGCACCTGGAAGACATAAAGCCTAAGCCTCCCACAGGAATGTGGCCTGCCAGGGTGTAATGTAGGGAGTCCCAGAGGGAGGCAAGGATTGCTGGGGTCCAAGGGTGGCCCATTTCAGACTTGTGGAGGCTGTAGGCCTGCCCGGTGGGATCATGGGGACCCTTAGGGTCTGGCTTGCTAAAGGGACCACTCCTAAAGGCTACAGGCTGGCACAGACTGCGACTCCATGAGTTTTGGATCACGCTCACAGACAGGCTTGCACACCTAGTGGGGAGGGCTGTAAACTCGGTTCATCAGGGCACAGCAACCTAAGTTCTGAGGTAAGTGGAGAAGTGGGATAGAAGAAAGAAAAACAAGGAGGATAGGGCAACAGAGGAGGACCCCTGGACTGTACTGAGAAAGCCAGGCAGTCGGGTCGTTATCTCTGGTGCCTGTACATGAACGCAAGAAGCCTGGGAAACAAGCAGGAAGAATTGGAAATCCTGGCAAAGTCACAAAACTATGATGTAATCGGAATAACTAAGACTTGGAGGGACAACTCATACAAGAGGATCACCACGATGGAATGTTATAAACTGGCAGGGGAGGCTCAACTGGTTGTGCTCAACGATCAACAGCTTGATGTCTGGTTGGTGCTTGGTATTGAGTGGAGAACCCCCAGGTGTCAGTCCCGGGGCCAGTTTTGTTGAACATCTTCATTAATGACCTGGATGCGGGTGTGGATTCCACTGTCAGCAAGTTGGTGGGTGACACTAAGCTAGGGGGAGAGGTGGATATGCTGGAGTGTAGGGATGAGGGTCAGAGTGGCCTAGACAAATTGGAAGGTTGGGCCAAGAGAAATCTGTTGAGTTTTAAGCAGGAGAAGTGCAGAGTCCTGCATTTAGAATGTAAGAATCCCCAACACTGCTACAGGTTGGGGACCGACTGGTTAAGCAACGGTTCTGCAGAAAAGGACACGAGCATTATACTGGATGTGAAGCTGGACACAAGTAAAAAATGTGCCCTTGTAGCCAAGAAGGCTAATGGCATATTGGGGTGCATTAGGAGGAGCATTGCCAGCAGGTCTGGAAAAATTATTCCCTTTATTCAACACTGATGGATCCACATCTGGAATATTGTGTATAATTCTGGGCCTCCCATTACAAAAAGGTTGTGAACACACTGGAGAGAGTCCAGTGGAGGGCAACAAAAATGATCCAGTGCTGGAACACATGATTTATGAGGAGAGAGTGAAGGATTTAGGCTGACTTAGTCTACAGAAGAGAAGAGTGACTCAGGATTTGATAGCAGCCTTCAACTACGTGAAAGGGGATTATACAGAGGAGCTGTTTTCAGTGGTGACAGATGTTAGAATGAGGAGCAATGGTGTCAAGTTATAGAGTGGGAGGTCCAGGCTTTTATTTTATTAAAATAAAAAATTTCACCAGGAGGGTGGTGAAGCACTGGAATGTGTTACCTAGTAAGGTGGTGGACTCTCCATCCCTACAGGTTTTTAAATCCCATCTTAACAAAGCTCTGACTGGGATGACTTAGCTGAGATTGATCCTGCTTTGAGCAGGGGGTTGGTCTTGATGACCTCCTGAGGTCTCTTCTAAACCTCTGATGCTATGATTCCTATATGAAAGCAATATCTGATTTATTAGAGGACCAGATTCTGAAAGGTATTGAGTGCCTATAAGTCTACTAAAGTCTCTGGGGATGTGAGATGGGTCAACATCCCTTAGGTTTTGTAATACAGATGCTGAAACTTTATAAGCCTGTAATGTGCTTTTCCTTCATACCAACGGAAGATGAACCATTTAATGGCTCAAAATAAACAAAACTACCAGAGTTAATTCAAGTGTTAAATCTGTATTAATGGCTGTGACTGAAACCAACCCTGTATTAGAACATAAGAATGGCCATACTGGGCCAGACCAAAGGTCCATCTAGCCCAGAATCCTGTCTTCTGACAGTGGTCAATGCCAGATGCCCAAGAGGGAGTGAACAGAACAGAACAGAACAGGTTATCATCAAGTGATCACTCCCCATCATTTATTTCCAGCCTCTGACAGAGGCTAGAGACATCTTTTCTACTCATCCTGGCTCGTAGCCATTGATGACCTTAACCTCCATGAACTTATCTAGTTCTTTTTTGAACTCTGATAAAGTCCTGGTCTTCACAGCATCCTCTGGCAAGGAGTTCCAGAGGCCGACTGTGCACTGCGTGAAGACAAACTTCCTTTTGTTTGTTTTAATCCTGCCACCCTACACAGGATTTTAATAATCTTTTTACAAAATAGGCCTCATGAGGTTTTATTAGAAACATAACAATTCACAGATGATAATATCATGGTGAAATATAGGTATCAATGTTATATGTAATGTTAACCCCCTCACCCCGATGTTGTTACCATGTGTTCAAACCCACAGAGCCCTGGCTAGGCAAAAGTTGTTAAACAGTCTATCCTAAAGAAAGGCACGTGTGTTCAGTGTCTTTGGCACAGCAAGAGGAGGTAAATCAGTTTTACAAAGGTAAAGGATGAGCTGATGCTTCAAGCCAGATATCATCAAAACTGACTGTCAGCCACCAATCAAGTGGCCATTACTGGGGCAGAAATGGGGGTCAGGAAAAGATTGATCTTGTTCCCCACCAAATAAGATGGAACCTTTTTCACCATGTCGCTGGCTATGCCTACACTACGAGATAAATTCGACTTTTAATAAATTTGATTTTTAACCTCCTTCTTATAAATTCAAATTTAAGTGCCCACAAACCTTCTGGAAATTCGACCTTCCATTTCTCCATGTTGAGTTTCTGCATCCCCATTGCCTTATACGAGTTCTACTGCATGAGCAATGCATTGTGCCCCATCCCACAGTGCCTTAGCCTTGGTTGCTTGTGGGTGTTTGATGTCATGATCTCAGAATGCAAAGCACTGTCCCAGAAGTCAGAGCACCCAGTAATCATGTGAAAATGAACAGGAGAGGGCACCATTTTCTCCTTAGCACAAGCATGGATCCTCAAATGCTTCAAGTCATTCAATATACCATTATGGCAACGTCACAGATTGTCATGTAATTCTTCTGTCAATTAAAAAGTGAGATAATAGTTGAGGATGATGATGAGGATGATGAAGGCTTTGAAGAGGAAATCTTTCTAGTGCAGTCCAAGAACTCATAAATGCTGGCTGCCCTGAATGCTTTGCTGACAGTAGAGTGGCAGTTTTGGACTCGTGAGACCAGCACACACTTGTGGGACAATGTCGTTTTGGAGTTCTGGGACGATCAGCAGTGGGTACAGAACTTTTGTATGTGCAAGTCCACTTTTATGGAACTTTGTGATGTGCTGACCCCCCCCCCACCACCATGAAACGCAGCAACACAGGAGTGAGGCCAGATTTAACGGTTCAGAAGTGAGTGACAATCGCTCTGTGGAAGTTTGCAACACCTGACAGTTACCGGTCAGTCGCAAATCAATTCAGTGTGGGCAGATCTACAGTGGGGGCCATGGTGATGCAGGTAACCAATGCAATCTGTTGGCATCTCCTCAGGAAGATCATGACCCTGGGAGATGTACAGGCCATAGTGGATGGCTTTGTTAGCCAGGCATTTCCTAACTGCAGTGGGGCAATAGATAGTGCACACATCCCTTCATGACCCCAGCCCACCTGGCCTGTGAATACATAAACAGAAAGGGTTACTTCTCCATGGTTTTGCAGGCTTTGCTAGATCACAAAGGTCATTTCACCAGCAACAAAGTGGGATGGTCAGGGAAGGGTCATGATGTGTGCATCTTCAGAAATTCTGGTCTGTACAGAAAGCTCATGGATGGGACTTTTTTCTCCAGACTAGAAAATCAAGATTGGCAACATGGAGATGCCTATTGTGATATTGGGTGACCCTGCTTATGCTGTGCTCCCTTGACTGATCAGACCCGGCACAGGAGCCCTGGACCCCAGCAAGGAAAACTTCAATGTCAGACTCAGCAGGTGCAGAATGGTGGTTGAATGTGCCTTTGGCTGTTTAAAAGCAAGGTTCAGATGCCTATTGTCTCATTTGGACTTTTATGAAACTAATGTCCCAACTGTGATTACAGTGTGCATTATTTTGCATAACATTTGTGAATCCAGCTGGGAGAATTTCCTGACTGTCTGGAACACCATTCCTGAGGCCATGGGCAGGGCTCACTTGCAGCTGCCTACACGGCCCTTCACCAACAACCATGCAGAGGCAGCAGCCGTCAGGGATGATTTAAAACATAGCTTCATAAATGATCTGCCACACACATGATAGCAATGTATTTCCCTGTTGTAATAACAACTAACTACCACTCACCAAACTGATTTGTGCTCCCCTCCAAATGTGAACCAATAAATCAGACTGTGTCTTACACAGAAAGAATGCTTTTACTTGGTGGGAGGGGTTAAGTTGCAGGCAGAAGAATGGATGTGGAGGGAGAGTTTTTTTCCGAAATCAAAGGCAGCTGTGTTATTGGGCCTGTCCAACCTCTCTTGGGTGCCTCTGCCACAAGTCTTCTGCAGACCTTGAAGTAGCAGCAGGCACCTGTGCTATTGGCCCTCTCCACCTCCCTCCTAGGTGCCTCTGCCACGAGTCCTCTGTGGACCTTGGTGTAGTGGTGGGCACCTGTACTATTGGCCCTCTCCACCCCTGCACAGTTCCCCACAATGATTTTTGCACCCTATCACTCATGCATGCCAAAAAAAAAAATCACACTGAGCTCAAAAGAATATGTTTATTTGGTGGGGGGGGAGAGGTTTAAGTGGCGGGGAAAAGAAGCATTGTCAAGGGTGATGGAATAGCCTTTTGCAGTGGACCTTGGCACTAAGGTGGAAGACTGTCCTTGCCCTCCCTCCCTGCTTTCAGGGACTGCGATGATGGGGGGACTGGATGACCTGTCTTCAGACGACTCCCAACTGCTGTGTTGGGAGCCTCTCTGCAGCTCCAGCATGGAGTGTAGGACCTCTGTTTGGTTGCTCACTGCCATTATGAGCTTTGCTACATCCTCCCTCTGGTTTGCCACTTGCTCTCTCTGGAAGTCAAGCACACTCTGCTGCCACTGTGCTTTCTCCCTTTACATGCCACTGGTTTCTGCTTCAGACTGCTCCATGTACTGCAGGATGAGATCCTGCTTGCACCTTTTTCTCTTCCTTGTCCTGTCTCCCACGCTGGGCATGACAGCTGGACAATGAAGGTTAAAATTGAGATACAATTCCTTCTAAGTACTTACTCATGGAATGACTGGGTCTCTGCCTCTACTGTCAGGGAAAGCTTCTTTTTGCAAGGCTGCTCAGGGCTTATTAAGGATGGGATTCCAAGCATGCACTGCAGAAGCCATCATTTACCATCATTTATCCAGAACATTTTGTTGTGGACATGGTAAGCTGTTGTCCACTTTCTGGGGTAGGGGAAGGATGCAAAGAAGGGGAAACTGTCCGGTGTCCTGGAGCAGGGGAAAAAGTTTTTTTTCGGCCATTCCTGGAACAATCTGCTGCAAAGAACAAAGCCCACAGAGACCAGAAGCTGCATTGCAAGGGTGGATGGAGGGGAAGGGTTTGATTCCAGATGCACGCATAGCTGAGTTCTGAGAGATCCCTGCACATAGAAAAAAAAATGCCAGAGGGAGTGGTGGGTTTCCAGCCATCTGCCGGGTTGGGGTAAAAAAGTTTCTTGGTAGCCACCAGAGCAGCCCTCATCAGGGAAAAAGGCCATGTAAAGGACAGCAAAACCACCCGCGCTGCACAAGCTGGTTTGCGATGGCAGGGTCTGCAAAACCTGGCAGCCACGTGGCAAGGGGGCAGGGAGGAGAAGGGTTCAATTCCAGCTGCATGGACAGCTGGGTGTGGAGGGATCCCTGTAAAGTGAAAAAAAAAATGCAGGGGGAAAGGGAATTGGGAGGGGGGAAGACCCGGAGAGCCTGAAACCCACACAGAGATGGGGAGATGGAGTGTACAAAGTGCTGCAATGCGCTCCAGGCAAATGTAAAAGGGCAAGAACCATTGCAAAAAAAAATCCAATCCAAATTCCTGTGCTTCTTTGGGATGTCAAAGAAGACATTAACCTCCTAAAACTAACCAATATTGACAAAGAAGAGTTACTCATCCTGTGTGACCACATGCCTGTAAAATTTTCCAAAATGCTGTGTGGCACCATGACACCAGACTGCTGTCTGGTTGCCTGGCATGGCAAAATGTGCAATAAGTTGAACCTGCTCAAAAACCTGGTGCAAAAAATCCAAGAATGTCTGAATGAGGCCTTTGAGGTCTCCAAAAAGGAGAAGTGCTCCATTCCCAGAAACACTAACGTGCTGTTCTCAGGGGCACAGATCCAGTGCCAATACCATAGCCATACCTATACCTATACCCACCCACAACCCACTTCTACTATTCAGAAAAAAATACTCACCAGAACAGATTTGTCCTGGGGGCTCAGGGACTGGCATAGAGGGTACTGGCCTAGAAGGCTGTTGAGAAGCACTTCTTCTGGTCCCTGCTGGTTGCCCTGATGCCCCTCTCCATTGGCCTCTTCCTCCTGGACACACAGATCCTCTCAGCTCACCCCAGACTCTAGACCAGGGCCTCCAGAATGGTAGCAATGAAGAGTGGGTGACATGGTGGGGTCCCTCCCTCTCAAGAAGCATGTGCAGCTGTTCATAATAGCAGCAGGTCTTTGGTGATGACCCAGACTGCCGTGTGTCTTCCCGGCCTCTGTGATAGGCCTGCCAGAGTTCTTTCACCTTCACCCGGCATTGCATAGATTCACAGGAGTAACCTCTGGCAACCATCATTTGCGAGATCTTATCGTATATGTTCATATTTCTCTTGGACACCTGAAGTGTGCTCACTACTGAGTCCTCTCTCCAAAATGCAAGAAGATCCATAATCTCCTGATTGCTCCACACCGGAGCTCTCTTGCAAGACAGAGAACTACTAGGCAGATCTCTAACATGAGTGCTCATGATTGAAGGAGAAGGCTAATGATGTGATGGCTACCGATGCAGTGTGATGCAACGGGTAAAAGAAATTTTTCATTATGGGCACCCTTTGTATTTCCAGGCCTGGGTGCTGATGAATTAAAATTCAAATTCGTGGGCTTCCTGTGACCTCCTTCCTGTGCACCTGGAAAGCAGCAGAGAAGGAAGCAGCCATACCTGGCAGGTAACCAAGTAGCTTTGTGGGATGCATGTGGGACACTTCTGGAGGCTAACAAATTCTATTTTAAGACATGGCACTTCCACACTGGCCTTGACGCTACATCCAGCAGGTTCTGATGATATTATGATATCAATATTAGTGCCCTCTAATTCAAGTGAATGGTGTTTACAGTGAAGACAGTGATGTTTTAATATTGAGCTAACCACCTTAAATGTGAATCTATCTCAAAGCGTAGATGTAGCCTTGTTCTTCACAGTGAGAAGGCAATTTATGTAAACCTAAGGATAACCCACAGGAAAATGCATTTCAAGTGATATAAAAGTGATAAAAGTGATAGGCAAAAACATGCCAGGTAGCAATGTTCCCTCTAATCTTTTCCTTCCATGTGAGGATATTTTCAATCCATGGGTGGAATACATTTTTATGTGTGCTGCAGCATGTGTGAATGTGCACTGCCAATAAAAACGACACCTACCTGTGGGAGCTCTGCTAATTGGCAGGCGGTATTTGAACCTCTCCTGGGCAGCCGCACAGGTGCCCAGCATACGGGGAACACTGCCAAGTGGTCCCTCTCTCTTTCTCTCCCACCAGATATGACAAAGGAACCAGACTACTGACTTGGGGAACAACTTGCCATGAAAATTTGCTGGGAACATGTGGCAGGGATTTTACTCTGAGCCTAGCCTGGTTTAAGTTTTAGTTGCCAAAAAATGTTCTCTCTTGATTGCTGTGTTTGACCATTTTCACTTTAACCCTTTGTACTTGTATTCACTTAACACCTCTCTCTTTATAATTCAATAATTTCTTTTGTTTTATATAAACCTAATCCAGAGTCATGTTTCAACTGAATTGTTAGAAGAGCAAACTGTTGGATAGTGACCAATGGGGGCAATGGACATCAAATAGCTGAATTGCCCAGGAGAGGGCTGGATTGTGCAGAACTCGCATTGTTGGGACAATCTGGGACTGGGAGTGTGTTGGTATCATCCTGCAAGTAGTACCCAAGACTGGTGGATGTCAGACTATGATTGGAGTGCTTCTGGCAGGCTACTGGGGTCAGAGCTATTGGTCCAGGACTACAGCTATATAGGCACCCTCAGGCTGTTTCCTGTATGGTGTTAGGTTGTTTGTGAGTGGCCCACCTTGGGAGCTACACCAGCAAAGCGCTGTGGTTGCAAAGCACTGTGCACTCAAGGTTGCAAGGTAGGTGGTGAGATAACCCCACACTGATCTGGATTTCACCCCCAAATGGCTCCTTTCCAGAGAATAGCAAAGATGCTTCTTTTGCAATATTCCATAGTGCTTTCGGGTATACTGCAGGACAGCATGGGACCATCCTGCATGAGGTGATTTGGCCATTTCCACGATGTTTACCAGCTTTAATCCAATTGTTCATGCTAATTACTTACTGATCTCCTGAATTTCCAAACAGCTTCATCAAACTTCGTGATCTTCTCCATGAGTTTGGCTTTAAGGTGGGACCCAATTTCATTAAATTTATTCTGTGAAAATAGGAAATATGAGGATTTTATGATTTAGGAGCCACTTATGCTAACTAGATTAAGAATCTAGTCAAACTGTAGCAGAGGTCCCTGGTGGTTAAACACCTCATGGGAAAACAAGATGCATATTTCTCCAAGGGCTTGTCTACACTAGCCCCCTCCTTTGAAGGGGGCATGTAAATGAGCCCAATCAGTGAATAGCAATGAGGTGCAGTGCTGCACATGCAGCACCTCATTAGCATAATTCTCACCATATAAATTTCAAAGTTGCTAACTTAGAAGCACCGGCAAGCCATATAGCCGCAGGCACTTTGAAGTACGCATGCAGCTTCGAAGTTTCCTTACTCCCAAAATGTTTTTGGGAGTAAGGGAACTTTGAAGTTGTGTGGGTACTTTGAAGCACCAGCAGATACACAGCTTGCCAGAGCTTCAAAATTAGCAACTTCGAAGTTCTCCTGGTCAGAATTATGCTAATGAGGTGCTGCATATGCAGCATAGTACCTCATTGCTATTCACCAACCAGGCTCATTTACACATCCCCTTCAAAGGAGGGGGCTTGTGTAGATGAGCCCCAAAGGGTGCAGCCTGGGCTAGTGAGCAAACAGGAGAATTTTGCAATCCTACAGCTGTCTGAAGTCTTTTCTGCTTTCAGCACTCCCATGACGCCCTTCCGGGCATTCACAGGCTCAGCACTGGGTTTTATGCTAGGTAACATCAGGGAATTGCTTCCCTCTCCCTGCTGCTCTGTCTCACTCTCTTCTAGGTAATGTACCAGCTTCTTGGGGCAGCACCTGTTTCTTCTAACGTTTGTACCTAACACAAAGTGATCCCATCTAGTTTTGGGAAGAAGGCGCTTTCGAAATCATGGGGGTTTTGAAGTGCACGTGGCCGTCATTATGCTAACGAGGCACTGCATATTCTTGGCAGTGTCTCATTAGCATATTCTGAAGTGCCACATTACCATAGCCCTCCAAAAGGGGGGCTAATGTGGCCACAGCCTAACACTGTTACCCATGCTCGATAGTCTCCCTGTGGTATGTGCACAGAGCTCCCATTGATCCCTGCAGGATTTCTGTGCTGAGACAGCATCCTGACTTTTGAGCTCTAGGAATGGCTGATCTTTCCAAGTCCACTGTTTGCAAGACTCACCCAAATGTTGACTTATCCCAGATATAAAAATGGTCATGTAACCCCAGAGGCACTGAGACCATGTATTAGAGAGAGTGAAGTCTCTGCTCTACAGCCTGGGCTGACAGCCAACTAGCCTTTAGCTTAGGTAGTAGAGCACAAGGCTTTAGCTGGTATGGACACAGGTTCTCTGTCAACAGTCTGGGTCTGTTGGTGTTATGGTAACAATTACATTGTTCTCAGGGGCGAATCCCAAACATCTCTAATGTGCTAAGTTATTAGATACAATCCACAAGTGAAACCCTTCTGGAGGATGTTACACTAGTGTGATGAGTTTAAGGAAGATATTCTGTATCCTGAAATGCTGCATTCCCAACAACTGCTGCTGAAGACGTCTCACCTCGATTTTAACTATTGGATCTCCACATCCATGAGCCACCAAATTCAAGCTCTGGTTAACAGCCATTAAGGTCAATTGTCCCATTCTGTCTTGTCTTACACCATTAATGAGGAGATAGGTATTAATGGTAGCCATCTGTTGTCCATCAGTACGTGCCGTAAGCTCTACTCCTTCCTCCAAGTCTCCTGGGAGAGTGAAAGGAGATACTCGTTTGCACAGACAACATTGACAGGCATTGCTGTTTTAAAGACAGCTTTACAATGAGTTAGAATGGTGTTTGTGCAGTTCTAGAGGGCTACATGTTTGAAGAGAGAAAAAAGGACTAAGCAGGAGAAACATCAAATTGGCTTCATTATTTTGGTTTTTGCCTTTGTGTAACTTGTATATATGTTACAGTAAGCGTGCGCAGGCTCTTTGAAGCAATGAACGAACATAATAAGGTGCCTTTCTCCTCTCAGAGCTCCGCAGTGACTCAGAGGTACCTCTCTCTCTTTGATTTCCATAGTCTTTCACTCCTGGAGACTCATTCGAATTCTGCTTAGGGCCCAAAAGAAAATGTGTTGGGCAGTCTGCTCGCTCATCAACCCACACTGAAAGGCTAAATGCAGCAGGTTCACACACTGAGTAATTTCTATTCAAGAGAATCCCACAGGTGGAGGATGGAGATGTTGCATGGATTTTGCAGGCATTTCCCACAGCACCTACCTGCGCAGTTTCTGAGCCAAGCCATTGCTATCAACCCTTGATTTGCACATTAAGCTTAGTATAAGCAAGAGGAAAATTAGGGTATATCTACACAGCAAAGTTGTTTCTCCATTAACAGCCCCTATTCTGAAATAACTTTGCGAGCATCTACGCAATGCGACTGCTAATAATTTCAAAATACTGGTGGGCTTATTTCAAAATTGGTAATCCCCATTCCATGAGGAATAGCGCCTATTTCTGCAGCGTACAATATGTTGGCCACTTGCCACATATGGCGAACAGTGTGTTGTGGCAAATAATGCTTTGGAGCCTCATGCGGTGCCTTTAAATGTGGCTCCTCAGGGCCACACATGAGTGTCCCCACCCACTCCACGCATGTGCCTCAGCTCATGGCTGCAGCAGCGGCAGCTCCTGAAGCCGCGGCTTGGGCCCTGCCATGGCTCCAGGCTCGCTGTGGCTCAGGCCCCCTGCCACCATGAGTCCGGCATGGCTTGGGTGCCCTGTCACTGTTGCTCTGATTCCAGCACAGCCTGAGGCCCTGGTGCAGCTCTGGCTCTGGCACACCACTAGTGTGGCCACCTGGTGTGACTCTGGCTCCAGTGCACACGTAGTGTGGCTTCAGTTCTGGCACAGCAGCTCTGGTGAGTTACTGCACATAGCGGGGTAGGGGGGCGGTGCCTGGCTCTAGGGGAGGGTATTTATTTGTAGGGGGTACTGGAGGAGCTTGGCTCTGGGGCAGGGGAGGGCATTTATTTGGAGGTGGGGTGTGGTGTATATGGAAGGACAGCCACCACCGAAACAAAGAGCAGTCCAGTAGCACTTTAAAGACTAACAAAATAATTTATTAGGTGATGAGCTTCCGTGGGACAGATCCACTTCTTCAGACCATAGCCACATGAGAACAGACTCAATATTCAAGGCACAGAGAACCAAAAACAGTAATCCAGGTTGACAAATCAAACAAAAATGATCAAGGTGAGCAAATCCTGACAATGCCATCCTTGCCACCATGGATGTAGAGGCTCTGTACACTAATATTCCACACGAAGATGGATTACAAGCGATCAGAAATACCATCCCTGATGTCACCAAAGACAATCTGGTGTCTGACCTCTGTAACTTTGTTCTCACCCACAATTTTTTCCGATTTGGGGACAATTTATACCTCCAGATTAGTGGAACTGCTATGGGCACCCGCATGGCCCCACAATATGCTAATATATTTATGGCTGACCTGGAACAACAATTCCTCAGCTCTCGTCCCCTCTTACCCCTCCTCTGCTTAAGATACATTGATGGCATCTTTATGATTTGGACCCATGGTACAGAGACTCTAGAAGAATTCCACAGAGACTTTAACTACCTGCACCCCACCATCAACTTATGCCTCGATTACTCCACGCAAGAGATACATTTCCTGGACACTACAGTACCAGTTAGGATGGTCTGATTGGTATCACACCCTACCGGAAACCCACTGATCACTATATTTACCTACACCCTTCTAGCTTCCATCCTGCACACATAACTAGATCCATTGGTTACAGTCAAGCCCTTAGGTACAATTGCATTTGCTCTGATCTTACTGACAGAGACCGAAAACTACAAGATCTCTACCAAATATACATAAACCTGAATTACCCACCAGGAGAAATGAAAAAACAAATGGACAGGGCCAGACGAATACCCAGAGACCAGCTACTCCAAGATAGGCTCGAAAAAGCCAAGAACAGAACACCACTGGTCATCAACTACAGCCCCCAACTCAAACCACTGCAATGCATGATTAAAGACCTACAACCTATCCTTAATCAGGATGCCACACTCCAGAAGGCTCTGGGTGACAGGCCTGTTCTCTCCTACGGACAACCTCCCAACCTTATGAGGATTCTCACCCACAACCACAGTCTATATTGCAGGAACACCAGTCCTGGAACTTTTCCTTGCAACAAAGTCCATTGCCAGCTTTGTCCATATATCTATTCTGGAGATACCACCACTGGACCTAACCAGGTTATTCACAGAATCACGGGCACATTCTCATGTTCCTCAACTAACTTCATATATGCCATCATGTGCCAACAATGCCCAGATGCTTTGTATATTGGACAGACTTCTAAGTCTCTCAGATAAAGAATTAATGCACACAAAACAGACATAAGAACACTCCTGATTCACAAATCGGTAGGTCAACATTTTAATGGAGTGGGCCATTCTGTTAATGACTTAAAAGTTTGCGTCTTAATGAAGAATTTTCACAACAGTCTGCAAAGAGAGGCTTCTGAACTCTCTTTTATATTCAAATTCAATACATTAACATGTGGTTTGAACTGAGATGTGCATTTTCTGGGTCATTATAGGGGCTCTTTTGCATACTTGGCTTAATCTAGTTCTTGGCCCCCCTCCCCGCTGCTCCTATACTCTCTGATTTGCTCACCTTGATAATTTTTTTCTGATTTGTCAACCTTGATTACTTTTTTGGTTCTCCGTGCCTTAAATATTGAGTCTGTTCTGGTGTGGCTCTGGTCTGAAGAAGTGGGTCTGTCCCATGAAAGCTCATCACCTAATAAATTATTTTGTTAATCTTTAAAGTGCTACTTGACTGCTTTTTTTGTTTTGATAGTATATAGACTAGCATGGCTATCTCTCTGTTATTATGCAACCACCACCAGTGTGGAGATCCTAGAATTATTACCGGACACCACTGGCCTACTTTGAAATAGGTGCTGTGTAGACAGGGAACAGTCTCTATTTCAAAATAAGCCATAGTGTATTCAATGGCTCTATTTCAAAATACACATTATTGTGTGTAAATGCTGTATTTTGAAATAGCTGAGGGTGATTTCAAAATGCATTATGTGTATAGCAGCATTATTTTGAAAGCAACTCTTCTGGAATAGCTTATTTTAGGCTGCTGTGTAGCCATACACTAAGGCTGTGGCCACACTTGGCTAAAATTTCAAAAGGGCCATGCTAATAGCCAAATCGGAGGATACTAATGAGGCACTGAAATGAATATTCAGTGCCTCATTAGCATGCTGCCAGCCATGGTGCGTTGAAAGTGCAGCGTTTTAATCACGTGCAGCTCAGCTACATTTCAAAAGAACCCCACAGACTTCAAAATCCCCTTATTCCTATCAGCTGATAGGAGCGAGCTTTTCAATTACATCACCACCTATGCAAATCCAGACTTGATTGGCGATTATTCACAAGTCACTACAACCCAGCCTTTGTGAAATGGGTTGGTGGGCTCAGTATACAATATCCATGCAGTGACCAGCCTACCATAATTGGCACTGTTGTTGCTAGGCTCAAGGGCTGTGTCTGAATGGCAAGAAAAATGGGACTGAGCTGGCACACGTTCCTCTCCTGTGTGAAAGGCCTCTGCCTGTCACTCTCAGCACATTTGTTATAAATGGCAGTCCCTTACCTCTGACATAGCCCATGTAATACTGATGACCCTCCTTTCCTTTGGAAGCAGTTACTTTTACTTTCTCTTTTCCATCAATCCTTCCCTCTATCAGGACTTGGCTGTGAAAAGCTGAGGAAGCAGCAGCTCCTGTCAGGCCCAGCCAAATATCTTCAGAGGCTTTTAGCTGCATTCATAAGAAAAAAAAAATAGACTGATGCAGAGCCATGGCAAAGAACAAATGAAGCAACATTCAGTGAGGTTGTTGGAATGACACTGGATTCTACGTGAGAACGGATGACACTAGCGATAATTTTTAATGCCTGAGGTTTACATACAAGAGGGATCCTGTGTTGAAAAGCTCAAGTAATAGGACAAGACAGAACTATCTGATAACAATGTAGCGTCAATAAATTACACCAATGCAGACTGTGCAGGCATGTGGCTAATCCCATAAAGCTAGCAATGAAGGAAACACTGCTGCTCGGTTACGTGCTATGCTGCTAGCTTGTGCCATTCATTTCCAATGCATGTATTGGAGTAAAAAGCTCATATGCAGGACCTGAGTTTTCCACTTTTAATCTCTCTTCTTTTGATATAGTTCCTTTAAAAGAATGTCTGAATTATGGAAATATTTCAAGTGGTAGCTAGAGTTCAGTAAAGTAACAATGCTTAGGTACCGGTGTTCCTCCCAAAACATGCTCCAGTGTCATAATGGTGTGAAAATGCTTTTTTTCTTCCCGTTAATCTCTCTGTCCTACTTGCTGTCTGCAAGTTAAAATAGAGAGAAAGCAAAGCGTTTGACTGATTCATTATCAAAATATCAGGCAGTTCTCCAGTTTTCCTGCAGATGTCAGTGTTGTGTTCTGGCAACAGAACCTTTGTTTGAGCTTAACATTTTGTTTCCCCCTGAATAATATATGTTTGTTTTCGCTAAGATCCCATTTTATTCTTTACCAAATAGTCCAGACACTTAAGCTGCAGATGCTGAATACAGTAGCAGGCTGTGCAGACATTATAAAAACATAACATACACTCCAGAAGAGACACACCTATGGCACGTCACCACAATCTACAGCTGACTTGTGTTGGTACTTTCTTTTGCCTTGTGATTACACTGCCTCTGCAGTGCAAACCAACACAGCAAAGGGTTTTGTTACAAATCAGTAAGCAAAATCCTTTCTGTATTTTCCACATTTTACCATCATGTAAGTCATTTACTGAACTTGCACAGTTTGGACGCTAGATGGCAGTATGCCTTCAGCAAAGAAAAAAATGACAGAGGATGGTATGACACTGGTATCTTAAAATACGTCAGAGATCTCTGTGCCCAGCGTTAAACTCACTTCAAATTCCATCAAATATTTCTTCACATCAGCTGCGCTGTTATTCTTTAAGGCTACTACAATCACCCCATGCTTGCTGTCATCACCAGTAAGTTGGAGTCTGCCTTCTGACTGCAGGATGATATCGCCTCTGTTGAGCTGATGCTTTCCAATGAGAACAATTACCTAAGTGTGGGAAATGTTGATATTTAGACTTGGCTCTACTGTGGAAAGTAAGAAGCGTAAGAGAATCTTCAGGAATTGCCACAGATCTTGGCATTCTGTTGGTCACCCAGCAAAATGATGAACTACACTAGTCATTTCAGAAGCCAGTGCCTCAGACTTACAGCTCCCTCTGATTCTATTGTGCCTCTAAATCTTTGTGATTTAACAACTGTACATTCAGTGATCAATTATGTGTATGAGACTAAACGAACTAAAATTGCACTTCTAATAAAACTAGTGAATTTCTTTTTGGTCTTCTACTGACCTACTGTAGCCGTTGTTCTTTTACAGACTATTTTTTACATAGACAGAAGATTTTTAAAGCAGGAAGATGCATCTTAAATTGATATGTGAAACATAGGCTGAAACCCTAGAAACAAATAGCCCCAAACTTGAAAAAGATTTATTGGGATCAAGCTGAGAACCCTATCTTCAACTGGGCCCAGACTTTCTGTGCTTGCCAATATGGGAAGCAGCTGGAAAGAGACCAAGTGTATTTTACATATGGAATGTAAGTATGCTGATGAATATTGTGAAGCTTTTTCATATCTACAGCAGAGGTCTCAAATTCAAGGCCTGTGAGCCATCCCCAGCCACAGCATTTGTGCAACCTAGCAGGCTGTGGGGAGGGGCTGTCCGTTCCCTTGACTCCAGCCTGCCCCCTCCCCACATTGCACTCCTACCTCAGGGACTACAGACATGGGGCCTGGTGCAGAGTAGCAGCAGTGGCCAGGCCCCCTCCTCCCGCAATCCCCTAAGGATGCATTGTGCACCAGAGCCCTGGGACCCTGACTGCATGGGCTTTAGCAAATCTTGTCAGAGAGGAGGGTACTTAAGAGACAGAGCCCTGCACTATCTGGGGACAGGACCTAGAGTGGGGGCATCATGTGATGAAGGTGCTAAGCCACTGGCCAGGGAGCTGCTGCAGAGCCAAGAGGGTCAGAGCACAAACAGGTGAAAAATAGCTTTCTTCCCACCACTTAGCTTAGCTGAATGGTGGAGAAGCTTCCCTGTGCCAGAGCTGTGTGGGGTTCCAGAACATGCAGGGCTTGGCTCCTTCTGGCCAGCATCCTGGAGCAGAGGGTCTTGGGCTTTCCACAGCTGCCAGCCCAGCTAGAGGCAGTGAGAAAAAGAAGGAACGAAGCTATTGGGGCGCTGCATGAACCAGCCAGGGGCTGGTTGTCTGCACAGTGCCGGGAGCACGACACACCCTGCTGGTGGGGATCTGGACGAGCAGGAGGGCTGAGGGGGTATATGGACACAGAAGGGAGAGGACAGTGAGAGAGGAAACAGGTAAAGGGCTGATGGGTGGGCAGCAGAGGTGGCATGTAACCAACCACTATCCAGCTGCACTCACCAGCCACTGCAGCAAACGGGACAGGGGATGAGGGGGGCCTGCTGGCCAAAAGGAGACACACAGCAGGGACTGCATTAACAATCAACAGGGGGAGCAGCCAGCCCTGCACACTGAAGCTCTGCCCAACTTCCAGCCTTGTACACACACTCCCATGGTCAGCCAATGGACCCACCACTCACCACGAGTGGATTGGTGAGTGACTGGTGAGCAAGGCTACAGCCCAAAGCGGGACCTACTACCATCAGTGGGAGGGCAGAGACAGAAAATACAGGACAATTTGCCCAGTTTTCAGAAAAAACAGGTACTTCTGCAGGAGGGTTTAAATACAGGACTGTCCCTTTAAAAATGGGACAACTGGTCACGCCACTTAAGGACTAGAAAAATCTCTCCAAATGGGGTGTGTGTGTGTGTGTGTGTGTGTGTATAAAGTCATGAGAGTCTGGTGGCAACAACTCTTCTTCCCCAACCCCAAACCCCATTCAATATTTATTTTTATTTTGCTAGAAACAAATATGTGGTGGTAGTTTTGGAGGAAAGCTGAGCCTCAATGGTAGATATTTGCGAATTGCAAAAACAGCAATCTACTGTCAGACGTACATTTGGAAGGTCACACAGGGCAAGGCTCGTGTAAGAATCCAGCCAAGTTGAGAAGTCTGTTTCTATTTTACCCAGCATATGTTGCTTGCTGCATGAAGTCAGAAAAACATTTTCCAAAGAGGCTTCTAACTGAATTTTAGCTGGAAACAATGGTCTGTTTCTCTGTATTTAAGAAAAGCCATCAGTTAATGTAGCAATTGAATGAAAAATTATAGTTATCCAAACCAACAATTTTTTCCCCACACATCAAGTAGCCAGCTTCCCTTCCCAAAAAGAAGTTCAATACACATACACAGCCAGCTAACTGGTAAAGTAACTTCCATGTCCCTCCCAGCTCCTGTTACCTGAAAGCCAAAGCTTCATCAGAACCTGCACATAAAGCTCTTTCAACATGGCAGCATGTTGGCTTATCAGCTGGGCCTATGTATACCATCACTACAGTTTCATTGCACACTCAGGGCGAAAGGGATGCCTATATTTCACTTCTGTTGATTTATTCATCATTCTTTTTCCATGTGAAAGGAAACAAACTCTATTAATAGCGATAATTTACAAAATAATAAAAAGGAAACCTCCTTCAGATCAACAGAAGACGCTTATAGACAGTGTTGCAAACTTCATTCTAGATTTTTGGCAGAGTTCTTCGGTAATACATGTGAAATTCAATAGCTAAGGATAAACCCAACCTCCACAAAAATTGCTACTGCAAAGTATGTGATGAGTACACATAAACAGTAGTCCTTTGATACCTCATATGTCAGATTTTGTCTGATTTTTTTTCCATCCCAGTTCAGATCTAGATACTCATTAAACAAGACTGTTGCCTGTTTGATAGCCCCACATGCCTGAAGACTTCCCACAGTTAGTACTTTCTGAAGCTGGAAGAGAGAAAAATAAAACATACGTTAGTGCCTTTGCCTGTCTTGTGTTTTTTTGCTGACAAATTAGATTACAGTTATATAAAATGCATTTTATAAACTGTTATAGCAGCGTTTTCCAAACTTTGTTCCATGGAACACTGGTGTTCCACGTGATGTGAATAGGTGTTCTGTGAAAAAAGTTTTGATGCTAGCACTATTTTTCTTTCTAAAGTATTGAATATAAAATTATGTGTGTATCAAAAATACTAAGGTATTTGAACAGTATGTAGATTGCAGGTATGCTAATATTTATAATGCATTCATAATAGCATAGTTGGTAATACGCAACTCATGCCAAAACAGTCAGAGCCAATTTGGATTGTTTTGGTACGAGTTGTGTTCAGAGAAATCATGTGATGCTGTACCTGACATGAGGCTCCAACTTTCCAGCATCGTTCCAAACATTAAGGAGATTTGTGATCAAAATACGCAAAAAAAACTTATCCCATTAAAAAAAAATCTGTCAAACATAACTTACTTTTATTTTCCAGATGTTTTCAGCAAAAATAACAAATTTATAAAACCACAAAATTTAAAAAATATTTTCCATATCTAATTTGTTTTGCATTTCTTTTTCATAAAAATGTTTTTAAGCTTAAAGGAAGGACAGTTCTTTTTTGAACAATATTGTCCTTTCTATTTTTGTACAAAACAACGCCACTAACCATCTTTCTTTCGGCTGTCATATTGATGTTTTGTTTTGGGTTTACACTTAATTTTATACTTAACTATAGAGTTGCTAACCGTCCGATCATAAGGACATTAGTTTTTCATTCAGATGATTTTCTCTTGTTATTTTTCATTCTTTGTAAAACAAAAGACGTCTAAAAGCCTAACACTTACATTAACTTTTGAGCATTAGGTGCAGTAATTTTTCAGTATGAAACCCTCTCCGCCCCAGCAGGTAGGTGTTCCACCAATATGTTCCAAGCCCACAAGTGTTCCATGGCCAAATTAGTTTGGGAAACTCTTTTAGAAACCTGTTACAGTGCAATATGCACTTAAATAAAATCCATCCCAGTGCAAAGGGCTATCGCCAGTGGAGCCTAATGCACAATTTGAGTTCGGCTTTCCTCATCTAGCAAAACATAAGTGGAGTGTAGCCCTCATCATAGCCATCAGCTCAAGAGTGCATTTCATCCCAAATGCAAAAATCATTTTTGGATGTGATACAGAATCTGTCTGTACATTTGTGAGAATACTTCAGATGGGAAAGGAATTCAGTAAACATTCCTCAGAGGTTTTATTTTACTCTCCCTAAAGGTTTGATTTAAAAAAAAGTCTGCTTCAAATACAATTAAAGTTGAGGTTTTTATAAAACAAAAGGAAAGAACTTTCAATTCCCAGAGTGGTTAAAACTCAAAAAAAATAGTGTATGTCTGCTCCCATTACATTCCATATTCATACCTGACCAGAAGAAACTGTCACACAAGCATCCCAGAGAGTGATGTTGAACTTAGAGTTGTCTTCTAGAGCAATTTTGAAGTTAACAGGTTTCCCACCATTCCAACTGAACTGCATCTAAAACCAGAAGAGAAAGAGTTCCACAATGGGCCAGGCTGCAGTATTAGACCTAATGCAACAGCCTGATAGAATCCTCCCAAAGAAGATGACCAGTGGAAACAGCCATGCTTGTTGCAATAACTACTATGGATGGCCAGTATTTTCTATTCACAAAACTTTGAGACATTTCTAAGTCTGTCCATGTTCCATGTCCTACAGTGTGAATACTCTGCTGAACTGCATGCTGTCAGGCCTGAAAAACCACCTTCTGACAAGTCCATAAGTAACCTGCACTTTTAGAATGAAGTCAGTGAAAGTCTTTCCATTGAGTTCATTGGGAATTGGATTTGGCCCATAGTCCTTCCTCCACAAAATTACTGTTAAAAATAATAATTCTGGTGGGAGTTCTGCCTGTGTGAAAAGGGGACAAGCAAGACTGAGCCCTAGTCAAGTAGTTTTGTATGAAAAAACGTTGCAAGCTCTCTGTTATCTGTGCAAGGGTCAGAAAAATATTCCAACCCCCAGAGAGCATACTGCACAAGTCAGATGGCTTATTATTGGGTATTATCATTAGCTTCCGGAGATAACTTACTGTGCAAGAGCCCTGACCCAGCAGTGCAAAAGCTATGCCCCATGTACATCTTGCAGATGGGTCACGAGGTGCTTTCCATTTCTGGCATAAACACTTTGCACTCAAACCATCCAAAACATATATATGTCCTTTCCCCTTACATGCAACAGCATCCCTTATGGCTCTGCTCCCACCCTTCATTTTGGTGTGGGACTTTCGTATGGAGCCTAAATGCTGAAGTTCTGTCTGCTGCATACATACATTAAGAACACAAAACACATGTGTTTAGGAATAGAGGTTTAGGTGCCTTTTCTAGGTCTAAATTCATTTGACACCCTCGCCCCCCACAGCTCTAAGCCCAGGAGTTACATACAAGGGCATCTGATAAATCACAATATGTGCTACACTTTGAAAAGGAAACAACCAAGGCATTTGTGACACTAGAGCATGGCAAGGCTTGGTTAGTACAGCGGTTTAATGATTTCCTCTCTATATGACTCTGGAAAGGAATATTATAGATATTATTTAATCTGCAGTACCTTTCATTTGCGTACCTGATGGTTGTACTTTCCGCTGTTTCTTTCAGACAGGGAACTGACTTCCAATTGCCTCAAGGTTAAGTTAAATGGGTGAGCGATAGAGGCTTGGTAGTTTACATGCTCTTTTCCAGACTTCAGGGAAGAAGAAATTAGCACCTGCCAAGCATCAACAGACACAGAAGTGGCATGACTAACACAGCTCCTTACACTAACTGAACTGGGAGCCCAGCCTGAAACTCTTTATGTAGCTTTCACTCACATGAATGACATGCTTAGCATTAGAAGTCAATTTTACAGCAGGACCACATTTACTACCTATATCTCCTCTGTGGTTTCATCAGGATGCAGCATTTCTCTTTACCACTGTACAGTAAACTCTCAAAATATGCAGCTTCAAGTTGCGTGTAACTCACTTTAATGCAAGTTAAGCACAACATGGAGCTGCTCTGCCTCCCTAGCTGCCTGAAGCTGCAGACAACCTAAGAGCCCTTTCTCCCTGCTTTCCCCCAGTGGTGCCGCTGGTCAGGCTGACAGCCCTGTGGCTGTGAGAAGGCAGGGAGGAGCAGCTGGGAAACTGACCAGCCCTAGTGGGCTGTTCAGTTTGCCAGATCCCACAAGTGGATGGGAGCTGGGAACCAAGCAGCAGCCTGGCTCCTGGCTCCTCTCCCCTTGCGGGACCCGGGAAACTGACCTGCTCATGGCCAGTCAGTTCCCCAGGTCCCCCAAGTGGCGGGGAGCTGGGAACAAAGTGGCAGCCTGGCTCCTGGCTGCCCTGCACTGGTGGGAACCAGGAACCTGACCAGCCATAAACTGGTCTGTTTCCTGGGTCCCATTAGTGGTGGGGAGATGGGAACCAGGCTGATCCCTGGTTCCTGGCTCCCTGCCACTCTGGGAGCCAGGAAACTGACCAGCCCTGGTGCGCTGGTCAGTTTCCAGGCTCCTGCAAGCCAAGGGGAACCAGGAACCAGGCTCCATCTCCCCTTGACTTGCACAAAAATTTGAGTTATGCAGGGTTGGAGAAACACAACCCCTGCGTAACTCAAGGGTTTACTATATTAAGGCCATGCTGCTGCAAAAGACTTACATACGTGCTTAACTTTAATCACTGTAGGCAAGTCATTGGCTTCTCATGGTATGTTAACTTTAAAGCATTAGTTTTAGCAGAATGGAGCCTAAATTATGTGGCGTTATGAGAGATCTGTTTAACATCACACACGGTTTAACACATGTTTTAACAGTGATTGAACTGTTCCCTGTCTAGCTCTCTTCTAAATTTAATTTGGGATTTTGGTGCCTGTACATTATTACTCTGGTGGAAGCTTCATTCTTTATGGAGACAAATTCATTTTCCACTATGGTAATGAGTTTTACACTTTGTTTTTCCCCATCCCATCATTAAGAAAATAATAATCTTTGAAATATACATGTCTTGAGTAACATTAGGCTAGTGTAACAACCTATTTAGTGCCTCAGTGTATTGCAATTATACCATACCTTAGATACAAATTCAAAGTACATCCAATCTGTTGTAAATCAGAGCTGGAGATAAACTCAACTATTTGTCCATGGTTTTATGTTATAACTGAGATGATTCTGATTAAATTTGGGTCTTTTATTTTACCAATTAGTTTTAAAGGCAGATTTGTGCCTTCCTTTTAAAAATGGAAGTTTCTTTACTTGTTGCAGTGCAAATGTATGAGACATTTTATGCCAAATGCATAATTCTTATTGTTAATTAGGAGCAATCAAAGAAAAAGGCTTGATTAAATCACTTGATTTTAAAAAATGGCTGCCATATACAGCTCTTCTTTGTGGCTCCCGATGCTATAATTGCAAAGAAAAAAAAACTCTCCTGATAATTTTTGATGTTTTGGTGAACATCTACAATCCCAACAATGAACAACTCAGATCTAAATAGCAAACACTGGATAATTCCCCCTTTAATATATTCAATGCATTGTGGGATGTGTGTGTGTGGTGGTCTTAAAGGTTAAAAAATATGGTTTGAGGTTACCTATTAAGGACTGTCTCATATTCATGTGTATTGTGGCTCTTGAATTATTGAGTTTTGTACTGAATTTGAAAAAAATGGCTTTTCTTGCTCTTCTGGTTGCCAACCCCTGATCTGACCCACTGCATTGAAAGAAACAATCTTTGGATCCATTACAACCATCTCCCCGCCTTCAGTGGCTTCTCAGCTGATTCAAAATTCTTTTGTCTTTGAAATTCCACAAAGACTTGCTCAGCTCCACCTCTCTGACAACATGTCCATCCTCTTCCCCACCCTCCTTGTTTGCAACTCTAGTCACAACCTGCATGTTATTCTGACCAGCTGCTTTTTGCCTTTTCATTTGGGTTAGAATTGCTTCACCCTTCCACTCTGAACCATTTCCGTTTACCCTTTGTTTGCCTCTCTTTGCGAAGAAGTTGGTGGGGTTGCTGTACAAAGGATGGGTCACGTGATAAAAGGCATGGCATGTAAGGAGTTCCACTAACAATATGGACTGCTCCACATTTGTATTTTTTAAAAGATGGCTCAGTAAGTCTTCAGCTTCAATCCTGCCCAAATCCCTTTGCTCTCTGTACCAGCCTTTTCAAATACACTTGCTAGTCCACAAATCTCTTCTGATACGTATCGACTCTGGGCTGATGTACCTGGTCCTTGTTGTTCCAACCAATGATGATATCATCCTGATGACTGTGTGTTGAATGCTCCGCATACACGTTGAGCTTGGAATGCTGGGGGAAAGGGATGGCAAGAGGATGGGAAAGCTCCACTAAAAGGAAGAGTTCAAAGAGGTTAACTTCCGGTTACGGCACTGGGGTTTCTTGTAAAAGGCACGTGGCGCAGCACACAAAGGACAACATTTGGCACTGAGGAAGAATGTTTTTTCTCTTCATATAATTGGTTGTACAGTGTGTTGATTTCAGCCTCGTAGCCCAGATGGTCCTTAGAAAGGTCAGAGATGGGATAGCGCTAGGGCGACAAGACCTGTTGTCACAAATATGGGACAGGGAGATATGGGGGCAGGGAGGGGCAGCTCCTCCCAGCTCCACGAAGCCATGGGGAGCCAGGAAGGAGCTTGAGCTCAGGGGAAGCAGCAGCTACCAACACTCTCTCCTCACAGCCCCAGGGAAGTGGCAGCCGCCAGCATTCCCCCTGCAACCCTGGAGCCCTGGGGAAGCAGTACACCAGCCCTCCCCCACCAGCCCCAGGGAAGTGGCAGCTGTCAGCACTATACCCACCCTGGGGAAGCGGAATGGACACGGCAGCTGAGTGCTCTCCAGCCAGCAGCTGCTGGTGGAAAAGGTCAGCGGGTGGTAGAGGGGCCAAATAGGGGACAATTGGGCCTTTTTAAAAAATAAGTAGAGCTGCCTTTTGGGTAAAGAGAGTCCCAAATAAGGGACGGATGGTCACCCTAGATACTGCCACTGCCCCAGGGAGGACACCACAGGGCAGAGTGCGCATTGCCTCCGGGGTCCCTGAGCTGCCCTGCAGGAATGTAGTTTACCACAAGCAGTTTCTAAAGAAGGCCATGTGAAATCACCTAATTTGCTTTGCAGTGTAATCCCAAACAATGGAAACATAAGCTGTGTCTACACGTGCACGCTACTTCAAAGTAGCGGCACCAACTTCGAAATAGCGCCCGTCGCGGCTACACGCGTCAGGCACTATTTCGAAGTTAACTTCGATGTTAGGCTGCGAGACGTCGAAGTCGCTAACCTCATGAGGGGATCGGAATAGCGCCCTACTTCGACGTTCAACGTCGAAGTAGGGACCGTGTAGATGATCCGCGTCCCGCAACGTCGAAATTGCTGGGTCCTCCATGGCGGCCATCAGCTGGGGGGTTGAGAGATGCTCTCTCTCCAGCCCCTGCGGGGCTCTATGGTCACCGTGGGCAGCAGCCCTTAGCCCAGGGCTTCTCGCTGCTTCTGCGGCAGCTGGGGATCTATGCTGCAGGCACAGGGTCTGCAACCAGTCGTCAGCTCTGTGTATCTTGTGTTGTTTAGTGCAACTGTGTCTGGGAGGGGCCCTTTAAGGGAGCAGCTTGCTGTTGAGTCCGCCCTGTGACCCTGTCTGCAGCTGTGCCTGGCACCCTTATTTCAATGTGTGCTACTTTGGCGTGTAGACGTACCCTAGCAGCGCCTATTTCGATGTGGTGCCACGCAACGTCGAAGTTGAACATCGACGTTGCCGGCCCTGGAGGACGTGTAGACGTTATTCATCGAAATAGCCTATTTCGATGTTGCTACATCAAAATAAGCTATTTCGATGTTGGCTTCACGTGTAGACGTAGCCATAGGGTCTAATCTTCAAGTCTTTATTCCTTCAATTTATTGGCACATTTGCCTGAACAAGATCTATAGGATTAGTCCCAAAATGTTTGAACCTGTTGGGCATTAAAAAATGTAGTTAACCAGCTTTGGTGTCCTTCACTTTTAAGTTTCCTTTATTTTCAGCTACCAAAGCTTCCTAGAAAATCGAGTAACCTACCTTCAATGTCATGACCTCCAGATAACTTTGGGAAGAATCCAGTGTAAGTGCCTGTTACTTTTCCCTCCTTGCCGTCCCACAGCACAATGTGTCTCAACAAATGAGTTCTGTTACTTTTTTGGTAAACCGTCAGGAGCACAAGCTGCCTTGGAAGAATTTTGAACTGAAAATAGAATGGTGAGAGGGGAAGAATCCATTAAAATTCCGGGCTTGGGAGAACAATCCTAAAATGTGTAATCTGGGGTTGAATTCATTGGGGCCAGTGGTCATATATTAAAATGAATGTTTGTATCATGTCTAGCACCATGGAATCCTGATCCTTCACTGAGGCTTTCAGTTACTGCCAGAATATAAATGACAGTGGATGTCTGCTGTCAAATATTCTATAGTCTCTACTGTAGCCCAACATACATGGTGAAAGTACTGTGCCCTCTTTACAATATCTGTTTTCAAATGCTTATTGCTTCTCTGCTGTCTCTGACTACACATATTACAGTATTTCTCTAGTGCACCATTTGACACAAAATCCAGCCTTGGCACAAGCCCTTAATACAAACAGTGAAAGAAGTCTCCAGTTTTCTCCTCTACTTAGAACAGGAAGTGTGTTTGGTACCTGTGCAGCAAGAGTACGCCAATGTTCAGTTTGAAATACATTAGACTATTGTCTCTACAGCCTGTGTTTGTATGTACCGTTCATGTGCGGACGATCGCACAGCAGAGTGGGAATTAACCCAGTGCACCCCAGTGTGATGATCTGGCAAGAAGCAGCTGGCTGACTGGAGCATTCAGTGACAGGAGGTGGCTCAGCAGCTGCTAGCCCAGCTCCTGGGTCTTCCTGCAGGGGGCTGTGCAAAGCATCAGGCAGCCAAGCCAGTGAAAGGGGCTGGCCTGGGTGCCCCCCCGCCAACAAACTATTCCAGGGCAGACCCAATCCCACCCTCCCTGGTGCACTTATCGAGATGCAGCCGTACATACCAAAAAGCTGCAACTCTTCTTTCCCTTCCCCTGACTATGAGGGAACGAGAGAAAAGTGCACAGCTTGTGTGCATCCCCGCTCCTGGCTACCCAGGGAGGAGCAGAGGCTTCTGTGAACCTCCCCCTCTCTTATAGCCAAGGGGAGATAAGCAGCCATATCCCGGTATGTGTGGCTGCAGCCCTCCGCACGGTCCCAAAATGGTGCCTTTGCCTCCTCTCCTTGCACTCAGCCCTACACAGACCTCAGCCCCCTGCCCTGAGCTGCCCACACTCCCACCCACTGCCTTGATTTCTGCACCCTCCAACTCTCTGCCCTAAGCCCCCCGCCAGCTTCAGCCCCTGACCCCGACTCCTGTACCGCACATCCCCTGCGCTGAGCCCCCGTATTCAGCCACCTCCCCAACTCCTTCACTACCAAGCCCGCCCCAAACTCATGCCCTGCCTCTGTCTGTACTGAGCCCCCATCCAAGCTACTGCACTGATGTCTGTACTCCCCTCACATCTCCATCCACCTGCCCTGAGCCCACTCCCACATGCTAACCTCTGTTCTGAGCTTCACACTCCACCCAACAACAAACTTTCTCGCAGGTACTATCCTATCACGTTCCCCGCCCCTGCCCCCGCCCCCCCCCCCGGCGTTCGACCCATGCTGTCCTCCTCCCACACCCCTAGGGATGCGATACCACAGCACCTGTAAGAAACCCCTGAAGACAAACACCACCAAGCCCAATAGTGGCTACCAATGCTGGACATTAAGCTAACTGTGATCCATAGAATATACTTCAGGCTGCTCCTGCCACCGATATAGTTGACAGCAAAGCTGTCCTGAGCATATGCACCGGATGACAGGGCTATTTAGCTGCTGGTACCAACCTGGGGCATTGAGTGCCTCATTTCAATGACTTTACTGTAGCTGGTCCCAGTGAAAGTTAACTTGGCTGTAATGTAGAAATCCTTTTTTTCCATTCTGATAGAAAGCCTACCTTCTGCTTCACTTGTGGAATAATTCACCTGCAGGAATTCCAGTTAAAGAGAGACAGAAAACTGACTTAGACTTTTATCTCCGTGGCAGAGTAGATTACCTGGCAAGGTGGATGTGTTTTGTTATTTCCTTTCTTGAGTTCAAAGTGCCACATTCATGTTAGAGAATGGGCTTTGTTCTCAGTGCTGCACATAAGGAGTTAGGCTTTGTAACTCTTGCAATAATAGCTCACATACAAGTAGTCTACTGTCTGCTGTGGACAAATGACCCTGCAATTCTCCCTCTACCCACATTTTGCTTTGTATTCCCCACCCCTCGATAGTAGCTGGTTTCCAGACCAGCTCCTTACTGACCACTGTTTTTAAATCACCAATATAATTGTAAATACAACTTTGGTTCTGCAAGCAAAATTCATTATGGATACAAAATCCTGGTTTTGCTTTAGCTAGTGCTTAGGAAGTGGGAATCTACTGATGTAAATGGATCTCTCCTATTGTGTTAGGAAAGCTGACAATTATTGCAATTATTGCTAACTGGCATTTGCAAATGTGCCAAACAAACAAACAAACAAAAACAAAAGTTAGTGTTAAAAATCCTGCTGTTGGAATCTTGAAAAATTAGATGGGGCAACACACATGTGGAAGGTGGATAACCTGTAGATAGTTTACCTTTGAAGAAAGTTCAGTTGTGCCAGGGAAATACTGAAGAAGGAAGGGGACATTCTGTAGGACTGTTATATTCAGTTCTTCACTAGAGGAAAGAAATGCATTGTTTGCTCAAAAACATTTCTAAAACTACCCATGAGTCACTGGAACACAATGCTCAGACAGGTCTGAACTCAATGCTGAGACACATGGGGACAACTACATAGGCCACTAAATCTACTAGAATCTTGTGAATGATGGATTGCATTTAAGAGACTCATTCAAGGCAAAAAACCCTGAGGAACACATTCTGACCTCTGTGGAGGATGTATAGGTGCACTCCAAGGAAGTATTTGGTCCAATATATAGGCATATGCATTATTTGGAATGTATCCCATGTGCATCACTGGAAACGTGAGATTTGTACTAGGGAATATAAATCTCTTGATTAATTCTCTCATTGCTTCCTGATGAAAATTTGCTATTGTCAGAAATTGTAGCTAAAGGTGAATGAATGCAAAGTTCCTGCTGGAATATACTGAAATATATGAGTAATATTGCAGAAACTGAAGAGCCAGAATAACACAGCATCTTACACCCTCCCAAAAAGAGATCAGAATTTTGTGCATTAGTCCTTCCAAGTCCTTCCTATTATGGTATTTACGATTTAAAGCCTCTGAAATGAGTAACTTTTCCATTATGCTTTTTTGGAACATTCTTGAAAACTTTTAGAAGAATGACACAAAGAATTCTGCAAACAAATATCAGACATGCTAGAAGTGCTCTGCACCAGAGTGCCCCCAAATCAGAAGCAGTAGGATTTTTTTTACTGAATTTTAATAATGCTGAAGTGACTTTAATGGGAGTGAAAACACATGCTACAAATTAAGCCATATGCTTAAGTACTTTGCTGGGTCAGAGCCTCAGACTTCGGGTCCCTTCCACATGAATACAACAGCAACACTCCAGGGAAATGCTGCTTTTCTGCTGTACAGGGAGGAGGGAAATGGAAATTTCTTGCCCAGGGATTCTACTCACCATGCTACCATTTCTGCATAGGAATGTGGGAGGAGGTGGCAGATGGTCAGGAAGCCAGTACAGAACATGCACCCACTGTCCCAACCCCCTGTGTTTGGAGCAGGCTAGGGGAACATCACCAACAATTAAGGACTAAGACCACTTGGCCCTGCATACATTTCCCTGAGCTAACAGCCTATTTCTGAGGGCTGTGTGTATTTTATTTTACATTTTATTATTCACTTCATTAGTATTTGGGCCATTTCACGAGGGCTTTGCTGTGTTTCTGGGATCCCAACAGCCTAATAAAATATTTACAATTGCCAAAATCACAGTCTTACCTTTGCCGTTCATTTTTCACATTGATGGTGAGTGAGAGTCTCGTATTGAGTTCACAGGTGAACTTCAGAGAGCCTTCAATTTCATTTGCAGTCAGGCCTTCAAGGAGCACTACCTGGGAGTATGCAGAAAGACAGAACCCAGGATGAGTAACTGGCAGCCTCTCCCTATATGGCTCTCTGGTGTAAGGCCAGTCTGTTGTGTAGGAGCTGCTAACTAGAAAAGCCTAGTGTAAAGTGCCTCTTTAGACAACACACCACAACACGTGCAATGTCTTTTAGCTCTGCAATAAGTAATGTGGGTTGTGTGCCCCTGGTAATGCTCCGCAGAGTTGCCCAAGTCATGATGTTGCTTTAACAATTTTCTGAGGCTACGTCTATACTAGCAGATAAATTTGAATTTAAGGCAGTTAGCTCAATATTACTGTCTTCACTAATATTGACTTGACTGTCTTCACTAATATTGGTATCATGTCATCAGCAGTACCTGCTGGGTGTAGCATCAAGTTTAGATTTAAAAGTTTGAATAAAGGCCAGTGTGGAAACTCCATGTCTTAAAATCAAATTTATTAGTCTCCAGAGATGTCCCATATGTAACCCAAATTGCTCTCCAGGGGCGCAGGACTTAGGTAACAGGAAGACCATGAATTTCAAATGGGGACCAGGAAGCCTGTGACTGTGGGGTCATGTTTGTATGAGAGCCTGAGAAATGTCTGTCTTTCTTTGCTACTAGCACTGTGAGCACATCTGCCTATTACAAATAGCCCCGGCAGTGAGTTCGTCGTTCTGTCTCTCCACTTGATATTTTTTCCTGTGCTGCTTGCTGCCAGCCATGCCCTGCCGCACCACATGACAGCAAGGCTGTTGTGGGGGTTGTGCTTGCATAAGAGGCCTAGAAACTTCTTCTCAGTGGTTTATATTTGTGCGTACACACCCCCCCCCTACAGGTGCCACACAGTCAGGGTCCTTCCTGCACTCAACCACATCATGTGGCTAGCCCCCAACCCAATAAAAGGACATGCTGCTGTTCGGTGCTGACCATTCTGCCAGGCAGCACCATGTCCTGGCTTGCGTGCAGTTAGAGATCCAAGGGTGAGAAGGAATTTCAGGGGTTTGCAGCTGTTGAGGAGAAGTCTCTCTCGGCAGCTAAGATTTTTTCAGGGCTTTTCTGCCTCAGGGGGGACTACTTCAAAAGGCCCCACACCAAAAATATTTTCAGGGCTTTTCTGCCCCAAGGGCGAACTACAGGGGTGTGGGTAGAAGGTTGCCAAACAGGTGGCGCTTCAGGTCGGAAGGGGAGAGACCTCAGGGCAGAAGGGGTGGGGCTGGGGCTTGTCTTCCCCAGCAGCATTTTCACTCACCACAGCAAAGGATAAGGAGACATTCCAACCAGTGCTATTCCCAGGACATGAATGTGTGTGACCTTTGCTCACCCTAACTTCAAACTATTGCTTGACTAGTAAACTGAAGTATGCCAAGAGACTCTGAAATGTGCTGCAGTCATTGCGTGGGGTCAGACAGCCTTGGTAAAGGGCTACAAGTGACTTAACTCGAAACCCAAGAACTCTACAGGGGATCAGGCTGTGATCCCCATGGCTTATTTTAAATCTGCTCCTTTCTGACAAGTATGTTTAACCATGAAAGAGAAGAGAAATTTCTGCTACCTACTGCATTGACTTGGAAGTGGCCTGTTTGCTCTATGTGGTATTTATTTATATTAAATATGTGGATACACTGAGCCAAAACCTGCTCTTACCTGCACCATTGTAAATCGGGAGGACTTTGACATGTTATTATGGCATCATGCCAATGTAACTAACATTTGAACTCTTATCTGCAATCATGCAATACACTCCTCTAATCAAAGAGCACAAAGCTGTCTAGCTACGTTTTATTACCTTCGTCACAAAGGGAAGTCCCAGATGCTTGAGAACAGTTATTGAATGTTTCATCTCCACCATCAATTCAAACATAGCATACAGCTCAAAGTCAGCAACAACACTCACATTCAGTGTTATATATTTGTCATCATAACGAATTTCAAAAGTTGTCATGGCTTTTTGTTCTAAAAGCAATGAACACAGCGTTAGTCACACCATCTCATTGTGCTCCATCCCATTCAGTGCTGGCTTATACAAAATGAAAAGTGCCGGTGAACCTGTGCCTTTGGTGTAAAGACAAAACATCAGCCATTCTGGAATGGCATGGGCTGTGATCTTGGGTTTGCTGAATCCAGTCACTGGCTTTTTTAGCTGCATTTGCACATATCAAGCACATAAGATATCATGTACAGTAACTCTGTCGTATCCAGAAGCCCCAGGACCGGGAGGTTGCTGGATATTCAAATATTCTGGACAATAGAGAGGTCTACCTAGCAATGCATGACACTTAAGAAAAACAAGATTAGACATTAAGAAACAAACAGAAATGTATATAGAACACTTTTTTTTTTAACCAACAGTAGTATTCTCAAGTGTAAACTTATACTGTATTTATTTGCGCTATATTGTACTTATGGAAAATGTAGCTAAAATTTACTTGTGGTTAAAATGCCGGTTATTTGAGAGTTCCGGATGACAGAACACCGGATCTGAAAGCATTTACTGTAACTTTTACGTGGTGTTTTTTTGGGCTAGTAGTGGCACCATAGGATTGGCTGAGGATCGGGGGGAGGTGGCTGAGTACACAGCATCTCTTTTTTACAAAAAAGGCACTGCTTTTACATATGTGAGTGGTCCCATAGGAGTCACTGTGCTCTGCAGGATCAAGGATTTATTGTCTTTCAGTACACAGGGCTTTTATAACATCCAGCAAACTGGTACAGTTTCCTTTAGCAAAGAAGACCCTGTTTTGAGGTCACATGCTGCCTTCTATTACAAATAGAGATAAGCATAATATTTCAAATGAGGTTTTTTGTCCTCCTCTTTCACTTCCACATTTTTCAGTAAAATGGGAAAAAGGCATAAAAGAAGGGCGTCAAACGGGGTGGGGGGGAACCTGAAACTCAGTAAAGTTTTAGAGAAGCAGGCAAACATGTGGAGCAGCATGCTGGCAGTCTCTCTTTAGTGCTACAAGTGAGAGCTAGTGCAAGTGAGAGTGAGCATCTAAACCAGCTGATGGAGCCATCTTTTGATTTAAGTAGTACGGCTTTAAGCAGTTGGCCTGAGAGTATTGGCTTGGTCTGCTGACCTCCATGAGAAGCTGTGATTTGGTGACTGGTGGTTCCTTATATCATACAGAGTTTATCCAAAGGTGAACATTTGAGCACAAAGGACATTTGTTGTGGTGGGAGACAGGAAGGGCAGATGGAGATGTAGTCTGCAGCCTCTATCTAGAGCCATGCAGCTATGTTGTATGGTGGCCAAAGAGCAGGTTGGTATCTTCCAAGTGGCTCTTCCTGCTCCTATGCAGATTCACAGGTGGTAGTGGTAAGGTTTATGGTTGCCATGGTGACTATTATAGCCCTTCATACACAGCCATTGACCAATTCACCAAGGCCAAGCCTACTCACTTGCCCTTGGTACAGACCAGGTTTAAAACAGTGCAACTGAGGGTGAAGGGCATAGTCTGTGCTGCCTCTGCCCCCAGGTCTTCCCTTGTTCAAAGGTCCGTAGGCCTCAGAGCTTCAGACAACAGTAATGGTACCTGCATGCAGGGCTGCAATGCCACTCAAATTTGGCCTGCCTGTTGATATGAGGTGCCGCTGGGTCAAATGGCATTGGCAACCAGCAAAGAGAAAAGCTGTTCCTGTAAGCAGAGCACAGAGGAATCCGCCAAGAATCTGACTCTTGCCTGCTGGCAGCACTGGCTCAAGTGCTGTGTGAGGGAGAGAGGGCGAGACTCCCCAGCCACAAGCAATCCAAGATCCCCCTGGGATGAAGGGTGGGGGAAGACAAGTGGGAATCACCAGCTCATGGTATTTGTGTCAAAGGCCCTTTCATTTTATCTAAGAATTACAGGGAAATGTTAGTGATGGCGCATGGCCTGAGTAACTCAGGAGTTCCACACGGCCTTGAGGCAGGGAACCTCTCCGCATCCCTGCCCACAGCCAGTGGCCATGACTGCAGCACTGTGTGCTCCAAACTGAGCCTCGTCCTCCTTATTGACCAGTCAACCCCACACTGTAAACCCCTCTGGACCTGTGCTCTGCTGCACACAGTATTAGATTTTTAAGCACTTCTCAGGGGCTCTCAATCCTACCCTCCCCCTACATGCAGCAGAACTGCATTGGTTCCTCACGGCCAGGGTCCTCCTACTAAACCCCAAATGGAAATCTCATCATGATTGGACATGCTGCTATTTTGGGGAGGTCGGAAGAATTTCATCTCACAAGTGGTGTTTGCTGGAGCTTTCAGTTTTCAATGGTCACACCATTAACAAGGCTGCTCATTAACTGGTCAATGCTTGCCTTTTATGTCAGTTCTTCTTGTCTCTCTCTCTCTCTCTAAGAAATGTGCATCTGTCGCTCTGCTTGTCTGTCCTTCAGTGAGTCCATTTGTTCAAGAGCTCCTCCTAAATGGCAGGAGCAAGGACCACCAAATTTGGTCTGCCACTTCCTCGTGGCATAACTTAAAGCAAGGTCAAGGTTTGGTTGTGCCAGGGCAATGGGATGCGTGTGGACTGCGACTGTTTCCTATCAAACAGAAAGGGAGAGGTCTGAAACTAGGGCAGTTTTATTCACCAGTGACCGGGTCAGCAAGTGGCTCAGGCCCTGCCACCCAGTTTCTCCTGGGAAACAGCTGCCAGCTACCCTGTGACCAAAAGCTGCCACAGGGAGCACTGACACAAAGCCTGAATGGCCCCCTGCCAGCCCTGCAGAACACCAGTGGGAGGACTGCATGGCCCCTGACAGTGGGCAGACTGTGTGGCCCCTCCTTGCCCCTGTGTCAGCCCCTGGAAGAATCTAGAGGATGGGGCATGCAGCCTCCTTGCCCTGGACTGCCCTAGGCCCAGACAGTGACAGGTTAGTCTCCTAGTTGTTGCATAAAGGGAAAGACTGTATATAATGAAGACATTTGTGCAATAATTTGGCTTCTTAAAAAGCCCAACCCTGGCAATTCATCTTTTACAGCGTTAATAAACCCAAAATTGCAGAATTATTTTCAGTAGAAGCAGCTAAAATATCCTGTAAAAGCTGACTGTAAGCTGAAGACAAAACCTTACGTGGTGCAATTTGTGCAGGGCGAGTAGACTTTTGTGGTTAAGCCACAGGAATGGAACTCAGGAGATGAGAGTTCATGCCACCTTCTCAGTGCTTCATGTCACTGTTTATACAATGGCAATATTGCTGACCTTTCTCCCACACTTTGTCAGTCTTGTCTAATTCAATCGTCAGCTCTTTGGGGGAAGAACTGGTGTTTTTCACTGTGTTTGTACAGCGTCTAACACAGTGGGGCCCTGACCTGAGCTGGAATACAAAATATAATATATCTAACCCATCGGATGACATATACATTTTTAAGTACCACCATTTTTAATGGTGAGAGAAAGTACGGTGCATGCAGCGAATTAATTTACAATTAATTACACAAACACTAGTGACATGCACAAGCAAAATCCTATTACACAAAAAGACTGCAGAAACCCGAACAAGTGTCCTACCTCTTTTTTGTAATACAAGAGTCAGATTGGTCACCTTAGGGAAGCCAGACATCAGTAGTGCTTCACTGTTATGTACACTTTGGCAGAAAATTTCCATTTGCTGGCCAACGTAACGAGAGAGAACTGTGTACATGACTGATGTTTGTCCAGCCATAATTTGCACATGTCTCTCTTGAGTGGAATTCAATCTTTGAAGGGACACAGCCATCTGATGAAAGACATGTATATGTACTGAAAACAGACAGTCAAAACTAATTTCCTAGCCTGTTTCTTTTCAGAGGCCATAGAAGGAAAAGACACTTTTATCTACAACTATTACTGAACTCTATCCATCAATAGCGTGGTGCTTTAACCATTCATTCATTATCTATGAATGTTTCTAGTATGAAATATATCTGTACAAATGAACTGCAATTTAGCTAAAGCTTAATCAATCCATGTCACATATTGCCTACTTTACACCTTATCCCATAAAAAATGAAAACATATCCCAGATCACACAATAAACATGTGCATAGTTTAGAAGACAGGGGGATTTTTCTCTTAATTCCATGAGAGCTAGTGTCTGTAAAGGCAGAGTCCCACATTTCAGCACTCGTCCCAACTTTTCCTTAAAAAAGGTGAAACTGCCATATCTTCTGTCTCCTGGCATCAGTACTGATGGCTCCTGTTGCTGGCCAGGTCGCTCCTCGTTAGCTGCTTGTTCATTAAAATAATGGGAACTGTGTCTCACTGAGCAATGCAATGCTCTGAAAATCTATTCCTTCAGAACTCGCAACTGCATTTTAAATGCCTTATCACCCAATGATCAAAATGGATCGGGTCGTTCACAAATCAGCAAGTTCATCCTTAAAACTCATATTTTGGCCTTACTTAGATAGTAATTTTGGGGAGGGGGCAGATAACACGTTCATGTTCTATGACTGCATGGTGCCTAGCAGAGCAGGGTTCTAGTCCATGACTGGAGCTCCTTGGTGCTACCGTAACACAAATAATAAATAATAATTCAAACTATTTCAAAATGAAAAATACCTGGATAGAAGCTGAAACTCCAAGTTGTGTCAGCCATGGCCAAACGTGCTGGAAATTTCCACTCAAGTCAGTTCGTGACTCAGTCTTTTGGATTTGTCCTCCAAGAACCATCAGGCACGAACCGTAGAGTGTTCTGATACTGAAACTCTGGCTGTCTTTCAGGTCAATGGTAGCCTGTGCACGGTAACAGCAATAATATGAAAAAGGGTGAGTGTACAGAGCTTGTTAGTCAGGGTTCCTATTTCAGTTCAGGATAAAGTGTGAAAAGAGACATCCCAGGAGCTTGAGCGCCATTGGTCACATGGCACTTTTAGAAAGGGGAAGTTAACTTTGGCGCTTAGCATGAAGTTCCAGTTGGGTTACCTCAGTGTTTCCAGCCTCTGCTGTCTCCAGACAATTTGCTTCTCCTCTTCTTGTTTTCCTGATCACTACTGTTAAACATGCAGGGCAGCTGCCCCAGCCCCCACACTTTTGTGGGCCCTGCAGCAGCCACCTCAGTCTTCCTCTGGACAGGAGGGATCTGGGAGTTTCCAGGGCCTGGTGTGGTGTGGCAGCTGGGGTTGCCCTTCCCCCGCCACTCACCACAATGGCGAGAGCCAGAGCGGCCCAGCAGCCTGCTCTGCTCTGCCTGACCACCCTGTCCCAGCTGGCAAGTGCAGGGAGAGGGCAGTGGCAACCCCTGCTGCCACACCACAGCAGGCCCTGTACTCTTCCAGCTCATGTTGCTTAGGAGGGAGGCAAGGGGTGGGGCAGGGCATGATGCTGGAGCAGGGAAGGGACTTGCAGGAAGGAGTGGAGGTGTAGAGCACAGGCAGGGCAGGGGGATGCTTATCTCAGGCTCGCTGCCCCTCCCCCCTCCCCGCTAAGGATGGTGCTGCATACAGTGCCCTATTAAAATGCACGAGCTCTGTTTTCTCTCAGGAGGAATTCAAGGTGGCGTTGATGTTGATTTATAAAATCCCCAGCTGATTTCAGTTCCTGTTACTTGACAATAAGAAAATACAGCTCACGCACCCTCAGTCTTAGTCACTGATGGCCCAGGACCCTTGGCTTTGGAATTCATTTTCTTGGTGGCTCTGTTCAATTCCCTTGTTCCTTTCAGATTAATTAACAGAATCAGCACTGAGGTTTTCCCACACATCTGTGTGTTGTTTTGCAAATGTCTGTGTGTGTTCCAAGAGAACTACTGTAGGAAAGAATTTTTTAAAAATAAAGAAATTTCTCCCATAGTTTCAATTGCATCATCTGTTGTCTCTTCCCATCCTACAAAGCTGTGTTGCTATATGCGATTGAAAAAGTTGTGATGTTTCAACTCAGAGGGGGCCTGAATTTAATGATGGATCCATGTATAACGTGCGGTGCGCTTTGGGGGGGAAAGGCATTATGTATATGTAAGATTGCTAACTAGAAGCATAGTATCAGAGCAAGGCCAGGATAGCAATTGAAATTACGGGGTATTAATCAGCACAGCATGATTTTTTAATGCAGGTAAGCATAAGGTGTGATGTTTACAAACAGAAAATTAAATTCTATTTTCCAGAGACTTAGCACTTTATAAATGAACAGCATACCTTTCATTTGTCTGTCTAGGTTAAAAAGTTCATAGTAGCACATAAACTTTTATTGGGTGTCCGTGGTGACTGACCTACTATTGAGAGGAAACAATAAACTGTTTTCAGCTTCTACTTCTCACCCCATAAATAGGATGTGTGGTTCTCCGCTTGCCTGGCAAGACCCCTAATAGAACCTGATGTTCTGTTAATAAATGTCAAGCTTCAAAGCCGCATTTCGCACATATTTTTGCAGCACCTCCTCCTCCCTTCTAAGCCACTTCCTTTAAGAGAAGCAGTTTAGAGATATTTTCAAAGCCCCAAAATTTCTTCATACCTTGATAATTTAACCCAGAGTAGGTTTCACCATATTCTTGTCCAATGAAGCTGTGCTGTTAATCATTGGATGATACCATTTCATGGGCCTCATCTCACAAAAATTCTCCAATGTTTAATTTAATTAGACTACATATCACTGGCAGAGAAGAGTCCAAAACCATATGAATAAAATACTGCCATTGTCTGTACATTGCTGAAGTGGCTCACTGCATGTGGGAAGTAGGCTTATTTAGTCTGCAGGACAGAACACCGAGAGATTTGACAGCAGCCTTCAACCTCCTGAGGGGGCTTGTAAAGAGGAGGGAAAGGGGCTGCTCTCAGTGATGGCAGATGACAGAAGAAGGAGCAGTGGAGTCAAGTTGCAGTGGGGGAGGCCTACAGTGAATATTAAGAAAAATTACTTCACCAGCAGGGTGGTGAAGCACTGGAATGGATTGCCTGGGGAGGTGGTGGAATCTCCACCCTGAGAGGTTTTTAGGGCCTGGTTTCACAAAGCTATAGCTGGAGTTGCTCCTGCATCGAGCAGGGGTTTGAACTAGATCTGAGGATTACAGTGGATCACAAATTGTGATGCAGTGGCAAAAAAATCCAACGTTGTTCTAGGGTGTAAAACACAGAAGGAAATTGTCCTGCTTTGCTCAGCATTGGAGAGGCCTCAGGTGGAGCCACACCCTGAGCAGCTGGGCAGCTCCTAAGCTAGCTGCTCCTTTGCCTCCTGTGAAAAGTATATTGATCCAGCCTATTCCCTTGGATTTTCCCCTTCCCTTCCTGGGCAGCAAGGTCAGCTCCTGGGCCTCCCTTTGTGAGATCTGGAAACCAGGAGCAGAGGCCCAGAGTTGCAGGATCAGCAGTAGCATTGCCAACACGCCAGGATTGGCCTGGAGTCTCCAGGAAGTAAAGATTACTCTTTAAAGATTGTGTCATGGGATGAAATCTCAAGGAATACATCCAACCAAAAGTGGCAACCCTAAGCAGCAGTGGCGCTCTAAAGAAAGGATAGGGCCAGCCTAAATTAATTGTCTTTGGGTTAAGAGGTAGGAGTGAGGCAACCTACATTGACTGCACTGGAGACAGCCTGAGATCACCTTGAAAACCTCAAGTATCAGAGGGGTAGCCGTGTTAATCTGGATCTGTAGCAGCAATGAAGGGTCCTGTGGCACCTTATAGACTAACAGAAAAGTTTAGAGCATGAGCTTTCGTGAGTTAACTCACTTCTTCATCAGACCAGCATCTGAAGAACTGAGTTAACTCACGAAAGCTCATGCAATAAACTTTTCTGTTAGTCTATAAGGTGCCACAGGACCCTTCATTCTTGAAAACCTCAAGACACAAGAATCCTAGATTATTTACTTCATATGGTGAGAAAGCAACAGCTTTATAATCTGCCCATCATGGCATGACACACAAAATCCAAGGTTCAGCCATTTTTCACAGACACCTGGCTTGTCAAATGCTGACAGGTTTGAAGCTTGTGAAGTGTTTTGTATGCAGAATACAAATGCCTTAGTTCATTACTTGTCACAACTGGTACAACAAATAGTTAAAACTTTGTGATCATTGCTGGGATTACAATGTGTGCTCATGAGATAGTGGCCAAGTATGGGAAAAGGCAAAAAGTTACCAGTGTTGTCAGATTAAGAAACCAAAATGCTGAGAATAATCAATCCATGCTATCTGCACCTCCTATGTAACATTCGCACTGGGGCCTATTTGTTTGTGGTACCAAATTGCTAGTCACGCTAATTTAAATTTGCTGATCAGGGATGCTAAATAAAGCTGTATTGTACAGCTGCTTTGAGATCTCCAGTGCAATGGTATCTGCCATATAGGATAACACAGCAATGAAAACATGAGAAGGAGTCAACAAGATTAGTACATCAAGATGGTGTTTTATTCTCTCATGTTCTATCAATAGCAAGTCCTATTTTTCTTTCATCTGTAGTACATGCCTCTCATGAATGACTGCATGTAAAGACTTAAACCTAGAGAGAGTGGGTTCTCTGTGGGACATAACCAGGTGAGAGAGGGAGCATTTGAACTGAAACAATTGCAGGCTGAGAGTGTCTTTGTTCTATGGCTGGAGCAGGGACAGACCTGCAGCAGGCTGAATGAATCCAGTAAATATCCTGGCCGCAGCATAATCAGAGCATAGATATGTAACGAGAAGGGAACTGTTTAGTCAGACGTGATCATGTTATGTTTATTTTGGGTTTGGTGTAGGACTTCTAGGCTGGTTGATGTATTTCCCCTGTATGCTGTAACTTCTAAGCTGCATCCCCAGGAAGTAATTCTCTGAGCTCCAACCTTTTTTCAGTTGCTTTATAAAACCTAGCAACAAAGTATACATTATATTTTCATCTTTTGTTGGTAAATTACCTTTTAAGGCAATTATTTGCTTCTTGTGTCCTAGGGGAGTGTCTGTGTACATTTATGCCTAGACCAAAAGCTCACCTATCAGATTACATCTTAATTTCATTTTTCATTTAAAGCTATCTCCTAAGGGAGGGGAAAAACTAGGGGTTACCACAGGGAGATATTTGAGTGTGTCTTCCTGGGTTTTAAAGGCTTTTTTCTTACTTAGTGGTGGCAGCTACCCCACAGGGCCAGGGAACTGGTCACTTTGGGCAAGTTTTTGTTTTGTTTTGTTTTTAAAGCAGAGCCTATAGTGGCAAGGTATTTGTAAGTTTTTGTGGGCCCCCACCATCTGCTGTCCCAGTGTCAGAGTGGGGTCAGACCTGACAGGGCCACACGCAGTAACATCTACAATCCTCTTTTGTTTGCCATTGCAATTCTGTTGTATGCATGTTGCTTCCCTCATAGTCTGGCATGCCACCATTGTTACCATACAAATCAAAGAACCATAGAATAGGGCTTCATAGGGCTGGAAGGGACCTCAGGAGGTCATATAGTCCAAGTCCCTGCCTAAAGCAGGATCAAAACCAACTAAATCATCAACATACCTGTAATTCAACCCTGTCTTCTATTCTCATTGCCTTCAATGTCTCTATGTTATGTGTGAGTTTGTAGTTAATAGTCACATGGTCCAGCTTCCGAATAAAGTTCAGTTCTTCTGTAATCTGTTTTATGAGCACATAATATGTTCTCACTTTATAGACTACATATGGACCAATCATGACTATCATTTCTACTGCATTAAGGAAAACACTTTATAATAGATAACATGACATTTGTATAGGTAATAAATACAAAGCAAGTTTTGTCAGACTTACTCTTTTTGTAAAAACTGAAGGGAGTACAAAAACAGTATCACACACAGACTTTAAAAAATGAAGTTTTGCTACCCCTTTGGAGATGGGCATCACGCACTGTGGATGAATTTTTGGTCAAAAAATCAAACACAATGTTAGGAATCATTAAAAAGGGAGAGGGAGAATAAGACAGAGGATATCTTATTGTCTCTATATAAATCCATGGTACTTCCACATCTTAAATACTGCACCCAGATGTGGTCGCTTCATCTCAAAAAAAGATATATTGGCACTGGAAAAAGTTCAGAAAAGGGCAACAAAATGATTAGAGGTTTGGAAAGGGGGCTCGATGAAGAGAGATTAAAATGACAGGGACCGTTCAGCTGAGAAGAGAGGAGACTAAGGGAGTGGGGTATGACAGAGGTCTATAAAATCATGACAGGTATGGAAAAAGTGCATATGGAAAAGTTATTTATTTGTTCCCATAAGAACTAGGAGTTACCAAATGAAATTAGTGGGTAGCAGGTATAAAATTAACACAAGGAAGTTTTTCTTTATGTAGTGCACAGTAGGCCTGTGGAACTCATTGTCAGCAGATGTTGTGAAGGCCAAGACTATAACAGAGTTCAAAAAATAACAAGATTAATTCATGGCCATTAGGTCCATCAATGGCTATTAGCCAGTATGTCTGGGAGTGGTTCCCCTGGCCTGTGTTTGTCAGAGGCTGGAAATGGATGACAGGAGGGAGATCACTTGGTGATTACTTGTTCTGCTCACTCCCTCTGAGGCATCTGACATTGGCCATTGTAAGAAGACAGGATACTGGGCTAGAATGACGTTTGGGCTGACCCAGTGTGACTGTTCTTATGAATCACTCCTGACACGAAATGCACTTTTACAAGGGACAGTGAAGTTTGAAAGATTGAAAAAACAAATTGGAGACTGTGTGACCCAGTGGTTAGGTCCAAATTTAGTGCCTATTGAAGTCAATGAGAACCTTTCCATAACTTTAAAGGATATTGGTCTTTAGGCATAATTTAAAGCTCACTGTAGTCAATGGAAAGACTCTCATTGACTAAATGGGCTTTAGATCATGCTTTTAACTAGTGGGGCTGGCAACAGACTTTGCCAGGCCATGGGTAGGAGGGGGAAGAGTGTGTCTCAGCTCCAGGCCACCCAGATGTGGGGGACCTCAAACAGAAGGGGTGGGACTGGGGGCTTGCTACCCCCACCCAGCCCTGAGTGCCACCTGGACTGAGACACATGGGGCTCTAGAAGCTATTTAAAGAACCCAGGACTCCAGCTGTTGTTGCTGCTACACAGTGTCAATGGCAGCTGGGAGCCTTGGGCTATTCTAAATTGCTGGGGCCAAAGGCAGCTGCCCCACTTTGCATCCTGCCCTCCCCCGACCAGGGACTTTGTTAACTAGTCAGACTTTCCATTTAAGAATGTGGATAAATACCCAGGGGAAGTCACAATGGTCTCATGCTGTTTCTGGGTGGGCACGTGTCTGTGGTGCAGTGACTTTCAAGCCTCTTTTACTGTAGCTTGGAAGGCCATGAACAAGCCCACACACAATATGTGCAATCAATTCACTGTATCATCCCCAGTTCTAACACCTGGGCCAAATGAAAAATAAACTTTCACCAAATGTTTGTAATCTTTATGCTGGACAATAGGGATGTGAAGACATTTACCTGTTTGCCATCCACATTAAACTGAATGGACCTTTTATAGAGGTCACCATTTTTTTCTGACGTCACATCCACTAATGTTCTTGCTGGAATGCCAAAGTCAATGGCTCCTTGAATATTATGCGATATTAAAGCATCCAGCTCTTGTTTGTCCTGTTAATACACAAAGTTCCAAATTATGATACCTCCTCTTCACAGTGTGATTTATACACAACTCAGGCTACGTCTACATGTGTATGCTACATCGAAATAGCTTATTTCGATGTAGCGCCATCGAAATAAGCTATTTCAATGAATAACGTCTACACGTCCTTCAGGGCTGGTGCCGTCGACGTTCAATGTTGACATTGGACAGCACCACATCGAAGTAGGCGCTGCGAGGGAGCGTCTACACGCCTAAGCGGCACACATCAAAATAAGGGTGCCAGGAACAGCTGCAGACAGGGTCGCAGGGCAGACTAGCACTTCCAGGGCAACAGCTAGCCGCTCCCTTAAAGGGCCCCTCCCAGACACACGCAGCCTGCACAGCACGTGGTCTGCAGAGCCATAGGCATGCACACCTCGGCGAAGCAGTTATGGACCCCCAGCAGCAGCAGCAGCAGCAGCAGCAGCAGCAGCAGCAGCAGCAGCAGCAGCCAGAGGTCCACGCAGCCGCCCCTGCAGGAGCAGTGCTCGCCCTGCTCGATGCCATGCAGGAGGCAGCTGATCACCTTTTCTTTGTGGAAGAGGAGCTGCCCCCAGGGGAGGAGGAAGCAACCCCAGACCCTGCTGCCCCCCGCCCCCCCCCACCGCTGCACACGCCGCCGGCTGTGGAGCTACTCCACGAGCACCGACTGGTGGGAGCGGCTGGTGCTCGGTGAGTGGGATGATGACCGCTGGCTCCAGAACTTTCATATGAGCCAGCAGACATTTCTGGAGCTCTGCCAGTGGCTCACTCCCGTGCTGAGGCACCAGGACACCGCCATGCGGTGTGCCCTCAGCGTGGAGAAACGGGTCAGCACCGCTGTCTGGAAGCTGGCCACTCCAGACAGCTACCGATCCGTGGGGCAGCAGTTTGGTATCGGCAAGGCCACCGTCGGGGCTGTCCTCATGGAGGTAAGAGGACCCACTGGGAGGGGGAGGCAGCCCTGGGAGGGGAATGGAGGGGAGGGGAGCCCTGGGGGTGGAGGGCCAGACACACCCTGCACACCCCTCATTGGTGCTCTCCCATGTCCTTCCCCTGCAGGTCGTCCGCGCCATCAACGCCCTGCTCCTCCACACGCTCGTGCAGCTCGGGGACCCAGATGCCACCATCGCGGGGTTTGCCACCCTGGGCTTCCCAAAGTGCTTCGGGGCTCTGGATGGGACCCATATCCCCATCTGTGCCCCGGAGCACAGTGGAGGACACTTCTTGAACAGGAAGGGCTACCACTCAGTGGGCCTCCAGGCCTTGGTGGACAGCCGGGGCCGCTTCCTGAACGTTTATGTTGGCTGGCCTGGCAGCACCCACGATGCCCAGGTATTCCGGAACTCGGGCCTGTGCCGCCGGCTGGAGGAGGGGACCTACATCCCCCAGCGGGAGATCCCTGTGGGGGACACCACCATGCCCCTCTGTGTCATTGCAGACGCGGCGTACCACCTACGGCCCTGGCTCATGCACCCTTACACGGGCCATCTGTCAGCCAGCCAGGAGCGCTTCAACATGCGCCTGAACCACGTGCGCCAGGTGGTTGAGCGCACATCTGGCCACCTCAAAGGGCGCTGGAGGTGTCTCCTTATCCGCCTTGATGTGGGCCCCACCAACATCCCCCAGATTGTAGGCATGTGCAGCGCCCTCCACAACCTGGTGGAGAGCAAGGGGGAGGCATTCTTTCAGGGCTGGGCTGTGGAGGCTGGCCAGGCTGACGTGCAGCCACCCGCTGCCCCCAGTCGCCAGGTGGACCCCGAGGGGATCCGGGTCAGGGAGGCCCTGCGGTCCCATTTCGACCAGGCCATGGGTTAAATGCTGGCAGGCCCCCCACTGCACCCCCCCATCCTCCACAACACTCCCTGCCCCTACGCACACACCACAGAGCACCCAAGAGCACCCCCCCCGACTTTTCTTGCAAATAAAAATAGACCTGTTGTTCGTGAAACCACAAAACGTTGAATTCTTATTATTATATTATTACAACAAATGTAAATATTATATATTTTATGGATAACCAAAAAACAGTGGAACACAAGGAAGGGGAGAACTATTTACATGGGGGGGCAAGTATCATAACATAACAGGGGTCTAATACAAACTATATACAACACAAGTAAAAGGGGATATGTACAAAGGGGGGGGCATGTCCTGGGCCCTGCACCCCCTAATGTCCAGCACTGGGGGTGGGCGGCCGCGACCCTCGCCTTGGCCTCAGCCCTGGCTGGGGCTGGCTGGGGGCCGGGAGGACCGGAAGATATGGTCGGCGGGTGTCAGCAGGCCCCAGGTCCCCCTCAGCAGATGGCCCCTCGGTGGCAGACGGCGGTGGGACAGCGGGTGGAGCGGCGGGTGGAGCAGGCAGGGCGGGCAGAGCGGCGGCCGGCACAGCATGGGGGGCCAGGTAGTCCTCGATGCGCTCAAATGTGTGCATAAAGGCCCCCCACGCCTCCCGGTGCCAGGCCAGCGCCCGCTCCTGCAGATGGAGCCACCACTCCTCCACCCGCAGGTGCTGCTCTGCGACCTCCAGCTACCGCTGGAGGATCGCCAGCAGCTGGGGGTCCGTCGCCGTCCAGGGGTGGTGCTGGGTCCGCCGTCGTCCCCGCCCTGGGGCTGGTCGGTGCTCCGCCGAGGGGCTGGCCTGCAGTGATGGCCCTGGTGGGCTCTCCAGGACCACTGACACCTCACCAGTGGTCTCTGGGCCCTCCGATGGTGCAGCTGTGGAACACGGGGGGGAAGAAGAGTGGAGACAGCCGTTAGTGTGGGCCCCGAGCCATGGCCCTTGTCCCCCCACCCCTCTGCTGGTTCCCCATCCCCGTCCCTGGGAGATGCTGCTGATGATGATGGGTGTCCCACCCCTCCTCCCGGGGGACCCTAGGTTCCGCTCCCCCCATCCCCAGGGATGGGGCATGGCACTGTCCTGCTGGGGGGCAGGGGCTGATGTACTCTTCTGAGGGATATGCCACTGCTGTCCTTGGGGCCATGGTCATCTGGGCATGTGGAGGGCCCTGGTCATGTCTGTCGTCCCCGCCCCTCAACCCCGGCGCTGTGCACCGGGGGGGTACATACCTGATGGTCCGCTCCCATGGTCGGGGGACACCCTCTGGGCGAACGCCCTGCTGGAGCTCTGGGACGGCAGGAGTATTTGGAGCCCCCCGTTGCTGGAGGAGGATTCTCCCTCCTCCTCCTCCGGCATCCCGGGGTGGGATACTGGGGGGGCCCCTAGGGTGCGGGGCTTGCCTCTGGGACAGACTCTGCCTCCGGGGCCTGCTGGGGCTCGTCAGCCGAGGTGTCAAGAATGGCCAGCGGGGAGGAGGTGTGCCAGGGGCCCAGGATTTCCCTGAGCTCCCTGTAAAAGGGGAAAGTGATGGGGGCGGCCCCAGATTGGCTGGCTGCATCCCGGGCCCGGGCGTAACACTGCCGCAGCTCCTTGACCACACTCCTGACATGGTCAGGAGTGCGGGCAGGGTGACCCTGGGCGGCCAGGCCCTCGACCAGCTGAGCAAACGCATCCGCGTTCCACCTCTTGCTCCCCATTACCTGGAGCACCTCCTCCTCGCTCCAGAGCCCCAGCAGGTCCCAGAGCTCGGCCTCCATCCAGGAGGGGCCCCACTGCCTCTTCCCTGGCTGGCTGCCGGCCTGGGAGCCCTGGCTCCCCTTGGGTGGGGTGCCCTGGGGGCGCTTAGGGGGCTGGTGGGCGGCCATTGCTGCGGGGATGGTGGACTGCGGCTGCAGAGGAGTGTGCAGGCTGGCCGCGTGGCTGTGCTGCCGCCTCCACACTCTCTCAGCTTCCTGCACAGGAAGGCAGGGGGCGGGAAGCTTTAAGGGGCTGCTGCATGAGGCGACCATCGAGCTCAGGGGATGGAGAGAGCGTCTCTCAACCCCTCAGCTGATGGCCGCCATGGCAGACCCTGCTATTTCGATGTTGCAGGACGCGGATCGGCTATACATGCCCTACTTCGATGTTCAACGTCGAAGTAGGGCACTATTCCCATCTCCTCATGAGGATAGCGACTTCGACGTCTCGCCGCCTTACGTCGATGTCAACTTCGAAATAGCGCCTGCCACGTGTAGCCGTGGCGGGCGCTATTTCCAAGTTGGCGCGGCTACTTTGAAGTAGCCGGCACGTGCAGACGCGGCTTCAGAGAACAGCTCAGTGAGCCTAGGCCGCCTCACATGCTGGTGTAAATTAGAAGTAATTGTATTAAAGTCGGTGTCATTATATTATTTATACTCTTCTATTTAGCACTATCTGAAAACAAGAAAAAGCAAGCCATGCAATTGGCAAAAGGAAGGCACACTGTTATCCCCATGATTATACTGTGTCTTTGAAAAAACGAAGAGACAAATAAACTAGCCACCACTCTCTCAAGTTGTACTTTTAAACACAGTGTCCATTTCATTACTCAGAAACCTTTTACCTCTCCTATAATTTGCACTGCTGTAGACTTTTATGATGATTAAATGGTATTACAGTTGGAGGAACTATATTGCACCTAGTCTGAAGTTAGCTCCTGTATTATTGTATTGAGCATCGTATTTACTGTCCAAATATAATACAAATCATAAAAGTACAATATAAAACCAAACAAATCTTCAAGGAAAATAAACAAGTAAGTAAGAAACCCGAGGTGGGCTGTACTATGATATCCACAGCATTTAATTTATTTAATTTATAACATCCAACTGTTTAATGACCTAAATCACATCCTGGACTTTAATGTTGTCTCAAACTATATATTTGTTCATTAGTTAACAATTGTTAAAAGACAAAATTTCAGTTTCCCTACATGTTTTTCCTCATAATAAAATAATAGTTTGCAAAGTGAATCCAATTTCATCCCATGTTCATTCCAATAATCAGCATAAAACTTACGTCAGTGGCTTTTAGTATAAGAAGTGCCTGTAATGTATTTTCATCAATAATGATGACGATTTCTGAATCTAGATTCAGTCGATCTATCAGGATGGAGCCTGATCCATCAATTTTTATTGGTGTTCCGAGATCCTGAAATAATTAAAATAAACATTCCACTCGAAAATGATTTGCCAGAGCACCTTTTATATTTATTTCACTTTTTTCTCCTTAGGAAGTCGCATCTGGCTAGGAGACTAGTAAATCAGATAACGTGATTGTACAGTGCATAGTAAATGTCAGAAACCTTTTATAAATACTAAGGAAAGCATATAAATTGCTTCTTTCTACTACCTATTTTAAAATGTTTGCTTATATTTTAATACGTGGTACTGCATAAATAGGGAACAAGCCTGTCCTGACTATTCAGTGCTGTGCTTTGCATTGCTCTGGGGACATAAAGCAGCCATAAATTCAGTGAAGCCAAGTTTATGGAGATTTTCATCTGGTGCAAAGCAGGCAGAGTGTTCTGGGAAATCTGGCCCTGTTCAGTGATAACAAGTTCCAAAACTTTCCCCCCATACCTCTTCTCCTTTTCATTTGTCTCTGTAAGCACTGTGAACTATGGGATGTAGCTTCATGGCACCAAAATGGAAGCTCACAATATGATTTTCCATAAGGGACCACGCTATCACTTAGTCTAGCTGCCATTTTCACTCTTTGAGTCTGATTCTCTACACTAGAGCACAGGGGTGCAAATGTGGTTTGTGGTTCAGGACAGTAGTGTGCTGCCAAGCCCAAAAGAGCAGGGTTCTGTACTCTCTTCACACTGGTGTGGAAGGCTAATAGTATCAGGGCAAGGAAGAGTCAGGCCTTTGTGGGGCAAGGGGTGTTGGAGGTGGACATTTCTCTTCTCTCCCTTACCCCTTTTTCTTCATTTCCTCAGCCCAGGAGAGGTATCAGTTTGCCCCCATCTGCCTTCTTGTGAGAGCTCTTTCCTTCCTTGGACTATAAGATGGATAGAAAGCTGGCTTGATGGTCAGGCCCAACGGGTAGTGGTCAATGGCTCAATATCTGGATGGCGGTCTCTTTCAAGCAGAGTGCAGCAAGGCTCAGTTCTGGGGCCGGTGTTATTCAACATCTTTATTAATGACCTGGAGGAGGGACTGGACTGCCCCCACAGCAAGTTTGCGGATGACACAAAACTAGGGAGAGAGGTAGATTCCTTGGAGGGTAGAGAGAGAATCCAGAGGGACCTGGATAAATTGGAGGACTGGGCCAAAAGAATCTGATGCAGTTCAATAAGGAGAAGTGTAGAGTCCTGCACCTGGGGCGGAAGAATCGCAAGCATTGTTACAGGCTGGGGACTGACTGGCTCAGCAGCAGTACAATGGAAAGGGACCTAGGGGTTATGGTGGATGAAAGGCTGGATATGAGTAAACAGTGTGCCCTTGTAGCCAAGAAGGCTAACGGCATACTGGGGAGCATTAGGAGGAGCATTTTGAGCAGATCTAGGGAAGTAGTTATTCCTCTTTATTCGGCACTGGTGAGGCCACATCTGGAATATTGTGTCCAGTTTTGGGCCCCCCAGTATAAAAAGGATGTGGATTTGCTGGAGCACGTTCAGCAAAGGGCAACAAAAATGATTAAGGAGATGGAGCACAAGACCTATGAGGATAGGCTGAGGGATTTGGGCTTGTTTAGTTTACAGAAGAGAAGACTTAGAGGTGATTTAATAGCAGCCTTCAACTTCCTGAAGGGGAGCTCTAAAAAGGAGGGTGAGAAACTGTTCTCAGTGGTGTCAGATGGCAGAACAAGGAGTAATGGTCTGAGGTTGAAGAGGGAGAGGTGTACGTTAGATATTAGGAAAAACTACCTCACCAGGCGGGTGGTGAAGCATTGGAATTCATTGCCTAGAGAGGTGGTGGATTCTCCATACCCTTGAGGTTTTTAAGTCCCAGCTGGACAAGGTCCTGGATGGGGTGATTTAGTGGGGGTTGATCCTGCTTGAAGCAGAGGGCTGGACTAGATGACCTCCTGAGGTCCCTTCCAGCCTAGCGATTCTGTGATTCTGAAGCAATGGGATGGGTCTTTACCACTGTAGCCACACAGCACAAAAATCCTCATTTCACCTTCATTTCCTACCTGATTGCTGCAATTCACCATCCACACCCAGTGGGTTGCTGGTCACCAATGCAGCAGATGCTGCAGATAAAGATGGCTATTTAGTGCACGGACATGCCCTTGTGGATGGCAAAGCTGGGCTCCTTGCCCTTCTGAAGTAGGATGGTTTAGAACTAGATCAGGGTTAGGCAAGGTCACTACAATTACATGGATCCTGTGGCGACAAACTCCAACATTAAGAGGTGTGTAGAGCTGTGACTTCTCCTGAAGGCCAAGGGCTAGAATAGTGGCAGGAGACGTGGTATGGAGCTGCAGCAATGGGTTATGGGGTTGAGTCTATCCCCTCTGATTCCCTGCTTAGCTCCCAGGAGAGATTCTATTTACTTTGACTGTGAGTAATGCTGTGGGGTGAATATCACCCAATGTGAAGAGCGTATGTACCATGGGCTTGATTCTGGGTCTAATTAATAGAAAAATTTCCCCTGAATTTAATAGTGTAGGCTTAGGGTTCATATTTCTGGTAGTTGCACCAAATTCCCTCATGTGAAGTTGGCTGGAATCAGAACTGACGGTGTTCTTTAAGTTATTCTGCTTTATTTGTGATATTTTATCAAACATTGAAAAGCAACACACTTTCTCCAAATGAAAAGATGCAGCCTATTTACTAGGATCACTAAATCTGGAGAAGGATACACAACTGCAGTATTACACATGGGTATTTGTGTATACAGGGATGGAACTTCCCACTTTGGAGACAAAAAGGTTATAGCACTTCTTAGGGCATGTCCTCCCTATGGGCCAGATCGATCTGCAATCAATCCAGCAGGGGTCAGTTGATCGTGTCTAGTATAGATGTGATACATTGGCAGCCAGTTGCTCTCCTGTTGACTCCAATAGGCCTCCTCAATGAGAAGCCCAGAAGGAATCAACAGGAGAGCGTTATTCACATAGCTGAAATTGTGTAATAGATCGATCTCCTGCGGTAGTGTAGATCAGTTTTTAGACACCCTTAGACAATGATAAACTGTGGTAGAGAAGATATAATTCTTTAGGGTTACATATCTGCTCAAATTAACTTGCTCCAAGTAATTGCAACACTGTGAAGTTTCTATAGAATGACCGTCCCTTGAGCAGTGATTAATCACAAAACAAATACAAACATATTGCATTTATTGACTAATAAGCTACATGTGAGTGTAGCAGGATAGGGCCCACACACAGCATATGGCTGCAATAAATCTGGACAGATTTAGGGTTTTACCTGTGAATGACACAGATGAAGAATACTCACTAAAATTAAATACAAATAAATCAAGTGGCAGGTACGTATGGAGTATTTGCTCCCTGATTCTTTTCTGGTCTGACAGCCACAGCACTTTTATTTGTTTATCTTGCTAGAAATGCATCTACACTCAAAATAAGAGCTAGATGAATTCACAGAGGTTAGCTCCAACAATGGCTATTAGCCAGCATGGATAGGAATGGTGTCCCTGGCCTCTGTTTGTCAGAAGCTGGAAATGGATGAAAGGAGAGGGATCTTTCAATGACTACCTGTCCTGTTCACTCCCTCTGGGGCATCTGGCATTGGCCTCTGCCAAAAGACAGGATACGGGGCTAGACGGACCATTGGTCTGAGTGGGCATGGCTGTTTTTATGTTCTTATGCTCAGAAACATAAGAACAGTTGGTCGATAACAGAAAATTGTATGTGAGATACCATGATATTTTCATGTACTCAGACATGAAAGTAACTAGAGTTCCTTGGAATCTTTTCCGTGAAAGAATTTTTTGTGGAAAGATGGCTTGGTTTAAAACATCAAACTAAGAAAGGTCCCTACAGGTTTAAGTTTGTGAATTTTTGTTACATTAACATTTTCTAAATTTTTGTATAATAAAGTCCTGGCTTTGCTCTCATTGACATCATTAGCAAATGCTCCATTAACTGTAATGTAAACCACGCTGACCCCTATGTTAGACCTGCTGCGGCAGTAGAGCAAGAGCAGCTATCTTACTTCATCCCTTCTATGACAGGAAGTACCTGCATTGCTTTGCATTTGTTCTCCGTAAGTATTTTCCATTGAAGTTTGTTTTCTAGTTGAAGGTCCCCGTTGGCTTCAAGTTCACAAAGACCTGATTTCAATTCTATATGAACTCCATATTTTAAATCCTTTTCTGCCACAATGGACAACTTGTTTTCTCCTGGTATTTTCTTCAGCTGAGGCAGTTTATGCCTGAATTCAATGTTCACTGTGGCCTTTGGCTGGCACTCCGTTCTCACTTTCAGATGAGCGGACTTGCCATCAGCTTTGAGGGTACAGAGAAGCTTTGCTTGGCAGCCGTCCCTCTGAATAGATCCAATAAGCTGTGACTGGGCCGGGATGTTGAGATCCTACCAAGAGACAAATATCCACCTTAACACTAGTTTTCTTTTTTCCCCCTTGGCTCATGAGATGTGAGATGGTCACACTAAAATACTCAGAGACGAAGCCTGAAGTCTTTATCTAGACACTCACTCAGGCAAAGTTGTCACTGCAACTGGCAAAGTAGGAGTTTTGTCTGAGAAAAGACTGAGAAAGAACTTTGGGATCTGGCTCTAGAATGTACAACTTCTTTATTAGATAGTATAAAGTCTCCAAATTAAAAAAACTCAAACTTCCTCAGTCCTCTATCTAGGAAAATCTGTTGACCTTCCTTTGGTTAATTCAGACCAGAATCATTCCAAATTTTGAGAATACACTAATCTGCCTAAAATCAGGCACCAGAAGTTCTTGCAAGTGGCATTGTATGCAGTCTGAAAAATGGAAAAACAATTTAGCAAAACCAGTTGAACTTCTAAGGCCACTTTAGCATGGTTTTCAGAGTTCAAATGGTTTTTTTTTTCAAAAATTTTCAGAAAACATGTTTTAAAATTTGGAACCTTGAATTCAGTTTTTCTTTTTTCTGCTTCTGAAGGTAACACAATGAATGGTATCAATTATATTATCTTTTCCTCTTAATTCTTCATAATTTTTTTATAAGATTACACTGAAAAGTTAGAGTGGGGGATGAAAAATTAGACACAGTCCCCTCCCCCAAGGCCTGGGAATTGTTCTTTCCATTGTATTCAGCAGGGATACTCAGGAAAAAACAAACATTCAAAAATTCTAGTTTCAGTTAAAACCAGAACACTTTTGAAAGAAACAAAATCTGTGACAACCTCCCCTGGAGCCTGGCACTCAAACCTTCACAGAGCGACAACAGACAATAATTTTCCTCCAGTTCTAGTCTGTCGAGGGCACCTGTCAACAACCTGTGCAGTTTCCAGTGCCTCTAGCTGGTGCTGTAGTTGACAAGTTAGATGTGCTGGGAAAGCTGCACAGAGAGGGTAGCACAGCCCATCCAAAGTGTTCTCCAGCTAAATTCCCATTAGTCCTTCACTTTGTTGATCCAGAATCTCTTTTAAAAGCTACCCACTCTACCTGCAGAAGCTGACAGTCCAGTTCCATCTCCAATGACCATTCAGTTTTATTCTGGGTCTGTAAATCTCCTCTTGCCTGGAGTTTACATTCACCAGCCTGTAGCAACAAAATGCCCTCTGTGGTGGATCCTTTAGCAGCAGAAAGTAGAAGGGAGTTTTTGACAGGCAGCCCCAGGTCACTCAGCTGGGGGACTGAGTGCCTTAATATTCCTTGGAAAACATATTTCGGTCCACAGGAGCTCTCTATTTGCACATCAGCTGTTTTGCCATCACACTGGACATTTATTGTTGAGCTAATATTGCAGGTGTTCACAATGAATGAGCCCCAAGTGACCAGAGTCCGAGGAAATCCCACCTTCTGTGGCAGAAGAAAAAGGTTATTTCAAATAAATAAGCCACATATTTTCAGAGTAGCAACTGTCATATTACTCTGATTCTAACTGATTAACGGCATTTCTAGTTACTGGTCCAACAAGCAAGGGGATGGGATGGGATCAGAAAAACTTTTTAACAGTGGAGATGGAAAATTAGGTTTCCAAAATTCTAATCCTTGTGAGAAAGGACATGCGGCATTTTTTGTTTTTAAAAAAAATGGGGTTCTCAAACTGAGATCTGTGACCTCTCAAAGGGTCATGAGGATATTACATGAGAGCTGCAAGCTGTCAGCCTTCACCACCATTCCCCACTTCACCTACAGCATTTATAATAGTATTAAACATAAAAGTGTGTTTTTAATTTATAAGAGGGGAGGTCACACTATGGCCCATTGTGCAAAAGAGGTCACCAATATAAAAGTTGTGAGAACAGTCTAAGAGTAAGAATTATAAAGTTGGGATTAAACATTTTTTGGCAATGACAGTAACATCCATCCTTGTATTACTCTGAATTCCCAACTCTAAAATGTGTTTCTGCAAACACTCTCACTTGCAGCTTCTTACTCCAGATGTAAGAGTGGACAGAGGGCATTAAACATGGGGAATGTAGGTACTTCTCTATGCTCACTCAGAACTGAAACACCATAGGAAAAAAACAATTGGGTAATTACCTGAAGGGTGACACATGTATTCATCAGAGTAACTGTCCATTCTGTGTCTGTTTCATTTTTTGCTGCTCTCACTTCCCCAGCTGCTTTGAAAGTGCACTGTCCAAGGACAATATCCATCAGGCCCTCATACTTGTCTCCTCTGACTGCTGACAGCGTCAGTTGGTTCTCTTTGGCTATACCCACAGACTGAAGCTGGGGCAAGGAATGTTTGAAGCAAATCTCCACACTGTGCTCAAGGCCACAGGTGGCATGGAGGTGCAGGTAGATGATGGTGTCATCAGAAGAAACACATCCAATGCAGCTGGCTGTAGAATTGCCAGTGATCTCTGATCCATTAATTGAAGCTCTTGCTGGAGTCTAAAATAGAGAACTATATGCCAGTTTTGTTACCTTATTATGCTACATATTAGTTTAAAATGGCCCCTTGGAGAAAGAGGGTCTGACTCTGCACCACAATGCACCTGCATGTAAGTGAGGTTAGAATTGTGTTGTATTTGTCTGTTGTGCTCTGTGAGATGCTAGAAAGGGGTAAGAGGGAATGGATCACTTGATTATGGCTTGTTCTGTTTGTTCTGGAGGCTGGTGGGACCAAATCCAGTTTCAGAGGGGTCATGCAGCTTTCTGCCTTAGGTCAGCTGATTCATAGAACCTACATAGTGCTGTCTCCACTCCAGCTGTAGATCTTCAAGTGAAGCCATACAAACATGTGGGACACTGAAATCCAGACAGAGGCACACTCTGGGGTGGGGGAAATGATGGCAGTGTAAATGCCAGCAAAGTTTCATTTACTCCTGTATAGTTTCTTCGTTAACTGATTTTATTTAACTGAACAATGTGGATTTAATTTAGGAGTGACAGTTAATCTCAGTCTGTTAAACCCTGCATTTTAAATTGTGTTAATTCTAATTTAAGTATATTAGATTAATATTATTCATCATGGTTATTTTTGCGTTAGAGTCATGCCACAGATTATTATTAAAATGAGTTTATTCTCGGATGCTTTCAACGCACAGCCTTGAGTGTGTACAAGGGCCAGCCAGGTGGAGATATCACCAATTTTGAATTCCTGTAGAAGTCAGGCACTGCAGCAGAGGGGTGGATAGAAGGTTCTCACTTATCCAGCATTATCACTGGGATACTCAGGATCTCCTTAACGTCAAGAACACTAGGTGCCCAGGCACACAGGTGAGACTAACCCAGGGAAGAAACAGGGGTTACGCTTGAACGTGTATGCAAAACCTCCTGTTAACTCAGACCTATTTCTGAACCTCTAATACTTACTCTGTGGAAGCTAGGCCTTAAAGCAGTACATTGTTGGTGGCAGAGTTCTGGGAACAAAACTTGTACGTCACATAAATGGCTCGTAACCTCTCCACTGCAATGACCAGCAAGTGGTAGATTCTCCATTGCAATTGACTGGCAGGCATATCAGCATAACATAGTAATAAAAATATTAGAAAAGCAGGCTAAATACTGAGCAGATGGTCAAATGAGTAAGTCAACAGATTCCTTATCACGAGAAAGAATATGGAGTTATCTGCCTAAGTTAAGGACTTCTTGTCTGGCTCAAAATGTAGCAGATCAGCTCTAGGGCTACAGCTTGTCTTTAAACTGACTACACTGAGCTAGAACAATTACAGGAGAGAGTGTCCTCCAACAGCAAGCAGAGAACGAAGTTCATTTTAAAAAAAATGAAATTAAAAAAATACTGACAATATTATGAATTTGATTTTGCTACGTGTATGGTCTTTCCTATGTTTAAAATGACAATGACATATTAAATGTAGTTATCACCAGAATAAATGTCAACATTTTTAATGCCACCTGTTGTAACATGGAACACATCTTCAAGTGGTATTGATTGTAAGGTCTATGGGGCAGGGACTGTGTTTGCACAGTTCATACCATATTCTGGCCATTACTGTAAATCTCATCAATGAACAGTAACAACAGCTGGACCCACAAAAACCAAGCCTGCCTCATCTGTACTCTCCAGTATTAGAAGATGAGTTACTAGGCACCTGACTACCTGATAATGATGAAATGTGCTAAGGCATTTTGATGGGGTCAGCCATTGTGTCTTGCTTTCCAAAAAATCTGAAAAGAACAGTGGGATGCTAAATGATGTTCTGTCTTTTCATATTGGTCTTATTTGGGAAGAGAGCTTCTCCTTTTGATGCACTAGCTCTCTTCTTTACAAGATTTTAAACTTGAGAAACAGCACACAAAAGACAGTGAGATATATCACATATACCCCAGAGAAGGGTTTTCCTGCTCACCTGTGCCACTGGTGGGACAACGTTAAACAGTCCTCCCAGGTCATGGTGGAGTGAAAGAGCAATTTCCACAGAATTGCCTGAGCTTTTCTTCTCCATTTCCATCGCAAAGTGTTCCTTCTCCACCCTGGCTGTTACCCCAGCAGTGGTTTTCTTGCTGAAGTTCTGACCAGAAGAGAAACCAAGCTGTGAGGAAAAACCAAACAGCAGCAAAATAGTAGCAGCTGGCAAGCCTGGAGGAGTTACTTCCACAGGCTGGAAATGCAACAATAAAGAGAACTATGCAGAATAATGACCAAAGGGACACTGGGCAGACCTGCTCAGCTTGACTTTGTCGCCAAGATGGAATCTTCATCTCAGGCTAGATCCTGCAAAGTGCACCTCCCTCAGCTCCTTTGGATCCCAAGCTGAGTGGAGAGCACACAGCACCATGAAGGACCAGGTCTCGACAGCTTGGCTGGTTAAAATGATGTTACCTAGCAAGTGACTGAAAGAACACTTGTCTGGCGTCCTTTGGAACAGAGGGCTTTATTAATTGCACCAGTGCTGCTTCCACAGTATCTGAGTACACTGATGACAGGAATGATTGTAGCCTCCCACCATATCTGAGCAGTAGGGAGAGTAGGTGGAGTGATAGCTCAGTGGTTTGAGCATTGGCCTGCTAAACCCAGGGTTGTGCACTCAGCCCTTGAGGGGGCTAGTTAGGGATCTGGGGCAAACAGATTTAAAAACAAATCTGTCAGGGATAGTGATAGGTCCTGCTTTGGGTGCAGGGGACTGGACTCAATGACCTCTGAAGGTCCCATCCAGTTCTATGAGATAGGTAGGTCTCCCTGTATTTTTTATTCTTACTTTTCACCTTATTTTATCTATTTGCATAACAGGGGTTGAAGAGGTTGTGCTTTGCTCACACAGAGGATTGTGTATAATGACAACAAAAAACTAGGAATCAACACAGGAGAAGAGGGAAAACCCATGCTGATGAACAGCTTTGAAGGAAAGAGACATGAAGTTCAGCTCGTCAGTAAAGAAGTCAAAGGGTAATTGTTAAGGTAGGTCACACCAATGTGAGATCCCTTAGTAGTGCTGTGGCTGATGTGCACTCTGACAGCAGCCATCCCTCCTGGCTCTGCCTACTTACTTCACTTTTCTGTACAATCAGCCTTATACAAATGGACCAAGATTTTGTCCTTGTACAATAGGTTACTCACTTAAATCCAGAACTTCACCCACCTTATTTAGTTTAAATCTACTCCAGATTTGAGATGACTGAGGTAAAGCAGGAGTGAGGAACCATTTTTGGTCATGGGCCATTGACTCACAGAAAAATCTGTCAGAGGTCACACACAAGTAAAAAGCTAAGAAAAAAAACTGACTCACTAAAAGCCTCACTTACCAGGTCCCCAGTGAAAAGCAATAAAAAAGTTCACACACTCTTGGGTGCATCTAAACTAGGAACTAACTTCAACGTTAACTTTGAAGTTAGGCACTACATCGACATAGCCAGCAGAGAGTCTACACATATTTCCCTTACTTCAAAGTTACGAAGGGAGCCCAGCTTTGAAGTCCTTACTCCATTCCTGGGAATGGAGTAGTGCCCTATTTCAAAGTTTTAACTTTGAAGTAGGGTGGGTGTAGACACTTCGAAGTAAGCAACTTGGAAGTTATTTTTGTAGTGTAGACACACCTGTTGAGATTCTAGGGCTTTCTGTGAGCCAGCCTCATGCAATAGCCAAGCTTTGGGGATGCCAGCTTGCAGCATGCAGATTTGCTGAGGTCTGGATCAAATTAAATAGGACCAGATCTGCGGGCCAGGGGCTCCTTATCCCAGATGTAAAGTATGACTGAAAGCCATGCAGAAATCCAGAAAGGCCAACAGCGTCTGTGGGCCAGGGGGCAAGGTGAGAGGGGGCCCAGCTACCCACCCCAGAAGGAGCAGGGCGAGGGTGAAAGGTGGGTCTTAGGGCAGTCAGCTCTAGGTCCTCCCCCATGCTTCCTCACAGCCACATGCAGAACGGCAGCATAGTGCTGCCATGGCATTTCAAAGAGGGGTGGAGTTTAGGGCCCCTTTGAAAGGCTGGGCCCTAGGACAACTGCCCCTTCGCCTTCCTCCCATTGGCAGGCCTGCAGAAATCTTTCTTCAATATAGCGGTTAGGAACACACACGAGTAGGAATCTATTCCACTACCACTAAATGGAGTGAAACACAGCATTTGATTAACAGCTCACAGAACAATCTATAATTGTTTCACATGATTCTGTCTGGGACTGAACTAATTACTCTCCTTACCTGGTAATAGCAAGCACCTTCTGCAATATAAGGGATCCCGTGTTTCTTTAGCTTTGTGACGTTGTGTTTCAAACTTGCAGTTAGTTGGGACTTAGGAGAGTCTAAGGACAGTCTCTCAGCTCCAAATACAACAACAATCCTTTCTCTGCCACTCTGTAAGGCTACAGTAACAGTGTGGTTGGCAATAACATGGTCATATATGGCAAGGATGGTGCCATCTGTAGGAAATCCTGTCGGCAGATCCAAGTAAGAAAAAATTATGAACAATGCTGTAAGAAAGCATGCAAGGAATTTTCAGCACTGTTGAGTGGCAATTATCTACACAATTCAATAAGCAAGAAACTGATATTTTCGACCACTTTTTCATAATTATAGCCTCATTTTTCTAATATTACCATAGATCAATGACTTGCAGCTTCTTTTTAAGGGAATAAAAAACCCCTAAAAACAACAAAATCAGACTATTCAAGAGCATAAAGCTAGATGCATCCAACCAGTAGGCAGCTATCAAAACCTACATACCAGATAAGGGTTGGTTTGTTTTCATCCAGCAAATGAATGTTTAGAATATCTCACTTCACAAAGTGGTTCATGCAAAGACAGTGTTTTACAAAAAACCCTTCTGACTTTTCCCAAGGGAAAACATGTACAAAAATGTGGCTTAGAACAATTGATAGACATGTATTAAGCAGAGATGTATATACAAGTTTAAATGGCTCTAATAGATCTTGCATGCATTCTGTTGCATTTTCTTAAGACTCTCAATAAGAACATTGCTGAAATTAAGGTGGAGGTGCAGTAAATTTGGCCCTGGAGTAAGTAAAACCACACTGACTCTATACTGAAGGAATTTGCACCCATTTATGCTGTTTAAATTTGCCTTTACCAAGTTGTGTCACACACACTAATTTGACTTAGATGTAGTTTTCTCGTACCTGCATTTTTTAAAGAGGTGATGTTATGTATGAGAGTTCCAGTGATTTGACCATGTTCCTGATTCATGACATTGGACACATCTACATAGAGAACTTGCCCATCTACCTGGAAGCAGGCTAGACCCCTTTTCATCCCTTTATTGAGCTCCAAGTGTGCTTTTAACTTTGCATCCATCGGGACTGCCTGGCTGCCATTCTGAGTCAATGTGAAAGTGATATTGTGCAGGCTGATATTCCCAAATACATTTCTGTTCCTGAGGTGAAGCCCATACAGTGCCTTGTTGATCATCACACTAATGTTCCCTGTCAGGGACAGACACAGAAAGGGAAATTGACACAAGAGAAGAAAAAATAATCAGATCTGACAACCATGAAGAGTAACCCTTTAATTTAATGTAGACAGGATCTATCCACTGCAATAAATTATTTGGCTCATTCCAGTTAGGGAATCTGCTTAGTGAAAGAGACTGGAATTTGCTAGTGAAATACCTGTTGATGAGAGCACATTACACTATAATGGTGTTTCTTTGGCAATTGCTAATCACAATAGAATCATAGAATCATAGAATACTAGGACTGGAAGGGACCTCGAGAGGCCATCAAGTCCAGCCCCCTGCCCTAATGGCAGGACCAAGTACTGTCTAAACCATCCCTGATAGACATCTATCTAACCTGTTCTTAAATATCTCCAGCGATGGAGATTCCACAACCTCCCTTGGCAATTTATTCCACTGTTTGACCCCCCTGACAGTTAGGAACTTTTTCCTAATGTCCAACCTAAACCTCCCTTGCTGCAGTTTAAGTCCATTGACTCTTGTTCTATCCTCAGAGGCCAAAAAGAACACGTTTTCTCCCTCCTCCTTATGACACCCTTTTAGATACCTGAAAACCGCTATCATGTCTCCCCTCCATCTTCTCTTTTCCAAACTGAACAAGCCCAGTTCTTTCAGCCTTTCTTCAGAGGTCACATTCTCTAGACCTTTAATCATTCTTGTCGCTCTTTTCTGGACCCTCTCTAATTTCTCCACATCTTTCTTGAAGTGCGGTGCTCAGAACTGGACACAATACTCCAGCTGAGGCCTAACCAGCGCAGAGTAGAGCGGAAGAATGACTTTACAACACACCTGTTAATGCATCCCAGAATCATGTTTGCCTTTTTTTGCAACAGCATCACACTGTTGCCTCATATGTATCTTTGTGGTCCACTATAACCCCCTAGATCATTTCTGCTGTAGTCATTCCTAGACAGTCTCTCCCCATTCTGTATGTTTCTTTTTAAAAAGGTGCTTGATATTTAACAGCCAAACTGTGCTTTTTAAAGCCCTGGGCTGAGTAAGATGTATTATTCAATAGAAACTTGAGGAGGGATTGTGACACAGGAAGAACATGGTTCCCCAAAGGCACATTGTACTACTCCAGCACATGGTATGGACAAGACAGTCCCATGTGCATGATCCCTCTCAGTGTTCTGCAGCACACCGAGCACCTCCTCCTCTGCTGCACACCACAGACTCAGCCCAGAAGAGAGGGAGCTATGAACCAACCTCCCAAGGCATGTTCTGCGGAGAGGGTTGAGAAATGTTATTGCTCTCAATGAACAATGGCAATGAAGAGAAACCTGTTCCATTTTCTTCAAAATTTCTTCCAAGTGTTTTGGTTTTATTAACCAAAAACTGAAATTTTGAAATTCTAAAACACTTCATTTTAGGCCTGAAAGAGTTTAAAATGTTCTCAAATGAAAACAAACATTTTCAGTCAAAATAGAAAGGTTTTAATGATTTTTTTTGGCCAATATCCATTTAAAAACAATTTTGATCTCTACCCAGTGACAGCTGTTCACTTTACAAGAAAACCATCACCATAAATATTAAAACTATGCTGTTAAAAGATATTCAGGCCTGGTTGTAAAGGCCAATAGGTTAGGAATTTAGGTATTTTTATCATTTAGCTAGCTATAGAGTTATAAAGACAAAGAAATCAATCGCAAAGAAAAAGCAGCCCCGTAGCATTTTAAAGACTAACAAAATAATTTATTAGATGATGAACTTTCGTGAGGCAGACCCAGTTCTTCAGATCTGGAAAATTCAAAAGCTCATCACCAAGAAAGCTAATAAATTATTTTGTTAGTCTTTCAACTGCTACATGACTGCTGTTTTGTTTTGTGAAGATACAGACGAGCACAGCTATCGCTCTGTGACCAATCATAATCACAGTCTGCCTGTATATGGGCCTTCTCTCACTGTGCAAGTTTGAGGCCGTGTTCATAAGCTAGGCCTTTGGCTAAGCAGCCAAAGGGGATGTCATAAGCGGGAAATCTACAGTCACATCATCCCTCCTCTTTATACCAAATACATAATAATAAATCTCCGTTGATAGCTGACCATTTAACTATTCTCTTACAGCAAAACACATAGCGAGGAAGCACCTTCATGAATGTTGTTCTTGCGCTTGAGAGATCCCTTCAGAGAAAAGAGCTGTGGTACAACTTTCAAGTCACCCATGTTGTGTTGGACTTTCCCATTCAGGGACAGGACAAGACCAGCCCTCTGCTCTTTGGCTCCCGCAAAATCCAGATAAAGCCTGTTCTCATTTAGCTTCAGCTCAGAAGATGCTAGAAGTCTAAGAGGGAAAGAAACAAACACAGGTAGTTGGTGAACTGTTTTATTAATAAAAACTTGTTATCAGGTTTCGATGTTTAACATCATTCCACCTCTTTGCTAATGTAGGGCAAAAACGACCCTCAATCTTTTACAATGGCTGTCTATTGTATATTCTGCACTTATGCTAGACAAGTGTAGAACATGGAAAAAGAAATCCATGAAACAGGTCAGAGAACAAGTTTTCCTTCAGTTTGATTTTGGTGACCAGAAACACACCAAACATACGCAAACTTCTTTATTATTTTCACTTACTTCAAGCAATTTCCACTACTTCTCACTTTAAAAAAAAAAGTCTAGAGGGTACCCTCAACAGGTCAAATTTTAAAGACTGATGGCTGCCCCTATTTATTGACACTCATGTCTGTGCATGCAATAGAACTTACTTGTCATTGGCTGACTGCTTACCACACCCTCACACCCCCTATGGGCATGCACAAGAGACTATGAACACAAAAGTGAACACACCAGCAGAAAGAGTAGCCCAAGTACCTGGATAACTTTTAAAATCTACTGTGGAGTAAATTTGAAAAGTGTGTACTGTATTAACTAGCTAGTTATGCCAATACAGCAGGGTTCAGCAACCTTTCCGCGGCAGAGTGCCAACATTTGATGTTTTGACCTCTAGATATGGCCCCAGCACTGGTCACACTTTTTAAAGTCACTAGTAGTGCTACTTATAACAGCTTCACTAAAAAATAAATAAATAAAGCCCATCAGTGACATGCCTGTCAGTTTGATCTACCAGTGTTATGAATAGTGCTGTAAAAATACAGAATTATAATTTGGGCACCAAAGTGGAGGTTTTGGGTGAGCAGGAAGGTGGGCTTGGACCCAGCTCTGTACCAAGAAGGGGCCCTGGCCCTGGATCCACACCAAAAAGGGGGACTGTGGCCCTGGCCCTGTGGCATGGGCTCTGGGCAAAAGGGGGATCTCTGGCCCTGCAATATGTTGGGGGCTCCATGCTTTGGCCTCAGACCATGGCAGGGGCTCCTATTCCAGCCCAGTGCTGCTGGTCCACAGCAGGGCTGTGGCTCTGGCCTGGCCCCGTGCTCTCGCCCGGCCCCGTGCTCTCGCCCCTTCCTGTGCTGCATGGGGGAGGGGAGCAGGGCCAGAGCCCCCACCATGTACCTCTCTACATCAGCTCACATGCTGAGAGTGGCATGTGTGTCGGGCATTGCCAAACCTTGGAAGGTGCACTAACTGTGGAGTGTGAAATTTCCTAAGGGGGTGCACAGTATGATTGGCAGCTGGGTGACAGGCTCATCCATCTAATTAAAAACATTGAAATATGTTACTATTTTTATGTGCGTGTGTGTTCACATTTATATACACGTAGCAAAATGGTTTTTTTTTTATATGAACATAACTGAAATTTCCATCAATTTGGATTACGTTAATCCTGTTGGGGGGCCCCATTAATTGCAGAGATGAAAAGTAGAGCCCCGTGTAAAAAGCTGCTCATCCCTGGCCTAGTGGAGAAAGAATAAAAGGACATTGCAGTGTGTGACGTGCACATCCTGCCTTGGGGCAAGCACAAGAACGTATACTCCAAGTAGTAATTTTACAAAATTTTTCTTTCCCTGCCAAAATGTGTTAAATACAATACCTGAATTTTTGTAAAAATTCAAAACCTCCTTCAGGGATCGTTGGACATTTGTGAAATTTGAAAAAAATGCTGGAGATGGGAGCGGTGCTGCTGCTGCTGCCAGGGGCCCTCTAGAACAGCAGTCCTCAACCTCTGGATGCCAGGGTCCAGTTTGCTGCTAAACTGTGTCAGAGAGATCGCAGCAACTGGCACCTGTCCAGGGATTAATTCTAGGGCTTGGAGCTGGACAGGCTGGAGTGCTATTTCCACACCTGATCATGGAAGTCCTTCACAGAACTTTCCTGATATTGGGTAGTAATGATGCTTCTCCCCACCCCCAGAAAAGTGGCAAATATCAATTCTGCTTCATCTGACAGAGGAAAAATGAGAAAAACAACTGATGACTGAACTAATTTACTCACAGAGAATCTCGCTAATTTACTCTCCTGTTCTCTGTTTAATCTATGAACACTGATTTAAAGGAAGCAACAAGTAGAGAAAGGATTATAACATTGGTTTAGTGTTTCAAACACTCAAAGGGCAAAACACTTGAGTTGCTACAAGAATGGATGGAACATCATTTTCTCCATGGCTTGTCACAGATGTCAGGATGCTAACTGCCATGCTTAAAACAGAAAGAAACAGGGGAAATAAAAAACCCATAGTTATGAAAGAAAACTTTTCAGCACGTCGTTATGGAAGGTTACTGTTAGCTATTTTCTTTACCTTGCTGGAGATACTTTGCTTGTGAGCTGCAGCTGTACAGACTGTGGTTCTGTCAAAATGGCCTGATGCAAGAGAGCATTCACTCCTACAGTCGTGGTGGTCTTTCTATTCTCCTTGCTCAGATCAACCTCCAGCTCCACTAGATCCTTTCCACTGGAATGAAGGTACAGGGATCCACTGAGACTGTTCTCACCATAACTCTTAACAGCTGCACGGGCCTAAGCACAGGGAGAAATGAGAACAGGACATCTGCTGCATTAGGAAATTCAGCTCACACATGACAAAACAATGGAGTGTCCCATTCAGCAACCCTACTGCTGAGAGCAGTGTACAGACGCAGGGTCTCCGGTATCTCCCATTAGAATCTAACCAACAGAACTAAAAGGAAGGCTGGAGTGATTTCCCTGTCTCTCATGAAGTCATCATCTCTGGCCACTGCTAAATCATTGCCTACAGGTCTCAGAAGAAATATTCAGAGCCACACTTTGTTTTGCGTTTCGCATTTACTGGATAGACATTTTCAATACACTTTCTCACTGAAGGATAGAACAAGATCTTCCTCAACACAACAATTTCAAGTTACACAAGCTGCTCACTGGGCTAGACTAGTAGTGTACTCAGGGCATCTGAGAAAATAAAGATAAGTATTGTCAGTGAGATGCTCTGCATAGCAGTTTGTTTGCCAGGAGCGATCACTTATTTCCTTGGTTGTGTGAAAGCATTTTTGCTTAAATGGGAAAATGAACAGATTCCCTAACCACTCACTCCACTGTTTAGTCACACAATCCTGTTATGAGGGATTTCTTACAGGCTGATGACGAGCCCCAGATCACAATAATGGCAGTGTGTCCAAGGCAGGAGATAATGACTTGATCAGAGATTACATGTAATGGGAGTTATTGCCATGTCAAAACTTTTACATGCTTATGTGTACTTATTGTGCATCTGCTTGTGATTAGAATGAAGCTTCCCTCCCCATTTTTTTTAAATCCCCTTCCCTCATGTTACAGGGAGTTTGGTTTCATTGTTTAATTGTATGATATGATGCTAGCATATTTATTACTGTAAGGAAAAACTTTTTTCAGTATAAGGCATGAGGGCCTTTTGGCAAGGTAAGTACTGCTTTAGAACTGCCATGACTACAACTGACTACACTAACTAATCAGACCAGACGCAAGTGGCTGGCCATATCTCACTGTGCTTGGAGGGTGTAATAATAGGAAGAGAAAATACCATCCGTGACTGCAGTGACTAAAACTAGCTTTTCTGAGCAATCACTAGAGAAGACCTCCCCTTTCCATTGTGTTACATCCCTCAAAGACCCTGCGCCAAGGTAAACTGCACCCAGATCCCTCTGCAGCCTGTTTACACTGTTCTGTCAAGCAGCAGTAAGACCAGAACAAACTGACACCAGGTTCTGACTATGAGGTTAAGTACACCAGATTCTGCTTAAGTTCTGTCAGCTCCTGGTAGCAGAGAAAACAAAAGCAAGAATTTGGGACCTTGGCTCAGATGGTCAAAATACTGCTAGTAAACTGCACAGCCAACCTCAATAGAGATTAGGCAGGGTGTGGGCTACTGACTCAAATGTCTTGGATATGAAGTGATTGTTATTGGTCATTCTACAGCTGACATAGCTGTTAAGTTGTATCATATTGGTTTTGTGGTTAGTTTCCTTAACTAGCAATACAACTGAAAAGTAGTCAAAGGGGGAGAATGAAAAGAGAGATACATACCCCAATTAACCCTTCAATGAAAAGTAGTCTGTACCTGGAAGTTTTGGAGGAATTTTGAATGATATGGATGAGTAAACCGTGAAGAAAATCCAAAATGAGCATTCGATCCATTTAGCTGAGCAATGAACTGTTGGCACAAGACGAGTTACACAGCTGAAATCAAGAATTAGGGTGAAATTCCAGCATATTTTGAGTTTCAGGACAATTTACTCTATTTTTTTCTGAATTTTAGCCATATCCTGCTCACTGTGCACACACACAACATTCAACACCTATTTGTGATATATTGACACAGAAGAGTTAACTTATTCTGGGGTTGCCTGAATTCCCTTCCCAGCCACATGAAAAACATGCTCACCTAATTCTTTTACCCCACATAGGTCAGCTAACATAGGTTTTAGGCAGAGCTTGGATGCTGATTTCACTTGGACACAGTAAAGTGTGTAGAACTTACAGTGTTCATAAGACCAACCATACTGGGTCAGACCAAAGGACCATCTAGCCCAGTATCCTGTCTTCTGACAATGGCCAGATGCCCCAGAGGGAGTGAACAAAAGAGGATCCCTCTCCTGTCATCCATTTCCAGCCTCTGACAAACAGAGGCCAGGGACACCATCCCTACCCATCCTGGCTAATAAGTATCAATGGACCTAATCTTCATGAATTAACTAATTATTATCTGAAACCTGATAAAGTCCTGGACCTCACAACATCCTCTGGGCTCATGAGTTCCAAAGGATGACTGTGCATTGATTGAAGAAAAAAGCTTCCTTTTGTTTATGCTAAACCTTTTACTTATAAATTTCATTTTGTGACCTACTTCTTTTGTTATGGGAACAAGGAAATAACTTTTCCTTATTCACTTTCTCCACACATCACTTTATAGACCTCTGTCACATCCCCTTTAGTCTTCTCTTTAGTCTTTTTTAATCTCTCTTCACCTGAGTTCACCCAAGTACATTCAGTAGTGAAGGCATACACTCAGGGGAGGGAGCCTCTTAGTCCACGTCAAGAGACTCAGGATAGCAGGACTTGTACTAGCACCTAAAAATAGCTGTATAGATTGTGCTTTGATGATGCACCTCAGGCTGGAGCTCAGGCTCTGAAGAGCTCTGTGTGGTTTGATAGCTAGCCACTCTCACCAACAGAATTTGGTCCAGTAAAGGATATTTCCTCATGAGCCTTGTCTCATTAATATCTGGGAACAACTTGTCTAGAACTACACTCTTCTTAACATGGGCCCATCTCTAGTTCAGAGGAGAATAATCACCTTCTTTGCATTGATACTTTTAACTAGCAAATCTTTTCTAGGAGCAAGTTATGTTTAGAATATTGCTGAACACCGGGAAAGTTCTGGAGCTTAGGCGGCAGAGGTGCATTATTTGAGGATAAATTTCTTGTAGCAAGGAATTTAAACTTCTGTAAACCTCTCAGAGTTTGTGATCTCTGAAATAAAATTCCCGCTGTGCACAGCAGTCAAGCCGCAATCTAAGCATAGAACACTATGCTGGCGTTCTAGGTTTCTCCCTCCCCTCCTTGTAAGCTGTTCCCCAGGAATGTATGGTACAGAGTTAAACCAGACCATCCATACAAACTTTTCAGAGTATTAAATTCACTCCTCTGGAAGAAGCCATGTCAAATAAGTCTTCCAGCATTACACCGCTTTTATGTGTGTCCTTGGCAGGAGTGAATTAATAAATAGGAGCCTACAGCACTAGCAACATGCAGGCATGTTACAATAATGCCAGTTCATGCAATGCAACAACAATAACTAGGAACCTGACCTGTGACGAATCATTTCTGTTGATGGTGACTGTTGCATTCACACCATAGTCAAAGACTTCATGTTTGGTTTGTGCAGAAAAGAGTTCTCCACTGAGGGTCACTGCTTGTGGAAACCTGAGCTGTTCAGTAAAACATATTGTGTACATAACATTTATACAAGTTAACTTTCATCATTTTCTATCCAAACTGCAAAGCATGTGTGTGTGTGTGTGTGTGTGTGTGTATAAAAAATTTAGTCATAGATGCATACAATGACCCATTCCCTGTTTGAAAATAAACTCCTAATCATTACAATGAAACAACCCAACAATTAATATTTTAGCCCACCCAGACAAATTAATACCTATTGTTAATTGGTTGTATTGTGGTAACAGCTAAAGAGCTACAGTCATGGACCAGAATCCTCTTGTGCAGTGTGCTGTGTAACCACAGAAAAAAATGTTATCTAGAACTCTCCAACACAAAGCAATGGAATGTACACAGAGATAATTGAATGGCTGCAGGGAAGAGACACAAAGAAGCTGTAACTTGGTGGGGAGGAAGTGATTGCTCTTAGTGAGGAAGTAAGGTGTCAGTGTCAGTGCAAATACCTGGAATGTGTGAGTCATGTCCATATGTAAGAGATGTCGGAAATTCTTCTTGCTGGATTTGTTCTGGTGCTTGCCCAGAAGCCTGAGGATATTCTTCTTATTGACTTTCAGAAATGCTTCAACCTCGCGCTTTGCCTGTGTTCAGATTTGAGTTGTTAGAGTGAGCAAGTCAAGTGGAATATTAGCCTGACCTATTACAAGAAAAATTAACTAATTTTGATACTGAAGATGAAATGACTTGCCCAGTGCCAGGATTTGAACTTCCCACTTCTCAAAGCACATTAAGAAAATAAAATAATAATAATAATAACAATAACGGTAATGTACACAGTACTTGTTCCTGTAACACAGATGAGACTGATCTCATAGCAGTTCATGTTATACTTCAGTTTGTCCACCTACATTCTGGTTGATGGTTGTGCAAACTGGCAAAACTAATCAAACTTCTAACTAAACTGATAGCCCTTAAATTGCATAGACGTACAATGGAGCCTTCTTTATGAATTAACCTGAACATGAAGTTTACTTACACTTTGGTGATTTCTGGTTAAAACACATATTTCTATGGTTTTGGGGAAAATCTTGCTGTTATAAGGATGAGCTAAGCCAATACAAATCTAAAAATGAAGAACAAAAGCCAGATATTTGATTTATATACAGCAAACTCTTCATTTTCTGGGTATGTCTCTATCCAAAGTTACAGGCAAATTCTCACAGCATATATTACTCACATAGGGATGTTCAGCTTGGTAGCCAAGTGTAAAGGTTTGAATTGTCTCTTCCAGACCATTTATCAAAATTTTAGTCTCCAAGAAATAGTGTTTTTGCTTTTTGTCTACAGTAAATGTCTCCTGGAGAAGGAAGCTCTGAGGAACAGGTAGTTTAAATGGATGTCTGGGATAAAACAAAGCAGTAAAGATCATAAGGAAAAATAAGAGAGAAAAAAACCCACAGTTTTTTATCTTCAGCTGATACTTCGAGACTTCTGTTGCAAACACATAAACTGCACCTACCCTACAGTCCCCTTATGAAAGGGGAATGCAAATGAACCACCAATTTACATATCTCACACTTCATTTGCATAAATGCATTTTTTGAATGAGAGTCTTTCGAAAGAAAAACAGCAGTGTAGATAGAAAAAAATTAGGAAGAAGTGTGCTTTAGAAAACGGGATTTTATTTTGAAAGGCCCCCACCTACACTGCTGATTTTCTTTGGAAATACTTTCTTTCAAAATGTGATTATGCAAATAAAGCAAGAGATATGTAAATTGGTGCTTATTTGCCATTTCAATTTGCTTCATTTGAATTCCCCTTTCAAAAGGAGACTGTAGCGTAGATGCAGCTGTATAGTGTCAATTAGTGAACCACAGCAAGCCTACGTGGAAATGTGGAAAATTACTGGCGGAGGGGGAGGTGCAAGAAGGGGAAAGAAATGTTTGAGAATGGTACCTGTATGAACGTGCTAGAATACCGCATATGAGTTGAGTTACATACTTGCTCAGAATATAAGCTCTGGGGGCAGGGACTGTCTTTTTTGTTGGTCCTTTGTTCAGAACCTAATGTAGTGGGTTCCTGATCAATGACCAGGCTCTAGATTAGAGTTTCCCAAAGTGTGGTATATGTATCACCAGTGGTACACAAAAGAACTTCCAGGGATATGGAGCAGAAAATAAATTACTAAAAATCAGGAGATAAGCAATGGGAGAGGGGGTACGCTGATAAGGCCGAAGTCCTGAGAGGGGTATGGCAAATGTCTTCAGTTTGGGAAACACTGCTCTAGGTGTATGGGAATACAGAGAATAAATGATAACACACAAGAATAGGGTTACAAACTAGCCAGTATTTCTGATGGAAAATTCCTACCCTAATCACACAACATATCCAACATCTTCCAGCACTTAAAGTAACTGAAAAGACATTGTCAATTTTGACCAAACTTGTGCAGATCAAGGTTGCCTAGGCACGTTGGCAGAACAGGGACTTGTGTCTTATCAAGCACAGCACCTTTCACAGGACCATTACAACTCATAATAAAACAGGAGATATGAAAATTCACTGCACCTGAAATGGATGGTTCCACGTTTCTGGTAGAGCATCTTATCTTTCTTCAGCTCTTCTATCTGACCCTCAAGCTGCAACAGTACTGGCAGACTCTTGTGGTCTGTCCATTGAGCCCTCATGGAGACATTAGTCTTCTTAGGCTGAAGTCAAAGTAGCAGAGCCCCAGAGTAGCATTGAGAGAGGAGAATTGAGTCAGGTTTACTGTACCTTACACAGAAGTCAGTCACAAACCACATAGTGAACCACGCTGCAGTGAGGTTGTCATCTTACCAGACAAGCCCATTCCTGCTCCCCATAAAGCCAACAACAAAGTTTGCATTGGCACAATCCTGACCCTGTTTACACCAATTTAAACACTGGTGTAACTCCAGAGATTTCATTGGACCTACTCGCAATTTAACCAGCTTTAGCCTACGTACAGCATATTACAGATTTTGAGGCAGTTAGCTCTATTTTACAATGTCGTAATCCTCACAGCAAATACCACTAGGTCAGTTTAAGGGGGTGCTAAGGTCGATTTTCTTATGCCAACTATGCAATTTGGCGTAACACCAAGTTTGAATTTAAAAGGTTGGATTAATGCCAGTGTGGAAACAGTGTTACTTTAAATCATTTTTAATGGCTTCCAGACGTGTCCCACATGTATCCCACAATGCCCCACAGGTTTACATTCTGTCTGCTTTCACCTCCCATGTTCTCCACAAGTACAGGAAGTAGGAAAGCCCAGCATTTTGAATTCATTTCTTTATGACCAGCAACGCAATTGCATCTAGCCATGAAAAAGAGCCCCAGCATGGAGCCATCAGGAGAGACAGGGTCTCAGTTTGGCTGCTGGTTTTTCTGTGGTTCACATTTGTACAGGGGCAGTCGTCCCTCCTCCAGAGGTGCCATGAAGTTGGGAGTCTATCCCCCACCCAGCCATACCTCATGGCTAGCCCCCAACCCAATAAAAAAACATGCCTGTGATACAGTGTGGACCATGCTTCCAAAGAGCAGCACCTCCTGGTTTGCGCACAGTGAAGACTCCAAAGGCAGGAGATATTTTGGGGCACTGGCTGTTGCTGGGGGGCAGGAGAAGTCTCCCCCTTTGGCAAAGATTTTTGGGGGCTGGCTGTTACTGGGGGGTGGGAGGGGAGAATCTAGTGCCTGAGTAACCCATACATCTATATGTGGTTAACTGTCCCATGTAGTGGTACCGCGACCACCTCACAGAAAAAGAATAAATGTCCTCTACAGCCTAAGCTGAGAGCCAGCTGGCTTTTAGCTCGAGCTGTAGAGGCACTTGCACTAAGCTCTAGAGGTCCCAGGTTTGAGTCTGCCTGCACCATGCTAACAGGAGCCTCTCTACCATTTACTGTAGACCCCAAGCAAAGTAAATAAAGCTTCAAACAGCACTCTTGCATGTACTTTAAAGGCTAGTTACTCATATCAGATCCCTGGAGATGTATAAAACCAGTTAATAATTAGGTGAAATATTTGAACCAAAGCTGCCTTTTTTTCTCAAAAATATAGATTTGGATCCAGAAAAATTAATATTTCTGCAATTATCTTACCCCCTCCAGGTGTAGATAGTCAGCTGTCAAGTTAAACTCCTGTTTTGTATTTGTTATCTTAAAGCAGAGAAACTTGGCTCGTTCGCTATTCTCCAAATGAATCTGATTCCTCATGAGCTGGTTCCACAAAGATACTACTTCATTGTAGCTATGCAGGACATTTCTTTCAAGGCGATTGACTGAGGATGCCTGAGTAATAAATACATATTTAGGCTTTATTGAGTTACAGCAGGTAGAATGCTTTTTTCTTGCTACAATACAGCAGAGAAATGAATGAAAGGAGTTTCATTGGAGGGAAGGCGACATTACTATTATAAAAATTTCTACTAGCATTAGGTTACAAGCATTTCCATTATAAAACAGTACTCTCACATCAGGGTGTTACAGTTCTCGTGAGCAGGTCTTTATCTATTTTTGGTCTTTTAATTTTATATTTTCCCCAAACAAGAGAGGGCTAGATAGCTGGACAGCTTCAAAGAAATTAACAAGTAAGCCAATTGTTTCTTCATGCAATCCTCATCTGGGACTAGACTAGTAGGCTGTGGCCACACTTGGCCAAAATTTCAAAAGGGCCATGCTAATGGCCAAATCGGAGAATACTACTAAGGCGCTGAAATGTCTATTCGGTGCCTCGTTGCCATGCCACCAGCCACAGCACTTCAAAAGTGCTGCATTTCGATTGCGCATGGCTTGGCTACACAGGGCCCTTTTCAGAATCCCCTGATAGGAATAAGGGGATTTCAATGTTTGCACGGTCCTTTTGAAAAGTACCCCATGTAGCCGAGCCACGTGCAATCAAAACGTGGCACTTTTGAAGTGCTGCAGCCAGCAGCATGGTTATGAGTCACCGAATAGTCATTTCAGCGCCTCCTTAGTATTCTCCGATTTGGCCATTAGCATGGTCCTTTCAAAATTTTGGCCGAGTGTGGCCACAGCTGCAGAGACCTAATGGGAAAAGGATAGGAATCAAAATAAAGGAGCACCCTACAGTAGCCAGAATGTTGGGTTTGTCTCAGCATGAAAGACTTTTCAGATGAAGACGGCTTTCTCTTAATCACCGACCTACAGCTGTAATTCTGAATAATGTTTGCCTTAAACAGGACTGACTCTTCCAACTGAAATACTGATTCTGACCTCATTTGCACAGGGATATCGATGCTACATCAAAACATAGGGAGTTACTCCAGGGAAAATCTAGTGTCTAGCGGCGGATGTTAGTTCTGTTGTTACAGGCCCAAGGAAAGGTGCTCAGATGCGATGGGGTGACAAGCATGGTATTAAAACTTGTATAGACCACAGCTGTGTTAGTGAAATTAGAATCAGTCAGAGGATCAGTAGACATTGTCGTTGGTTAAAATCTGTCCTGGATGTCAGGTATTAGGAGTGCAGCACATCTAAGCTCCCAAAAGCATTGAAGAAAGGGAGTATATAGGCTGCATTCCATTGGGTAGAACTCCACCCCCAAAATGCTTTGTGTGGGAAAGGATGAACGTCACCCTCAGGAGAGATGCAACACGCATGCTTGCACAGCTAGCAGGCAGCACAATTTTTCAGAACTGGTTAGGAGGCACAGCCTGTGCTTGCTGTGCAAGGTGGGGGACAGAGAACCCTATCAGGCTGCCAGGGTGAGGCTGAACAGCACATATACAAGCCAAGGAAACAGAAGAACACATGCATTTCAAGGCATGATCCTGTAGATGCACACACACAAAGATTGTTGTGCTGAGACTTGCTGCGTAACTACAGCTGTATGAGATCTAGCCATCCTGGGCACCACATACGAAAAGAAGCAATGTGTTACTAACCCGCAGGTATGTAGTAGTTGGTGTATAGATGTGAATTTTCCCTTCTTTTTCAATGTCTTTGTCTTTACAGAACATTTCCACCACTAGGTTCTTGATGGAAAGGGCTTTCCCAGCTGTTAGCTCCATAGTAGACAGATAAGTAGATCGTTCAGGCTGGTGTAGTTTTTGAGCTGCATAGAGATATAGCCATGGGGTGTCCATGTTTAATGCACCTGAAAGCAAGTAAAGCAGATTGTAGAAAAGTTGAGAGAAAAGTTAGATCTTGTGCTCCCTGACTTCAAAACCTGTAACAAAACCGACCGGGTCTGAGGCTAAATGTGTTGGTATACTGTAAAGGTCTTTTGACTCTGATCTTATACGTGCTGAACTATTGAAAGCCTATTAAGGTTAGGACAAAATATCAGCTAGTGGATACATAGCAATGGACCTGGATTCCGTTACGTTATCTGCCACTGTGTGCACAATCCTTACTTACACAACCTCAAAAAGTAACTTGTGAAGGAGCAAATTCAAATTCACTTCTGGTGCAATACAACTGAGGTAAATGGAAACGCTCCTGGGTGAATTTGGCTCTGCATATCAGACTACTCAATTTGCAGCAAAACGTCCATGTGTGCACGCACAAGTGAGTTTTGGGCAGACTGACTTTGGAAATGTTGCCCTTAAGGGCCGAATGCCCTGACCTCACTGAAGTCAATGGAGTCAGTGTAAATTAGTGTGGAATTTGACCCAATTTGTTTGATTTAATAAATGTCAGAAAATAGGTTTTTTTTTCTTTACAGACAACAATGAAGAAGGTAAATCAATGCAATCTTCACTTTGCAAGCAATTCTGGAAAGCCAAGATACAAAATAAATTCTGAGTTCTGCTTGTCCTTACTAAAACGAAATTTCCTTGACATAAATTCAAGATTTTAAATATTCACACACAAAGACAACACTCCATACTCTGAGGTGAAGAACTACAGTTAAGTGTTGAACTGATAGCCTGAGATCCCCTGATACTCAAGTCACTGTTCCTCATTTTTTTTTCCTTTTCTTGAATGTCAATAACGTAGATCCAGTTGGTATCTACTAGGGCAAACAATTCAAAATCTTGGTCCTTTTTCAAGAGCTAATACTCCCTTAACACACTCAACCTGTGTCTGGAGGTATCTGCTTCTGGAAAGTACCTCACTAACTGCTTACAGAAAATTCTCTACAACGAAGTCATAAAACTATCAGGAGCCCCTTTGCACGACTGCTTTTCAAGTCAGAAGTTAGAAATGTTTAGTGGTACTTCACCTTCCCACTTCCTAAGGTAATTTCTGGATGTATCTTTCCACTGCAGTCCTGCCACGAATGGCATACGGTCATTATACTGCACCTTAAAGCTGGTACTACTCTCCCAACGGCCCTGAGAGATGTGTGAGTGCTGTAGCTGGGTCCTGTAATTCACCTGCTTTTCAGGGACTTGCATGGTGAACTGGAAAACAACAAGGAGTTCTGATTAGCATTGGAAGCATTTCTCCTCATCTGAATTGTCAAGACCAAGAGAAAACTTACTGCCTGGTCCAAAGCTCGCTAAAGTTGATGGACAAATTCTCATTAGCTTCAGCTGGCTTTGGATCAGGTCCTCAGTCATTTTTTAAAAATCATAATTCCCTGGCATTTGGTCTCAGGTAAAATGTGGGCTGCTAGCAGGAAGTCATTGTCCAAACAAAACTGAAATACACTGTATACTTCATGATACTTCAAATACAGGCCACACGAAAAGGTCACCATCAGTTCTAAAAAGGAGCACGTGTTCATTGCAGTTACTTGCTGAGACAATTTTTAATATGTGTAAAACCTGTGCCTCTGTGATGGGGAGCACCTGGGCTCGGTCGTCCGCTACTGGAGGTGCCACAGTCCTACTACACCTTGCCTCAGGAACGGAGTGGCAAAGGTAAGTCTTTTAGGCCCACCTGGAGGGGAGTCACAAAAGCAGTGACTCAGAGCCCAGCGGGCTCAGATAAAGAGAGCTGCAAAGCCTTACACCAAGTCCAGATGAGCAAGTGCAGAGTGCACCCCTCTGGCCAAAGGTGCTTGAGAGATACCCAAAGTTTGGTTCTGGCTGAATTTGCTTCAGCTGAGTGGGAGAGGACTCAGCACCGTAACCCCAGACATGGGGTGGAAATAAAAGGCCAGAAGGAAAGAGGCCTAGGGAAATAGCTGCAATGCATGGAAGTGAGAGGTAGGAAGCTCCTGTTCATATGGTCCCAGGGTGGAGGCTGTAACCGTGGCAGGCTATATTCCCCTATTGGCACAGAGGTGTGACCCCCCAAGAAGGGGACAAGGCTTGTTTGAACGTCTAAGCAAAGGGTTGAATTTTAAGGCCCCATACATGGGTGGTTGATACAAGAGGCAAGGTGACTCCATGACTTCCCTGGGTCTTAGTGCTCATACCTCTTCCAATCCCTATTCTGACCATTTCTGCAGGTTCCCACAATAGGTTGTTGCAGCCTGATGAGTCCTCCCTCCTCGCCCCCAGCAGATCTAATAACTTAAAAGTGAAAACCATTCCAGCTTGCCAGACCTATTAGCAAAACACAATCTGTGAAAGAGCCATAAAGTGGTTACAAAGCCATTTAACAGGCATATGCCAACCCATATTCTCTCCCTTTCTGAATTTAATGACAAAAATAGTTGTGCATTACTGTCTATTGGATCGTAGTTTAAAATTGCTTTCAATATTTCATAGGTTTGTTGAAGATTATAAAATCATATCTCTAAAAAAATCCTTGCATGGATTTTAGATGCACAATCTGAGTATTCAGCTTTTAAATAAATTATTCAAAAGACCACCCATATCTAAAATACAAATTTTAATTTTAATTACTATTAATTAAAATTTTACTATTGTAAAAAGTCTTCTGGTCCGTTTTGACCACCCATGCTCTTCTTTAAACCCACCCCTGCCTTGAAAAGAGCCCTTAAAGGGACAACATCCCTTGTCCTCCTGATAGATGAACAAATGAGTTTTTCTTTCTTCACATCTAGCTGTTTGATGAACTAGTTTTAAGAGAAGCCACCATAAAAATCAATACATTAGTAAGATATGAAATCATTTTTATGCCTAAAATCTTTAGAAATATATTTTTAACAGACATGGTAAAATTTCATAAACATGTCTATTGTTATGGAAAGCACAAAATAAATTAGTGTTACCTTTTTCTAAAAGTTTGTTATGGCCATGCTAACCTCTCTAATTAATTTTATCTTTGTTACAGTGTGTTAAACATGAAGTAATCTGGAATGATAGCTTTATGAAGGCTTAAGAGTACGTTTAAAATATAAAATTGGCTTAAAATACTAATTAAGGAAATGTAAAACAGAGAAGAGCTGTTTCATGTATTCTAAAATATTTAATGTCATAGTCAGCAGGACAATTGACTTGCCCTTACTACAAAGCTTTTGCAAATAAATCTCTGACAAACTTCAGGGTGTATCTAAAAACCTGTGACTGAATTTTTTATTCACTCATTCATCACTTTTAATTAAGTATCTTTTGCATGTCCAGTCTTCACAATCTGGCATGCAATGGAAAACATGCCCCATTTTCCTTAGAAAGAAATTGTAGGGAGCGGGGTGTTGTTGGTTTTTTGTTGTTTGGTTTTTTTTAATGCCATTTGGGTTCCAGGACTTGGCTGGAAAGAATGAGCAGAGAAGGGGGAGACAATGGGGAGGGGTGGGGTTTGAGTGAAGCAGCGGTGCAGTTTGTGCAGGGTTCTGGACTGGGTAGCTTGCCTCCCCAAGCAGCAACTTCACCCAATGCTGATGGCCACAGAGCTGTTTGAAGAGCCTGGCAAAGGAAAACAGGTGGTTTTATTGGATGTTTGCAACCACAGAAGGGGTTCATTTGGAACGTTCTGACTTTTAGTTGGCGGGTTGAGACACAGAAGGACTCAAGCCACTGAAGATTTGCCAAGCGAGGTGGACAACCTATGGGGACACTGGGAGCAGGAAAAGAACTACAGGAGGCGCTCAAGAGGTGAGTGTTTTCTGTTACAGTCTCCCTAAGAACTATTTTAGAAGTTTTATATCATAGTTTATGTAAAGTTCCTGCCAGGATTTGTGAGAGAACATGAGCAACACAGGAATTACCATCCGCCGTCTCGCTCAGCAGTCAGTACTCTATCCTTCGTAGGAAGGCATAAATTCACCATAATGCATCTAATTATTTTCCGCTATATTACTTCAGAAATATTTTTCAGATCCTACAGTTTGTCTGGAGGAATCAGAAAGAGGCAGTTTTGTAACAGAGCTCACCTATTGTAATTCCACAAGAAGACTTTAATGAAATAGTATATACTTTGGGCCTCTTGCCTTAGATTGCTAACATTACAGATCCCACTGCAGCATCTTGTAAACAAGGTACGCTTTACTAGGAGTGGCAAATCAGTTTGCATAAACCAATCGAAAACCTAGCAAAAACTCAGACCAATTCAAGCTCGAACCTTCTTCTGAGGTTTAAAAAAATCCACCTAATGTGGTCTCTGGTTGTTTGGTTTAAGTTTTGAACTTCTGGGTCTCAGGTGAATCTCAGCTTTCTCCACATAGCTAGATATCTTAATAGCCATTCAGACTATTCATGCCTCTGCTTTAAGAAATGTCTCTTATCGAGTGTGGAATATCTCACAACCCACAAAAAATAGAAGGATATCACATACATGAAATACAGCTATTCGTATAAGGGTTTACTCGCTGTCATATAAAATTCTGACTTTGCACAATGAATAAAATTTGGTATCCCTCAAAATAGGCAGAAAAATGGGTATGCAAACAATGGAGCCATCTCACTTGAGACTATTCTTGATGTTCACTCCATCAATTTGCTTTAATGAAAAAAATTACGGGGCTGAAACTGAGTGTGTGCTGGATTCTATTCCCTGTATTCTGAGAGAATTGTTCAGTAAATCCCATTTACAGTACGCAAGTTGTTTGCACAGGAGTCAGTGCAGCAATAATTTCATCTGCAGGTTTTTTTATTATTATTATTATTAGAGATTATGGTTGAAAAAGGAAGAATTCAGCTTGCCTCTGAAATCTCTTTTCCTTGCAAACTGAACGGAATTGACCTTGCTGTGAGTGAAAGACAACCATGGCTGGCCACTATGCCACAATCACTTTTTTCAGAGCACAAGCTTATGTTGTGTTTCAACACGGGTGTCATCCAACAGCAGGTGCTCCTACCTCCATGAAATAGTTGACATGAGACGGACTTGAACTGTTTTTAAATGTCTGGCTGATCAGTAGCTTCTTCTTGTTGTTAGTTTCATCCCAGTGTTTGCCATAGTTGACTTCCAGCTGGGAGTAGACCTGAGATGCTCTCACCTCATGCTGCAAATGAACCTGCAGAAAACAATACATCATTTCATGGTGTCAGGCTTTTGTCCCTTATGCATGGTGCTGTGGATATACAAAACATTACTACTACTGCTTTCTAAAATACCCCTGAGTAGCAGGCAAGTGATACCAAAAAGTTACATTACAGGTAATGCTCAATATTTATACTAGACAGTATTATCCTTTAGAATGAACCAACAGAGCACAGGGTTACACAGGACTCACTAAAAGTAAGAATTTTGCTTCAGCTCTGCCTCCTAACAACTCAAAGACTGAGCTGTTTTTTCAAGCTGCAGATTAGTAGTTTCCTAAGTGCATCACAAACTGAACCTGACAAGTGTTAACAAATTCGAGTAAAATGTTCAACGTTCTGGACATGTAAGTATGGTGAAACCATTACTTGGATGATCTCTGTGTGCTTAAGAGGGTTCCTGGATTGCTGATTACAGAAAAGACAATAGAATCATATATCAGTAAATAAATATTAGTGTTATATATGCAGAATATTCCACAGAAATTACATGAATGCGTATATCAGAACTGATCTCACTGGAATTACTCTGGATTTACACAGCAGTAATGCAGTGCAGAAATCACTGAGCTTTCTTTTTGAGGCCCTGGCCCATACCAGGTAAACAGGCAGTAGGGTAGCAAGAGGTAAAAAGATTATTTGAAAACCGACCTCTGGCATATCCATGAGTTTGTCACCATACAGCTAATACATTGCAGCATATTGTACTCTCTACCTTGTGGTTATAAGATGGAGTCTGTGTACAGTACAGTTCATGCCCCAAATCCAGTTTGTATGCTTCATTTGGACTGGTCTCCACTTTAATTTTCTGTCGTCCATTACACTCATGCTGAAGATTTTTCGCATCTCCTGTTTGAGTCAAGACATGCACATGTGCAAATGCTTTGACTTTGCAAAAGTGGAAGATTAAACTCATACAGAAAAAACTATTAATATAATCCTAAATCCACATTATAGTTTTCATTACATGTAAACATAACGGCAGGTTCTTCACAGAAATATAATTTGTTTTATCCTAAAAATCTTGAGGCAAGAACATTCTTTTGGTTTCAATGTACATGTACGCAGAGATCATGGGTTTGCGTTTGTACATAAGAACTTGCCTCTGAAAATGAAAGCATTAATTAACGAAGTAAAAAGCAGATGATAAACATATACTTCATTTATTTAAATGACTGACTGTTTCCAACCAGTAATATCCTTCTCTGATGCAAATGTGGGAGAGGTGATAGACAGTAGATGGCCATCTGAGAACACAGACTGTGCACAGAAGCTGTATAGTGCACTGGGAAGCCAAATACCCTCCCCTCTTTTTTTTCAAAAAGCATTACTATCAGCTCTTTCTTCGAGCTTTTCAGGGTCCCTGTGTTATTTTCAGGGATCAGATGCAATCATGAGGTGTGGGAGAGTCAGTGGATGGCCAAGTGAGAAGACACACATTTGCTGATTTTTATAAATATGGTTGAAATATTGGTGCAAATATTCTTCAACCATATTGGTAAATGGAAAGTTTTTGTGTTTCTGTGTTACAGAAGAAAAAGATTTCTGATAACTTTGCTATCTTTGTTGATGCCCAACTTTTCCTTCCATCCGACTGGAAAAATGGACATTTGCTTAACACAGGGAGGGAATGAGGAAAATGCAGTGTGGGAAGATGATGTCAAAGACCAGAGAAAATACCCAAAGTGCTATGAGGATGAGGGAACTGTGGGACAGGTTCCCAGAATGCACAACTGCAATAGTCGATGTTTGCCAATTGAGTGTGGCAGTAATAAGTTGACTTTGTGAGGAGCATGTGGGGAGGTGGGGATGGACAAAATCAAATTTATAAATTCCAGAGTTACAAAATCAATATTAATAAATTTGATATTATCTCGTAGTGTAGACACAGCCTGAGTCTATGTCTGACTGAAACTAAATGGCTCCAACTATTGGTACGTATTATTACTAACAGCATTTCAGGCTTTTAATCCAAGTGTTCCATATTCTTCTGAGGGGCCCAGAGGTGTAGCTAGTACCTGCCGAACATGTCAGGAAGCAGCCCAACTTCTACAATAGGGCAGAGTGCAGGAAAATGTGAATGCAAGGTGTCTAGCTGAGGTCTCTGTCTGGTAAAACTGCTGACCAGAGTTGGAGTTGTCTGTGTTAGGTCATAGAAACTTTGATTTATCCCACAAGTTCCATTAGAAATGAAAATCCTGAAAAGATGGACCATATTATAGGATTTACTCATGACTTTGGCCCTCTGCTTATTTTATTTTCTAATAAAATAAAATATGGTTCCAAGTTCAGGAAATTGGAAACATCTGTTTTACATCAGAAGGCAAAATGAAAACAGTCAAATATTTAGGCTGATTTTTGCCCCAAGAAAATCAAGATCCTGCTTATGTTTGTTCTGCCATATTTTCTACAGTTTCTATCTCCCACTCCACTCCAGCAATAAGAGAAATATGCAGGCTCTATTTTACTTCTTGAATGACATTTTTATCTTGCTAAAAGCATTTCAAAACCTGAGCGAGCAGAGTATTGCTAGAGTTTGCAATTTTATTGTGGGTCTCGCAATACTTAGATTTTGTTTTTGTTTTTCGTTTTTAATTAAAAGCTTGCCTCTTAAAAAAATTCTTATGCTTTTTAAACCAGACTCATTATTTGAATGCTTAGGATACATTGTAAACATATCTGGATATGGTCCATTTGCTTTCAGTTGTTAAAAGAATAGCCATTATAATACACAAAAACATTCCATTTACCAATATGGTTGAAGAATATTTGTTATCTTGTACATTATACTCTAATTAACTTGATGTTTAGCACATCTGTGTTGTTTTAAGGAAGCTTAACTAATCATACCACTAAATATGATCCAGGATTAATATGGCATAAGCATATACCAGGTTAGGTTTAAATGCGCTAACTGCTATAGCTGTTCAGCAAAAGCCACAAAAGTTATTTGATTGTCTGCCTGCTTTTGCTGCTCAGTAAAGTTAATGCCTAGGTATTTCTAGTCTATCTAAGGCTGCTGGAGAAATACTGCAAAACTCTTTCTGGAAATATCTCCTTATTTTTAAATGCATTCATTACATTTGTACTTCTGTTTTGTTTACTTTTTATAAACATTCTAGCAATTGCAGGGATATTTTCAGAAGCAGTTTATTTACAAACAACAAATATTCACAGAAACCACATTTTAAATTCATTCTGCATTTTTTTCCAGTTAAATTCTGAGAGTTCCATTAATCCAGCTGGGGAGCAGAAGCAAGCGCCAGGACTTTGATGACAAAGCACCCCTTATAGATCACAAAGCAGCCATGTTTTCCCCTTCTGTAGGGAAGGGGACCTTGACTATTTGGAAAAATAAGATGCAGAAAAATGTGAGACTGTTCAAATGTTTTGTCTTTGCTCTTTATCATAACCATCAATGTCATTGACACAGTACCTAGGAGTCCATATTTTATTCTCAGGGCAGTAGACCACAGGCTTCCTCGTTGCTGCAGCAAACCAATGGTATGAGATCCAAGAACACCTGGAAAATAGGTCTCCCCTTCAAGTGAGTACTGCCTCAATTTATCACCAACCTTCTTCTCCAGCAATACTACAGAGAGAGTAGAGGTTACTATGCAGTAGTGCAAGATGAAAACTGTACAATAAGGAGGAAGATACATAGAGTCATAGAACTGGAAGGAATCTTGTGAACTCATCAAGGTCAGTCTCTTGTATTCTCAGCAAGATTAAGCACTATCACCACCATCCTCGTGAGACAGCAAGTGGTCTCAGATCCCCAGTGGGAGCATGTACTTCCTCACAGAATCGGCCCTTGGAGCAGTGGCAAGGACTGGTCAATGGCTTTAGAACTTTTCACGTCTACAGTAGATCATTGATTCAAAATCAGCCCAGATTACAAGGCTTCATGTACTATCACCATTTGGTTGTATCAGCAACCAGATCCAGGAGCAAATAGGGAGATTGTGCACTCTGATCTGGCAGATAATCTCCCTGGAATGGGATGAGATGGACAATGTGGGGAAACTCCCACTGCAACTGCTACTGGTGAGAACAGGAACTCATTCTCAGGCCTATCAATAAGGCATCTTTCACCTTCTCCATTGCTGTTGCCAGCAGTGCTGCCTTCAGAGCTGCGTACTCAGCCAGCAGGAGCAGCTTCCAGCCGGCCACCCCGGTCTGAAGGCAGAATAGAGAGCAATGGCTGCTGGCCAGGTGCCCAGATCTGAAGGCAGCACCCCCACCATCAGCAGCAGAGGAGTAAGTATAGCATGGCATTCCTTACTTCTATGCTACTGCTGATGGCAGCGTTGCCTTCAGAACTGGGTGCCCAACAAAAGGGAGGACACAACCCACCTCACTAAGATACTTTGCCGGGGGAAAAATAGGGAGCTGAAGTGTTACTTCCAATTTCAAAACCATCCCCCTCCCACTCCAGTCCCCAGCTTCCCCAGCTGGGAGAGCACAGCAGCCACACAGCTGGGGAAGCTGGGAGAAGACGTGCTGCAAGCAGCTGTGTGCCCCCCAGCTGGGAGAAGCCCCCCACGTCCCCCAGCTACCTGCTCCCCCAGCCAGGGGAGTTCCAGGGATGTCTCCAACCGCCTCCCCCCGCCCAATTTTCATGAAATATGATTACGGGGAGGTTGCCCATGATGAAACCTCTGCATAAATCAGGAATTACTGTAAACAAATTCACCTTTTTAACTAGCCACAACATCAGCAGCTTTTGTAACACAATAGTGAACGATGAAAAATAGGGTTAGAATTTTTTTAAATAGATGACTCCTAGGAGATGCTTCTCAAGCTTACTTTTCAGCCAAGGGATTGAAGGAAGATGTTTAATTTACTGTAAAACTGCTATTTTTCTTCAATAGCAAGTGTTACAAAAATCACATATTCTAAAGGCACCTCCACTACTTTCCAAGAGACATTAATTCCTATAAAAAGCAGGAGGCCAAGGACATATGCCCTCTCTCAACATGTACACTGCAAATGCGAAAGGACTACAGATCCTACTCATTTATATGACAAGTACTTTGTCCACCAACCTGAAAGAAATGCTGCATCCTTCAATAAATTATGCAGGGACACTGAGAATGCCATCTTTTTGCCAAGCTGCTTAGTGATGTTTCCTGACAGAATGATTGGGCTGCCTTGCTTTATCAGCTTTACCTCCAGCTGAACTGCATATCTCTGCTCTCCAGTCACTGTTTGCAAATCCGTCATTCCCTGAAAAAACCCAACCCAACCATATAGCTTGATGATGGTTTGAGAAAGAGACTCGGTATTTCGTACCTAGATACGGGAGAGGGGCACTTTGCCAATGTGGGAGGAGGGAAGAGAGTTTTCAGATTTTCTATTTAGAAAATGCAAAAGCTGCTTCTGACAAATAAGGGGAGACGAGAAGGTGGATTTATTTCCAAAAAAGACAAAGAACCCCATCCACTCCCACTGACTTCAATGGGAACTGGGAACACACAGCATGTTCCAAAACTGACTAGAAAATTGAAACACAAAATGAAACAACATTTGTTTGATGTGGTGTTGCTGAAAACATGGAGGGGTGGCAGTTTGGAACAGTACTTTGGCTGGCTGGAAGGCAAGCGCAGCATTCAGCAATGTAAATTCGTCTTTCATCCGCTGCTCTGCCAAAAGAAAGTTTCAAAATGTCTAGTCTCAAATTGGACTGTAGGAAAAACCAGCTGGTGAACTGCTGTGCTTGTTGGAAAAACGTCTAACAATTAAGTAGGACTGGGTCTACAGGCCCACAGTAGTAGCCTAAATCTGTGGAGGAATAAAAATCCCAGTAGGATTTTAATATTAAATTTCTACACATTTGATTTTTTCTTTTAGCTTCTCTTTCTTTCTCAGTTCTGATGCAAACCTCATCATTAAAAGAGGAGCCCCTGAGATATTCCAGTAGCTAAGAAATTCATGCTAGTGAAAAGTTATCTCTGGATTCAGTCACAGACAGTATGCATGACTGCAATATGACTTTCCATTATAAAAATGGACTGCAACTGAAAACCTGTGCTACGACATCACTTCAGTTTATTCATTTAGTACTGAATTCAAGTGAAAAACAAACCAAATATAATTTCAAGCCCCAATTCTCCACATAGAAGCACATGTGTAGATGGGAGAATGGGCTGCAGCAGTCACCCAGAGCCGCATAGCCTTCAGCAGGCTCTGTGAATGCAGCAATCTGCCTATCTGATTTTACTTTGAGGATCAGGCCCTCAGAATAATACCATTAAGAACTAGATTAGGGCCAAACTCACTCCACATAAGCCACTAGTGGTAACTTGGAGTGAGTGGCAGAAAAGTATGTGGTGTGACTGAACTGTATCAACAACCAGGGACAGAAAATAGAGCGCTGCTGTGGGCACACACGAAAACAGCTGGAGGCAAAAGGCTTTGTATTCTATTACCTGTCACACCAACAACTCAGCTCTTTTCGGAAGTAGCTGAGAGGACGTAAGAATTTAAATAATACGCCCACTGACTGGACCACACCAATGAAGTCAACATGAGTCATTCCACTGATCGTGGTGCTCAGCTATTGGTGGTTTTAAGTGCAAAATGTGAATGGAACAAAATTGCTTGTGCTCATATCTTGGTGCTGAAGGATATTTCTTTGCTCATAAAAAAACAACAATTTAGTGATGATCAGCCAGTATGTGTTACCTCAGCTTGAATGCACCTTTAATAGGGAACTCACTCATTCGGCTAATCAATTATTCAGATGCTCTTTCAGGACACGTGTCTCACTGTCTTTCCATAGGAATTTTTTCATCCTGTTCCTATTTGTGAATTTCATCCTCATATTGAAAAGTGTGGAATTCGAGATGTACCTTAATGTAATAGACGTCTTTGTCATCTAGTATCAGCTCCAGGTGTCCAATTCGTGTATTCTTGGATAATTCAAGTTTCCCTTGGAGAAATAGGAAAGAACACAACTGTTTTCTTTTTTTGGTACATACTATGTGGTCTGACTAAACTATATCAATAACCAGGGCCAGAAAATAGAGATCTTTCTTACAACTCTCCTGTCTGTTTTCCTTGGAGAAATAGGAAAGAACACAACTGATTTCTTTTATTAGTACATAGTGCGTGTAAGGAAAACAGACAGTACATTTTTACTGTATCTTACATAAAAAATTATCACAACTTGTTAGTCATAATTGCTGTGAATAATACATTTAAATAATTAAACAACAAATAAATAATAGTAAAGGAAAACAATAAGAAGTATGGGGTAACATTTTCCATAGTGACTTTGGTGCCTAAGTCCCATATTCAGAAGAGACTCAGGTGTCTACATTCTGGAGTTCCACTGAGTTTTCAATGAGGCTTAGGTTCCTAAGTGGCTGTCGTATTTGAAAACGGGACTTAGGTTTTAAAGTAGAGCTGGCTGGGGCCTAGTATTCCTGTTCTGCGGGAAATTTCAATTTTTTTTTCATTCTGATTTTCAGGTCCCGGTGAACTTGTGAACCTTTGGAAGCATCTAGCACTGACAGAGATGCAGTTGCCCCAGCCAGTGGAGAATGTATTATGTTGTCATATACATTAGGGCTACATCTACACTAGAAGACTCTGTCTACAGAAGTTACTGTCAGAAGAGATGTTCTGACAAAACTTCTGTCAACAGATTGCGTTTACACTTAAAAGCAGATCGATATTTTGACCTGCTCTGTCGACAAAAGAGCCCCCCCGGAGCATCTACACAGCATTTTTGTCAACAGTTTCCGTTGAGAAAACACACAAAACTCTAGTGTAGACGTAGACTTGCTGAATGGCTGTCATGCAATTCAGTACAAATTTACAGCTAGATCCTAGGTTGGTGCATATCTGATTAGCTCCATTGACTGTAACTGCCCTGGTTGACAATAGTAGAGGGTTAATTGAGAGACCTACCATCAACTTGGATTTTTTTCTTTGGCTGTATCAATTTGACTCTGAATTTCTTCTGAGGGATATTAAAATGGAGGTCAACCCCAACATCCCTTTTCAGGTCTGACTTTGGTGTCCCGATAAAGAAATGAAGGAGAGCGTCACTTGGAATCCAAGAATCCTTCTGGAAACAAACAAACAATCATGACATTTACAGAATGAACAACAAGAAGTCCTGTGGCACTTTATAGACTAGCAGATATTTTGGAGCATAAGTTCTGTGGGCAAAGACATCTGATGAAGTGGGTCTTTGCCCATGAAAGCTTATGCTCCAAAATATCTGTTCATCTATAAGGTGCCACAGGACTTCTTATTGTTTTTGAAGATACAGACTAACTCGGCTACCCCTGTGATATTTACAGAATGGAGTCTGCCATATGGAAGTATATCAAGGAATCACAGCAGGCTCCTGCTGTGATGATAAGCCTGTTTTTCCAATCTCCATCTGTAATGCTTATGTAAGCCATTTCCAGGTGCAGGTTTCCAATTTTATTTGATCTTTTACCTTAAATGTTTCTCATACACGTGATGGTATTAATCTGCAGCGGGCTGAATTTTCCAGTCCCTGCTGAGTGACAGACACGTGAATTCCCATTAGAACACCTTGGATTACACAGCAGATTAAGAGCCTCTGGACATTGTGCCAGAGCCTGACAAGCTTTGAGAAAATGCTGACCCATGATACAGACACAGATATAGAGCTTTGCTCTCACCTTTTCGGCTATTTTCATTAAATAGCTTCACATTCTAGGGCCACATTTACTTAGCACAGGGGTTCCCAGCCTATGGGTTGGGACCCAAACAAGGCTCGCCATTAGATTTTCTAAGGGTCGTGGGCTGGGCTCTTAAGGAGCCATTTACAGCCACTTGACTCCTCCTCAGCGCTCAGTCCCTGCTCTGCAGTGCTGAAATGGAACTCAGTTCAACTGGTTTAACAGCCAACAAGCAGGATTCCTCCCTGAAACCAATTAAACTCAGTCACATTTAAGTCTGCTGGGGAGGGAACTGCCCCGTTGCAGGTGGGGGAAGGGAGTAGAAGAATTGGGGGGGATCTGGGCAGAGAAGGAATGAAGGGGCAGTGGGGGTCAGCAGCGACAGCTTGGAATTCCCCTGTGAGGTAGGTCGGGGGCCAGGGTGGCTAAGACAGGTTTAAGCCTGTGGATGGAGGGCAGAGGGGCTGAGAGCTGGTCAAGGCTCCATGCCCCAGCCAGCTCCCACCGCACAGCTGCAGGGTCTCCTGCCCTGCCACCCGGGATCTCACAGCTGGTGCTGCTGGACAGGGCAAAGTGCCCCAGCCAGCTTTTACCCATGGACTACAGGGGTTCCCCCCAACCCCAGCTGAGGATTCTGCTGCTGGCAATGCCGGCCAGGGCTCAGTGCCCCAGCCAGCTTCAAGCCACCGGGTGTGGAGATTGCCCCTAGCCAGAGTCCTGCGGTTGTGATGCCTGCTAGCACCTCAGTGGGCTTCAAGCTGCAGGGTTTCCTCCCCACCCCAGCTGGGGATCCTGTGGCTGGTGCTGCCAGCCAGATCTCCACACCCCAGCCAGCTCCCAGCTCTCGCCCTGGTTTTTGGAAATCTTATGCAGGACAGGCAGCTCTGGCTGGGGATCCTGCAGGTGCGGCTGCCTGTCCTGCATAAGTTTTCCAAAAATCTGGCAACCCTAGCTGAGTGGGGTTTAAGCCAGGGGTGTGGCTGAGAGGGGTTTAAGCCAGGGGGCAGGGGAAGGGTTGCACTTTTCTCTGGGGAGAGCCCCCTCACCCCTACTTTTGAATTGCCTTGGGTCACATCTTCCTGAATTGTCAAAAGGGGTCCCCATCTCAATAAGGTTGGGAACCGCTGGCTTAGCATTAGAATGTTCTCTCACTACTGTTCATGGAAGCTACTGAATTTAATTGTCGAGAGCAGGGGTCAGCAACCTTTCTGAGGCGGAGTGCCAAAATGTGACATTTTGACCTCTACCTACAATCCGAGTGCCAGTGATACTTTTTAAAGTCACTAAGAGTCCTACTTACAACAGCTTCATTAATAAACTAAGATGCAGTGCTTTACTATTTCAGTCTTTAAATCTCTATCTGTGATTTCTATTATAAAGAACTTCCAATTAAGTCCTAACTACCACTGATTGCAATAGGAATTTTTCTTAAGGATTTCAGAATGAAACTCTGCCCTCCCCTGACAGGATGAAATCCTGACACTATTAAAACCAGCATTATTAGTGATTTCAGTGGTGTCAGGGATTTCACCCAAAAGTCAGATCTTCAGCTGATGTAATTTAGCACTACTTCAAAGCAATAAACAATTTACATCAAAGGAGGAACTGGGTGAATATGTTTACAAAGCAAGACAATACCCGTATTAATGCATACAACATCTCTTTTATACAGGAGTTATTTCATATGTAGAAAGATGAACATTAACTCACAACCAGTTTACAACAAAAGAGTTTCAAGCTATCACACTGTGACCCTGCTACTCAAACACACATTCTTCCTGTGATCCTTCAAGCCACACTCACATCCAGCCGAGCATGGAGGCAGAGAGCATAGACCTGTTTGAAAGCATGCAGGGGGAGAGGGGACATAGAGCAGGACCCTGTGTAGGTGCTGGGAATGGGATCCCAGAACAGGACTGGGCGGGACACAGAGGAGAGCCCTGGCCATGAGGTTATGAAGTAGAGCCTCAGGCATGTGTTGGATGGGACTGGTCACAGAGCAGGGCACCCAGCAAGTCTTGTGGGGAAAGTCAGAGCAGAGTCTGGGCATGTGTTGGGTGGGATAGGCTCAGAGAGCAGGGCACTGGCCATGTGTGCTTGGGGGATGGGGTCAAGGCAGGGCCCCAAGCATGGGTGTTGGGGATCATGGCTGCACTCCCCAGTGCTAGCATTTGGGGCAGTCAGAGAGAAGGGCTGGGACACAAGGATCAGGGAGCAGAGCTCCAGGCATGTGTATGGAGGTGAGGGTGAGAAGGCAGTTGCTTGGAGGGTGACAGTGGGGCAGTGAGTGAAGGAACCCACTCACCTGCTGTTAGCCAGGGGTGGGGGCCTGCAAGGCGGGGCAGCCTCCCCAGTGCAGCCAGAGCCAGCGTGGCCCCTAGAGCAGGGACAAGAGGCAGCAGGAAGGGACAGGCTACCCCAGCAACCCCATGCTCTCTGAGCTGCCCTGACTGCTGGCCCCACAGCTCATGGGAGCACAATTGTGCAGTGGGCTCCACTCACGATTTCTCTCTCAGCTGCCTCTCACCCAGGACCCGCCCTTGCACCCTAGCAGCCCCCAAGGTTGACAGAGGCAAACTCTTCATGGCAGCAGCGGCACAAGCCATTGGATCATAGCCTCCCTGGGGTGGGGCAGGGTGGCGAGGGCTCCTCTGGTGGCCAAAGCATGGGCAGGGCTGGCCAGGCAGGGGAGGACCTGAAAATCTGTGTTTTACTGAAGAGGAGTTTTCACCACAGTTTGGAAAGAGAGGCTGCTGAACTCTCTTCTATATTCAAATTCAACACATTAACAGGTGGTTTGAACCGGGACGGCAATTTTCTAGCTCAATATAGGGGCTCTTTTACATACGTTGCTTTATCTTATTCCTGACTCCCCACCTCCAGCCACTTCTGCTCCCCTTGATAATATTTTTCTGATTTGTCAACCTTGATTACTGTTTTGGTTCTCTATGCCTTAAATATTGAGTCTGTTCTGGTATGGCTATGGTCTGAAGAAGTGGGTCTGTCCCACGAAAGCTCACCTAATAAATTATTTTGGTAATCTTTAAAGTGCTACTGGACTGATTTTTGTTTTGATAGTACAAAGACTAGCAGGGTTAGCTCTCTGTTACTATTCAATACTGTTTCCAGTTACTGTGCCTACAGCACTGCAGGCTCTGCTAATATTACATCCTATTTTGCCAGGAGTTTCTCAGGCTGTTCACAATTTTTTGTTAGGTGAGACACAAGATGTGTCTTTTACTGTTTAGCTTAAAATCAGATTATTTCAGACAAAAATTATTTTTACCTCGTCTTTGGCTACTCCCTGCACTTATGTTCCAGTCACCTTTTGCTTCCCTACTTCAGCTAGCTACACAGGGCAAGGGCTTTTCCTGGTTTTATATGCAAGTGAGACCACCCCAATGCAGACTGGCATCTTCCACCGCCACAGGCACCAACAACTAGCTAAACACTTTTCCAGTGCAGATTCCAGGAGGCTTTGTTTCCATTCCAAGATCTCGACAAAGTGTACAGTAACCTTGAAATGTTAACACTGCCAGAAAACAGCCCTCAAATAATCTGAGTCTATGGCTTTAGAAAAGTGAGAAAGACAGGCCGTCTTCTCCACAGTGCAGAAAGTTCTCTTTTTTGGAGCTTGTCCATACAAAAATGCTAAACCAATCTTGTTAAACTGGAACAGCAGCCCTAATGTAGACATGCTTAAATCTGTTTAATTTAGCTTAAGTAGGTTTCTTATAGATATCAGCACATGTTAAACTTGGCCAAAGTGCCCCTGGCTTGGCAATTCATACTGGTTTAAGTAGATTGATTTTAGGTCCGGTAGGGGCTAATGAGAGGGTGCGTTGTTGTTAGATCAATGCACCAAGTACGGAAGTCTGTGTTCTGCTCCCAGCTCTATCTGTGTCTGACTGCATAGCCTTAGTCAAGTCAGTTAACCTCCCTGTTCTTGTTTACGTAGGATTACTAATAATAGTTGTCCACCACAAGTGTCAGGTAGTAGTTTCCATTCACTTGTTTAGTTCTGTGTCAGAGTGGATCCTCTAGCAGCTGGTAAGTGACTGGGCTGGATTACATAATGTGCTAAAACACTGTTTTTCACTTGACTCTATGAAAATGAACATGTCTATCAAACCAAAAATGATAGGAAACATAATTGTACCTGAGGAATATAGTCATAAGCCGCTTCCATCAGGTACTGTTGCAAGCCTCTATCTTGCTTGTTTAATGTCACAGCTGCTTTTGCTGGTCCAGAGAGTGGAAAAGGCAACCCACTGGTTTTACCAGGGTAAGACATTTCAGAGCACAACTGCCAGCCAAAAATTTTGGACACTGGTGAAACACAAGTGTATTGGATTCAATTAGAACAGCATTATGATTAAGCGAAGAGGACACTCAGACCACTAGAGGGGAATTCATGTGTAGATTATTCTGAAGTAAAGGAAAGAAAAGAAATTCATTATTGTGTCCAATGTACTTTCTCTTATGATTCAGGCCACTGTGCATATCTGAGATGGATTTATTTCTGTATGAAAGATATATAGCCACAAGCCTACCTTCCTCACTAGTGCAGGTTTTGGTTTCTATATGATCTTGGAAGCCTTCAATATTTTCCATCCCATCCATTGTTGTGAGGTAAAATGTGGAGCTATAACAAAAGTGAAAACAGCCATTCAAAAGGATTTATTTGATCACTGCAAAAAAGTTTTCATACATTATTGTGCTGGTTTGTGTCTTGTTCTGCTTCATCTTCTGCTAGGGTAAAATATGCCTTGAACAAAACTTAAGTGGTGCATAGATGGGTCTCAGCAAGGGGGTGAATTTGCCCCCCCCCCCCCCAGGAGATGAAAACAATCTTTACTCTATTTGGCACATTTAGAAGTAGAGCAAGAGGACGAAGTCTGATTCTCCCCGGCTTCACACCAGTGCATCTCCATTACCTTCAGTGGAGTGACTAACCCCTAAATCACAGTGAGGAAAGTGATCAGGAATAAGAGGCACAGATTGTACAGAGGAGGCAGCTCCTATCAAATGGGAAGGGGAGAGACAATGCGTATAAAATACCACAAAAATATGAAAGCAGCAGAGTAACTGTTACTGTGCTAGTGCTCTGTGCTCAATTGTGACGTGGCAAGGACAGCTGTGTTTCTTGCTTAGAGCTGCTCGCAGGCTGGAGGAAGGACAATGCTGTGAATGACTGCCATCCATTTGGTCTCATTCCCTCTCTACACAGCCACACCACAACCAAAAAAAGAGAGCACAAAACCCACTAAAGAGGGTGCTGCGAAGTCAGAAAGTGGGAGGACACGTGTTGCTGCTTAGCTCCCTCAGCTAGTTCGTCCCAAGTTTGGGTAGCGCCTGGCCCCCTCATGCCTCCCTGCTCAGGCTATGGTCCGACCATCAACTACATTCCAATCCTCAATTTCTTGCAGGACTTCTGGGGGGGTTTTGGGTGTACAAAAACACCACTCTGGATAGGCATGAAAGGGTTAATAGTGTAAAAACAGTCACATTGCCATTTTAATATCATTGAGCAAGGATTTCAGGTTGTTCTGAGATGAAAATGTTAGGTGTGGGGAGAGGGAGAACTGGTGCGCATCTGGGACTGAGCTGATATTGAACTGCGTGGAATTAGTTGCCACAAGCTAAACACTTGTACCAGCCACAGCTTTACCTCCAGTCTATGCAGCATGAATGACGGATTTCTGATTCTGCTTTGTCCTTTCCTGAATACTCATCAGAAGTAAGGTCATGCCTTAGCCCTGGAGTTTTTATTAAGGGTCCCATGAGTGTGAAAGCCCCTGAAGGCAGAACTGATTTGGTTTCACTGCACAGGATGTGGGAATCCACACCAGGGGAGCTCTCTCCAGCACAGAAGGAGACTAGCTCCCATCCACGGCTAGGCTATGGAATCCTCCATTCAGACATTACCAGTACTCCCCAGGGACCCCCCGCTACCCACAGTCTGTTTACGCAACCTCTACTGTGCTGGGTTTGAGCTCATACTCTTCTGTAACAGGAGGAAAAATGGTTTAAAAGCATTATCCCAAAAGCATCTAAATTCCAAGCACAACTAATCTGCTGCTACAAATCATACCAGCAGAAAATCTGAACTAATTACGGAGAAATCACACCAGGCCCAACATGCAAACCAACATTCTTGAAGTATATAATTCAACACAGCCTTTAACTTATTTAAATGGGATGATAAAGGGGAAAAAGCAGCTCATTTTTGGTTTCTGTCCTTCACAAGATGCATGGATCGGTCAACCAGCCTTGGTCTCAGAAGCAAAACTAAGCCAGTAAATGCCAATGTGTTCTTAACAGGGATGAATGCTTTTAATGCTTAATTCTGCTTGTCTGTGGCGCATTCCACATTGTACAGCAAACACAGTGTCCAAAAGTCAGACACAGGTAAAAAGGAGCAATGCACAATAATGCACTCTTCATATCTCATTATCCCAGCAGCTTTTAGAGCCCAGGAACCTTCTCACAAAGATGAAGGGGTAAATCGATTCTCCTCCACGGGCCAATAAAATGTAGAAGAATCCTAACCACTTTGGAGGTCCAGAGTCTGACCAGTTTCACTTTCTTGCCCCACCTGCTATTAGCCTGTGCTGGGTATCAGAATGAAGAACAAAAGCCTCCTGTTTTGAAATGTTTGCACATCAAGAAATAAGGAGGTGTGATCCAGGACCTGCTCCTGTTTTTGGCAGATCTGTAAGGCCTTTCCTTACCAGTAACATATTCATCTGCTTGCAAAAGTCATTGGAAAAACTTCAGTCAAACTAAGCCAAGTCTGAATATTTATAATTGGTTTTCTCTCTGTCCTCACTCAGCAACATTTCCACTAAAGAAATGAGAGTTTTGGCTGAATAAGAATCAAGAAAAGACTAATGATGACACCAGGATTTAGCCCGGTTTTCCACTTTTACTGGCTCCCACTGGGCCTTCATAAATATCATCTGAAAGAGCTCAAGTATGAATAGACCCAATGAGTCTTTTTTTCAAAGTGGCACGTTTGTGCAGGACATAGCTACACCCATACTGAGCTACTTGGTTCAGCTTAGTGCAGTCACAAAAGCTAAAGGGAGATGTCAGAATTCAAAGGTAGAGTCTCCCACTTCTAATCAACCTGACAGCCAAGTTCTGGTTTTAGAATATTCTCCTAGTTAGTGTTCTCTGGGTGTTGCCCTCATATGTTCTTACCTGATATTGATTATTTCCAGGGATTCTTCAGGGGTGTTCAAGAAAACTTGAAGTTCCTGTCCTCTTTTCACCTGGATCCCTCCATCAAGACTAGTTGATGTCCTCATTCCTGTTACCCAGTTCAAGCCAGCTCTTCCCAAACTCCCCACAATTCCCATTTGGGCAGAAATTTGGATAAATGCACTGTAAAGAGATGCAATGAAACACATTTCCCACTGCAAAGTACCTTCCTTTTCACCATCATTATCTGAGCCACAGGCTTCTTATTCTCTCTGGCACAGTACGTGCTTTAAAACTGGGGTGAACATTTTTAAAAATAATTTTGAAATAGACACACACATCTTAATACAAGCCACAGTGCAAGTCTGTGTTATAATGGAGATTTACACAAGCTGAGGAATTTAATCCTGGATTCAAACGCAACCTCCACCAGAGGAGGCAAGGCTAAGTTTCATCCACATGGAGGAACGAGTGGGTGTACATTTTTTAACCAGTAGTCTCCAAACAAGGATGCAATATTTCCATCTCCCCCATTTAATTTTTAAGGCAAGGATTTCTCATGAACAGTTCCCCATTGATCACTCAATAATCAATTAATCAATAGTTCTCAACTGATCACAGGACACTTCTGCATGGAACTTATGCCTAATGCATTACTGAGTTCTCCTCACTTTTGGAAGTGTGTGGATGTAATAAATACATGACAACATTTGGCAGATACACAGCACTTTACATCCACATGCCTTATAAAGCTGAGTGTGATTATTAATCTCATTTTACAGGTGGGAAATTTAACAAACAAAAGGTACAGCTACATGGCAATAAAGGACCTATGGTACAGCCATGGCTGGCCTAGCCAGCTGATAAGGGCTTCTATAGTTTCGGTGGTGGTCTAAAAATTGCAGTGTAGATGTTCAGTCTCAGTTTGGAGCCTATTTCCTGAAGCCACACAAAAGCCCTTTATCTGTGAGCCTGAATCAACCAACCGTAGCTGCCATGGGAGTTCTATTGCACTCCAGATGTACCCAAAAAGCTAAAACTTCCTGAGGCAGCAGCAGAACCGAGGACTCCTGGTTCCCATTCACATATTCCAGACACTAGTGATAGAAGGGAGCCAGCGTAGTTCAAAATTCTTGGGTTAAAAATCAGAGAGGCAGCCGTGTTAGTCTGCATCTTCAAAAACAACAAGAAGTCCTGTAGCACCTTATGGACCTAACGTATTTTGCAGCATACGCTTTTGTGACCATGAAAGCTTATGCTCCAGAAAATCTGTCAGTCTATAAGGTGCCACAGGACTTGTTTTAGGTTAAAAAATGTGAACTGAGCTCCTTCAAAGATACCTAGGACACATTTCATGATATTGGTCTATAATTCACAGTCTAATCACAGTGTGGTTCAAAGCAATCACAGCTGAATGATAATGGATCTGAATTATGAGGTGTATCCGCTCCCTACTATATAAAGCATCTTTTACCTTGGCTTGAAATATCCATTTATGAAAAAATTTGATCGTTGTTTGAAATCCACATTCCCTTTGATCTTTACACTGATTGCTGCTGAAGCATTTAAGGCTAGTCTAACTTGAAAGCCTGAAATTGATGGAAAGAGCAATTCTTCGGTAGCCAGACTCAGTCTTTTATTAAATGGGATCTCTTGCCTCTATGGCAAAATAATGAAACAAAATACAATTATTATGCATATGATACAGTCAGCCACAAGGGTGTTTTCAAACTTTTGCTTTGGCCAGGACCATCAGCTGTGTTTCCCACAGCACCTCCCCTTTGATGGCAGGCCCTTTTTATTGACCTGGATTTGGTAATTAATGAGAACCCAGCACCAAAGTTTATCGTTAGCAAGGGCACAAATGCACTTAGACTGTTTTGCTCTGAAATACAAACATTTTGGACAAGGAGAATGAGACGAGCATAATCAGGACATTAAACCAAATTATGCTCATAGAGACACACCCACATCCCCTTATGTTGCAAGTTGGCCCCATGTGTTTCCCATTCTCAGAAGGGTAGCCACGTTAGTCTGCGGCTTCACAAACAACAAGCAGTCCTGTGACACCCCACACCCCACTGTATAAACCCTGGATTCTGTTTTTTCCAGTCTCGGAGGTTTCTGAACAAAATATTTTGACTTGATTCACAGTAAAGAGACGATAATCCCTGACCTTCACCTTCTTACATACCAGTTCAAAACCAATTTCTACACGTTCCCACCTTCAAACAGCAAAATGGTTCCTTTTACCTTTAGAAGCTTGACAGCCAGCTCCGCCACACTTAGGGAATAATGTTTCACCTGCTTCTTTATACCTTCACAGTCCAGAAAGCTGACTTCATTTCCAAAGACCTTAATGCTCAATTCGCATTTCATCTCCTTCTTTTTGCCCATCCTTTCTGCAAACTGACAGAGTGGCATGCAGTTATTTACAAGCATGGGTTATTTATGTAAAATGCTATCAAACTCCCAGCAAACACATGCTAGAGTAGTTCAGATTATTAGTAGCAGGAACGGTGAGGCATTTGAACTCATACAAATATAACAAGCCTGCATAAGCCCCTGGTTATTGAGCCTACTGTGGTCTGTACAGAAAACTTAGCTCCATTTCACATGCCAAAGCTCAGTTACTCTTAGCCAGGAGCAGAAATGAGAGCTGCTCCAACTGAGCCCCTCCTGACAGGCTCCTGAAACACTGAACACAGCCGTGCCCACCACAGCAGCGCTACAAACCAGAGATCGATAGGGCTGTGGGCAAACAAAATTGCTGACCCCCTGCCATAATAATTGCTGACTCCTGCTGTGCATGGAACTCACCTGCTCTGTGCTTGCCATATTTGGCTCCAAATGTCACAAACCTTCCCTGACCACCACTTTGATTTCATACCCCTCAAAGCCAAGCCATTTCCCCAAATTACAATGTTGAGGAAGTGGCAGAGGTTGATCTATTGGAGTCAAACTGCTGCTCTGAAAATCTGTTTGGCTATTTTTCCACATGCCCCTGTGCAGTAATTTCAGTAAAACTGTTTTTTTCTTTAATTTTCAAATTTCAACAAAAGTGAGGTAAGTATTTTCATGACTTATCCCCCCTCCCATTTTCTTTCACCACATTTATTTTTAGGGGCTGTGTTTTTGAAACTGTCAGGCTTAAATCCCTGTGTGATGATTTATGGATTCCACATCTACTACTTCTGAATGGTGAGTAAGCTTATGAAACTACCACGAAATTGTGGTGCCAAGTTAAGCCTATACCTATGTGGACCCACCAGGAGTTAAGCAGGGTCATGTCATATCTCTGCCCAGCCTGAGATAATGATGGATGAGCAGCACTCAGTGACTGTCCAGTAAAAGTACAATGGGACAATGGGCTTGCTCTGTCTGAGAGAAGACACTCTCTCCTCCTGCTCCTGTTTGGGAGCAGTGGACAATTACCAAAAGGCAGAGCAAAAAGCCTAGGTGACCCTAGCAGGAACCTACAAATGGACACATAGGGTGGAAAGTAGGAGACAGAGACATTTTTGCACCAGATTAAGGTGAGGGCAGCTGCTGCAGGGGTAAGGCCAGTTTTAGGGCAGAGGACCCTGCCTGTCTGAGGGAACACAAATGGGCCCCCTAGCACTCCCTGGACAAGGTGAGCTAGTGAGGAGCATTGCATTAAAGAAATGTCACTGTTCTCTGTGTGATCTGAGCTGTCCTGTGATTAGGACACTAAGCATTAATGCTTCAGACTTGGAGCAAATGCTCTCTGTCTGTTAGCGGTTTAACAATGCCTGTGTACCCCAGAGTGAGCTGAACTGCAAATAAGCTGCTGCACACCTTTGGCGTTGAATTCTAGGAGGGGTTGCATTTAAGTAACAGGGTTTCTTGGGGCTACCTCTGGTCTGGACCCTCGGAGCAGTAAAAGTGGTAAAAGACAGTCAGTGCCTAGGACATATGCCAGGGAGGCCAGAAGAGGAACCACCTGCTATGGCTTCAGAAGCTTAACACGCTCAGAGGCTACGTCTACACGTGCACGCTACATCGAAATAGCTTATTTCGATGAATAACGTCTACACATCCTCCAGGGCTGGCAACATCGACGTTCAACTTCGACGTTGGGCAGCACCACATCGAAATAGGCGCTGCAAGGGAACGTCTACACGCCGAAGTAGCACACATCGAAATAAGGGTGCCAGGAACAGCTGCAGACAGGGTCACAGGGCGGACTCAACAGCAAGACGCTCCCTTAAAGGGCCCCTCCCAGACACAGTTGCACTAAACAACACAAGATCCACAGAGCCCACAACTGGTTGCAGACACTGTGCATGCAGCATGGATCCCCAGCTGTAGCAGCAGCAGCCAGAAGCCCTGGGCTAAGGGCTGCTGCACACGGTGACCATAGAGCCCCTCAGGGGCTGGAGAGAGAGCATCTCTCAACCTCTCAGCTGATGGCCGCGATGGCCGACCCCGCTATTTCGATGTTGCGGGACGCGGATTGTCTACACATGCCCTACTTCGACGTTCAACTTTGAAGTAGGGTACTATTCCCATCCCCTCATGGGGTTAGCGACTTCAACGTCTCGCCGCCTAACGTTGATTTCAACTTCGAAATAGCGCCCAATACATGTAGCTGTGACGGGCGCTATTTCGAAGTTGGCGCCGCTATTTCGAAGTAGCGTGCACGTGTAGACGCGGCCAGAGACAAACTTGGATTCCCTCACTGCAATTTGACTGTGTCACTGGAAGAGTGTGCTTGCAAGTGTAGGGCTGACAATACGTGGTCCTCGGCTGTAGGGAATGAACCTAGGACCTTAAGGGCTAAAGCCCTGTGCTTTACCATGAGCCAAAAGCCAGCTTGGTGTCAGTCAACTCTGTAGAGCAGGGACTTCACTCTCCCTTGTTAGTGGTCTCAGCCCCTCTGGGGTTACACTAGGATCTGTGACACCCTGGGACTGCACAATAAAGCCTGTTGTGCAAACATTTACACACATGCTTAACTTGAAGCATGGACGGTGGGTGACCCCAAGGCTTGGGAGGGCAAGACCCCCCCCATACACCTTCCATCCAAGGCCCAGTGTGCTCACTGCCCAACCCTGACGCATACACACACAATGGGGTCACTGGCCTGGCCCCCCAGCCCATGAGAGAGTCATCCCAGAGCTCTGGGAAGGCAGTGGACAGTGTAGCTACCTGGCCTTCAGCCTGCCCTCTCCAGCTTCTGCCACCCCCAAGAACAGGCTGGGAGAGGGAGCTTGGGGGCCTCCAGTAAAGCATAGGTGGGGAAGTTTGAGCTCTCTGCTTACCCTAAGGCAGCCTCCTATTAATTTCAATGGAACCTCTTAGGAGCTTAACATGAAGCACTAGCATGTGTGTGTGCTAAATGAGGATCAGAATTTGTGTATGAAAAGAACACATTAAACAATTAAACATTAACAATTTTAAAAATTATTTAGCCTCTGTTTCCAGAATAATCATGAACAGATTTTGCCTCTGAGATAAATGTGTTATTTGAACATATTAGACAACATTGCTTGCTGTTAGAAAATTGGCTAGTGCTGTGTAGCTGTGAACAATCACATAGTTCTTTTTCTCTCTCCTGATTAGATTGAAATAGGATGATTTTGCTGGGTAAATTCATAAAAGGAAATTCAAATTTTTCCTCCCCTGAGTATTCATACAAGCCTAAACGTTGCTTTCTAAGTCCAAATATTGCAGCAAAAGTTGATTACAAGCATATCCATGGAAAGGGGCACATTTTCAGCCAAAGGTATTCCAAACACTATTATAGTCAATCTAGTGATCACAGAAATTTGGTTTTGTGTTCTGCTTAGTGGCAACATCTATTGTGCATATGCTCTTATAAACCACAGCTGTCTCTTGGTTAGGAATAGAAAAAAGAGGAGAAGTGTACTCCAAAAGGACAGATTATTCTTAATTAAATGAGTAATAAATGGAAAAAAAAGTAGTCAGTCTTTTAGCAAAAGGACTTTTCTCACAAGCCAAAATATGAAAAGTTAATTTTCTGTTTATTATAATTCATAGTAGGAAATATACTATCCCAGCTCTGGTTCATCACTGGGGCAGAACTGTATTAAAACACATTTCTTGCAGAGAATATAAAATGATTTTCCTAGTTCTAGTTTCAACCACAGGGCCTTTTTGTCACATTCTCCATTAGAAAATGTGCTACCAAAGACATTGCCTTGCATCACTGTGATGAACCTTAAAGAGAAAGATGAGCTGACATGGAGAGTAAATTAAAGACAGCACACACCCCGGTGTATCCGAGCAATTGTAATTTTTCAGCCTATTCCAACTGCAGACATCTCCCATTCAGTTATACCCAGAGCACGAATTGCTCCAAACTCTAGCTTGCAGTTCACTGATCGCTGCACAATGCAAATTCTTTATGGCTCAGAGCACATGTAGCCAAGCAGGAAATAAGTAACAGTGCAGTAATGCAGGAGCTTAGCATTTAGGGGTCTGCTTGTCTTCCTCTTGAAATTCATGGAGAAAAATAAAAGGCATCAGTAGGCATAAGATTAAGCCTCAGATTATGGAGGCACAGCCCAAAGTTCTGATGGTGCATACCATCGTCTGGGAACCAATGTTCTGAATTAATGTAGCTTCTGCAAAACAGGGGGAATGATTCTCCACTTCCTTGAATTTTGCACTGTCATTAACACTTGTGCAAAGTGATTGTAAAACGCTTCCAGATCCAAAGGGTAGCGTGCTACATTCTTTTTAAACAAAAGTCCTAAACAATTCTAAATCATACCCAGAAGTTACTTTTGGACGTCACTCTTTTTACCCTGATATGTATATTCAGTTACCTTTTTCACTAACTCACTCATCTTATTGTACTTTACATCTGGACAGCTCTGCTTGGCTTTTCCTAACTTGGCCTTGGCAAATCTGGTCACAAGATGATCGCTCCGGCTGAATCTCTTTGAAGTCAGCTTCTTCTGTTTGGGTTTCCCAGCTGTCTCCACTGGATCTTCTGACTTGGAATTTCTTTCATTGGTATTTGTAAATAAGTATTCACTAAAAACAGCCGAGTGCTGCCCAAGCATCTTCTGCATGAGGTCTTCTGCATTCTCTAACCGTACACTAAACTAGAGAAGAATATACAGCATTTAGAAGACCATACATGGCTGTACATAACCATTTCCATGCTCAGCACGTAGAAATTTAACTCACAGTATGGCCTCAGAAGGGCTCTTACAACAATAATGGATAAGCCATATGAGGCCAAACAGTTATTCCATCAAATATATTATCCTGCCTCAGGCATTGGTCAATACTGGATGCTTCAGTAATTACTTCCATACTACAACTACGCAACCATCTGATGCTGCAATTCAGAGAAATATCTCTTTTTAATCTGACAGGAATGCAGCTGCACCCTGAAGCACATAGTCGGGCTAAACCTAGTTTACAAATGATATTGGCTATAAAATTCCCATTGCTTTTTCTGTGTTATATAGGAACAAAATGCGGTTCTGTTTGGATGACTGATTGGCATGGCTTTATGAGAGCCAACATTCGTTGGGGAACAGTGACACAGTCCTGAGGTAAGTGGGGAAGGAGGAAGGAACAACAAAGGAGGACCCCTGATCTGAAAGGAGAAGGTCGGCCAATCAGCTAACAGAGTTGTTTGCACGCTAATGCAAGAAGCCTGGGAAACAAACAGAAAGAATTAGGGGCCCTGGCACAGTCAAAGGAGTACGAAGTGACTGGAATAATGGAGATTTGGTGGGATGACTCACATAACTGGAGCACGGTCATGGAAGGTTAAAAACTGTTCAGGAAGGACAGGCAGGGGGGAAAAGGAGGAGTTGTGCTGCATGTGTGAGAACACTATGGTTACTCAGAGCTCCAGTATATGGAGGGAGAAAATCCAGTTGAGAGTCCTTGGGTTAATCTTAGAAGTGGAAGCAACAGAGGTGATGTTGTGGCTGGTGTCTGCTATAGACCCCCAGATAAGGTAGATGAGGTGGATGAGGATTTCTTCAGACAACTCAGAGAAGCTTCCAAATCCCAGGTCCTGGTTCTCATCAGAGACTTTAATCACCTGGACATTTGTTGGGAGACCAATACAGCAGCACACAGACAATCCAGGAAATTTTCAGAGAATGTTGAGGATAACTTCCTGGTACAAGTGCTGAAGGGACCATGCGCAGCATGATCTGCTGCTCAGAAACTGGGAAGAACTAGTAGGAGAAATAGAAGTGAGTGGTAAGCTGGGCTGCAGCAATCATGAGATGATAGACTTCAGGATCCTGACAAAAGTAAGAAAGGTGAGCTGTAAAATACAGACCCTTGATTTCAGAAGAGCAGACTTCAACTCCCTGAGAGAATGTGTGGGCAGGATTTCTTGGGAAACCAATATGGAGGGGAAAGGAGTTCAGGAGAACTGGCAGTTTCTTAAAGTAGCCTTTCTGAAGGCACAGGAACAAACCATCCTGATGCACATGAAGAAAAGCAAACATGGCAAGCAGCTTCACTTAACAGGGAAATCCTTGGCGAGCTCAAGCTCAAACTCAAAAGGGATGCATGTAAGAAGTGGAAACTCGGACAGATGACTAAGGAGGAGTATACATATATTGCTGAAGAATGCCGGGGATTAATCGTGAAAGAGAAAGCACAACTGGAACTGCAGCTAACAAGGAATGTGAAGGGTAACAAGAAAGCTTTCTACAGGCATATTAACAATAGAAGGGTGATCAAAGAGGGTGTAGGGCAGTTACTGGATGAAGGAGGTAACCTAGTGACAGATGATGTAGGAAAAGCTGAGGTACTCAATGTTTTTTGCCTCTGTCTTTGCAGACAAGAGCAAATCCCAACATACGGGACTAGGCAATGCAGTATGGGACAAAGGTGGGAAGCCCTTGGTGGGGAAAGAACAGGTTAAGAGTTAGTTAGAAAATCTAGTTGCACACAAATCCAAGAATTTAATGTATCCAAGGGTACTGAGAGAATTGGCAAATGTCATTGCACAGCTTTTGACCATTACCTTTGAAAACTTGTGGAAATCAGGAGAGATCCTGGATGACTGGAAAAAAGCAAATTTAATGCCCATCTTAAAAAAAGGAAAGGAGGACAATCCAGGGAACTATAGACTAGTCAGCCTTACCTCAGTCCCTGGAAAAATCATGGAGGCTATCCTCAAGGAGTCCATTTTGAAGCACTTGGAAGAGGGGAAAGTGATCAAAAGTAGTCAACATGGATTCACCAAGGGCAAGTCACACCTAACCAATCTGATTAGCTTCTATGATGAGGTAACTGGCTCTGTGGACATGGAGAAGTCAATGATGTGATATAACTTAACTTTACCACAGTTTTTGATACAGATTCCCACATTCTTGCCCATAAGTTAAGGAAATATGGATTGGATACATGGACTGTAAGATGGATAGACAGCTGGCTTGATGGACAGGCCAAATGGGTAGTGGTCAATGGCTCAATGTCTGGTTGGCAGTTGGAGTGTCCCACAGACTGGTTCTAAGGCCAGTACTGTTCAACATCTTTATGACTTTAAGCTAGGGTGTCAGGTAGATACATTGGAGGGTATGGATAGGGTCCAGAGTGACCTAGACAAATTGGAGGATTGAACCGTTAAGAAATTTGATGATGTTCAACAAGCACAAGTGCAGAGTCCTCCACTTGGGACAGAAGCATTCCAAGCACTGCTACAGGCTAGGGACAGACTGGCTAAGTAGCAGTGCAGCAGAAAAGGACCTGTGGGTTGTAGTGGATGAGAAGTTGCATATGAGTCTACAGTGTGCCCTTTTAGCCAAGAAGGTTAATGGTATATTGGGATGCATTAGGAGAAGCATTTCCAGCAGATCTAGAGAAGTTATTCCCCTCTACTCGACACTGGTAAGGACACATCTGGAGTACTGCGTTCAGTTCTGGGCCCTCCAGTATAGAAAGGATGTGGATGCATTGGAGCGGGTTCAGCAGAAGGCAACAAAAATGATTAAGGGGCTGGAGCACAAGTCCTATGAGGAAAGGCTAAGAGATTTGGGTTTATTTAGTTTGCAGAAGAGAAAACTGAGGGGTAATTTGATAGCAGCCTTCAATTTCCTGAAAGGGAGCTGTAAAGAGGATGGAGATTGAGTATTCTCAGTGGTGACAGACGGCAGAACAAGGAGCAATGGTCTGAAGTTACAGAGGGAGAGGTGTAGGTTGGATATTAGGAAAAACTATTTCACCAGCAGGATGGTGAAGCACTGGAATGCGTTACCGAGAGCAGTGGTGGAATCTCCATCACTAAAGGTTTTAAGTCCTGGCTTGACATAGGCATGGCTGGGATGACTTAGTTGGGGTTGATCCTGCTTTAGGCAGGGGGCTGGACTCAATGACTTTCTGAGGTCCTTTCCAGCCCTAGAATTCTATGATTCTGTGATTCTATGATTCTATAGCCAGTTGGTGCACATTACATACCCAAAGGCTAGTGCTACACTGACCCTTAGTGCCAGCAGCTTAATGCAAATGAGCAGTCTTGAAAATGCAAAATGGCTGCTCATTTGCTTATCTGATTGGCTCATTTGCATATTCAGGGTAGAAGATAAGCAATAAAGATGTGGTTCTGCTGGCAAAAAAATCCTTGTGTCAGCAGCCCCTTATTACTGATTCTTCCAGGGGATTTCTGTCAGCAGAAACACATCTTCATTGCTTGTTTTCTGCTATGAATATGCACATGAGCTGCTCAGATATGGAAATGAGCAGTCATTTTTGCATTTTCTAGACTGCTCATTTGCATCACGCTGCCCGTACTAGGGTTCGGTGTAGCATTAGCTAAAGAGCTTTTTCCTAGCTACTTGTCCTGCAAATGCTACCCACAGTCTGAGTTAAGCTAAGTTCTTTCCTTGCTGGGCATCTTCATCAGCAATAAAGATTCTGAAGGCCAAAGTGCCTTCATTTCCAGCTGATACATTCAAAAAGAAACTGAAGGCCCAATTTAAAGACAATAAGGTCATGTAGGAGTTATTTTATAATGATCACAACTACAAGTAGTCAGTAGGGATCGAACCTAGGGCTTTCGGCAACATAAAGCAGAGCTCGCTACCTCGTGAACTAAAGGAGCAATTCTGCCGATCTGAATCCAGCTTCCACTGAAGCCAATGACTTCAGGAGGCGCCAGATTGTGGTTTAGCTGGCAACAGTACTTAATTTTCTTTTTAATGTGATGAGGCACCATTGGACGTTATGAGTTGCCTGGCTAGTACGTTACATTACAGCAGAGACAGTCATCAATCTGAACACAAATCAGCCTATTAACTGAAGTGTTCAAAGGCACTTTCATAAACTTAACAGATGACTCTCATGTACAAAATTAATTAATCTCTGTGAAAATACAACTTGATGAAGAAATCGTAACTGGAAACTATACCCAGAAACTATCAAGCACTTGTCTCTATTTCAATACACCAGGGACCCCTTGAAGAGGGAAAAGCAGAATTTACCTCCACTAGATTGATAGCCCGCCCTAGGACATGCATAGTCAAGTTTGTTGTTGTTGATCGTGGAATAAAAGAAGCAGGAGAAAAGACCAGTAATGCCTCTACATTTGCACCCGCAGTTGCTGCAATATAAAATAATGGATATTGCATCATTTTAAGATCAAATATTTCATTTACTTTTCAAATTCCAGCCTCTCTGTGGGTAATGGCAGTTTTATCCTTTATGGAAAATAAGAAAACATTCAGCCAACAGACGAATCCATTTGATAACCCTTCAACAAAGCAAAATCTCAATGGTAACCACTGTAAGCTTAACTCTATAATTATACTAATTATGGCATAAATTCATCTTCACCTGCAGGAAGATGAATTTATGGTATAATTCTTATATATAATTAAAGAGGACAAGTTCTATAGTAAATGAGAAAAAACACTAATGAAACTTGGCTTTTGAGAAACTAAAACAAAGTAGATGTACCAAAAAAAAAGCAAAAACTAAAAGAATTTGCCTTAATCTCCTCTCGCATCAGTGTAAATCCAGCAGAGTCAACATAGGTGCATCAAAATAAAACCAAGGAAATGACAAGAGAAGAGCAAGGAGACGCAGGCCTCATGTATTTTAGAGAGAGTTCTGTTTACTGGGGTATTTAGTGCCTACTGGTAGCGGGCTTGCTATTGACACGTAGGAAGACAAAAATTTAGAAGTGAACTCAGGGAACCTTCTTTCCAAGTCAGCTTATAAAATGGAGGAAGCTCAGTTGCTAGCCATATCTTCTTAGCGTTGACAATTGCTGTCATGAAGGAATGGTTAAAAGAAGGGTTAAACCCAGACAGAGTGTGTTGTCTGTTGGCAAGCAACTAGGTGAGCCAATAGGAAGAGAGAGAGGGACTTTAATTGAAGCAGTTACCTTCTGAGGAGTCTCCTTTTTTTAGTTGCTCTGTAGCATCTAGCAATCATATGCTTTATCACATATATCTTTTGTGTTGTTAATTAATCAGCTTTTAGTTTAAGGTGATGGTTTCATTCCTGTGTCCTAGAGAAGAGTCTGTGTATATATTCATGCTTAAGACTGAAACGTCAGCTATCAGATGGCCACTTAATTTCCTCCTCTTTGTTTTCAAGCTCTCTCTGAAGGGAGGGTTAAGAGCTTGGGGTTACCCCACTGGGACAGACCTGAAGTGTGTCTTCCTGGGTTTTAAAAGTAGTTTTTCTACGTGGGTGGTGGCATCTACCTCCCATGGTCAGGGAATCTGTGACCTTGGGAAACTTTTAAGCAGAGCCCTATAGAGGCAAGGTATTTGTGGGCCCACTACCTTCTGCACTCAGAGTGTCAGAGCTGGGAACAGCCTTGATAATTGCACTAACTTCAACACTATTCTTGTTACTCCTCTCGAGGTCCATGCTCCTATGGAAGAGTGCTATAGAGTCAAAAGAGTGACTGGCAAGAACCAAAGCAAAGTTTAATGGATTTGATTTTCCTTTCCGTCACATCTGTTATATACCAACACATTCAGTGCCGTGACTACCAACATTCAGAGAGCAGAAGCAGTCCTCCATTTGCACATCTGAGTTTTATTCATTCACAAAAATTAAAATATTTGGTGGGTAAGAGGAATAAAGAAATAGGAAAGTAATATGGTGATTTAAATCATGCACATGCTGTGAAAGGTCCAATTTTAAAGCTCAACATACCTGACTGGAAAGTGACATCTGAATATGAGGAATATTTCCATATCTCCCAGTCAAACTCTCTGCTAAGGATATCATCAGGAAGAGAATCTCTAAGATGTTGCTTCAGTGGGTCATCTGTCTCCAGGAGCTGAGAGAGGTGACTCCAAACAAAAGAACCAACTTCAATTAGACAAAGAAAGAGGCTTGTCAATCACAGACAAGATTTTTTTTTAAATTTATGTTTTAATGAACAGTACCAGGCTCTTCACTTTTTCACACCTGCGCAAATCCAGAGTCAATCCCCCAGCTGCCCTTGGGTTAACTCCATTTTACCTCAATGCAACTGAGCTTAAAGTCCAGCCCACTAGCTACTCTCATCACCAGCAAAGTTATTTAAAATGTCCAGTTTTAATGAGTTCTGGTAAAAGCCAGAGTCCGTTCTATGTCTCACAAACTTTCCAATTGCTGTAGTTAACTGACTGGGATTTAAAGGTAGCCAACCTCACTATTCGCCGCTTGATTTTTCATGTGTTTTTGTTCTGAACAAGAATCCTGAACAGCAATATGTGCCTTATGCTCTGAAAGGCATCTACTACCTATCCATCTATCCTATGATTTGTATAAATTCAGCCTGCTCTGAAGCCCAGCAGAAAAATCAAAACACTATCTAGATGTCAGGGTTATTGCCTGCAGTCACTGGTGCAACTGGATGGTAGTTTTCAACTTCTGTGCAGATCTGGCTCATCAATAAAAACTAATATAGATTTTGTCTGATTAATAATAAGTACAGAATAGCACAAGAGAGTGCAGTGGATGGGAGGTAAAACAATATAGCTCCAAAGATTTATCATTATTCTGGAGTTACTGTAGTGAAACAGAGCAGAATCTGGCTCTCTAACAACACATAAACCCATAATGAAGAGGTCACTCTGCATGTAATTACATTAAAAACTATGTTAAAACAGCATTAAGACTGTTCCCACAAACTTAATTCAGACCCCTGGTAAGTATGTATTCTGAGCATTTTCCACAATACCACACAGTAAGGGGAAATCTGGACAAGAGCCTTTGCTTTACTGTGTTTCAATCTAAGACCTTGAACACAAGAGAACGGTCTCATCTTGGAACCTGCTGCTCCCTTTTACTGCCTACACAGAGGTCTTGTAGAATAGACAGTATGTGGGCATATCGTTAAAACCCGCATATGCAGAGGAGAGTTAAAACAAGGTCGCCTGGGCAACCCCGCTCTGGCATTTTCTAAATGTTGAGTGCTGGGCTTTGTGACCCTCACAGTCTTGCAATAAAGTTTTGGGAAATTCCTTCAGCTGTTTTAAAAAGCATTTAAAATGTATCATGTAGACATGAGTCTTCAGGAGAGTCAGAACCATCAGCTTTTAAAGCTGTAGCACAAAGCTCAGTTACTTAAGCCACACAAGTCACTGACACTAGTAGATAGCTTTTATCTTCTATGTGGACCACCTACTATATGCCTACTTACTTTTCCAGCTAGAGGATAGGGGAAATAGGGGAATCAGGAATCTTGTGCTCTATTCCTGGTTCTAGAGTGCAGTCTAGCCACTACATACAGCATAGCCAAAATTAGGCACATCTACTATGAAAGCAATTCTTGCTACTGCTACTGCATTTTTCCTCACACCCAGCTCTCTAGGACTGTACCTGGGAGCACACTACCGGTATGTTAGAGCACTCTGTATGTCTACTGTACATTAAAAAACTCATGGCTGGTCCTTGTCACCTGACTCAGACTAGGGGGTTTCAAGTTGCTTTGTTCCAATTAACTTCTGGGATGGGGGATCCTCCCATCTCACAAGGTCCTAGAGCCCAGGCTCCACCCAGAGCACAAAAGTTGATGCTGCAAGTAAATAACCCCTGCAGTCTGAGCTATATAAGCCCAAGTCAGCTGACAGACCAGGCAGGGGTGTCTAACTGCAGGGCAGGCATATCCTGAGAGTCTGGGCAGTATACTTAGTGAAAATGGAATGTACAGCGATTCTTAACTTCAAGCCTCTAAAGAGCTCTACTAGGCATGTACAATTGGCAATTTTTCAAAGTCATAAAGCTTGACCAAAACTAGTGGTATTTTCGTGGAGACAGCATGAGGTCTCATTGTCCATTGGAGCATCCCCCTAACTAAATTTCAAGTCCCTATTTCAAAAAATGAAGGCACTAGAACTCTTCAGAAATGGTTTGAAGAAAATAGCATTGGCCACATGGAGTATTCTCTAACCTCATTCTTGGCAGAGGCAGAGCAATATGAGTGAGACTTTAATAAAATAAAATTCTGTCTGGGACAGAGAGGAAGCATGGAAAACTCTGGAGTAAACAGTTAAAGTTTGAAAAGTTATAAGCAATTGAAAACAGGGAGATTTACAACAGAAGGTGTTAGGCAACCTCAAATACAAACTTTACTACCAGCAACACTTATAATACCATCTAAATCAACTCATGTAATGAGTACTTTTCTCCAGGTTTACAATTCCATGTGCAGTTCTGTTTCCATCTTACAAGACAACTGGCAATGAAAGCTTTTTTACAAAAAGTAAATAAATCTGAGCCTGTTACATTTTTGGAACCCACTTTTCAAACAAGTGACTGCCAATGGCTTGTTGCACTGGCTGGAGTTCCCATGATTAAGCCTTACATGTAGAGCTGCAGAATTTATATGATTGTTTGGTGAGGGGTTGTATTGTTGCTCAACTTTTCATGCATTTTTATTTTAAAGAAGGATTATGAACACCAATGTGTGGTTTATGCCCTGAAAGGCATCTGTTACCTACGTTCAGAAGCCCAAGAAAATATCAAGACAGTATCTAGATGTTAGGGTTATTGCCTTCAATCACTGATGTAACTGGACAACAGTTTATGATTTATATGCAGATCGGGCTCATAAATCAAAACCAGTAGAAAGCAGGCATCTAGGCATATTCCAAATAGGTAAAACAGTCAGGGCAATGTTTCTAAACAATGTCCCCTCTACATCAGCATGTTCTCTTTCCCACATGTTGTTTCTTCTTCTCTGGATTATTAATCTTTTATTGTTGCTATTGTTTATTACTAGGTCCAAAGTTATAAAACTTCAGTTTCCAGAGCACTTCCCTAAATTCTAACAGTTTTAAAGTAGGTAATGAGTGGACCTCATATGAGTTGGTATCTTATGCACCTCTAGTAGGAATCTTAAATCAAAAATCAAATCTAGGAAATAACGTGTTTAAATATTCTTAACATTTCAGTAGCTGTCTGCTGACCTTGGCTGGATGTCTCCTCCTGCAAAGTCTGTCGTACTTGGTTAAACAGCTCTTCACTTGGACATTTCATTGCTATATAATACGAAGCAATCCTTATTTCCACGTCATCATCAGCTGCTTGATATAGCCGGACTAAGACAGTACGCTTCAAAAAGAAAGATTAAGGAACTTACTCTCCTGAAAGAGGGGAGGTGCATTAATTTCTAGGTATAAAGTGACTAAACATTGCAACAAGCATCATGCGGAAAGAAAGCTGTTGATACATCAGCAAACACACATACATACAGCACAGCATCCTGCTCCCAGAGTCCCAGGATGTCATACTGTTAATTACACAGATTGGGCTGGACCCCATAGCTCCATGGAGCTATAAAGGAGCATTACCATTAGCAAAGGGGCTTCAAGAGTGGACAATACAATAATCATTAATACACTTTCAAGTAGCAGAATTTACTAGTACAGGACCAAATCTTCAGTTCCTTATTCAGAGCCTGACCCGGCTAAGACTACCTAAGTTTGAGTAACTCTTCCTCACATTGGCAGGTGTCCTTCCATCTCTTTCAGGCAAAAGGAAGCTGTTTTGTCCACTCAGGCTATGTCTACACTACAAAATAAAGTTGAATTTATAGAACCCAACTTTTTACCACGAGATTTTATAAAGTTATAGATGAATGTCCACAAATGTCCAGAAAAATCGACATTTCACCACATTCGTGCTCTAGCTGAACCCGTAGTTGAAGTGCACCTGGCTGCTGTTCTGGGTGCCTGTGTATGGCTTCATGAGCCAAAGGAACAGAGGGTAAGCAGGCTCATCCAGTATCAATACGGGCATCTCCACGTCACCAATCTCGATTTTGATCTGGGAAGCAAGTCCCATCCTGGAGCCAGATTCAGGTGTCTTTTGACCCGTTTGGACCTTTGCACAGCCAACATCCCTGCCATGGCTTCAGCGTGCTCTGTTCTCCATAACATTTGCGATTCAAAGGTGAAAATTTCTTGCCACCCTGGGTGGCAGGGGCAGGTGCCCTTGGAAGCGTTTATGAACAGCTGGACTCAAGGGCAATCAGCAGTCCACAGACAGAAGCAAAACAATCAAGGATGCTCTGGAAAATATCTTTATAAATGAGCAGACAGCCACAACAATCTGCTGCATTTAACCCATCCCCAACAATGATGTGTACTCAACCTTTATATGAAAGCACCTCCAACTGCACCCCATCCCACGTGAATCAGCAAACACCACTGTGGTTTTCACAACAACATTCTTTTACTTAGGGGGCTGGGGGTTAAGAGGAAAAAGAAGGGAATACTGGAGTCATGTGTGGGAGAATATGAGCCTTTTGCAGTGTGGAGAGATCCTGCAGCTGGACCATGAAACTGTCCTTGCCCCTCCCACTCCGTGTTCAGCAACAGCATGAGGAGGCCATTTAACTGTGAATTCTGTGGTGGGTGTCACTCTGTAATTCCAGCATGGACCATAGGATGTCAGTTTGCTCCTTGACAACCATCAGGAGCTCTGCTGAGTCCTTGTACCTGCATGAGAGCCTGCTTTGCCACCACTGCTGGGTCCACTTTCTGTCAACAGGCTTGGGCTTGCTCCCTTTGTGTCTCTTGCAGCTGCTGCAGGATGAGGTCCTGCTTTGATCTTTTCCTGTGGCACATGACAGTGGCCCAGTGGCCCCCATCATGCTGACTGTTGAAGACAGTCCAGGTCAAAATTTAGATACAGTTTTTAAATGTGAACAAACACTCTGATCCACAGAATGAATGTGTCTGTGTTTGACAATCTCAGCAACTTTTGTTTTCCAAGGCCACTTTTTGGTTTCTCAAGGATGAGAATGAATCAATCTCTGCAGAACAAAATCTATAAGTTCTCAAGACCATTTCACTGCAGACGTGGTAAGATCCTGGTGGCTAAGGGATGGGGCTGTTGAAACAAAACCCTGTAAAATGTAAAGGGAAGGAAAAAAAATCTCGGCATCCCCTCCTAAATGCTCTGCAGGAAAAATGCCATTTAAAGTGGGGACAGCCCACACTGGACATGCCAGTGTCCAAGAGCAGGGTCCATGCAGCCCAGCAGCCATGTGATGGGGGAGAAGGGTTGAGCCCACCAGCTACATGGCAGGCTGGGGGCAGGGCAGCCCTGTAAAATGTAAAAGGGGAAAAACCTTTCTCAGCAGCTTCTCATAAATCCTTTAGAGTTGTGTGGTGGCTAGCAGGGGCAGTGGGTGACCAGAGAGCCCACCATCAGCATGGTGGGAGGGGAGAGGACCAGGAGAGCCCACAGCTCTAAGGAAGGGGGAGATGGAGAGCCTGCCGGCTACGTGGTGCAGCAGGGCACTCCTGGAAAATTTAAATGATCAGGGAACAGTGCAATAATGTTAAAGGGACAAACTTTAATGCAACTTCCCCTGCTGCTTCTAGGTTGTAAAAAGAGATATCAGTCCCCTAAGAACAACAGGGAGTGAAAAAGAAAAGATGCTCATACTGTGTGAACGCAGTGCTGGAAAATTTGCCAAAATGTTGTGTGGTGCCTTGATGCCAGATTTCTTACTGATTGCCTAGAATGGCAAGGTGAGCTATCATGGAAGCTGGAATAAATCAGGCCTCCCCAAAAAACTTGTGCGAAAAATAAAAGAGGACCTGGCTGAGACCTTAACAGAGTTCTCCAAAAAGGATAAGTGCTACATCCCCAGAAATATTAACAAGCTGTTCTAGGGACACAGATCCACCTCAGCAGAAGTAAACCTATACCCCAACCCAGCCACAACCCACTTGTAGCAGTTTTTAAAATATACCCACCAGAAGAGCCCTTTCCAGCATTGATTGGCTCTGGAGCATCAGGTGACAATGAGAGGACTGGCTCCAGGTTGAGGATGAGCTCCTGGCTGGCAGGATCAGATTCCTCGGGTGCCTGCTGACTGGTGGTATCTTTCTCTTCATCAGGCTTCACTTCTGCCTCCTCTTCACCCTTGCTACTGTCATTAGAGAGCCGAATATGGTCTTCTGAAGAGTCCATGCAATTCTTGGTGACTGTGGCTGGGTTCTTCCCAAGAATCACATTGAGCTGCTTGTTAAAGTGGCATGTTTTGGGAGATGTCCCAAATTGCCCATTGGCTTACTTAACCTTCTGATAACCTCTGCCTGAGCTGCTTGATTTTGACACAGCATTGCTGAGCATCCCTGGTGTTACTCTTTCTCCAACATGCCCTGAGAAATCATCCCATAAATGTCTGCATTTCTTTTGCTGGTTTGCAGTTTCCTCAGCACAGATTTGTCATGCCAGACAGAAATGAAATCCTGCATCTCCTGATGGCTCCATGCTGGGGCTCTTTTGTGACCCTGAGAACTCTGATCAGAACTAGAATTCTGAGAACTCATGATGGCTAGATGCAATGTCTCCTAATGTGCACTCCTGAGGGGTGCTATCCATGCTGGTCAGAAAGAAAAGGAATTCAAATTTCCAGGCTTCCTGTTACCTACTTCCTGCACACCTGCAGAGCAGCAGAGTGTACGTGGCCAGAATGGACACCTGGGGGGCATTGTGGGATACCTCTGGAGACCAGTAAAAATGATTTAAAGTAATGATGTTTCCACACTAGAATTAATTCAATTATTTAAATTCAAACTTGGAGTTACATTGCCTAGGATGGGCAGGACAAGAAAGGCACCCTTTAAAAATGATCTAATGTTATTTTCAGTGAAGATGGTCACATTGTAAAATTGAGCTAAGTCCCTTAAAATTAACTTGATGTGTAGTGTAGACAAAGCCTCAATGTTTAGTTCTTACAATGTTGTTTATTCTTTTCTATCTAATGGTGCTATACATGATTTCTTTTACAGAAGAATACATATCAGTGAGCAGTATCACCATAGCCTTGAACTGCATACAACATTTCAATAGATTTCATCACAGCTCTGTATTTGTCACAACAGAAGGATCAGGTTAAATGTGTCAGAACTGAAAGTAAATCAGTTAAAGAAATGAGTGGATACTTTGTCTTTCTTAGCATACTACAGAGTGAGAATCCTCTCAAGTGTGGGAGGGAATTCCAGGTGCTTCTAGCAAAAAATGCTCTAGGCTAGCTTTGTCTCAGGGTAGGGCTACACAGCAAAGTTATTTTGAAATAACTGTCCTAGTGTCTACACAACACAACTGCTATTTCGATATAATTTCAAAATAGCAGTTGGCTTATTTCAAAATTGGTAAACCTCATTGCATGAGGAATAGAGCCTATTTTGAAATAGCTATTTCAAAATAGGTCCTGTTAAGACAGGGAATAGAGTCTATTTCAAAATAAACCACATTGCATCCAATGGCTCTGTTTCAAAATAGGTTCTATGTGTGTGGATGCTGTATGTAAAAATACCTAAGTGATATTTTGAAATGCATTTTGTGTATAGCAGCGTTATTCCAAAATTAGCTATTTCATACTAGCTCTTCTGGAATGACTTATTTTGAAATAAGACTGATGTGTACACTTACCCTCAGAAAGGCCTACTGGGTGTGGCTTTTATTTCTGTGCTATCCAATGTTTGGTCAACTATTCATTGTTCTCTAACCAGCTAAGAATGGGCATGTCTCAGTTGTAACCATGTTTATCCATCACTTAAATCTTCCTATACTTCACATTGCACAAAAGTAGGTTGGGGAAAAGAAACGTTTAAAAAAAAATCCATGAGACTTTGGGAGCTTCACCAAGGCAAGGTACACCAAGCAGCTCTCATGTTATCATCTTTTAGCAATTTACCAACTGTTAAATGCAGTGGGATGCTGAAGGTATCTAAGCAAAACATTAAAGTAATACCTTATGTTGCAATGTGGTAAGTAAACTGAACTTTCATTAGACCAAAGGGGGCTTTTTATCTGTGAAAAAGATCAGATTTGTCAGGAAATTTGTCTGAATTTTTTCCCCCTTTCCAACAGGATCACAATCCTTCCCAACCTCCCCAGAGCAGAAACAATTCTGCTGGGAGATGCTCAATTCCCATTTGTTCGCACACCCTGAATAATTACACACAGCACAGATTCCAACACAGCAGCACTAAGCCATCAGATATGGAATGCATCACTTACATTTGCAGCACAGGGAATGCATCTGAAAGCCTGTATGGCAGCCAGGCGGATTTCAATAGGGTTGCTTCTCAGGGATGCACAAGAACTCAGGATGGGTGTTAGAGATGTTGCCGCCAGCCCTGCATTTCCAACTGCTTTTAACACTAGTTGCAGCTGAAAACTCAAAGGAAAGCAAAATGGTAAACTGAGGTCAGGCCTGTTAAAACACCCATCATATGCACACGATATTTTATTATTTTTATGTTATCCCAATTTCTCTCAAAATGTTACTCCTAAAATGGAACTTTGCTCAGCATTTTATAGTCACATGGGGGTTTCCCAATAATGAACCACAATTTTTTTAAAAAATTCACACCTCAACATGATTCTCTGGCAGCATAAACTAGGCAGTTACACTAGCAAAAAGAGTCCATAAACTTACAGAGTTTATTTCAGTCAGGGAATTAGTGTAAAGTACATATCCACTAAGAGGCATTGCTACTACAGCACTGCAGGCAAACCCCTCCCAGGGTAGACAAGAACACACATACCTACAATTTGCTCTTCTGTAAACAATATAACACCTCTAAATGAGTAGTAACAGAGAGGTAGCCATGTTACTCTGTATTCTATCAAAACAAAACAGCAGTCATGTAGCACTTTAAAGACTAACAAAATAATTTATTAGGTGATGAGCTTTCGAGGGACAGACCCACTTCTCCACTGAAGAAGTGGGTCTCTCCCCCGAAAGCTCATCACCTAATAAATTATTTTGTTAGTCTTTAAAGTGCTACATGACTGTTGTTTTGGTTTTTTACTTTTAAACGAAATTTGGTTTGGAACTGTGACAACAAAAGTACTCAACAGGTACAGTACACGTGAATTCCAGAGTGAAGGCAGAGCTAATGGAGCTAGCAGGGAGGGGATGATTTTCAAACACATTAGAGCTATGTCTCAGTTTGATTATCCAACCATCAAAATGATGCAGGGTAAATGCTTAGTGGTAAAGAGTTAGGGTTCTGAATGTCACAGCTGATTAAGTCATTCATCATTGTTACCAAAGTCATTTCCTATGCTCAGTATAGAGGAAACCTGAAGAATTTCAGAAAACAGTCGCTAGAAGGGCTGAAAAATTATGTCTTTTCAAAACCAAATTAGATTCCCTGTACCCATAAATTCAGCTCCCCAATCTTGCATTATTTTTATACAACCTTTGCTGTATACACACAAACACACACCCAGCACACACCCAGTGTAGTTCAGGGGTAACAGCAGAGTTAAAATGTGTAAGAAATTGCTTTAACTGTGTAAGTTAAAGCAGGGTGGGGGGTGGGCAGGCTCCCTCAGGAGGCAGGAAATTTCATAAGGGGGGTGCAGCACATCTCATTAAAAATGTTCAGATACGTGACTGTTTTTATGTCTGTGTGTTCACATTCACATACCAATTAATACCATTTTTACACTCCACACACTTATTTCCTTACATGTGCCAAAAGGGCTTTTTTTTATATGAACATAACCAACATTTGTCAGTTTGGATTATATTAGACAGTTGTGTGCGGGGGGGAGTGTTTCTAATTGCAGAGATGAAAACGGGCCCAACATGAAAACTTTGCTCACCTCAACCTAAAGGAGACTCAGCTGGTGACCCCCATAGGGTCACTAAGGTATTTATGATGCAGCTTAAGCCATCAGATTGTTCCCACCTTGCATGGATATTGAAGATCACATGGCAATTTGAGCTGAATTCAAAACTACCCTCTCCCTCCCGCCCATTGCAGAATATTGTTGCTTAGGCCAGGCTTGCCCTGCCCCTCTTGAGGAGGCTGCATTTCATTACATAGGATCATAGAATTCTAGGGCTGGAAGGGACCTCAGGAGGTCATTTAGTCCAGCCCCCTGCACAAAGCAGGATCAACCTCAGCTAAATCATCCCAGACATGACTGTGTTAAACAGGGACTTAAAAACCTCTAGGGATGGAGATTCCACCACCTCTCTCGCTAATGCATTCCAGTGCTTCACCAAACTTCTGGTGAAATAGTTTTTCCTAATAGTCAACCTACACCTCTCCCTCTGTAACTTCTGACCATTGCTCCTTGTTCTGCCACCTCTCACCTCTGAGAACAGATGCTCTCTGTCCTCTTTAGACCCCTTCTTTCCAGAAGCTGAAGGCTGCTATCAAATCACCCCTCACGCTTCTCTTCTGCAAACTAGATAAGCCCAAATCCCTCAGTCTCTCCTCATAGGTCATGTGCTCCAGCTCCTTAATCATTTTGCTGCCCTCCGCTGAGTCCTTTCCAATGCATCCATATCCTTTCTATACTGGCGGGCCCAGCACTGGACACAGTACTCTAGATATGGCCTTATCAGCACCGAGTAAAGGGGAGTAATAACTTCTCTAGATCTGCAGGAAATGCTTCTCCTAATGCACTCGAATATGCTGTTAGCTTGCTTGTCTACAAGGGCACACTGTAGACTTCTATTCAGCATCTCATCCACTGGAATCCCCAGGTCCTTTTCTGCTGCACTGCTACTTAGCTAGTCAGTCTCCAGCCTATAACAACACTTGGGATTCTTCCATCCCAAGTGCAGGATTCTGCACTTCTTGTTGAACCTCATCAATTTCTTTTGGCCCAATTCTCCAATTTGTCTAGGTCACTCTGGACGCTATCCCTACCCTCCAATGTATCTGACACCCGAGCTTAGTGTCATCTGCAAATTTGATGAGAATGCAATCTATCCCCTCATTCATGTCATTAATAAAGATGTTGAACAATATTGGCCCTAGAACTGGTCCTTGGGGCACTCCACTCGAAAATGACCACCAACCAGACATTGAGCCATTGACCACTACCCATTGGGCCCATCCATCAAGCCAGCTTTCTATCCATCTTACAGTCCATGTATTCAATCCATACTTCCTTAATTTATGGGCAAGAATGTTGTGGGAGGCTGTATCAAATGCTTTGCTAAAGCCAAGGTATATCACATCCATTGATTTCCCCATGTCCATAGAGCCAGTTACCTCATCATAGAAGCTAATCAGATTGGCCAGGCATAATTTGCCCTTGGTGAGTCCATGTTCACTACTCTTAATCACTTTCCCTTCTTCCAAGTACTCCAAAATGGATTCCTTGAGGATCCCCTTTGTGACCTTTTTAGAGGCTGAGGTGAGGCTGGTGGTGTAGCAGGGAAGGATTTGGTTTCTTTGACCATAGGATTCTGTTTTGTGAACAGGGATTGCTGAAAAGAGATGGGATCCACCTCACTAAAAAAGGAAAGAGCATATTTGCGGGAAGGCTTGCAAACCTAGTGAGGAGGGCTTTAAACTAGGTTTGTCGGTGGAAGGTGACACAAGGCCTGAGGTAAGTGGGAAAGGAGGAGGGAACAATCAAGTGGGTTTCCTGTGTGAAGAGGAGAAAGTGGGGCAATTGGCCCCTTCTCTAAGATGCTTGTACACGAATGCCAGAAGCCTAGGGAAAAAACAGGAAGAATTAGAGGCCCTGGCACAGTCAAACAAGTATGAGGTGGTTGGAATAACAGAGACTTGGTGGGATGATTTGCATAACTGGACCACGGTCATGGAAGGTTATAAATTGTTTAGGAAGGATAGATGGGAGAAAAGGAGGAGGAGTTGCGCTGTATGTGAGGGAGCAGTATGATTGCTCAGAGCTCCAGTATGAGGAAGGAGAAAATCCAGTTGAGCGTCTTTGGGTTAAGCTCAGAGGTGCAAGTAACGGAGGTGATGTTGTAGTTGGTGTCTGTTATAGACCGCCAGATCAGGGAGATGAGATAGATGAGGCTTTCTTCAGGCAGCTAAGTGAAGCTTCCAAATCACAGGCCCTGGTTCTCATGGGAGACTTTAATCATCCGGACATTTGTTGGGAGACCAATACATCAGCACACAGACAATCCATGAAGTTTTTGGAGAATGTTGGGGATAACTTCTTGGAACAAGTGCTGAAGGAACCGACTAGGGGTCATGCGCAACTTGACCTGCTGCTCACAAACAGGGAAGAACTAATAGAAGAAATAGAAGTGGGAGGGAACCTGGGCTGCAGCGACCATGAGATCGTAGATTTCATGATCTGGACAAAAGAAAGAAAGGTGAGAGTAACATACAGACCGTTGATTTCAGGACAGCAGACTTTGACTCCCTGAGAGAACAGATGAGCAGGATCCCTTGGGAAACGAAGATGAAGGGAAAAAAAGTTGAAGAGAACTGGCAGTATTTTAAATAAGTCTTATTGAAGGCACAGGAACTGCATATCCCACTGCGTAGTAAGAAATGGAAACATGGTAGGCAACCAGCTTGGCTTAACAGGGGAATCCTTAGTCAGCTTAAATTCAGAAAGGATGCACACAACAAATGGAAATGTGGACAGTTGACTAAGGAGGAGTATACTCATATGGCTGGAGAATGCCGGGCAGTAATCAGGAAAGCGAAAGCACAATTGGAACTGCAGCTGGCAAGGGACGTGAAGAGTAACAAGAAGGGTTTCTACAGGCATGTGAACAATAAACAGGTTATCAGAGAAGGTGTGGGGCCATTACTGGATGAGGGAGGTAACCTAGTGACAGATGATGCACGAAAAGCTGAAGTACTCGATGCTTTTTTTGCCTCAGTCTTCACAAAGTCAACTTCCACATGATGGTCCAAGACAATGCAGTATGGGAAGGTGGAGGGCAGCCATCTGTGGGGAAGGAACAAGTTCTGAGCCATCTAGAAAAACTACATGTGCACAAGTCCATGGGTCTGGATTTAATACACCCCAGGGTACTGAGGGAATTGGCAGAGGTCGTTGCTGAACCTTTGGCCATTATCCTTGAAAACTCTTGGAGATCGGGGGAGATACCGGATGACTGGAAGAAGGCAAACGTAGTGCCCATCTTTAAAAAAGGAAAGAAGGACAATCCAGGGAACTATAGACCCGTCAGCCTTACCTCAATCCCTGGGAAAATAATGAAGGGAATCCTCAAGGAATCCATTTTGGAGCACTTGGAAGAGGAGAAAGTGATCAAAAGTAGCCAACATGAATTCACCAGGGGCAAGTCCTGCCTGACCAATCTGATTAGCTTCTATGACAAGGTAACAAGCTCTGTGGACATGGGGAAGTCAGTGGATGTGATATACCTTGACTCAGCACGGCTTTTGATATGGTCTCCCACAACATTCTTGTCCATAAGTTAAGGAAATATGGATTGGATCCTTGGACTATAAGATGCATAGAAAGCTGGCTTGATGGTCGGGCCCAATGGGTAGTGGTCAATGCCTCAGTATCTAGATGGTGGTCTGTTTCAAGCGGAGTAACTCAAGGCTCAGTTCTGGGGCCAGTGTTATTCAACATCTTTATTAATGACGTGGATGAGGGACTGGGTTGCACCCTCAGCAAGTTTGCGCATGACACAAAACTAGGGGGAGAGGTAGATTCGTTGGAGGGTAGAGAGAGAATGCAGAGGGACTTGGACAAATTGGAGGACTGGGCCAAAAGAAATCTGATGCAGTTCAATAAGGAGAAGTGTAGAGTCCTGCACCTGGGGTGGAAGAATCCCATGCAGTGTTACAGGCTGGAGACCAACTGGCTCAGCAGCAGTACGATGGAAAGGGACCGAGGGGTTATGGTGGATGAAAGGCTGGATATGAGTAAACAGTGTGCCCTTGTGGCCAAGAAGGCTAACGGCATACTAGGGTGCATTAGGAGGAGCATTTCGAGAAGATCTAGAGAAGTAGTTATTCCTCTTTATTCCGCACTGGTGAGGCCACATCTGGAATGTTGTGTCCAGTTTTGGGCCCCCCAGTATAAAAAGGATGGGATTTGCTGGAGCAGGTTCAGCGAAGGACAACAAAAATGATTAAGGGTCTGGAGCATAAGACCAATGAGGAGAAGCTGAGGGATTTGGGCTTGTTTAGTTTACAGAAGAGAAGACTTAGAGCTCATTTAACAGCAGCCTTCAACTTCCTGAAGGGGAGCTCTAAGAAGGAGGATGAGAAACTGTTCTCAGTGGTGTCAGATGGCAGAACAAGGAGTAATGGGCTGAAGCTGAAGAGGGAGAGGTGTAGGTTAGATATTAGGAAAAACTACTTGACCAGGAGGGTGGTGAAGCATTGGAATGTGTTGCCTAGAGAGGTGGTTTTTAAGTCCCAGCTGGACAAAGTCCTGGCTGGGATGACTTAGTGGGGGTTGATCCTGCTTGAAGCAGGGGGCTGGACTAGATGACCTCCTGAGGTCCCTTCCAGCCCTGTGATTCTGTGAGGCTGACCAGTCTATAGCTCTCTGGATAGCCTTCATTCCCATTTTTTTTTAAAGATGGGCACTACATTTTCCTTTTTCCAATCATCCAGGACCTCTCCCGATTGCCATGAGCTTTCAAAAATATTACCCAAAGGCTCTGCACTTACATCTGCCAATACCCTCAGTACCCTTGGATGCATTAAATCTGGACCCATGGATTTGTCTGCGTCTAGCTTTCTAAATAGTTTTTAATCTGCTCTTTCCCCACCAAGGGCTTCCCACCTACTTCCCATACTGCATTGCCTAGTGCCATAGTTAGCGAGCTGACCTTGTCCGTGAAGACTGAGACAAATAAAGCACTGAGTACTTCAACATTTCCCACCTCATAAGTCACCAGATTACCTCCCTCATCCAGTAACAGCTCCACACCCTCCCTGATAACCCTTTTATTGTTAACAGGCCTGTAGAAATGCTTCTTGTTGCCCTTCAGATTCCTTGCTACCTGCAGTTCCAGTTGTGCTTTCTCTTTCCTGATTACTCCCCAGCATTCTCCAGCCATATATTTTTACTCCTTCTTAGCCATCTGTCCAAGTTTCCACTTCTGGCTTTTATCCCTCCATATACTGGAGCTCTAGATGCCTAGCTTTGTGTTTGACTTGTTGGGCCAGATTCTGGACAGTCCTCAGGACTGTAAAGGGAAATTATTACCTTTATGATAAGCTCATGCTTGTAAGATCAAGGGTAAAGTCCTGCCTTTATTTGAAAGGCCTTTTAAAAGAACCTCAGCTTAGGCAGAAATGCACGTTGAAGAGATTAAGAGACGTCTGGCTTACTCTCAAGAGACAGTTCTGCATGGTGAAAGCTATCAGACCGTGGAAGAGTCACCTTTGGGAAATGGTGGAAAACCTACTAACCGAGTTCCTTAAAGCCAGATTAGACACAGCACTAGAAGATATTCTATCCCTCCCTAGCAATCTGGAATCCATATAATCGCGTACAGCAGATCTTTCCCATCTGCCTTCCCATCTTTCTATAATTACATTGCCCACTGGGGCAATCAAAAAGTTTAGGAATGTACTATTTATTCTAAAAGCTCAGTTGAAATTCCCAGGACACAAAACCTGGGGTTTAAATAATTGCTGTGGACAGAAATGAGAGTGAACAGATTGCTCTAATTATTCAAAAATATAGCTAAAACCAAGGGTGTTTTTGATAAGAAGATGATGGATAACATCAGTATAGCAGTGCCGAACTTTCCAAGGAGCGAATATAGACTCAGACAACAGTCCAGTGATCACAAACATCAAGCTAAAACTCAAAAGAAAATATAAGACACAGTTTAAGAAAAGAAGAGATGTGGCGAGGCTATGCAAGGAAGAAACGGGGAAAGCATACAGAGCAACACTCTAAGAGAAGATTAAGAATATCGCCACAGAGAAAGACCTAGTGAGTGAGTCACAGGGATAGCCATCACTATAGAAGAGGCAATTGAGCAGACTGTTCCAGAAGAAGAAAAGATCAATAAGAAGTGGATTACCCAGGAGACACTGAAGTTGGTTCAAGAGAAGAGAGCGTTGAAGATCAGAAGAGATGTTTCTGAGATGGCAGATCAGCAATATAGGGGGAAATGCAATGAGGTAAAGAAAGCCACGACAAAGGATAAACAGAAATGGTTAGAGGAGCAACGTGAAGATATAGAGAGGTATTACGGTGAATGTAAGAGCAGGGAGGTGTATAAAAAAATTAGGAATATTAATAGGAAATGGCAACCAAAGCAGATGGCGATCAAAGATGAGAACGAAGAAGTGCTCATGAACAGGGAGAAGATTGTGCAGTGATGGACGAGATATTGCACCGACCTATACAAAGCACAATTGGACCCGAATGTCTCAGAGAGACTATTTGAAGAACTGAAAGAGATATCTCCACCAAGTATTGACATTGAGACTGATATTTCGAAGGAGGGAGTAGAAAAAGCAGTGGAACGACTAAAGAACAACAAGAGCCTTGGAAATGATAAGATCACGGGAGAGATGATCAAATATGATGGAAAAAGTGTGACTCAGGAAATACACCAACTATGTAATATAGCATGGAAAGAAGGGAAGGCACCTAAGGAATGGACCAGATCTGTGCTAGTGACAACACCCAAGAAAGGAAGTACATTGGAGTACAAGAACTACAGAATGATTGCACTGACGAATCATGTAGGCAAAGTGCTGATGATGATACTGACTGAGAGACTAAGGCTGTGTCTACACTAGCCGAAAACTTCAAAATGGCCATGCAAATGGCCATTTCAAACTTTACAAATGAAGTGCTGAAATACATATTCAGCGCCTCTTTAGAATGCCATCAGCCGCAGCACTTCGAAATTGACGCGGCTCATCCAGACGGGGGCTCCTTTTCGAAAAGACCTTGGCAACTTTGAAATCCCCTTATTCCTAACAGTAGATAGGAATAGAGATATTAATAGGAAATTTTGGGCTAGTGTAGACACAGCCTAAAATCACAGGTCGAAGAACATATAGCAGACAAGCAAGCGGGGTTGAGAAAAGATAGAAGTACCATACAGCAGATATTGGCACTAAGACTGATAGTGGAAAAAGCTCAACAAAAGAACAAGAATGTATATATTTGCTTCATCGATTTTCAAAAGGTATTTGACAGTATAGATCAGAAAGTGACTTGGGCAGTATTGGAGTCATATGAAGCGGATAGCAGACTGATACGGTTGTTGAAGGATACCAATGACAATGCAGAGGCAGCAGTGAGAACATGCGGAGAGTTGGGAAGTTGGTGTAAAACAAGTAGAGGTACAAGACAAGGAGATCCAATATCGTCAAGTATCTTCATCGCACATCTGGAGAGAGTGATGGACATGATCAAGGAAGAGATAGAAGGGATATCTGTGCACAGGAAAAGAAATAACTTGAGGTTCGCAGCTGATATAATTATCATTGAGGAAGATGAGGAGAAGTTAGCGAAAATGGTGCAGGTGTTAAACGAAAAAGGGAAGTGGTACGGACTGATTATGAACTTCGATAAAACAAAAACAATGGTATTTGGAGATAAGGAAATAGGAAGGAAGATCAGTGTCAATGATATTGAACTAGAAAATGTAGAGAAGTTCACATATCTGGGGAGCAACATAACATATGATCTAGACTGTAAGAAGGAAACAGCAACTAGAATAGCGAAAGCAAGAGTGAGTTTGAAGGCAATGGATAAGATCTGAAAAAGCAAAGCGATTAGCTTAAGGATGAAGCTGAGCATCTTGAAAATGTGTGTATTCAGAAGCATGTTGTATGGATGTGAGATGTGGGTGATAACGAAGGATTTGAACAGAAGAATATTGATGTTCGAAAGGAGTTCTTAAAGAAAGATTCTGAAAATAGGATGGATGCAGAAAGTCACCAGTGAGGAATTATATTGAAAGATACAGCTGAAAGAGAACCTGCTGCAGAAGGTTATAAAACGGAAGCTACAACTATGTGGGCATATTTGCAGAATGAATGATGAACGAAAAATCAAGACCCTGGTATTCGGCATAATGGACGGTTCGAATAGGAGAGACAGACCCCACAGAGAATGAGTAGATGATATAGTAGATTGGCTTAGTTTCTGTAGACTAGCTCTGCACCACTCTGCACTGGACAGGAAAAGATGGAAGGAAATAGTGAGAGAGGCATCAGACACCAATGGGCGCTGAGCCCCCAGTTGATGATGATGATGGTGATGAAGTGTGTTTTGCACATTGGAATCCTAAAGAAATACTAGAAGGTGCAAAATACCTCAGCTGTAAGGTGGCTAGGAGACCAGATATCCACTGGAACATCTGATCAGAAAAACCACCCTGGCAGCTTCACTCAGACGTGCTGACCAGGACCTTAAAAGTCCAGATGGTGGACCTGCCAGGCTCACCACCTGGCTCTGCACAGCTCCCAGAAGCAGTGACATGTCCCTCATCTCCTATGCAGAGGGAAAGCTGAGGGATCCGCAAACTACCCCTCAAAATGCACTGGCTCCACAGCTCCCATTGACTACCCAGCCATCCAGTCACCACTGTGCCTAAGCCATGTGGCCAGGTCCAAGGATCTCCTCCAAGGAAATGTCGTCCAGAGTCCACTCCTGGCACTCCCACCTCCCATGCCAAACCTGACATCCCTAAACTCCAACTCAAAGCCCACCCACTTTCCCAGACCTGAACTGCCTGCCCCAGCCCAGAGCCCTCAGCTACATTCTAATCACCTCATTTCTGGCCCCACCCCAAAACCTGCATCTCCAGCTGGAACCCTCACTCCCACCCACCCAGCCTGGTGACAAGAGCCATGTCTACACGTGCATGCTACTTCGAAGTAGCGGCACTAACTTCGAAATAGCGCCCGTCACGGCTACACGTGTTGGGCGCTATTTCGATGTTAACATCGACGTTAGGCGGCGAGACGTCGAAGCCGCTAACCCCATGAGGGGATGGGAATAGCGCCCTACGTCAATGTTCAACGTCGAAGTAGGGACCGTGTAGTCATTGCGCATCCCGCAACATCGAAATTGTGGGGTCCTCCATGGCGGCCATCAGCTGGGGGGTTGAGAGACACTGTCTCTCCAGCCCGTGCGGGGCTCTATGGTCACCGTGTGCAGCAGCCCTTAGCCCAGGGCTTCTGGCTGCTGCTGCTGCAGCGGGGGATTCATGCTGCATGCACAAGGTCTGCAACTCGTTGTCGGCTCTGTGTATCTTGTGCTGTTTAGTGCAAGTGTGTCTGGGAGGGGCCCTTTAAGGGAGCGGCTGGCTGTTGAGTCCGCCCTGTGACCCTGTCTGCAGCTGTGCCTGGCACCCTTATTTCGATGTGTGCTACTGTGGCGTGTAGACATTCCCTCGCAGCGCCTATTTTGATGTGGTGCTGCGCAACGTCGATGTTGAACGTCGATGTTGCCAGCCCTGGAGGACGTGTAGACGTTATTCATCGAAATAGCCTATTTCGATGTCTCCACATCGAAATAGGCTACTTCGAAGTAGGCTTCATGTGTAGACGTAGCCAAGGAGTGTGCAAGGGAGGGTAGGGGAGAGTGAGTGTCAGAGAAGGGGGAGACTGAGAAGGGGTGGGGATTGAATGAAAAGTGGGGCAGAGGCAAGGCAAGGGTGTTTGCTTTTTTGTGATTGAAAAGATGGCAACTAGCATAGCAATGGGGATCCTGCTACATTTGCTCTCTCTCTCTCTGGCACACTGTCACTGTGGTCTCTATGGGTGAGAAAGAAGAAGACAATTACTTAGCAGGATGGCGAAACAGAAGGAAGTTAAAAATAAAGAATCCAGAAATATGGACTGAACTGCTCCCAGTGCAACAGGGAAGTCACACACGAACAACTCAGGTGATATAATTTCCCCATTCCTTGGCAAGTATTTCAGCATCGCAAGTCATGCTGTGATTTCCCAAAGTGCATCATCCTATGATGTCACAGCTACCACTACAGCCATCAAAACAAGGGACAAGGAAATTATTTCTCTTGTGTTTTTGTAGGTTTTTAAAGGTTTTCATTTTATATCCAACAGCTTCTAAGCTACAATACTGCACAAAATTTTAAAATCAGTATAAAAGATTTTAAAAGATCCAGTACGTTTTTGCATATTTAAAAAAAATTCCTAAAATATTTCGTTGTCTCAATACCCAAAAATATGCATGAAGGCAACTCCTTTCTGTTCAGCAAGTGTCTGGCATCCCAGAGGGTGTTACTAGCAAAGAATATAGCTGGGATGAGGAAATGAATGTGTGCCTGTAGATTCACTCCAAGATCAGTTTGAATCTGTTGTGACAATGTCTTTTTCACTGCACCCATCTACTGAAATATTCTCCTGCCACTGTGGCAGCTGCTAATGGTTCTTCAACTTTTCATTATACTGGTTTTTATTTTGGTTGTGTTTAAAGGGAGGAGAGAGAAAGGAGTGTTTGGTGCTTGTCTGCAGGGTTGCAGCACTCTTGTCTGAAAGGTGGTGGATACCTGGCTGAGTCCTGATTCTTGCAAAGTGCAGTTTCCTCCCAAATATCCTTCCAGGATTCTTATCACCATCTGTACTGCAGGGAGATGGTCACAGGCGCTGTTAGTGGAACAAAAATTATGCACCAGAGCAGTTATTCCCAAGAAGATACTCTGGCTTGCTCCTGGTGACTGCAGCAAAGGCTGTAAATCAAGACAAGAATGACAGGGGTCTTAAAAACTGAAAGTCTCCTATTTATTATAATAGCCTGAGCACCCTGACAGCATGTACCTGTTCACAGAGACTTACAAACATTGATTAATATATTCTTATACCCTCGTATGGAGCCACAAAAAATATCCCCCCTTTCAAATACTCTTTTTTCTTTGAAAGATTTAATAAAACACATGCTAATGAGACTGAGGAAAACCCCAGATGATATGCAGGAAATCTGCTGCTCTTGTATGTTTAAGTGAAGATTGAATTAATAAACTCCTTGAGAGGACTGGTGGAAATGATATACAAATAAATGCATTTCAAGGCACTCTGAGTGCTAAAAACACAGGCACTGTTTATTGGGCCAAATATACTGCCTGTCTCCATAGCAATCGGCTCTCCAAGTCAAAGTTAAGCTGTAGTAAATGGAAGCTTTTGATGCAAAAGTGCAGTATGCTGCCTGGGGTGCAGACTAATGCAAGTGGCCATCATCCAGCACTCTTAACAGGGAGTGCTTTAAATTCAGGATACCAGTGCATGGCTGGTGTAGGCAGAGTGCTGCATTTCATAACGAGTCACGTTTTATAGTAAGCTTCCGCTGATCAACAGCTTATAAAAAAATAACAAATGACCATAACAATATATGAACCATTTGCTGGGTTGTTATGGTGTTCAACAAGTTGTTTATAACCAGCAGCACCTACCCACAATAGAGTTCTGGCCCAGATGTAGGTGCCACAATAATACAAATAATAAGCAAACAATCTAAAGCACATACTAGTGTGATTATATAGCCATCTGCAACACATGCAGACATAATTATGTCTACAACACCTATAGGTATTTTATTAGCCTTTTATTAGAGGAATCTAAATACAAAGTGTGACTCATACAGCTCAGTCCTGCAAACCACAACTCTCATATGTCTATTAAATTCAGTGAAACCAAAAGTTATGCACCAGAGCAGTTATTCCCAAGAAGATACTCTGGCTTGCTCGTGATGACTGCAGCAAAGGCTGTAAATCAAGACAAGCATGACGGGGTGCTTAAAAACTGCAAGTGTCCTATTTATTACAATACCCTGAGCACACTGACAGCATGTATCATGCATGTACATGCTGAGGCATAAGGACTGCAAGACTGGCCTATGGTTATGCCCAGCTTGCAGCTACTGTGACTTGTCTTTTTTACTGCATCCCACTACTGAAATTTTCTTCTCCTGCCACTGTGTCAGCTACTATTTGTTCTTCAGATGAATGAGTCTATAGGGGAGAGACATAATGAGGCTCTCATGTAGACCCTATTTTTGTTCTTTCTTGTAAAAGTCATTCTGATTAATAAATATGTTCAATAAGTGGTTGCTGTTCGCATATGCAAATTCCGAACAAGGCCCCTAGACTGTAAATGTGAGCACATATGTGTTAATGCCAGACAGAATGGCATGTTACTTTTCTCCTAGAAAAGATCTGGAGTTTGCAGTTCGGCATAGAAAATAATTGTAAAAGGTGTCCTAACCCAACCATATCAGCAGGTCTCTGTTGCACTCACTGACAACCAAGCAGTTTCTGATTACTCTTTATTTAATAAGAAATCAACCAAGAACTTTTCAACCCTTCCCCAATTTAGTATTCTAAATAGAAAGGTAAAAGCTGCAGCAGCAACAATGCAAACCCAGATCCAACCAGGAAGACAGAAAGAACAGCTGCAGAGGGTGGAAAGAGGAAGAAGAAATGGAACAGAAAATGCTTCCGGAGGGAGAAAAGGGGCAGAAAGGCCAGAGCAAGCAACAGGCAGAAAAAGGAGCTATAGCTAAGGCAGGAAGAAAGACTTTGCCTAGAAAGATGTAACCCTCACATTCTAAGGACACTAACAAATCCATTCTTGTCTCCTGATGAGCTCAGTGTGTGATGAATTTATGTACAATCAATATTTTAACTTTCCACAGAATACACTTTAATGTGAACCTTTGCATGAGTAAAGAGACACGGAGCCTGTGTGGTTATATGGAAACCTGCTCTAAACTGTTGCATTCCATAACCATTAGCAGATTCTTTCCCAAATCTTCCATGAACTGTAAACATTGCTCAGCTACAGGCTCTTTGGAGAAGAGCAGCACTGGAAGCTAAAGGGGGTCTGAGACACAAAACATGTTTCTATTTGTCCCATAAAGCTGTAGCCAAACCTTTATGTTTTCATACACCCTCAGTAAACGTGGTCTTGTTGAAACCCCCTTCATTTTAGTGATAGCCCAGAAGACTAAATGAACTGGATATGAATCATATCAAGTAGGAATTCTTGAAAGCCTTCAAAATTCTGGCAGCTGTCGCTTTATTATCCAGGCCTGTAATTGTTTGACAGAGAACAGCAAGTTGTGGGAAATACACCACATGATTCTGTTCAGTCAATGAGCCCTTTGCTGCCAAGTGAAATAGACCCAAACAATTTATTACTGACTTGCTTTACTCTGTTTAAAAGTAATTTCCTGCTGCTGACTCTCTCTCAAAGGGACCCCAGGCTTCTCACATACAATAAGCTACAGAAATAGATCTTCAGCTATCGCCATCTGAAATAAACCAGGACAACCTCAGGAAAGAAACCAGTACAGGCTGAACCTCTCTAACCTGAAATTCTCTCATCCAGCAAACTCTGTAATCCAGCATGATTTTAGTTAACTGGATGACCACTTAGCACCAGTGTGGCCAATTTACCTGTGGCCCTTACAGTTTGTTTATAACCACCAGTCCTGGCTTTCAGTGTTCTGTGATGTTATTTAGCTATAATTTACCCCTAAAGGTCTTCTAACAGCCCAGTAAGCAGTGGAAATCTTGGTAATGTGCTAGAAAATATTGACCTCCCATTATCCAGCAAATTCTCTCATCCAGTGCTGGTCAGGTTCTGAGAGTACCAGACAAGAGAGGTTCAACCTGTAGTCTAAATGTCAAAAAACTAGTCTGCTCACAGTGAGAGAGCTGATCATGCTTGCTGTGGGCTTAGGAATGAATGACAATGACCAAAGGAAAGATTCCATTTTGTCCTCCTCCACTTCTTTTCCAGCAATCATTTCTTTCATCAAGATAACACAGGCCTCAGAAGCACAGGCTGGGAGAGCATCTACCAGTGGCTGCCTGAAACACACACACACAAACAAAATGAAAACTTGACAGGAACTGAAGTACCTAAGGTCGAGAAATATTGGTCTTCTGTCGTCCTGAGACTCAGATTGCTTCAAGAGAAATAAAAGCCCACTAACAAAGCAAGGGACAGATCCTGATCCTACAAAAGTCACTGGGAGATTTGATATGGATTTCAGCTGGTGCATCATCTTAGGCCAAGATTTTCATATGTGACTAATGATTCTGGGAATCTCAATTTTTTGTGCCTACTCAAGAGACTATTTTTCAAGTCGTACTGCCCCTCTCCCAAAAACAAATCTCTTCTCTCTTGCTGAAGTTAAAAGACAAATTAGTTGACTTCAACAATGTAAGACTGAGTTTTAGCAACATTCCAAAGCCTCAGATCTGAACCATTCCCAGTAACAGAGACGTCTGGACTTCGATCTAAACACTGTGGTTGAAACCCAACTCTAGATTATATTAAGGAAATAGTTTCCATCTAAGTTTCTTCAACCAAACTGGGAAAGCATTTTCGACCAAATTTTTGTGAACAATGGTTGAACTTTTTTCATTCATCTGTGGAAACGCTAGAGATGGAGTTTGACCTTCTTTGCCCACAGTCAGCATTGCTGGGGAAAGGACATTCCATGAGCCAGGCTATAATTTTGGTTTGAATCAATTAAGAACAGATCAAAACTTTTGCAAAAAAAAGGACCCCAAAGTTCTGTCATTTCAAAAAATACTTTTCTTTTTCACCTTCCTTTGAGAGTCTTATGGTCTATCTAGTAAGACTAAAAGAAGGAAGTGGCAGAAATTCCATAAGAAAACTTTTTTTAAAATAATAAGGTCTCCTCTAAATCAGTTTTGCAGTCTCAAAAGGTTTGATCGTGTTGAATTAAGCATGTGTTTGGAACTTGGCTTGGATTACACCAAACCTCAGAACTTTTTAATGCTCTCACAACAATAGTAATTTGACACTGTCCAGGTATTCCTAGCTTCACCAAGGTAGGATTCCCCTTCTCCCAATTCCAACCAATAATTTCCAGATTGTTTGATTTATACTAACTGAGGAGGAATAGCTGGACAAGATGCATAAACATTGAAGCAAAAATGATTACTTTGGTCAAGCAAAAATGTCAAGACTGAGCCATTGTTTTAGAAACACAGCACAAAAAGCACATACAAAAAACCAGCTACTCTCCCAGGGTACGTCTAGACTAGAAGCTCCTGTCTACAGAAATTACTGTCAGAAGGGACAACAAAACTTCAGACAACAGATTGCGTCCACACATAAAAGTAAATCGATCTTTTGATATGCTCTGTTGTTAAATCCCTCCCCACTTGGAGCATCTACAGAGCTTTTACATCAACAGTTTCTGTCCACAAAATGCATTTTACGTGTAGATGCTCTGCGAGTTTTGTCTACAAAACTCCAGTTTTGTCTATAAAATTCCCTAGTGTAGATGTGGCCCCAGTGTCTAGGGGAACCCTCAAGCACACACAGAGAAAAGTCCCATGTTTTCTGTATGACTGCCACTATTAACCTGGGGACTGGCCATAGGGGAATAAAAATAAATCAATCAGTTTTGGTGAATATCAATCAAGATCAGTAACACTAATAAATAATAATACTAAGACTAATAAAGCACATCAGGTGCAGTTGCCACTTTTATTTTGTTCCGCATTGGAAAGATCACCATATGCCCAATGGGATTTTGCCCTATGGCGATTTTCTGTATTTTTTCCATTATGCTAGGTGCCTAACAACGTACATCTTGATTTGCATCCAGATGATGGAGATAGTGACCATCCACTACTAGGAGTCACCATCACAGTTATCATTTATAACATAGCAGTTGCCACAAGCCCAACAGAGAGGGGACTCTCATTGTTCAGGTCACTGCAAAATACCTTGTAAGAGCCAAAAGATTCCTTTCATTTCATTACCACTATACTCTGTCTCTGAAACCATCTGGCTTTGTGGGTCCTAGAACTGTCTGAGCACACCCTGATGCAGACCTTGGGAGGTTGCTGAGATGCAAGTGTGAAGGGGGCCATCTCTCCGTTATTGAAATGAGAACTTTCCACAACTATTTGGCATTGGAGATGACCAAAATAAAGGGAAATAAAATGCATTTTTTTTTACCATAAAAAGAATACCTTGTTAAAGGGGCCTTACCAATTGTCCCTGCATTTAAAGGAAGATCTACGCCACAGGCCTATTAAAGTGTCAGCAGAGAGACTTCGAAGCTTGAACACCAGGGTCATGAAGAGGTCTGCAGCCTAGAAATAAAGGAAGACATCACAGGTTACATAACGGTTATAGAGGAGGCATGGTTCAGTGGACAGTACACTAGGCTAGGACTCAGCTCAGCCACTCAGCCTGCAGTGTAATCTTTGGCCTCCCCTGTTCTGTGTGTTTCTTCCTCCCCGCACCCGGGACTTGCTTGTCTTTTCTGTTTAGATAGTCACTTTAGAGAAAAAGGCCATCTCTAACTAGGACAGCACAGTCCTACCATAACGGAGTCCCAGTCATAGCAAGGGGCCTTATGGCACTAGCGTACTAGAACTCAATGACAGTGCAACTGGGTGTGATTTGGAGCAGAGACCATCTTTCTGGTCTGTGTTTGCACAGCACTTGTTTGAGCCATGTTGGTCCGAGGATATTAGAGACAAGGTGGGTGAGGTGATATCCTGTATTGGACAAACGGGGAGCCAAGAGCCTTGCTGGGCCCCTGGGTGAGGTGCAGGGGGAGGGACGTGGCTCTGCACTCCCTGAAGGGGCAGGGCTTCCGCGGGAGGAGGCAGGGCCAGGGACAGCCAGGGCTCAGTGCTGCCTGGGATATGATTCCCCATGTGCCGGCAGTAATTGTAAGGGCCTAGGTCTCTGGGCACCGATGCAGCCACGAAACCAATGACAGTGGCTGGGACCCCCGGGCCCTGTTGAATTCCCAGGCCCCAGTTGCCACCCCAACTTTCGGGAGGGGTCTGTGGACAAATTTCTGCTGGAGCTCCGTGGACTCTAGCCAGACTTCAGTTCCTGTCCCAGCCCCAGCTGCTGGCCCCCATGTCCCCCATCCAGGCTCTGCTGCCAGCCCTGCCCCTGGCTGCTTGCTTCTTTCCTGGCCAACAGCACATCAGCTGCTGTACTCCCAGCTGCCAGAGCTCTCTGATCCAGGGGCTCTCTGCTCCAGCCTGACCAGGGATATTGCCAGACCAGAGAGTCCTGGACCAGAGTAGGTACTAGACAGTGCAAATCCATGACACTTAATAAAGAGTGAAAGGCTATCCTTTCCAAAAGCTCCTTTGGATATACACTGCACTATTGGTGCTAACTTTCATTCTCTAAAGCCCAGTATTGGAAATAAAGATAACTAAACAAGCAGATCTGTTACAGTTGGCCAATTTTTGCAGTCAGCTGCTTCTTCCAAGGTTGTTCGTAATACAGGCTGAAACTCTAATCCAGAACTCTCTCATCCTGCAACTTCTGTAATCCATCATGGTTTTAGTTAGCTGCATGACCAGTTCTCATGGATGTGGCCATGTTTTCCATGGTCCCATAAAGTTAATTTACCCCTAAATGTCTTCAAGTAGCCCAGTAAGCAGTGGAAATGTTGGTAATGCTGCAAGATAATATTGACCTCCCATGGTCTGACAAATGTTCTCATCCAACAATGGTCAGGTCCCGAGGGTGCCAGATTAGACCTATTCAACCTGTATCTTATACCCAGTTATGGGCTTGTGTATTGCCAGTTCGACAACCCCTCCTTGTTCTTTTCCCAGTCAGGTGCCTCCTTCAGCATGTGGTGAGTTCTACTCTTAAAACAACATTTTTCAGATACAGTTATTTCATCCTCCTTGTTCCATGCTTACTCCTGATGCAATTTATTTTGGAATCTACCTGCTCATCTTGAGCAACTTGACTGTGTTATTTTAAGATGGATTAATTTGAGGAAAAGCAACTATTTATCTGTCACTTGCAGAGTTGTCCATATTTTTTCTGATGGAATAATTTTTCATCAAAAAATACCGTCTTCAAAACCAAATTTTCCAAGGAAACATCTCAATTTTGGTTACATTTTATTTAGAAAAGTATCTAAAAATTAAATTTCTTACCATTTGGAAATTATGGTTTCCATAAAGCTACAATCACTTTTTCTGATATTTTCCCCAAAAGTTTTGCTTAGAGGTTTACAAAGGAAACTCACAAGTGATTGCCTCCTCCTTTAATGGAGGCCTTTCCCCTGAAATAAATAGGTCTGGTAGCTTCTTTTCAACTGGTTACTGGAGCAGGTCCACTTTTTTATGTCAGTACAACTGTCACATACAAATGCTCCAAGCTAAAATTCTCTGAAACATACTTTAAAGACCAGGCAACTGTGAAAGTAATGAAAACCATGAAACAAACATGGGGTCTGTATTCACCACATTTTGCACACAGCTTCCTTTAATATAAACTTTAATATGCACACTAAGCAAGGGAGCATGATTTTGATTTTTATAAAGGAGTCTTACTGTCCGAACCCCAGTTATCTGAAACTCCTGTTATCCACACACAGGTTGCCCTCTGGCAGGAAAGGAACTTCTTACTAAACAATACTTCTGCTTTTCGTGAACCCTATTTATCACAATCATATTACTCCTGTAGGATTATCATGATGTTGCACAAGTTCAACATCTGTATTAATGACCTGGATGAGGGACTGGACGGCACCCTCAGCAAGTTTGCAGGTGACACAAAGCTAGGGGGAGAGGTAGATACATTGGAGGGTAGACAGAGAATCCAGAGGGACCTGGATAAATTGGATGATTGATCCAAAAGAAATCTGATGCCGTTCAACAGGGTGAAGTGTACAGTCCTGTACCTGGGGTGGAAGAATCCCAAGCATTGTTACAGGCTGGGGAACGACTGGCTCAGCAGCAGTAAAGTGGAAAGGGACCTAGGGGTTATGGTGGATGAAAGGCTGGATATAAGTAAACAGGGTGCCCTTGTAGCCTTGAAGGCTAACAGCACATTAGGGTGCATTAGGAGGAGAATTTCAAGGAGGTCTAGAGAAGTTGTTGTTCCCCTCTGTTCGGCACTGGTGAGGCCACATCTGGAATACTGTGTCCAGTTTTGGGCACCCCAGCATAAAAAGGATTTGGATGTGCTGGAGCAGGTTCAGCAGAGGGCAACAAAAATGATTAAGGGACTGAAGCACAAAACCTATGAGGAGAGGCTGAGGGATTTGGGCTTGTTTAGTTTTCAGAAGAGAAGACTTGGGGGTGATTTAATAGCAGTCTTCAACATCCTGAAGGGCAGCTCTAAGGAGGAGAGTGAGAAACTGTTCTCAGTAGTGTCAGATGGCAGAACAAGGAGTAATGGTCTGAAGTTAAAGAGGGAGAGATCTAAGTTGGATATTAGGAAAAACTACTTCACCAGGAGGGTAGTGAAGCACTGGAATGTGTTGTCTAGAGAGGTGGTGGATTCTCCTTCCCTTGAGGTTTTTAAGTCCCAGCTTGACAAAATCCTGGATAGGATGACTTAGTGGGGGTTGATGCTACTTGAAGCAGGGGGCTGGACTAGATGACCTCCTGAGGTCCCTTCCAGCCCTATGATTCTGTAATTCTGTGGAGACTTCTGATTTTTTAAACATACCATACATTTTAAGGTCTTCAAGCTTTAGTTAATGTTATAATTTAATTGGATTGACTTTAGATTTGAAAGCTGGTAAAGTAAAAAAATATTATTCTTGCCCAAAATACTTCACAGTGGGTTTTACATAGAGAACATAGTTTATTTCAATCAAGTCACAGCTCCAAAGAACAGACCTAATTTGGCTCCCTATCTTCTAGCTGTTCTGAAATGTCCTGTGATCCTGTACATTTGCAGTAGGTTCCTACACAGAACTGTCTCCTTGGTAAACAGCCCAATCATTTGCAGGTTTTTTACTATTTATGTGGAAAATGAGTACTCCAGAGCTGCTTCCAAGGGGAACAAGAACTTGATATAATTCCATGCCAGAATTAGATTTCATCAAAGCCTACCAAAAGGTTTTCATTAAGAAGTTCACATTATGTAAGCTGATGGAGTAATCTCTTGCCATACACATTTTAGAGACTATTTTCACAGATCTGTGTGCCTTTGTGGGTGTGTTTTACACTTTCTGTTTTTGTTGTAATTGGACTTTGCCTAGCAACAGCACCTTAATCTTAGGAAAACAAAATACACACAAAAAAAGGAGAAGATAATTCCAGCATTATCTTTATGGGCACCTTCAAAAATAAAGCACAAAACCCTGAACATTATAAGCTCAGGAGAGTCATTGACATCTTGCAGCCAGCACAACATGCAGATGAGAATACTTAAATGATGTCTTCTAATGCCTTGGTGACAAACTGCATCAGAATATTTACTGCACAGGCATTGGAAGTAAGTGCAACAATGCAGCAGGTGGCCAGTGGGAACGGTGAGTGCAGGTCTTGGGGGTATGGACAGTGCATGCAGATCCACTGTCTTCCTCCCACAGGTGGGCACAGAGATGTGTCAGTAGCCAGTCACTTTGGGGAGCAGCACGGGGCCACAGCATGTAGACAGCCTGCCTGAAGCGCCACCAGTTGGAAACTGCCTGTGGTATGCACCTCCCAGGCACAGCCTGCACCACACCCCACCTCCTGCATCCATCCATCTTAGGTCAGAATTCTCTTCTGCATCAAACCGCTTCCCAGAGCCTGCACCTCTCACTAGCACTGTCACACTTTGCCCTAGCCTGGAGCCCTCTCCTGCACCCAACTGACCTCCCAGAAAGAAACTAATAAAACAGCTGTTGTAAGATAAGAAGTTTGGAATTAATGGCATTATGCATTTTGCATTAACAATATTAGACATGTTTTAAAACTTTGTGTTACCACAGAACAGCTTTATGAAAATTAAAAGGCAAGTTTAGTGTGGCACCAACAGCCCCAATGTCATAATAGTGGCAAATAGGGAAAAGACATATAGAGAGGCCCCACAAAGTGTAATAGCCCCAAGTCAACAGGAGAGCTAATCTGATCCTGGGTCCTATATAGTCCCCAAGATAGCAAAGAACTCAAGCATGTGTTTAATCCCACACCTATTTGGCAAAGACATAAGAGTTTTAAGATGGCACTTCAGTCCCATTGACTTCATTGGGATAGGCACATCCTGCAATACTCTGTTGATTCAGGGCATTGGCTGTTTGATGAACAGTAGCGTATGACAGCACTCACATGCTGATGACCTGGGTCTAAAGAAAGCACATCAGGAGCCTGGAAAAGTGACCCAAGCAGACCCACTCTACTTCATTTCAGCATTCATCTCAGCTATATCTTTCTAACACATGTTCAATTTAAAACAACCTAAGATACCTTCATTTTTCAATAGGAACTAAGTGAGGAGAGGAGAGAACGATATAGTTCAGAAGCAGCAAGCTAACAGTATCAGATAAAAGGAAACCAGACTTACATAACGCCCGTACACTAATAATCAAAGCTGAAGACATTCTCAAAACAAACGCCCCTTGACTTTATACGCTCTAGTATTTGGCAGCAAGTAAGGTATTACACTTTAACAGAGTAAGTACTTGTATTTAATGTCAACAAAAATACTTTTATCTGGAAAAAACTAAACACTTCTTCAGTCTGTAGTTTATTACATTACCTCCCAGCTTCAAATATGCCCTAATACTTATGTAGTCAAGAGGGATAATTATTGTTTATCTTTTTGCTAGAATTACTAAATTTCTTGAGGTGTGTATAAGAGAAAAAGCAATTAAAATGTTAATGCTGAGTGAAAGGTCCTCAGTGAGGTTACAGCTGAATTGACAACCCCATCTCAATATTATGGAACATCAAGGAAGGAAAAGACCTTTACATCCTGTAGAGAAGCAGTGAAAGAATATTTGTACTTCTGAGTCAAGTTCAGTGCTGGTTTATAACAAACACAATGCTGTTGACTGCACAGTGGCTGTGGCTGTGGCAGTGGAAAGGATTCATGGTCCATTGGTTTGTTTGGATGTTAATTAAGGACTTGTGGGGAACTGGGGTCCAGTCTTGGCATTATCATGGGTAACCTCAGGCTAGTCATTTTAAGGCCCTCTCTGCCTCTGTTTCTCATGTGTAAAATTTGGATGAAAATAGTTCCCTACCTCACAGAGGTGCTGCAAGGATAAATATGCTAAGGATTGTCACCTCATACAGTGTTTTCTCCAGGCATCGGAATGAGGGAGGTGTTCAAATACGTGTGGGGAGGGAAAAAAGAGCTGACCATTAGGGCAAAGGTGGGCTGTATGGCACCATAGTAAAAATTGAAAAATGTTTCATGGCCAATTCATTAGCTTTAATTCATAAACTACAGATGGCTACACAAGCCTACATCCTTCCTAGCATCTCGTCATTTTGCACAACTCTGTAAATGAGTTTCTCAAATGCAATGCATTCATTTTTGGTGGCTTCTCGGTACTTCCAGTCTTTCATGATATGTTCATCATCACACAAAAGGCATCTTCTTTCAGAACACAGCACTCTTTTGAATGAGGAAAAAGAATACGCAACTGTTGTTAAGTGGGAGTAGCAAGAGATGAATTCCTTCTTCTTCCATCTGAGGAAACACAGCATAAAAATAGGCTTCAACAACTAGGGCTTGTCTACACTTGCCCTCAACTTCAAAGGGGGCATGGTAATTAGGGCAACGGGAGATGACTAATGAAGTGCTGCAGTGAATACGCAGCACTTCATTAGGCTAATTCTCCCCTGCAGCAACTTTGAAGTGTCAAACTTCGAAGTGCTGGCATACATGTAGCTGTGAGCACTTCAAATCCCTGCACAACTTTGAAGTGCCTTTTACTCTCCAAAATTTTGGAGAGTAAAAGGCACTTTGAAGTAGCGTGGACACTTCAAAGTGCCCACAGATACACACATGCTGGCACTTCAAAGTTGCCATGGTGGGAGAATTAGCCTAATGAAGTGCTGCGTATTCACTGCAGCTCGTCATTAGTAATCTCCCATCACCCTGATTAACATGCCCCCTTCGAAGTTGGGGGCAAGCGTAGACCCAGCCCTAGTGATGATAAAGAAGTTGAAGTCAAATCTTCATTTGTTGATCATATTATCGTAGGCCCTCCTGTCTATAGGAGCCTCTGACTTTTACTGGGATGATCCTTTGTGCTACTATCTGGCACTAGAGACCACAACTCCCATGATGCACTGGAAAGAAAAAGGAAGGAAAGTGTGACTTTCTCGCCAGGTGGGGGAGAAGATGGTGGTCTCCTTGTTTTGGGGAGTTAATGCTGCTGTGGCGGGAAGGCCTGTGATGGAACAGACCACTTCAGAACAGGTATGGAGCTTTTTTCACCAGCTCAGGAACTGCTTTGGGCAGCTACAGCTTGCTTCTGATGGGCCCTGAAGAGAAGGGACTGGAATCATAGAATCATAGAACACTAGGACTGGAAGGCACCTCGAGAGGCCATCGAGTCCAGCCCCCTGCCCCAATGGCAGGACCAAGTACTGTCTAAACCATCCCTGATATTCATCTATCTAACCTGTTCTTAAATATCTCCAGTGATGGAGATTCCACCACCTCCCTTGGCAATTTATTCCACTGTTTGACCACCCTGACAGTTGGGAACTTCTTCCTAATATCCAACCTAAACCTCCCTTGCTGCAGTTTAAGTCCATTGCTTCTTGTTCTATCCTCAGAGGCCAAGAAGAACAAGTTTTCTCCCTCCTCCTTATGACACCCTGGCCATGTCTACATGTGCCCCAAACTTCGAAATGGCCACGCAAATGGCCATTTTGAAGTTTACTAATGAAGCACTGAAATGCATATTCAGCGCTTCATTAGCATGCGGGCAGCCGCAGCACTTCGAAATTGACGCGACTCACCGCCGCACGTCTCCTCCAGACGGGACTCTTTTTCAAAAGGACGCCGCCTACTTCAAAGTCCCCTTATTCCCATGAGCTGATAGGAATAAGGGGACTTCGAAGTAGGTGGGGTCCTTTTGAAAAAGAGCCCCGTCTGGACAAGACGCGCGGCAGTGAGTCACGTCAATTTCGAAGTGCTGCGGCCGCCCGCATGCTAATGAAGCGCTGAATATGCATTTCAGTGCTTCATTAGTAAACTTCAAAATGGCCATTTGTGTGGCCATTTCGAAGTTTGGGGCACGTGTAGACATAGCCCCTTTTAGATACCTGAAAACCGCTATCATGCCTCCCCTCAATCTTCTCTTTTCCAAACTGAAAAAGCTGAATTCTTTCAGCCTTTCTTCATAGGTCACATTCTCTAGACCTTTAACCATTCTCGTCACTCTTTTCTGGACCTCTCTAATTTCCCCACATTTTCTTGAACTGTGGAGACCAGAACTGGACACAATACTCCAGCTGAGGCCTAACCAGCGCAGAGTAGAGCGGAAGAATGACTTCTCGTGTCTTGTTCACAACACACCTGTTAATACATCCCAGAATCATGTTTGCTTTTTTTGCAACAGCATCACACTGTTGACTCATATTTAGCTTGTGGTCCACTATAATCCCCTAGATCCCTTTCTGCTGTAGTCATTCCTAGACAGTCTCTCCTCATTCTGTATGTGTGAAACTGATTGTTCCTTCCCAAGTGGAGCACTTTGCATTTGTCCTTATTAAACTTCTTCCTGTTTACCTCATCTGTGCCTGTTAAAGTGCCAGAGGGGACAGCTCCAGTGTGAGAAAGGCTGGTCAGCTTGTTGCCTTGCCTGGACTGAACACACACAACCTCCACTGAGCTGTCTGCAATCCAGTGGAATACCTGCAAGCGTGTCAATACAAGCAGGTATCTGCAACTCTAATAACTGAGAAGTGTACATTCTGGGATGGGATAACTGATGGCAGTGTACATGATAGTTATAGAAATTTCATTTATTTCTGTTAACTGATTTCATTCAGGTTTAGCCTGGAACCTTGTTTTCTTAAGTAAGGGCCTGCTAATTCTAATTTGATCCATTAGATATATACTATTTATAATTGCTGTTTGGGAGTTAAACCCAAATTATTATCAGGAGATACTGACAAACTTCAAGGAGTTGACAGAAAAGCAACAGAACTGGCTGATGGCTGGAGGGAAGAGGGGGCTTACAATGAAAGATTTGTAAAAACAATCTTTTTGTTCATTGACAGCTAAGAGAAGACATGAGAACTATCTACAAATTCATAGATCATGTAAACACCAAGGACACACATTTAAATTAACACTAAAGGAGTACATCTTGGGCTGCAAATACTTCTCGACAGTGCACTTTATTAAAGGATGAAACAGTCTCCCATGGGAAGTGACAGAAATCCCATCACTTGGGATATTTAAAAGCAGATGGGACCTGATCCACTTCTGTCTTCTAAGCATTCTCTGTGAAGTTTTCTGTTCATAACTGAGGCCAACTGTGCATTAAGAGTAACTACTGACAAGTCCTGGAGTTAAGGAACAGTCGTAGCCGCTAAAATCAAATCAAAGCAATTTATAGTGTCTCCCTATCATCTTTTCTCTTCCAACATCTATGTTACCAGGGAAGGATTCAGCTTTGCTCCCTAGATTCACAAGCCACGAGTCCAGTTCACAGCACAAAAGCGCCCACACCAGAAACACCATCCCAATTGATACTAATTAGCGGCTGTTCGAAACACTTTAGAACTGAGGCCAAGGAGCAAGTGGGGATAGAGAACAAACTAACCTCTTGGTCCTAGAATCATCTGTCAAGGTTAGAGCTGAAAGGGTGGGGCAGTAAGTATGCAGTGTGGAGGAGCTAGCTGTGCCATGCTGCACCTGTTTGGTGACTACACTGCTGAGTTTTCAAGGGCTGCCAGTCCAGTAGCACAGTATTAATGTAGGCCACTGCAGTAGCTGCATCAGGACCTCACTATAAATGTCTCTGAAAGTGACTGTTGCTTCTTTCCTTTCTTTGATTTTTTTAATTCTGTGCTTGTTCCATTCATGGTCCATTAGCTAATCTTCATCCACATTGAAATTCAATTCATTCTTATAATGGCATTTTAAAAACCCTCCGCTTCCTGGGGAGTGACACAGTTCCCCCTCCTCCTCCTCCTCTTCCCTGTTCACTGTTTTGGGGTATTTTCCTCTCTATTTATTCATGTTTTTGTTTCCTGAACAAATTGCATAATCTTGCTGCTTTCAGAGTCAGACAATAGGGAGACAAATAAGTGACACATGGATGCCAAGGAAGGGGTCTCCCAGACAACGCCGTGGGCATTCCCATAACTCCCTTTCTCGCCCAGAGGACATCTTATTGGTTGGAAGGATGTGAATGAAAAACAAAAAGGTGGATGTGGGAATAATGCAGGCCCATTTGAAACTTCTTGTCACACAGAAGGAGTCCCATGGAACACTGAAAACAGCTGACAACCAATTGTCTCCGGGGCTGAGACATGCATATTATGAATAATTAAATTATCTTTTGGGCATCTGAACAGACAATGGATACTTGAGATAATCTTAGCAATTTACAAAACAAGCCTCCCACATACAGTAAGTTAATGTGACATTTTGGAGAAACACGTGACAAACTGCTACTGGGAAAACTAACTTTCATTCCCCTGGGGACACTTTATTCTGGATTCTGCATTTTAAAAGGGCTCCACTCCCCATTCAAAAGAGCTTCTGGAGTCCAAGATGGCAGTATTATGGCATTTTCCAAACAGCACATAGCCTCATCATCTGTTCTGAAATACCATCACACAAGGTCCAGCACTTATAAAATTAATCCTTCATTTACTGTGCTTTTGTAGCTCCACTAGCCAACCTTTGCTCCCTGCTTTTCACCTAAAGCAGCAGCCGAACTACTTAATCCTTAGACTGGGAACTTTCTATCATATCAAGCAAAGACTCAGGCAGACCTTCTTCCTTTTCTCCAGTCCCACCCTTACTCACTGGCCTTTGATACAAGGGTCAAACCACCATGCCCATCTAATCAGATAGGAGTAACTACTGAGGTTGTAACTTTACATGGGTGACTGCAAGTCCCCTTGTTCCTGTTGTAGCGACTGTGACCTCTCTCCCCAGCCCTTTCCCCTGAGTCTCATGCCACACTGAACAAATACCTATACTAACCCGCCCAGCTCATCAGCCACTACCCAGCACCAACTACTCTCTGAGAGGTCCACACTCCTGACAAGAGAGCTCGTATGTTGTACAACAACAGGCAGCACTCCCCTGCAGAGCTGGGTTCTACAACATCCAGGCAGCATATACACTCTTCATTTGCACCCCTAGTCCTGCACCTCATCTCTCATTAACTTGGACCCTGTGGAGGAGGTGGGAGCAGGCTTTGGAGTTTAACCGGGGCTTAAGTGAGCCAGAAAGATTTACTTTTCAGGGTTAAATTTCACTGCAACTGTTGTATTCCTGTAGCACTTACAGCCCCCAGTGGAGACCAAGGTCCTACTGTGCTAGGAGCTTTATATAAACATATTAATTAAGAGATAACCCATGCCCCAAAGAGAAAATTTGAAAAAAAGAAAGGAAGGGAAACTGGAGGTGGAAATGACTTGCCCAAGGTAACACAGCAGGTCAGAGGCCAAACCAGGTATAGAACCCTGCCACCATGCAGCTTCTCTAGCTGTATGTTTAACATGAGTAACATTCAAGCCACAAACATTGTCTTCTGTTTCTATGTCTATTTCTTCATACCGTTCCACTTTGAAAAGCCTTTATTATTGGCAACAAATATTAATGGAATGTGGAGCTGCTCACTTCCAGGCACTGCTAGGTAAGTTCAGCTCAGGCCAGTAGTGATCTGACATTATCTATTGACTGATCAGTGTCCTACATGAAAGGCACAACGATGATCTCTGTATTTCCCACTGGACTGGTATCTTCATTACAAAGACCATAACCAATACTGACTGATGCCAGTCTAACAGAGAAGCGACTGAACGTAGCTAACAGACAGGCCTCTCACTTCTAATGGAGGCCTCTCCAACGTCAAGCGGAAACACACTTATGCACCAAAAGCTTGCGCTGCTGCACCCCATAGGGCTCTCGTAACATGTCAGCCGTATTTGAATAGCCTCTGTGCTTTATAATGCCTAAGGGGACAGGGAAGGATTCCTATCTGAAAGTTCCTCTTCCTCAAAGTTTGCAGGCAGCTGATTAGTAAGTTTGCCCCAGAAAGCAGCAGCTTGTAGGTTACGACTAGAACTCACCACAAACACACGCAGCCATTAACGGTTCAGCACCAATGGCTTTGGCTGAAGCATGCTAGACTTCCTTGAGAGGATTAAGGCCAACATGAGGAGCACCACTGAATCCACAGACATGGCCCCATGGATGTGGAACCCCAGGACCCATCCTGTCAGGCATCAAGCGCCTGCAGCTCTCACTGAGATCCATGTTTTGCATGGCTGGACTGATGGGGCCACACTCTTCTTCTGTGCTGGTACGCTTTGTTTGTTTTTACTGTAATTTTAGAGGTAGGTTCTGGTAATACCTCCAAACTTCACAACCCCTAACAGGCAAACACAAACGTACCAAGTAAAATTAAGCAGTTACAGAGTTGGGCACAAATACTGGATCACACAGACATCATAAAGTACGTGCAGGAACAAGGAATAAATCAGGTTGATCCAGAATTTCTACACTTTGTGATATCTGACAAAATACCTAAATTACATCATGAGGATGCTAATCGTGCACCTTAGGTTGGCCATCCCTACATAGATGCAGGAGCAGGTCAAGGTGTATTATGCAAACAGCGTAGGAACTGTGGTAAACAGCACATGCATACATTACCCCTCTGCATGTGGTCACTGAAACTGACTTGGGGTTAATCAGGGTTGCTGGATAAAGCATAATGGATGGTGGCTGTGTGAATGCTATGCCACAATTGACACTAATAATACCAAAAGAAGCTCGGTTTGCATGGTACACAAAGAAGTGATTAAAGAGGTGGTATGGATACAAGATACATTCTGTACTCTGAGTTACATTCTTCCAAACCCAGACACATGTTCCCGCCAGTGATACTGGATTTTGTGTGCCTGTAACCAGCATAATTCAAATTGGTTCCCATGCCTTTTGGCCAATACGCAATGTTAACCCTGCTACTGGAACTCACTCTTCCAAGACACCTGCAAGATCTTTTAGTTGATTTGTTTCCTCCTGTAGAACAGTTACAGCTGGACGTACATAACTTGGTAGCAAGAACAAAAGAGGCCCTAATAGTCATAGCTCAACTGATTCGACAGAAGATAGAGGAAATAGACAGTGTGCAAAGAGAGGTAGAAGCGTCCATCCAGTGGACCATCCCAGAGGATGTCACTTTACATCCAGTGAGAGGACTGCAAGTACTGTCTTAATGGGAGGCCAGGCCATCACCATAGTGGCCATATTGGGAATGTGCTCTTATACACACTGGCAAGCTAAAAGGGCTAGATTGCAGTACAGAATTAGGGAAGGAATAAAACTGGCTGTTACCACCACCATTGTGGAAAATCATCATGTGAGGAATTAGGAACGTGAATTAAGATTAACAAACCAAAACTCAATGCAGATGGTTAACAGGTAATGATAAGCACTCATGTTTGTGTACATTCAACTTTACACCTTTTAATCACATTTCTGTGGAGCTCTCTCACATCCCTATTCACATAGCAATATCCCTTTTTCTTCTAACACACACACACACACACACACACAGAGAGGCTGCATCTACACTACCAGATAAAATCAAATTTAAAGGAGTTAGCCTGACATTAAAATGTAACTGTCTTCACTATAGATGCCATTAGCTCAATTTAGTCTGCCCTAATATTGATAACAAAATGTTGATATTAACAGATGGGAAGCACCAATTTCAAATTTAAAATCCCAAATAAAGGCTAGTGTGGAAGCTCCATGTCCTTAATTAGAATGTATTAGCCTCCACAACTGTCCCGTATGTATTCCACAAAGCTACATGCTGCACCTGGCTCCCAGCTCTGCCCTGCTAGTGGGAGCCAGGAAATTGACCAGGGATGCTGTGCTATCAGTTTCCTGGGTCCTCCAAGGTGCAGGAATCTGGGAAACTGACAGCTCTGCTGTACCTGGCTCCCGGCTCAGAATGCAGGGCTGAGGGAACTTTGGAATAAGTTCCCACAATGCACTGTTGCAACCACAGATGTTTGGTGATTTCAGTGTGGAAGCAATATGTCGAATTTGTTGGGAGCCTGTGGGAAGTGACAATATTCAAAATCCAATTTAAAAAACCGGCATTATAAAATTGATTTTAATAAATTCAGATTGTCTTGTCGTGTAGACATAGCCATTCACATAGCAATATCCCAGCCATATTGTTTATTCACCTACATGATTTTTATTAGTTCCTTGTAATTTATATTCAGGACTAAAGCCCTTGCTCTCAAAGGCTACGTCTACACGTGAAGCCTACATCGAAATAGCTTATTTCGATGTAGCAACATCGAAATAGGCTATTTCGATGAATAACGTCTACACGTCCTCCAGGGCTGGTAATGTCGATGTTCAACTTCGACGTTGCGCGGCACCACATCGAAATAGGCGCTGCGAGGGAACGTCTACACGCCAAAGTAGCACACATCAAAATAAGGGTGCCAGGCACAGCTGCAGACAGGGTCACAGGGCGGACTCAACAGCAAGCCGCTCCCTTAAAGGGCCCCTCCCAGACACAGTTGCACTATACAACACAAGATACACAGAGCCTACAACTGGTTGCAGACCCTGTGCCTGCAGCATGGATCCCCAGCTGCCGCAGCAGCAGCCAGAAGCCCTGGGCTAAGGGCTGCTGCCCACGGTGACCATAGAGCCCCGCAGGGGCTGGAGAGAGAGCATCTCTCAACCCCCCAGCTGATGGCCGCCATGGAGGACCCGGCAATTTCGACGTTGCGGGACGCGGATCGTCTACACAGTCCCTACTTCGACGTTCAACGTCGAAGTAGGGCGCTATTCCGATCCCCTCATGAGGTTAGCGACTTCGACGTCTCGCCGCCTAACGTCGAAGTTAACTTCGAAATAGCGCCCGACACGTGCAGCCGCGACGGGCGCTATTTCGAAGTTAGTGCCGCTACTTTGAAGTAGCTTGCACGTGTAGACACAGCTAAACAGTAGCAAAATGACCCTTATGCCATCAAACCCTTTTAACCTCACATAGCAGTTATGGTCTCACGCCTAACATTCCCCAGCCCACTGTAAGGGACTAATCAGAACTGACAAATCAAACTGTCCATCAGTTATACGGGGGAATGTGCCAACCATGGGACAGATGGGGCATGAGTGTGTAGACTAGGAAATTAAGATGGCCATATAAGTGTTTAGCCCATTGGGTCACCTTCAGTCTATGCATTATGCTGTTCTGGGACAATGGGTAAACAACCTCCCCATAAAAAGACAAAAAGTCAGGGAATGTAGTACTAAGAGGGCCTGACAATCAGGCTTGGTGTAAAGCTAAAGGCTCCAAGCCTGAACAATAAAGCTAAAAGCGCCTCAGACCTGAACGACTTAGGGTTAAACTTGTTAGCAGAAAGCAAAAAGCCGAGCTGTGAACAAGGCATGTTCCAGCTCACAGGAATATGACATGAGACAGGGCTGTTAACAAACACATACTTAGTGTCAGACACGGGTTATACACTTGAACATTCCAGGAAGGTAGCAGAACATCTTGCTTGGTACCAGTATGCTCCCCATAGATAACAGGGACATACTGAGGCAGGTACAGCCAGGGTCAGTATGACAGTATGATGTTGTTTTGATTGTACCACCATCTAGAAGGTAATGGGTAGTATCCAGCTATGTCAAGGGGTGTTAATCTCATACATTTAAAGGGTTGCATCTGGAATACATAATAGATATGTAATTTGTGTGTACCTATATACAGAAGTGTCACTCAGAAAGGTGATGTTGACCAGCTAAGGGAAGAACAGAGCGTCCTAACTGGTCACCAGGGCTGCATTCCTTGTCAGAGTGTATACTTATAAATTGCTGACATCTAATTTAGACATCCAGGGTACTAGAGTCCATATGTTGTTTGACAGTAAACCTGGTTCCACGGCCTTCGAACCTTGTCTGATTTGCGGTTACTGTGGGCTCTCGGAAGTCTGCAGTGTGGGCTAAATGCAGAGCCTACACTGCATTCCAAGGAGAGCACGTGCATGCAGCCCAAGGTTATCAACACACAAGAGAGCAGAACAGACGCCAGAACACCACACTGGTAGAGGCATCTGACAATAGGTCAGTTTATTAAACCCCCTTGGACTGCACACATGCAGAGTGCCTACGGACTAACTCCCGAATCCCTGGCTGGGGTCCCCACAGGATTACTCTGGCAAGAAATCACACAGACCTTACGCTAAATGCCCACTGGCCTCCAGGATCAGACCCTTCAGACCACCACTTTCTCTCTGGTCCCTATGTTACAAAAACAGATTGAATAATGAACAGGGCAAGAGGCTGAAGCCACCCTCTCCCTACTTACCAAAAAGAAAGACCTATGACTGTGAGTGGAGGATCCCAAGAGAAATGAAGCATGCTTTATCATTCACAAATCCACTTACAGGGATCTTTTATTTTAATTCTGAAGGCTGGCAGCAAATCGACTTGAAGTCATGCCAGAATTATTCACATTCAGCAGCCTGTGCCGTAAACCATGTTAACCGCTAGTCCAAACATGCCACTTTGGGTCCCCAGCTACATACCACATGGAAACTCGGAGACATTACAAATTATTATATATAAAGTGGCACCTCAAAGTTTTCAGCCTTTTAAACTCGTTAAACAAATATTTATTGTGGAAAGAATTAAGAATAAATAAATGAACATGTTTTACATCCCAAACACTGAAGTGACATGAAAGGGAACTACAGCACACCATTCTCTCTCCTCTTTGCCACCCCAAAGAGGTCTAACGGGGACAAATGGAGCAAAACATCAATCCTGGTGTAACTGAAATGAATGCAAAAGAGTTACACCGGGGATTAATTTGGCCCAAATGTGTACATTCATTTAATATGCTGAACAATCATCATTTCCCAACTGTGTGCACTGACATTTTGTAACAAACAAACAGGAATTGCGGTCACCTTTATGGGATCCCTTTAAAGTTACTTAGCATTACCTCACTCAGAAACTGCAATATGGTTACATTAGAACTATAATTATGAAGAGATATTTGAGTCTTTCCTGTTACATCTCATGAATAATTCTGTAACAATTTTAAAAGCATTTCTCATGGCCATGAATATTGTACACACTCCTATGGCTATGTCTGCACTAGAGCATAAAGTTGATTTTAAGGGAGTTTTATAATGGCAATTTTATAATGTACCTGCCTTCGCTACAAATATCATTAGGTCAGTTTTAAGAGATCCTAAGGTTGACTTTTCTATTCCAGCTTTTTCACAAAGAGTAACACGAAATTCGAATTTACAAGATCAACTTAATGCTAATGCAAACACAGCGTTATTTAATTTGATTTTATTGACCTCCAGAAATATCCCACAATGCCCCCAATGTGTCCATTCTGACCATCACTTCCACCTCCACTGCTCTTCAGGTGAGCAGGAACTAGGAAACAAGCAGCAGGAATCAGCCTCAGCTCTCCAGCTACTCTCCAAGCAACGCAGCTGCTGGGCTCTCCAGCTTGACCACCCCAACACGTGGCTGCCAGGCTTTTGGTCTGCCCCACCACCCACCACCACACAGCTTCTGGGCTCTCTGGTTGTCCCCCACACCACATGGCTGTCCCCCAACCACACACCTGCTGGGTTAAATTGAAATGAATCAAAATAACATGATCAAAATTAAGTATTTCAACAATACAAAAAAACCTATATTTTCAATAGCTCCAAATTGAAACTTTTCAGATTTTTATTTCTGCATTTTACATTTCTCAGGACTGGTCTGCAAGCCTTGTAATAGCATGTGCTGGGGCAAGCTGTAGAAAAGTGGCACAAAAAGGCATTTGGCAGTTTGTTTTCAATGGCAGCAGGGAGTGAGGGCAATGTACTCTGGCATGACGACATCAGACACCCACAACTACTTGGAGCACATTTTTTCCCATAACACACTTGCACAGAAACCCAAAATGCAACAGGAATGCAGGAACTTGGGACAGAAGAATCCCAAGCATTGTTATAGCATGGAGACTGACTGGCTCAGCAGCAGTACGACAGAAGGGGACCTAGGGGTAATGGTGGATGAAAGGCTGGATATGAGTAAACAGTGGGCCCTTGTAGCCAAGAAGGCTAACGGCATGGTAGGGTGCATTAGGAGGAGAATTTCAAGCAGATCTAGAGAAGGGGTTCTTCTACTCTATTTGGCATTGGTGAGGCCACATCTGGAATACTGTGTCCAGTTTTGGGCTCCCCAGTATAAAAAGGATGTGGATTTGCTGGAGCAGGTTCAGGGGAGGGCAAAAAAATGATAAAGGGGCTGGAGCACATGACCTATGAGGAGAGGCTGAGGGATTTGGGCTTATTTAGTTTACAGAAGAGAAGACTGAGGGGTGATTTAATAGCAGCCTTCAGTTTCCTGAAGGGGAGCTCTTAAGAGGATGGAGAGAAATTGTTCTCAGTGGTGACAGACAGCAGAACAAGGAGCAATGGTCTGAAGTTGAAGAGGGTGAGGTGTAAGTTGGATATTAGGAAAAACTACTTCACTGGGAGGGTGGTGAATCACTGGGAATGTGTTACCAAAAGAGGTGGTGGAATCTCCATCTCTAGAGGTTTTTAAGTCCCGGCTTGAAAAGGTCCTGGCTGGGATGACTTAGTTGGGGTTGATCCTGCTTGAAGCAGGGGGCTGGACTAGATGACCTCCTGAGGTCCCTTCCAGCTCTATGATTCTATGAACTGAGGGGTAGGTACCCACAATGCATTGCTGACAAAGTTGAACTTAGCAAAGGTAATTGGGACACACTGTGTTGACTTTCTAAACGTGTGGACACACCATCAACTTTATAAAATGTACTGGTATAAAATCAGCTTTAATAAACTCAACTTTATTTCCTAGTGTCTATAGCAAACAGTAAGCAGTGTGCACCCCACTGCAAGGAACCACTGCTATTTAACCCTTCAAGCTTTACAGTGCCACTCAGTGCCATAGTATTTGAACCCCTCACACACACGCTACAATTAACGTTGCATAATAGCCTCTGCCCAAGCTATTACTTTATTTTACACATGGACTTCTGGAAAAACACTAAACCAGGGGTCTGCAATCAAAATAACAAAAAGAACCATTTTCTTCAAATTCAGTTACAAATCAATCCTTCTAGAGCCACAATGCATGTAAATATGAGACAGTCCTTAATAAATAACATCAAACTGTACTTTGTGTCATCCCTATTTTAAGAACAGCATACACACACACACACACACACACACACACACACACACACAATGATTTGTAGCAGTTAGAAAGTTCTTACCCCCATATCCAGGCTTTACTTGCCTCAGCCCCCAAATCCCCCCATCCCACAAACCTGCCCCCCCATCCCTAGGTTCAACCCGCCTCAGCCACACCCCCCACCACCCTCAGGCTTGACTCCTCTGAGCCCCAACCGCACCCCCATCCTCAGGCTTAACCCTTCTCAGCCCCAAACCCAACCCCCCATCCCCAGGATTAACCTGCCTCCGACAATGCTGCTCCACCATGGTGGCTGCTGTGCCTTCCCCCCCCATTACTGCCCCCTGCTTCTGCCTTCTCAGTGTAGCTACATGGCTCCAGCAGGGGCAGGATCAGCCGCCCCTCCCCCCAGCTCTCCTGTGGGCTTAGCACTTCCCCCACACACAACCCGGGTGGCCCCCTGCCCTGCCAGCTTTCTCTTCTGGGGCACCCTGCAGCAGCTGACTGCTCAGTGGCTCCAGAGGCTGCCACTGCTTAAACAAAAACACTAAATTCAGTTGGTTTAACAGTGGGCATCTGAATTCAGATTTTTGCTTAAGTGTTGGCAGCCTCCAGAGTCGCAGGAGGACTCAGTGGCTGCAGCATTCAGAGCTGCAAATGGCTCCTTAAAGAGCCACATGCAGCTCCGGAGCTGCCAGTTGCCAATCCCTGCACTAAACTGTGAAGTCCTGCCAACATGTGACTTAGAGGCTGACAAAACCTCCTGCGGATTGCATTGTGGGGTGAGGGGAGCAGCTGTCTTCTAAGACACTTCTTTACTGATGATTTGTAAATGATTTTCGGAAGCTTTGTAATTGTTTCTGCTGCATCGCCTTTAAACTCTGCAACTCATTGTAATCTTAGACCTTGCAACTCTGTAATCTTTGTGAAACCTTCCAAATCTCTGTTACCTTCCAAATTTGTAACTCTAAACAATTTTGCTTTATGAGTTCAGAAATGTACTGTAAGCTTGGTGTTTGAGCCTTGCAACTTTGTAATCTTTTTGTAAGGGCCATCCACTCTGCTTGTAACTTGCTCTAAATTGCATTTCTCCCCTCAGATATGAATGTGTGTGTGAGTGGACATTATTGTGTGTTTGAGGTTAGAAACAGCAAGGCTGAGCACATGGAGATGAGTCATCAACCCAATTAAGGCTGAACAAAGGAGCTGCTGGGTCAAGGGAAGTCTGGGCATGTTCCTTGGTGATGAATGTGAATGAGTCACAGAGGTTGTACAGAAGTGACAAACGGAGAGAGCATGTGGCAGTGGCCCTCCTTCTCCTCTTGCCTTCCTGCAGCCAATCTGTTTCCTGACCAGCTCCCCAGCTGTGATCAGCAGGCTGACCCAAGCCATGCCTTGGCTTCTGCAACCCATGTGCCTATGCAAATGCGTGAGTGCTGAGTGTGTTAGGGTGGCGTGAGAGATAGTGGGTTCCCTCTCTGGTTTAAACCTTTAGTGGCAGCTCTGTCCTCTTTAGTTAACCATATAGTGCAGGGAGTGGAGTGTTAATTCCTCAATCAATAAATCCTTACTAGTGTAACCCTGGATGGTCTCGCTAGTGTGAATTAAGGTAACAATTAATTCTGCAGGGGACTCAGGGAGGGACATATTATGAACCTTATTACAAAAATGAGCAACTGGGACATGGAAAGCTTGAGTAACTTTCCCAAAGCTACAAAAGTAACCTATAATAGAGGCAGAAATGGAGCCGTGCAAGAAGTCAGCAGGTTGGGTATGTTGGGTATTGGGTGTGTTGAGCAGCATTCAAGAATAGCTGATTTTCTATATTTTAAAAAAAAAAATCAAATGGTTTGGCAGGAACTGTCAAGGTGTGCAATAACTGACCTACAAATCCATATAATATTGTTGCTGTTACCCATATCCTCCTTCTTTCCTGTTGTTTGCTGTATCTTGTTTCAACTTAGATTGCAAATTTTCCACAGCAGCAATCATGTCTTCCCCTCCATTAGTACAGCCCCTAGCACAGTGGGGCCTGAAACTTCTCACTACTTACTGTACAAGTTGAACCTCTCCAATCCAGTACCGTCGGGACCTGACTGGTGCCAAATGGGAAAATTTGCCGGACCATGGGATGTCAGCATCGTCTATTATCAACACTTCCATTGCTTACTGGGCTCTTAGAAGACATTTAGAGTTAATTACAGCTAAATAACAGCACAGAACACTGAGAGCCAGGACTGGTGGCTGTACACAAATTTTATGAGACTATGGGAAACTTGGCCACACCCATGATAAGTGGTCATCCAATTGACTAAAAATCATGCCGGATTATGGATGTTGCCAGATGAGAGAGGTCTGAAGTAGAGAGGTTCAGCCTGTGGTCCTAATGATAATAAATAAGAGGATCATCCTATGCCTGCTGAATCCCAAATGAGTTCACCCTTTTCCTAACGCAGCTTTGTTCCTATGATATAACTAAAAAGGACAAGAGCATTAGGATATAAACCTACCTTGCTGGGAGTCAGGGACTACTTGTGTGAAACACATCATAGCACCAAATGTTTGATAATTCCACTAATGGACATGAGGTAGATGTCATATAAAGAAGGCTTACTTCAAAACTCATAGTGGGTGTTAAGCAGAGCTTCCGCACCAGTTCAGCCACCTCCTCTTCCATGGGTGGCCTCTCATTCTCTTCCTGTTCATACAGCATATTACTCACATAGAGATCATTGGCGTTCACTGGAAACATACAGAAAAAAACATTTTTCATGGCTGATACTAAATCCTGGAGTGGTATAGTATGCTCTGAGGTGTGTCTTCACTGCCAAAAAAGGTATGTTTTTACTGCAGGATAATTAATGTGTGTGCAATATCCTAGCATAGATAAAGCAGTGTAGTTTTGCAAGTTAAATAAGTGTTCTGACCTTGCCAAGCCTCCTCCCATTAAAAAAAAATATAGCTCTCTGTCTCCACTAGGGTTTTCCATTGGATGGCTCACAACTGGTAAACTACAATTAAAAAAATGTTTTTTGGTAATGAGGACAAAATCTACAGCTTCAGCTCCACAACATTCTAAAATATATGCTAAATTAAAGTCAACAGATGTACTCTTATGCTTAAAATTAAGCATGTGTTTAAGCATATTGCCTAAAGAAGAATGTAACCTGCAAAAAAAGCCATACAAACATGGAACAAACAAGATATGCAACAAAAGCAAATCACACCTTCTTTTGATACTCCCTGTCCCACACCTTGCCTGCCTATTTTCATCACAACCCATCTATTTATGGCATTACTGGCCCAGTCCTCCATTCCCGAACCCAACAGAAACACGGAGTGCTAAAGAGACATGTTTGTACTCAGACTATAAACTTACCTTCATATGTCAGTCTATAAGCATTCTGAGAAATTAGGATTTTTAAAAAAAAAATAACTTACAGGGAAATCGAAATTCACCATTTAGATCCCCTCCTTAATCAGTACTTGGGGAAACCTCCTGTTAACTACACCAAATTCTTGTGCTAATGGAGACAAGCCCAGTGAAATGAGGAAATGGATGGAAACGGGGGCTCCACTTGGTATATTCATGAGTTAGGAAAGACACAAAGCAGGAGATGGCCATGGAAGAAGTCAGATCTGCAAGTGCTCAGTTGTGAACACCACACTCACCATTTTTGGAAATTGACTTTCTTCCAGCCCTCGAGAGCTTCAGGACCTTCTCTTCCAGAGCAGGCAATGGGCAGCTGCCCAGGATCCACAGATATAGCCCCTGTTCCATGCCCTTTAGCATGTGAAAGGAAAGATCTTGTACAAAGGGAGTTCCTATAGGCAGTGTGAAGGCAAGAGACAGCCCTTTTTTTCTCCATCTTTCCCCAGGAAAGCACTTTAATCTGCTATTGCTGGAAACTTCAACTAACCTGTATTGCACAATGTGTTTGCTTCCACTTGGAATAGTTTCAATGAGGACTGTGTCTGGGTCTTTGCCCCAGTGCCATTCCTAGAGAAAGGGGTGACAAGACTGGATTCAGTGCATTTGGCCTCTGACAGGATTCCATCCTTAAAGCTCTGAGCACATTCCAGTTTGGAGGACAGGAGCTGCTGCTGTGACTGAGAAAAACAAACATTTCAGAGAAAATGAAAAAGCCGTAAAGTAGCACTTTAAAGAATAACAAAACAATTTATTAGGTGATGAGCTTTCATGGGACAGACCCACTTCTTCAGACCAGAGCCAGACCAGAACAGACTCAATATTTAAGGCACAGAGAACCAAAAACAGTAATCAAGGTTGACAAATCAGAAAAAAACGCTTTGTGACCAAGATTGATTCATACAATTCCTGCTGGGGGGCACAGACTTCACAGAGGATCCAAGCTCTGAGATATTCCTGTCTACTCAGCTGTGATTCCTTGAGGTTCCAATTTCTGACCTGCCCTTCCCTTTTCTGAAATGGAACTCGCACCAACTTGCATTCAGAACTGGACCCATTCATTTTATTCCAGAAAGCACCGATTTTACCAGGTCTATTTTGCCAGCAAAGGTTTGAGTACAACTAACACTATTAATATAAAGTAGCTGACAGCTGGCTAGTACTGTAGGTCTGGCTGACTTATTTCTGTTGCTAGTGTTTGTAAAAAACAGACATGAGCACCGACCGGGAAAGCCTTAGGTTTCAAAAACACCTTTTAGTGGTTTTCCAAAAACTTGACACTCAGCTCATATAAGCCTTTTTCCATCCACAGCTTTCTGTTTTAACTCCCAATTTTAGTTTCAACCAACCTCATTAAGCATCATATATTGTTGAGGCAAGGAGGGAGGATTATCCAACCCATGAGTTTTAACCAGTTCGGTCCCATACATACCTCAGTTCTGTGATTAATGACTCAGTAAAAGAAGATCTGTCAAGTAAATTCAGTCATTGCTAGAAGAGCTCAAAATCAGGTTTAAAACTGTTTGCTGCTCAAGCTAAGTGTTGCCATTCCAAGGCACCTTTCTCAATTGTACAGAGACATTACATGGGCAAGAAGCCACGAAGATATAGCGACTGAATCAGGAGTCCAAATGACTCCCCATTACAGTCGCCCCACAGGTGGAATGGTGTGTTACGTATGAGGCTCGAATATGCTCATTGAACAGTGAGTATACAAACTATTGATCAGCTGCCTCATTTGCAACTTAAAAATGAGGGAGATGGCTTCTCAGAAAAGCCTCAGAGAGATATAGTGAATGGTTGGCTATGAATTGTCCAACCTACTTGATGAAGAAAGCCTGACAATATAGTCAATTGTGATTGTGCCATTAAAAATGTTACTGTCACGTATACATGCCAAGGCAGAGTTAAAGGGCATACAGGAATGCACTGTGCTTCTCATGAAATATGTTCTTTTCATTAGTTGTGACACATAACAGCAAATCTTAGTGAAAACAAAGGAGACTGTAAACCTAATGCCTATCTAACATGGTTTGATTTCTGAGGATTTAAGGCAGGATGGAAATTCTTAAAGTGTAATTGGGCCTGAGTAACTGTTTTGTAAATAATCAAAAACACTTTGATTAGCAGAAACACTCATCACAAAATAAATCTGACATCAGCCTGCAGTTATAAATACTTAGCAGGCCTAGCAATTTTTAATCACTTCAGGAAATTAGCAAGGACTCCTGGGAGGCCCATAACCAGTCCCCACTCCTTACCGGCACATCAGGCAGAGGTCTAGACTGCAGGGAAGTAAAACCTGAATACCGGTGAGAACACAGGTTTAAGTCTTTTGCCTTCAAAACAAGAGGACCTTTCCGCTGGTATTTGGTTGGGCAGTTTCCCAGGATATCCATCTAGTACAACAAACATACAAAACCAAGAAAGCAACCTATTTATGTACATAGTCACACACTTATCTATACTTGCTTTCATGAACTAGCAAAGACTTAGGGCACTAAATTATCCCTTCCAATTCATTAGCTCAGCCAGGCATACCTGGCTAGGCACGTGCATTCAAAAGAGCCTTGTGAAATGATCTTAGCTTTTAATAGTAAGGTAGAATGGTTGAACTTCAAGCTGAAAGATTTTTAATACATCTCACTGTTTTTTACCTTCCACCCTGATTCAGAAAACACATTCCCACTCAAGATAGCATATGGCCACATGTTCAATTTTAGGCACATGTTTAAGTGCCAGTAAGACTTTAGGCTGCACTGCCCTCAGGCAAACCCTGACTTCCAGATTTACATCACTGCAACAGAGCAGAATTTCCCTTATGGTTTCAAACACGGTGTTCAAATGATGCTCAGCTGAGAGACTTGGAGCCTGATTTCACAACCCCTTGAAGTCAGTGACTAAACTCCTGTTAGTTTAGCGGGTGCAGAATCAGGCCCTTGAGTAAGGTGACCATCTATCCTGTTTTCAAAGGGACGGTCCCATATTCAGGACGCCAAAAAGGCTGCCTGCCAGAAAGCACACACTGTATGTCGGAACGTGCTCTCCTCGACTGAGGCAGCCAGCAGGTTAGCTACTTTCCACTTCCCCGAGGTGGGGAGGAAGCACCCCGAGGCTCAGGGAAGGGGGAGGGGGAGTGCCCCCCCATCCTGTATGTGGCCATGGGAGATATGGTCACCCTACCCTTGAGAGAAGTCCAGACTTTGCCCACAGACTAGATACAACACAAGTCGCCTTCTACCACTTTGCCCTGCTCTGCCCTAGAGCAAAAAGGAGCTTTTCTCTGGAGTAGCAGAGTAGCAGCTGACCCATCTCTTCTTAGGCTTCTAACAAGAATGCCAAAATTGGCCAGTTTTGTCACATAGCCACTGACTGGCCACGAAGGGGCAACAGCCTTTAGCCAATTGAAAAGTAGAAAGCTAAAACCTGTCCTGCTGTACAGCAATGCACACCTCTTCAACAGTTCCTCCACTGGCAGCTGCAGGCAATGTCTGGAGAACGCTGAGAATGCCCCGCTTGATGTTCAGCACCCAGGTCTGTTCACGCTGCAGAGGACAGATCTTCAGAATTTTCCCATCATGGAAAGTAAACAGAAGTGGATGATGCTCTAGTACTTCCCTGCAACAAAGGAGTTCACAGCTGCTAGGTCCAGACGCTGGGTGCAATAGGGACTCATGAATTTGCACACATGCAGATATTTTGAGCGGGCGGCACCCCTCCAATGGGACTGGCTTACACTGTCACAGACCCACCACGCACACACTTTGTAACAGCCTCTCTTGTTTCACAGCACCCTCTAGTACAGGCTAGGAACCTGGCAAGGAAGCCCTCTGCCTGCTCACCAGCTGGAATTCTCCCCCTCTCCCCTGCAAGCTGTCCTGCAGCCCGTCCCTGGAACTCCCTGCATCTCCTGTCTGCGAGTTCTGCCACGCCACAGACCCACGCAGCATTGCTTCCTCAGCCCCCCCCCGCAGCCCCCAAGCTGCTGCTCCTGCACGGGCAGGATAGGAAGGGAGGGGCAAGGAAGGGGCAGCAATTGCTGCACCCCAGGCAGGTGACCTACCCAGCACCTCACCCGCCCAGACCGCCCTGCGCCCCAGAACAGTGACCCCCAGGAAGCAGGAGCCAGGATGGAGCTAGCAGCCTTGGAGCACACTGGGGAGCAGCAAAACCTCCTCCCACTCCACACCTCCTTCCTCACCTGACCTCATCCCTATAGCTAAGGGGAAGCAGTGACCCCCCCCACAGTAACAGTTCCGATACCACCACAGCCCCCAAGGCAAGGGAGAAGCAGGGACCTGGATCCCAGCCTGCAGCCCGACCCGGGGTCCCGACCCCTTTGCAGCAGCTCAACCCACAGCTGCTTAACCCCCATGTCACCTTGCCAAGGACTGATGGCAGGAGAGAGCTTTGAGAGCCCCTAAACTGGACCCGGAGTTCATCGCATCTGCGCCCAGCACTGTCCACAAGGTGGATTTGATCCCCCCACCCCTGCATTAGTATCACCCTCTCACCAATCATCTCTCCACTGCCACAACCAGTGTCCCCCCACTCGCTCAATGACCAACAACATCCCTCTTCTAATTGTCTAATAATCCCCAGTATCACAATTCCCTCGTAGCGCCCCTTCTGCAATTGCCTCCTAATCCCGCTTGCCCTGTGTCCCCGCTCCCTAGTAACACCCACCCCCAATCCCCTACTAATCCCACTTGCCCTCCCCATGTCCCCAATCCCCTATTAACCTCCCTCCCCATCTCTAAAACACTCCTCCTCTAATCCCCAACCAATTCCCCCTCCAACCCCCAGCCCTGCCCTGGGAGCACCACTCTCCCCCGCCCCCCACCTGCCACTTCTCAGACACAACAAGAATGAAAACCATGGCCCATTCTGGCAGCTGCAATCACCGAGTTATTTTCGCAGCCTTGGTTGGGCTGTACCACGCGGCTGCCGGGCGGGGGAGGACAGAGGTGTGGTCTGCGCAGATGGAGGGGAAGGCGAAGGGCAGAGTGCATCCCTCTGCTAAGAACATGGTCATGTCATGTGGCCCCCTGGCAAGCTGCGGGAGTCATCTCAGCCCTAAAGCCGCTCACCTGCCGCTGCACGAACAGACAAATGAGACGTGAACCCAGCTCCGAACTAGCAGGAGCCACGTGCCTTTGATCAAAGTGCTGCATGCAGCTCGAGAGCCACGGTTTGGCCCTTCTACAAATGCAAAACCAACCCCTTCACTGTGAGACACTGAATCAGGGCAGCTCCCAGGGAACCCAGTTAAGGTTAGTGGCTGTGGCACTGGGTGAATGGAAGACAGTAATATCACTCCATGGTAAAGACTTCTGGGAATTCAGTGACTCTTGGGCCAAGCAGGGTGTGTGTGTCTCACACACTGATTCTCTGTTTGTCCCTCGGACGCCCGCTTCTACACCTGTGGTAAATGCCAAAAGGCGATGAATGGCTTCCCCACACATGTGTTGTGAATGGCTCCTTCCATGATGCCTACACACACCTGGCCACCAGTACAGGGGTCATAACATATATTATATATAAACCTGTCCTTGCCTCAAAGGAGCACACTCAGTCCCTATCTCTGTAGAAAACGCTTCTGCCCAGCCCCCTGGCCATGAGGGGCCCTGTAAGTAGGGTCTGCATTAAAATGTAGACTTCTGTTCACCAGGAAGTCCTCTGAACAGGGAAAGAAAGGCCAACCCTGGGCAGCGGTGCTGGAACTAGGGGTGTTGTGGTTGTGGCAGCACCCTGTGGCTTGATTCCATCATACAGGGGATTTACATTTTTGTTCAATAGATTTCAGCAAAAACCGTTCCAACGCAACTGGCCATAGGTGTTTCCCAGGGAAGAGAGTTCTAATGTGCTCCTGCCACAAGGACTGTTCCTACCTTGATCAAATCAGTGAGACATATGTTTCATTCGCTTCTTCCCTACTGAATGAACTATTCTCCTGTCCCCCTGACAGCAAAAAGACACCTCAGAGAAAAGTGTCATTTATGGAATGACATCGAGATCAAGTTCTCACCCAAAGAGACATGCCTCTCTATAGTTTCAGTGTATTTCCCATGGATATGTCTCGTGAGCTCTATAAGAGTCAGTGGGAATTGTATGCATGTACGTAGTAGGGCTGCCTAAACCACAGAATATAGTCACTCGGCTGAAGAGAATGCTAATAAGGTGTCGTTCTGAATAATTACTTTTAGCAGCCAAGCTTCAATGAATCCTTTTTTCACCATTTTTGCCTTTGCATTTTGGCTTTTCTGCAGAAAACAATAGACACAACAGTTCTTATCTCTACAGAAATCCCCACAACCAGCATTCCAGAGGAAGGTGCATCTGTGCCAGAAACTATCTGAAGTCTGAGATCAGAGCTCATATGGTGGAACAAAAGCTTTTACTAATGAATTTTTAAAAGCAATGCATTTACTCAAAACTTGCTCTCTCTGACCCTCTGTATTGAGTGAATCATCTTTTCTGAGGGCCTGGTGCAGATCTCCATGTTGTTTAAAGGCTGGGAATCCAAGCAGAGGGACAATACAGGGAGATTAGCCGACTCAGCTTACTAGACAACAAAACAGCTTTTCTTGATGATGCAAAGAACATTAGCTCTCTGGGAAAATGTCACCCCTCCAAGGCCTGTAGGGGCTTTATTGTATAGCCATCCCCATAAGTGTCTGCACATTAGTTAGCCAGAGACTGCTATGAATTAATTCCTAGCAAACGCACAAGAGAGAAGCTGACATTTGCAAATTAATAAATAATCATTAAATATTCTGGAAGGATACAAAGCTTATTTTCATCATGTAAAATATAAAACTACTCCAAGATTATACCTTATGGCTACGAGTCAGGTTTTAAACCTCAGCAACCCATGGCCTGTGTTGCATGAAACTATGATCAAGCAGCCAGCAAGGTATCCGACGCATTGCACAGCTAAGTGTGATAATCATCCACTGCCTGCACATTTTGTACACAAAATCCCAAAGAAATCTTTTTTTAACCACATGGCCCTTAATGATGTTTATCAATGCTGTAATCCTGATCCATACTTTTTCCGCAGACACCAAAAAAGTAAGTGAAACAGGAAACACAGGGAAAGGTAATATGATGCTGCTACACCATGGAGTTTCTAGAGAGGCAGAGAAGCAGACATGATGCAATGTTACCTTAAACTGTCCATTTCTTTCAGAGACTCCTCTCTTGATCCCAGGGTCGTCTTTATCTGCACATCTTGCAACTAGGAGGGAAAATTTCAATGAAGCAAACACCACTGTCTACAGGAACTCATAGTCTTTGCCTCAGATGAGGACAAGGAAGTACAACGTGGAATACAAAGCAACGGCACAATTTTCCACCCCTCATTCATGTAAGCAATGCTCCTTACACACAAGCAGATTTGCTAAACCCATGCGGACAACTCACAAGTCAGCTTAATTCCTCAAACCGCGTGCTTGATATTTATGCCCTATGAATAGGATTGCAGAATCAGGTCTTATTGGGCCTCTTTACACTGCATATAGGAGCACATCTCCCAGCTTAGGTGCATTTCGATGTCAGACAGAAAGGGAAAAGTGAGGGTTTGGCTCTGCAGTGTCTCAAAGCAAATATTTGGCTCACAAGCCAGGGACCTCCAGAGCTAACAGCACAAGCTGTGGTGGCTGGCACTCGAGCTTGGCAGTGGAGGATCCGACAGGTTCACATACTGCAGGGTCACATACAGTAGGGCAACAGCAACACCCAGCAGGTTAGACACTATCTGTTCCCTGGGCCACTTCTGATGCCTTGTTTTGCTCCCTCCCACCCCAAATTGCTTTTACTTTTACAGCAAAATGAGTTAGGCTGCATTTGTCATGTTTGGGGTCGGCGGGGTTGTACACCAGTTACAGGCAGATGCTGGGGGCAGGCCAGTGAGAAAACGGTGTGTGAAGCTATCGCCTTACACTACACCCTGTGGCACAAAGTGCACAGCAGTGTCCGTAAGTCAACCAAAATAGTTACAGGCCCAGGTCTGAGCACTCATGCTCTGGGCATGGAATTGCCCCTCTCCCCAGCTAGGGTGGGGCACTGACCAGACTTTGTGGTCAGAGGAAGAAGGACCCAAGTTCTTCTCCTCCAGCTCACGCTGTGGCCCAAGTTAGCGTGGCAGGACCAGAAGCGATTATCTCTCTTCCCACTTTTCTGGCTGGTTCAGGGTTTGCAGGAAGAAACTTGTCAGCTCCCATCCTGCGATGTATTGTGCAAGCCCCCAGCCTGTCACCTACCCTCATGGGCTCTCAAAGGGAGACGTATGCTTGGGTTGGTTACTGGGCTTCCTAAGGATCTGAGGATTTGACAAGTTAGCATTTGGGATCAGGAAGGATGCACAGAGCAGAACTGGCAGCTCACCTGGGGACCTGTTTATTTTCCTGCCCCTCAGTGAATTAGGCTCTTTGGTTTGGTTTGACGGTTTGTTGCAGATTCTAAAAGAGAAACCAGTGCAGATAGGTTTGGCAGCAGATGCCGTGTTATATAAGTAGGCCTGGATCAAGAGAGCACAGGAAGGCATTGGGCCTCTCTCTTGGTGATGCAGACTGGTAGCATAGGCTTGAGCATCTCATGCAGCTCAATGACTCTTTATCAAGACCCAAGCAAATTGGGCAGTGGCTCACAGCAGCTCCAGTCCCTTTCCTTTATTCAGTTGGCATGGTTAGAGCCGAAGTAACTTCCCCTTATCCTCTAAGGGTTTTCTAGGGCATGGTGTGGCCAGTTCCTGATGGAAATTTTGTAGGAAACTGCTCAATCCCCATTTCTTTCACTTGACATGTTGATAAAGTAGCTGTCTCCACCTGAAACACATTCTATGACTTCTGCAAACATCTGGGATAGTGAAAGCTAGAGATGTGCCATAAAGGCAGCTCGTATTATTCTAGTTACAGCCAGTCCTGAATCATCCCCCGAATCATGGCCACGATAACCTTGGTGCGCTGATAACACTGTGACTGTGTAAAACAAGAATATTACATGAGTAGTATGAGCTGAGCAAGGTCATATACACATCAAAGTGTGGCTGCTTCCCTGATCTAAAGTCTCAACCCTAGAGCCTCTGTGGGTCTTTGTGCACAGAGTTTATGAATTAGCCTCGCTGAGTTTGAAAGGAAGCCAGGACTGGAGCAGGCACTTAACTTCCCCATGCTTTCCCTGCTGGGAATCTGTGCATAATGCCCAGTCTGAATTTGGCCTGGATAAAGTGTCCAGTCTGAGACTTTGAACTGCTGCACCATTTAAGTCAGTGGTAATTTACCGACGGTGTTCAATGGGAACATTATGTAGCCCTGTGAATTTTATACCGTGCTAGCTATGCCTGATTCCCAATCCCAACAGATCCCAGATGTTTCAAAAGTTCTCTCTTACAACAATCACCACCACCATTTTTAAACTGCTGATGCAGACTTGACAGTGATTAAAAATCACCTTAGTTTCTTTCAAGCACATTATCTTCATCTCCTCCTCCTCATCTCATAGCACAACTGTAAAACAGCAGCTTTACTCAGGGAAGGGAGTGATTTACATAACCCCTCCACCACTTAATCTGAAGCTGTGCCACAGCCAAGCAATCCTGCCACTCAAATTTTTAGAGATTTGCTTACTTTCAGGTAAACCAAGTATTTCATAGGGAGCAGTCACCCTGTGGAGGAGCACTGCCCCATGTTCATTAACTGCAGGCACTTGAGGCACTTTTGAACTCAAGATGATACTCACTTTTAAGACCATACGGCACTTGCCCTGGGCTTCAATGTTCACCGTGCTTTCCAGAGCCATACCACTCTTTTTGTAGATGCTTCCCTGCAGGAACGTATTGGTGGCTGTTGAATACCTGTAGCTATATCTGTGTCCTGTGGGGAAATTCAGCCCACTGGGTTCTGGGAAATAAACAAAACAAACCAACCTGGTGTGTGCACTTCTCAACTTCATCAGCAAATCAAGAGAACATCAGTAGACATAAGCCATTTAGGCATCTAAACAAGTGGCCAGACTGTAAGAAGAGTTCTGCTCCCATTTAGGCCCATAATGGAAGTGATCAGATTTTCCATCTTTTGAGCTCCTGTGTGGAAGGCACAGAGAAGTGGAATTCCCTCCTTCCCCAGAACACTCATTCAGGGACCAGCCACAAGGTGGCCCATAACATCCAAGGCCCTGGAGTGTTGGGAGTCTAATCACCTCACAAGCAGGGAGGGGTGGTAAAGCAGGAGTGGCACGGCACAGCAGTATTCCCAGCACCAAGCAAGATAGTTTGATGACAGCCACGTGAGAACCTAGCTCACAATTCTCCAAGCCCACTGCACACCTGTAAAGTTTCGAGCTCTCAGGGTGGTTACGCACTGGAACAAATGGCCTAGGGAGATTGTGGAATCTCTGTCATTGGAGATTTCTCAGAGCAGGTTTGACAAATATCTGTCAGGGATGGTCTAACTATGACTTATTCCTGCCTTGAATACAGGGATGGGCTACATAACCAGCTGAGCTTTCTTGGGGCTGTTCTAGCTAACTTACCTTATGCTACTTCAGTGAAGAGACCCTCTCCCACCAAGCCTCCTTCCGTCTCACAGACATCGATGGGCAGAGTGTTCTGCCATCAACTTCAAGTGTCTTCACCAGACCCACTACATGGACACCCCTGTGCTGATCACAGCAACACTGAGGGAGCTGAAAGTATTGCTAAACTCTTGCAGTCTCTGTGCTGTTACCTGTACATGTGTTACCAGCTGCATGGTACCAGGTTTCTACGGCCAGGCCTAGGCTGCAAATTTATGTTCGTATAACTGCATTGTTCAGAGGTGTGGATTAGCCATGCCAAGTGATGCAATTATACTGACTGGTCTCCTGGTGTGGAGGGCTTCTGCTGACACAACTGCCCTCCCCAGGGCTTGTGTACACTTACAGCACTGCTGAAGTCAAGCTGCTTCACTGAAGCAAAACAAACCAGCAGTCATACAGCATTTTAAAGACTAACAAAATAATGTATTACGTCATGAGCTTCCATGGGGCAGACCCACTTCTTCAGCTCTGGATATAGTGCTGTACTGGCAACATTGCTGGAAGTGAATTGGCATGACAATTCTCTGACGCACAGCTGCAAAAAAAATGGACATGAAAACTGACAAATCAGATAAACAGGACAGAAGTGCAGGGTGGCGGGGAGAGGAGGTTTTCTCCAGAGTCGCAGGAGTGGGTCCGTCCCACAGATCATTTTGTTAGTCTTTTTAAGTGCCACAGGACTGCTTGTGTGTTTTGTTAGGACACAAAATAACACAGTCACCTCTCTGTTATTGTTCCACCGTAGCACCCAGTGCTGCCTCTGCAGACACTGTCAGCACCGCAGACCCCTGTGCTAGTGTACACAGTGCTTTGTCAACAGGAGTGCTCTTCTGCAGACAAAACAAACACTGTTGGGGGGGTGGGGCAGTGTCTGCAACCATTTTAGCACTATGGGTTTGCCATCATAGCCACGTGTCTAAACACTGCATAGTGTAGGCAAAGCCTAAGTGCTGCAGCATCACATCTGCACAACTGCAGCCCCCTGTCAGACCTGACCATTTGAAACAGCGCCCTGGAAGAGCACTCAGGGAAAAGCAGTGGTTCTGTTTGGATTAGGAACACAAGATTAGTTTGATCCTTTCTACCCTCCACTTGCAGGGATGAAGCTTGTTGGGTAAGTCTGCTGATACCAATGAGTTACGGGGTGTAGGAAACATGTTGGAAATCAGTCCCCAGATCTCCAGTGGTTCAGTCTGGAGCTGTACTGTAGGGTAAGGTCCAGAGGCTAGGCAGAATAATAACAATCCAATTCAACACATGCTGTTGAATATTTTCCTGTCATGGTGTTCAGTACATCTCTCCCCTGTTAGGGACTTGTATACTATTGATTGGATGCAGTAAAAAGGATTGAATGTCTATTTTGGTAAAGATTTAAGGATTTCAAAATTTAGCCTTTTCCCAAATCAGAACACGACCCAAACATTGCCAAATTTCCTGAACAAAAGTTTGCTTTTGATCAATGACAAATGTAGCACTCCATCCACTGTGTCTACCTTGTCATGGTGTGACACTGGGTAAGAGAGCTGGACTGACCTACAGACAACCACCTAACCTCAAGGAAAATTCTCACTAGCTACCACCCACCATACCACAGAAATACTAATCCTGGAACTTTTCCCTGCAACAAAGCCTGTTGCCAACTCTGTCCACATATTTACTCTGGAGACACCATCACTGGACCTAACCACATCAATTATACGATCAGGGGCTCATATTTCTGTACCTTCACCAATGTGGCATAGGCCATCTTGTGCCGGCAATGTCCCTCTGTTATGTATACTGGACAAAGTGGACAATCATTTCACCAAAGAATGAATGGACCGAAATCAGACATTGGGAATCTGAATACACAAGAACCAGTCAGTGAGCATTTCAGTGGAGCAGCCATAGCATTCAAGACCTGAAAACCTGCATCCTAAAACAAAGAGACTTTACCACTGGATTACAAAGAGAGACATCTGAATTGGAGTTCATTCTCAAGTTTGATATTTTATGCCTCGGTCTCACCAGAGATATCAATTACCTTACACATTACAAGGACAGTTTCCCCATCTTTGATATTCATTATGATCTCAGGCAATTCACTTAATAGACACTTGCGGAAAGTAATTTTCTTCCCCCTTTCTCTTCCTTCTCCTCCCTTGCCACCTTCTGTCTTATGTAACTGATTCATCAGTTTTCATTTCATTTTTTCCTTTCTGTTACATTTGTGTTGTATCAGTTCACTTTTATCAGAATTTCCAGATCTGAAGAAGTGGGTCTGTCCCACTAAAGCTCATCACCTAATAAAGTATTTTTTTGGTCTCTGAAGTGCCACAGGACTGCTTTTTAGCTTGTCTCTGTGCTGATAACGTGGGGATGTGGAAGAAGAGACTCAGGACAAGGCAGGATTTTGCATGACGTATTTCGTAGCACACTGTAGCCTAGTTGTAACTTTTGTGTGATCAGAGCCCATAGAATGTTAACTTAGAGCAACTCAGTGCAGCATAAGACTCAGCAGTGCCAGGCAGTTTGCTCCATGAATACAAATTAACTCAATGGCAGTAACTCCCAACACAGCTATTACTATCATCCTCCCAATAAAGTAATACCCACTGAAAGTCCAGCACGTTACAAATGCCATAGTCATGCACTGTGACTATAAACCTGCTCTGAATATCAGCATGGCCTTACTCACCAGCACAATCAGTCATACAGGCAGTTTCCGGGCCTAAATTCTCCTGGGATCCTGCAACAACAAATCAGAAGTAATTGTAGAAAAGCACTAAGAAACCCATGTGCACCTTCAGTGACTGTTACTCTAAAGCAGCAACACACATTGCAAGAGGTCCTGGAGGCCAAATTTAGGTAGCTAGGTAGGTGATTGAAATCCAGGCTCTCTATGGTAACATTCTCTGAAATATTTCCAGTTCTATGCACAGGTCCAGGCAGACGGAAAAGAACTGCATGGTTTCAATCCATGAACGAGACAAGGTGTAGAGAGAAGGACTTTAGATTTATTTGAACCTGGGGGAACTTTTGGGAAATGGGGGAATACATGGGAAGAATAGATTGCACCTAAATCAATATGGAACCAGATTGCTGGCACTTAAAAAGGCTGCAGTCTTTAAATGGAGGGGCTGGGAGAAAGCTGACATGTAGAGGAGCACATGGATCAGAGACATCTCTTAGGGGAGCAGAGGTGACCAGTGAGGCAATTGAAGGGGGAGACAGGCCAAGTGCCCCTGCCCTGCTCCATTCCCGCCCATCCCTCACCTTCCCACCCCAGCAAGACAAAAACTCAAAAAGTAATAGCAATTTTTAAAGTTTATGGTTATGCCTAGACTAGCCCCCAGCTTCGAAGGGGGCATGGTAATTCGGGTGTCGGAAGATCACTAATGAAGTGCTGTGGTGCACATACAGCACTTCATTAGGCTAAATCTCCCCCACAGCAACTTCGAAGTAGCCAAGGGTCAGTAAAGGGAGTTAAAGGGACTTCAAAGTGCCCACAGCTACACGCAAGCCAGCACTTTGAAGTTTCACACTTCGAAGTTGCCGTGGGGGAGATTTAGCCTAATGAAGTGCTGTATATGCATCACAGCACTTCATTAATAATCTCCCAACTCCCTAATTACCATTCCCCCTTCAAAGTTGGGGGCTAGTCTAGACACAGTCTATAAGAAGCAGGAAGCCTGCAAACAACTAGTGTGATTGTTGCACAACCACAAGGCTACAGGAGCACTCAAGGACAATAAGGCCATTGCAGAAAATGAATGAATTCTTTGCAATTGTTTTCACAGCTGAGGACACAAGGAGGGTTCCCAAACCTGAGCCCTTTTGCGGTGACAAACCTGAGGAACTGTCCCAGACTGAGGTGTCATTAGAGGTGGCTTTCAAAACCATTGATAAACTAAACACTAAGGTACCAGGACCAGATGGTATTCATCTAAGAGTTCTGAAAGAACTCAGATGTGAAACTGCAGAACTACTACCTGTGGTTTGTAACCTATCCTTTAAATCAGCTTTAAAACAAAGGAAACACTTCACACAATGCACATACAATCTGTGGGACTCCTTACCAGAAGATGTTGTGAAGGCCAAGAACTATATAACATGCTTCAAAACAGAACTAGACGAATTCATGCAGTGTAAGTTCATCGGTAGCTATTAGCTGGGATGGGCAAGGACAGAGTCTGTTAGCCAGAAGCTGGGCATGGGCAACAAGGGATGATAGATCACTGGATGATTACCTGTTCTGTCCATTCCCTTGAGGGCACCTGACATTGACCACTGTCAGAAAACAAAGCTAAATGGACTTTTGTTCTCACCCAGGAAGGCCATTCTTACGTTCTGATGTAATAAATGTTGAGAATGAAGAGAAAAAAATAATGATGTCCTCCCAGGGGTCTGTACTTGGACAAGTGCTGGTCAACATACTCATAAATAACCTGGGAAAAGGGTAAGCAGGGAGCTGGCAAAATGTGCAGATTATGCAAAATTCATTCAAGATAGTTAAAGGCAAAGCAGACTCAAAAGAGTTACAAGGAATTCACAAAACTGGGTTACTGGGCAACACACTAGTAGATGAAACTCAATGTTGATAAATGAAGATTAATACACATGGCAAAATATAATCCCCAATGAACAAAGAGCTGTTCTTGTCCAATGCCAGCAGGCTGGGGTGCATACGCTACATGGCAAGCATCACAAAGATTTTGTGTTGTTATGCTCATCCCTAACCACTTTTTCCATGAATCTTGACTTTCATTCAGGCTTCATGGAGAGAGCAGTGACTCTGTAGAGATGTGAGGGCTAATGTATGGAGGTGAATGGCATTTTGCCCAGAGTTACACAGGCAGCAATGAGAGCGCAGTTTGGCCCGTTACATGCAGTTATTCAGTCTGTTTCTTAATCTCAATGCACTAACATCATCCATTAAAAATAATGAATAGCTCACTGTCATGCTTAGACTCTGAAATAATCTTATAAGGGAAGTGGCAGAATCCCCATCACTTGATCTGTTTCAAACATAACTAGACAAAGCAATACACCAAAACCCTAGGGGACAATCCTAAATCAATAGGGGACAGGACAACAGGGTTCATTAGGTATGTATATGTATATTTGTGCAAATTGCCTGCACAGTTTCTGAACTTGCATGTACAAACATTGGGACTGGGAATTCAAATAGCCAGTCAGGCTCCAACACAGAAAAATTGGGTGAGCAACAGGTCCACCGACATTTCTTCTTGTTGTTAGTTCCATGGGCACTTAAGCAAATGCAGTTCTGAAGACCTGACCTAACAGGTCTTTTCTAATGCTGTCATAAGTAAGAGTTAACTAGATATGCTGCAATGAGCATAGACACTTAAAGGATATTTCTAAGACAGGACCCTCAGCCAAGACTTGATCCTGCATTCTCTGTGCACACCACATTTTCTTGGAATTCACTGGGAAGACACAGTGCTGGACTGAATCCTGGGTGTTGCATTAACAAGAACTTGGTCATGCTGATATGGTGGGGGGCAGGAAAACTAATGATGTAGATGCACTAGTGCTTATGCCACTTTCACAAGCCTTGATAGACATGAAGGTGATTTGCTGCTTTTGTAATAAAACTTGTGGGCTGAGTCTACACGAGCCCCTTCCTTTCGAAAGGGGCATGTTAATGAGCAGGTTCGAAAGATGCTAATGAGGCGATGCAATGAATATGCAGTGCCTCATTAGCATACCGGCGGCCGCAGCAATTCGAAAGCATGGCTTTTCGAATCATGCGCCACCCGTGCAGACGGGACCTGCTGAAAGGACCCTCCCCAGTTTTCAAAAGCCCTTCTTCCTATCTGGTGTTATTCATTGTAGCACCTCATTAGCATCTTTTGAACGCGCTCATTAACATGCCCCTTTCAAAAGGAAGGGGCTTGTGTAGACATAGGGATACCACTAAACCTCGATTAAAAACCACCCAATGTTAGTTTACTATAACATACAAAAAGCTTTGCTTAAGGTAGTTCCCCGCAGTAGTAAGAAGAGCAATGGCATTTATGCCTCTTCCACAAGTTCTATGCTACCAAAACAAGGTCCTCCAAGCCCCTTAGGTCAATTGTTGCCACAGAAGAGGACAGTTCACAATACCTCTCTCTCTATTTGCTGTTGCCAGGCTTTTGTATATTTCATATCTTCCATCTGCCTTATGGAAATGCTTTGGACAAGCTAGCGCATTTAAAAGCTCCATTCAGATTATTTGATTGAAACCACATTTTCCCTTCTCTACATGTAGACTTTAAAACTGCTTGGAAGGGGGAGAAGAATTCACTGTTCTTGTAACAACAACAACAACAAAAAACCTGAACAGCTTTTCTCTTTGGTATCTATTATTTTATCATTTTAAAGTGGATTTAGAGCTTAGTTCTCCGGTGAGTTAAATTATATTTCTGTCAAAATACACTTTCCAGTCCTTAATTTTTCTCCCATACACGATTCTGTTGCATCTTTTCAAAACCAAACTCCCTTATACAAATACAGACTTGAATTAAAAGAACAACATTCAAACACAAACTTTGTGTAACCATCAGTAGGTAGAAAGCAAGAAGATTTCTGGAATAATTATTTTTCAGTTTAATTGACCATACCTGATAATAGTTCAGGACCACAAAATCTTGCTAAATCTCTATAGTTTGCATAAATAAACCTTAACATTCTAACTGCACTATCCTTGGAAAGAAGGACCACTATTCTGCTCATTTTCTCATAGGCCTGTTAGAAATTTAGAATACACAACACAAACTGTTGTAGCATTGCAACTCTAAGTAACCAAGTCTGAGTTTGGAAATCCTTCAGAAAATTAAAATGGTTTCTTCTTCTTGAAAACATCAGTTGGAAGCACAGAAAGATTCATCATCAAGTTAATGGTATTTAAATGTAGTACATCATCAATTTCCTTTGCAACAGCACAGAAATAAACACTCCACACAAAAATCACATACAATTGACTTAATAACACAGGTCCACACTTTCAAGAATGTTCAGCACTTGGGGTTGGGGTCAGATTTTGGAAGAATTTCTTGGCACACTTTTGAGCACCTAAACTACAGAGCCAGGTTCTCAAAAGTGCACAGCAACCAGATGAGCAAAAGCAACTGCGGCATAACGAGCCCTTTGGAAAATCTGGCCAGTTAGTTTAGGTCCCCGATTGGGACTTGCTCACTACAGAGTCCTGTGGTTTATTTTATTTTATGTTATTGTTTTTGTTATCTAGTTCACTTTACATTTAGAAGACAGTGTGTCTCTGGATCTCTTTTCAGCCCAAAATGGACAATTTCCCTCACTTATTCAACTAATTTTAAGAACCTTTCATTTTCAAGATATTGTAGTAACAATCATTTTCAAACACAAAACTAATGCAGCCTTTTACAGTCTTCAGTCATTCTGTAATGAGTGCATGCTTCTGCAACAGCAATCTGGTCATTTTCCTAGGCTGCCCAGCTAATGCTCAAGACCCATACAGTAATACGGTGCTCTTTAACGCACAGGATACTCTCCTGTCTGCAAAAGCACCACCCAAGCAGGCCAGCAATACAGAACTGATACACAGAGAGCCAAGACAAAGTTACTGTAAGAAAGCACTCCTCCAAGAACTGCAAGCTCCAACATAATTCACACGCTCTCAGATGCTTTGCTAGTGAGATCATTGCTGTGCAGAAACATTGTGCATTGGCGAGCAAGCTGCGATTTTAATAGAGGAAATAACATTTTCTTCTACTTACTCCTAGGTACTCCTGCGACAACCACGCAGAATAAAATGACCGAACGCAGGACCATGACCATCCAAAGTGCCTCCTTAGCCCAGCAATAACTCATCCACATCATTCCTCCACGCAGATGCAGCTCTGAGCCAGGCAATGAAAGAAAACTTTCTTCACAAAGCCGGAGCTAACTATTTCAACTTCCCTCTTCCAGCCAGGGGAGGGGCTGGCAGGGGAGGGGGTGGCAGTGTGTGTCTGGGAGGGACGCATAAGGGAGAGAGGGAACATGTCAGCCATTCTGTTCTTTGATAATGTTTTGGACCTCCCCTATCCCCCTCTCCCCACCCAGCACTCACCCAGCAAGGACCATTTCTAACCTGGGCAACACTCACCCCTCCATGGAGGATGCTGGAGGATTCAGCATAGGAAGAGATCCAACAGCCTGAAGAACTCTGGGGAGTGATCACCATTAAGATGGCAGCCCACGGATCCATTCCTGCTGCAGTAATTACAGCAGCGTGGGGAAACTGGTGCAGGCTGTGGGGCTGGAAAGTGCTTCTGGGGGTGAGGAGCAAACAATTGATCTTTCCTCCCTCCACGCTCACCCAGGACAGCAACATCCTCTGCCCAAGTGCTGCTTCTCAGATGACGGAACGCGTGCCTAAAGCCACAAAGACAGGCCTGTAAAAAAGAGCCCTGAAGCTAGCGATGGGGCCTAAAGCCTTCCTTGCAGAGGCCATCCTGAGTTGGCTTAACTTCCTCAGCTCCTGCTCCCCACCCAGGCCTGTTCCCCAGCTCTCCCTGGCACACAGCACTCAATAGTCTCTGCACAACTTCCTTCCTTGAGGATAAAGCTGGAAAGGACCTCTGGGGATCAGCTGTGTGAAGCAAGGCATGATGATGAACATCAGGGAGGCTGCCTGGCTCAGCCAGCAGGGCACCAGGGGTGGGCATCCAGGCAGCTGCTTCCAGGTTAGCTAATAACTGTCAGTCTGGGCCTCACCTAACCCCACGTGTAAGTAGGGCTCACAGCAAGGGCCTGCACAAGGGTGTTGGGACCCTTGGGCTGTTCATGCAACTTGGAGTTACTTTAGAGCAGCAAAGAACCATTCTGCACTTCACTAAGCTCCCTTGTTCTCTGAGCAACCAGATGTGTGGGAGTGGGCACATAGGATAACAATTCAAGTCACTGGTATTAGGCTCCTCCAGTAGCTAAGCAGTGTGCTCAGAGAAGCAATGATCACCCCTCTCTTCACCCACACATTAGCTGTAGATTTTCTCCATCACTTTTAATGACAGGGGAAGGTAGATCGTCCTACATATTTTGAACGTAGATGAGAAACAGTGGAGGAGGCCCACTATGATAAGCAGAATCAGCTATAACCAAAGATGGTGGCTGAGTCTGGATTCCAATTCTCCAGCTTTGACCTGGCATTGGAATTTCCTATGATCAATCCCAAATGTTAAATGAAAAAGACGAATTCAGTTTTCCAAAGTAACATTAGAAAATATTACAGCTTGGCCGTGGAACCACTTTAGAAAATGCATTAGAATGGTCTATTAAACAGTGTTTTTCAAATCTGCTGTGAGTTATTCAAAGTACAAACCCTTTGCACACTTTAGATGATACCAGTTCATTTGGACTCAATGAAGAAGTTTGTAACAAAGTTATCTAGTAATCAATTACCTCTGCAATTAGGCTGCAATCAGAAGTCACAGGAGGCAGCAAAAGCACAGGAGGTGTTTGTGTTAGCATGTTGAATTTGCAGCAAATTTGTTTTTACCAGGACAACAATTTCTGCTTTTTTCAGATGAATGATATTGCCAATTCTTCACAATAGTGTGGCTTCATTGCATTTATATAATGGAAAAATCTATTTGCTACCTTTCACCTGGGCTGTTACTGAATACTTTACCATGGCAAATCTTCCACAGAAGTCATTGGCCTGTTGTGTGCAAAAGGATGGCCAAATTACATTCAGAGACAACTTTTGTGCATTATCTTGACTCGCCTAAAACCTGCAGGGCCCAATATCAACAATTTATGCCGCAGTATTTGTTTATTGGATCCATTTTGTTCTGCCCAACCCTCGGTAAAGAGAACATTTGCTACATCTCTGGAACACCAAGACAAGTTAGTCCTTAAAGCACTATTGTTTGATGTTTTGGAGTATGTAGATGTCACGTACAGCATAAAGGTCCTGAGCCACCAAAGCACATCTTCAGTATGGGAGTACTCCCACTAAAATTAAGTACTTAATGTAATTAGTTTGCTGGACCAGTGCAAAATTAGCGTTACTGGCGTTGTTGCCCTAATCCAAGCACCTTGGACTTTGCTGGAGGGCAAAATGCAGGACTAACAATACCATAGACTACATTTCTAGTGGTTTTCTACTTGATTTTGTGCCACTTCTTCAGTTTTAATCTCTAAGGCTATGTCTACACTACAGAGTTTTGTCAACAAAGCATGTTTTGTTGACAGAACTCATGGAACGTCCATGCTAGAAATGTGTTCTGTCAACAGTAAATCAGCAAAACACCAACGAAGGGTTCTGTGGCACCTTATATACAAACAGAAAAGTTTTGAGCATGAGCTTTCGTGAGCAAAGACTCCATGACCAGACTCCATGGTTCCATGACCAGCATCTGATGAAGTGAGTCTTTGCTCACGAAAGCTCATGCTCAAAACTTTTCTGTTAGTCGATAAGGTGCCACAGGACCCTTCGTTGCTGTTACAGATCCAGACTAACATGACTACCCCTCTGATACTCAGCAGAACATGGCACTTTTGTCAGCAGATGTCAGCTGTTCCCACATGAGGCAGAATGCCTCTCAACAGAGTCGGTCAACAGAAAGACAGCCTGGATGCACTGAGGGGGCCTTCTGTCAACAGATAAGTCCTACATGGCACCAGCCAGCTGCCCCAGGAGATGCCCTGTGCACAGCAACCACAGCTCTCTGCTCCCTGCCGCCCGGCATTCTTAGAGACACAGGAAGCCCTGGAAACCCCATGGCAGCAAGCTCAGAGTGTGGCAGCAGCACAGAGGCACGTGGCTTCTGCCCACAGTCCGCAGCCCCTCCCCAGAGCACGTTGGCACTTCATGGCTGAGAGCCCCACCAACACCTGGGACCCTCCAGGGATGTGGCAGAGGGATCCCAGGAGCCCCCCCCAGGGCACAAAATGCCAGGCCCCGTCCTGCACTGGGCCTGAGCTCCAGGACCCCCTCAGCCTGCAGGGACCCCTCTGTGGCTGGACACCCCCCTTGGCTGCCTGGACACTAGCCTGGTCCCTGAAGCACCACAGATTTCCCATGTGGCGCGGCCAGCCATGCAAGGCACACATGCCTGTGCTCCCAGGACATCCCCATCCATTGGCCCGGGGGGGGGCGTGTTGCGGGGCAGGGCCTTAAGGGCTGTGTTGCATAAATAACTCATCATCTCTCCTCCTTCTCTTCCTTACAACTGTGCTATCCCAGGGCCAGCCCAGCCCCAGCTCTCCTCCAGGGCCAGCAAGCCTCATCCTGGCATCAGAGTGAGCCAGCGTACAACTGGAACCAGAGAGAGCTGGCACCTCACCAACACAGGGGTGGGCCCACTGCCAGAAGGGACCATCGCCAGCCAGATGAGGACCATATATGCCACCATGTGCCAGCAGTCTCTACATGAATAATAAATGGATATAAATCAGACATCAGGAATGGTAACATACAAAAACCTGTAGGAGAACACTTCAATCTCCCTGGACACTCAGTAACAGATTTAAGGGTAGAAGTCGTACAACAACAACAAAACAAAACAAAAAAATTCAAATATAAACTGACTCAATAGACCTTGTCAACTCTGGCCCTCCCCTTGACTGAGACTCCCCCTTTAAATCCTCCTCTGAACCCCCCACCCGCCACCCCACTCATGCATCTGATGAAGCAGGTCTTTGCCCACAAAAGCTTGTGCTCCAAAATACCTGTTAGCCTTTAAGGTGCCACAGGACTTTTTGTTGTTTTTGAAGATATTGTGTATGCTGGCACATGTCATGGCTCAGTCCTAAAGAGCTAACTGATGACTTTTCCCAAATGGATCAAGGACAAAGCATTACAATTTTCATAGAGTTGCTTTTGAAGTTATGGGCTTTGGGCTCAGTCTTGCATCTTCTCATGCACCTCTAAATTTTAAGCACGAGTAGTTTCACTGAAGCTAGAAGACAATCCTGTGACTGTTGGTTTCCTGCCAGGCTTCTAGTTACCCAGCTGTTGTCTTTCTTGGGTGGAGACTTGTGTCTCTTTCCCTTCCGACTAGAGTATTGCCAAGCTGCACAGTGTCCTGTCCTCACTGTGTGACTCCCAGCAAAAGACAACCTGCCTAAACACACCTGCTGGCTGTCTCCTCAGAGACTAACAACAACAGGATCACCAGTTAGTTACAGGCTACCATACCGCACCTCCTATGCAACGTTGTATTTTTCTGCAGTGAAAGCGTTACAGAGAAGACACAATAAAAGCAATGAAAGACCCAACATACACGCTAATAAGGCTAAGCAGGGGTCATCCCAACTCTATCATGGCCTGTGGCAGAACACCCCTTCTAAGCCCCACAAAAGGGTCTCCTCTATGTGCACAAGTTCACTGCAGCCTCAGTTCAGAGCTAGCACACAGCCTAGCTGGCCCTCCCACAGGGTTACTGGATTCTGCTGGTTTTCGTCCCTGGAGGGTTTTTCCCTACCAGTATCCAACCTTTCCCTAAGCAGGGATTTAGGGGACAGGGCAGAGCTTTGATGGGATGGGGATGGAGAAGGGGTGGAATGGAGCAGGAGTTTGACTCCAACCCTTCCCCCAAGCCCTGCCCTGCTCCCGTCCCCTGCCCCAGAACAATGCAATACAGGAGATTGCTTGAAGGCCTGGCCCCAGTGGGAGGCATCGAGTGCCCCTCCCCAATACTCACCACTGCAGCAGGAAACCAACAACCCGGCCCCAGCTTGCAATGCTCCCTCAGCTCCCAGCCACATTGCTTAGTGGAGCAGAGCGGGCTGGGTCACTGCAACTCATGTGTCTCTCACCGTTGCTGGTGAGCACAGGTGCTGGCCTGATCCCCCAATTATGGCACCAGGCCTCCCAGGGCCCCGGGGCCCCCACAGCACCAGGCCCAGGGTAGTTGCTCCTAAACACTCTATGGACAGGGCAGCTCTGGCTCCTGGTGGACCCTGAAGTCATCTTGAGAGATGAGTCACACATCCCTGACACTGCCTCGCTTAAGTCAGAGCACTCCTGTGCCTCAGCATTGCAGGGCACACTATTGACTCCAGCCCATTCACAGATGGGCAGTTGGTACCAGCACTGTCATGCTGATGTCTGCTCCAGAGGTATTTCCTTCAGCCAAAGAGCTGCTGGAGTTCTCAGTACTGCACAAGTTCCCTGCCCCAGCATTGATCTGTCACTCGTAGGAAGTGCACTTCCATGGTCCTTGGAGGAAGTCTTGTCATCCAAGAGGTAGGTTGGGTCATATTCCTTACCTCTAAGGAACAGCCCCTGGTGTCCCTCCTAGCAGCTCTACCCTACAGGAGTACCACTGAGCATTTGGTCCAGTGGTCACTGGCCTATACCAATGCAGTGGCTCTTTTGCAAACCCCTAGGGAAGTGATGAGCAACCTGCAGCCAAAGGACCATACGTGACCCATTGTGCTTCTGTGTATGGCCCAGGAGACATTTTGTTTGCCATTGTCCTCCCACAGGGTTACTGGATTCTCATGGTTTTCAGCCCATATTTTTTCCCCTTACCAGTATTACTAAACTGAACTCCACTTAAAGCAAGAGCATGTGAAGGAGGGACATACTGATTGCAGGTTACCTTGTGAGAACTGTGTGCTCCCTCTGCTTCCTGCTGTGGTTCTGCTGGCATACACCATCAATTCTACGAACACAAGAGCAGTCAGCAAAACTACCCTATCCTGAGAGACCATCTTGGTTACGACAATCTTGTGGCTCTCTGAGATGAAGGAGGGCCATTCATGCAGCCCATTCACTAGCCTAGGTTGTCCCTCACTGCCCTGAGGATTCCCTTTGATGCTAGGGTCCCATCTGAGATGCTGCTACTCATTGGCCTCTGAGAGAAAGGTGTCTTCTCCTGGTGGGTATCACCTGACTCAGACTCCAGTGCTGAACTTCAGATCTGGACCTGCGAAATCCCGTTGGCATAGGAAAGGTGCCTGATGAATCTGCTTATAGCTGACAAGCCCAACCTGTGCACAAGACAGGTTATTACAAGTTTCACAGGAGACATGTTTTCTGTGTTGGTGTCGAAGATTACAGCACGCTTTCTTCCTTCTCGTTTTGCTTCCATCCTCTGGAAGCCACGTCATACTTCCACAGTGCCAGATGTTTCCTCCACACTGAACGGGATTCTGCTTGCTCCTCCCAGGTGTGTACATTGATAATGAGTGGCTTCATCATTTTTGCAAACATCATGGTACTACCATAAAGAGCCATGAGCTGGTCAGTTTCCTGGGTCCCACAATCAGTTGCTCCCTAGTTGCCGGCTCCCCTCAACTTGTGCAAAAATTCAGGTTACCAACCCCTGCATAACTTGAGGGTTAACTGTACATATAATCACTAGATTTATTGATACTTGGAGGTGAAAGGACTTGGAATGTGACCAACAAGAGAACACAGCAGTAGCATTCACAGACTGGAGTGTAAGCTGGGAGACGTATTACTATTAAACTAGAAACACTGCTTTATACTCCTTTACATCAGTTTAAGGTGGTGATTGCTGTTACACTTAGTGCATTAAGTGCCAATTATAAAGTTGAGCAATGGCACCACTGAGTCCCAGTGATGAGAGGCAGGGTAGACAGAACAAGGTATCGCTGCTATCTGCACAATGGAGCTTTAAGGAGATTTGCGTATTGTTTTTATAATGCCAAGAACTGAGACCTGAAGTCAGTGCAAAAAAGGAGAAAACATCCAATTATGTGCACATAATGGCTTTAATAACTGCCCTTTTAACAGAGAAAATTCACCTACTTCTCAAAAAGGCAAAAAACAGACCAAATTAACCATGAATTACTGTACATGCCATTTTGCACACAGAGATCTCATTGTGCCCAAGGGAACACACTTTCTTTGATCTCTGCGAGGTCAAGTACATCTGACAAATTCCTCTTCCTCCTTTACAGGACCTACCGCCTTCAGGGAATATCATGAGCACCCTCTTGTGGTGAGCAATTTACCACCTGTGAACATCAGCTGCTAAACAAAGAAACTACACAACCCAATGGCTGAAGCAGGTGATCTGTAAAATAAAGGTTCATGGTTCAAATCCTTTTCATAGATCATTTTTATGTCAAATGCCTCAATTTGTTTTCTTCTGAGGACTGACTAGGGTAAAGACAGCTTTGGCTCTCTCTCGTAAACAAATAAATACCTCTTATTTGAAGAATCGGTTAATATTGTTTGAAGACCTCTTACACAGGTCTGCAAAGCCAACATCACATCACACTACCAACCACGGAGTAAATTTTGCCACACAAAAAAATTGATGGAGGGCCATCATGCTGATGAAATTGCTCACACAAGAAAAGGAATCTGGAGTAAAGACCTAACAGCTGCTAGTTTACAGGAATCTGCTGCCTGCCTTTCCTTTAAAAGGGCATTCATCTTATTTTGATCTTCTGCATATCAGAGTGCCCAGCAAAGACAACCTAAGAAGAGACATGAAAGCTAGTAAAGGCACAGAAGAAAATCCCACATAGTAATCAATGAAGAGGACTGTTGACTCCTGCGAATTCTCCTGTAGAAAGCCACAAAGCCTCCTTGGTTCCAGAGGTATCTATGGCCAAACATTGAACACAGGTTTTATGTTGTTTGTATTAATGTACAAAGTTGGTATGTAACTTTTTTTTAATTTAGAAACTTTGGAGAAAGCTGTGTTTTGTACTGTTCCTAAGTCTCTGCAAAATATGACAAACTTTCTTAGATAACTGCTGCTCCACACCCTCTACCCAATCCGATGGTAAAGTAAATCCTGAGATCCATGTGGGTGTTTGTACTTCTATCTAATTTTGAAGTTAACGTTGAGGTAAGCTTCTCCAGTACATAGAGGGGGAAAAGCCTGTTGAGAATCTATGGGTCAAGCTCAGTGGTGCAGGCAGCACTGGACATGTGGTGGTTGGTGTCTGCTACAGGCCACCAAATCAGGGTGATGAGGTAGATAAGGCTCTTTTTGGACAACTGAGAGAAGTTTCCAGAGCGGGGGGTCTCGTTATCATGGGGGACTTTAATTACCCTGACATCTGTTGGGATACCAATACAGCTGTACACAAGCAGTCTACGAAGTTTCTGGAGAATGTTGGGGATCACCTCTTGGTACAAGTGCTGAAGGACTCAACCAGAGGTCATGCGTGGCTCGACCTGCTGCTTACAAACAGGGAGGAACTAATAGGGAAGGTAGAGGTGGGGGACAACCAGGGAAGCAGTGATCATGAGATGGTAGACTTCAGGATCCTGCCCAAAGGAAGGAAAGAGAGCAGCAAATTACACACCTTGAACTTCAGAAAAGCAGACTTCTGTGAAAAGCAGACTTCAGAGCTTCTGTGACGAGGTATCAAGCTCTGTGGGCATGGGGACGTCAGTGGATGTGATATACCTTGACTTCAGCAAGGCTTTTGATACAGTTTCCCACAATATTCTTGTCCATAAGTTAAGGAAATATGGATTGGATCCTTGGACTATAAGATGGATAGAAATCTGGCTTGATGGTCGGGCCAAAAGGGTAGTGGTCAATGGCTCAATATCTGGATGGTGGTCTCTTTCAAGCAGAGTGCCACAAGGCTCGGTTCTGGGGCCTGTGTTATTCAACGTCTTTATTAATGACCTGGAGGAGGGACTGGATTGTACACTCAGCAAGTTTGCAGATGACACAAAACTAGGGGGAGAGGTAGATTCGTTGGAGGGTAGAGAGAGAATCCAGAAGGACCTGGATAGATTGGAGGACTGGGCCAAAAGAAATCTGATGCAGTTCAGTAAGGAGAAGTGTAGAGTCCTGCACCCGGGGCAGAAGAATCCCAAGCATTGTTACAGGCTGGGGAACGACTGGCTCAGCAGCAGTACAATGGAAAGGGACCTAGGGGTTATAGTGGATGAAAGGCTGGACATGAGTAAACAGTGTGCCCTTGTAGCCAAGACGGCTAACAGCATACTAGGGTGCATTAGGATGAGCATTTTGAGCAGATCTAGGGAAGTAGTTATTCCTCTTTATTCGGCACTGGTGAGGCCACATCTGGAATATTGTGTCCAGTTTTGGGCCCCCCAGTATAAAAAGGATGTAGATTTGTTGGAGCAGGTTCAGCGAAGGACAACGAAAATGATTAAGGGTCTGGAGCACAAGACCTATGAGGATAGGCTGAGGGATTTGGGCTTGTTTAGTTTACAGAAGAGAAGACTTAGAGGTGATTTAATGTCAGCCTTCAACTTCCTGAAGGGGAGCTCTAAGAAGGAGGGTGAGAAACTGTTCTCAGTGGTGTCAGATGGCAGAACAAGGAGTAATGGTCTGAAGATGAAGAAGGAGAGGTGTAGATTAGATATTAGGAAAAACTACTTCACCAGGCGGGTGGTGAAGCATTGGAATGCGTTGCCTAGAGAGGTGGTGGATTCTCCATCCCTTGAGGTTTTTAAGTCCCGGCTGGACAAGGTCCTGGCTAGGATGACTTAGTGGGGGTTGATCCTGCTTGAAAGCAGGGGGCTGGACTAGATGACCTCCTGAGGTCCCTTCCAGCTCTGTGATTCTGTGAGTTTGACTCCTTCAGGAACCTGATGGGCAGAATCCCCTCAGATGCTGCCATGAAGTGAAAAGAGTCCAGGAAAACTGGCAGTATTTTAAGGGAGCCCTATTGAAGGCACAGAAAGAAACCGTCCCAATGTACAGCACAAGTAGTAAATATGGTAGGAAACCAGACTGACTTACTGGGGAAATCCTTGGAAAATTTAGGCACAAAAAGGGAGCTTACAAAAAGTGGAAACTCAGACAGATGTCTATGGAGGGATAGAAAGGTATAGCTCAAGAATGTAGGGCAGTTATCAGGAAGGCGAAAGCATAACTGGAATTACGACTCGTGAGGAACGTGAAGGATAACAAGAAAAGTTTCTACAGGCTTGTCAGCAAGAAGAAGATGAACAGAGAGGGTGTGTGACCCCTATTGGATGAGGGCGGTAACCCAGTGACAGATCATGTAGGGAAAGCTGAAGTACTTAATGCTTTCTTTGCCTCTGTCTTCATGGACAAGGACAGCTCCCGGACTAATGTGATAAGTGATGCACTGTGGGATGAAGGTGGACAGCCTTTGGTGGGGAAAGAACAGGTTAGGAGCTATCTAAAAAAGCTAAACGTACATAAATCCATGGGGTCAGACCTGATTCATCCAAGGGTTCTGAGGGAGTTGGCGTATGTCATTGACGAGCCCTTAGCTGTTATCTTTGAAAAGTCGTGGAGATCGGGAGAGATCCCGGATGATTGGAAAAAGGCAAATGTAGTGCCCATGTTCAAAAAAGGGAAGAAGGATGATCCAGAGAACTATAGGCCGGTCAGTCTTACTTCAGTCCCTGGAAAAATCATGGAGGAACTCCTCAAAGAAGTCATTTTGAAGCACTTGGAGGAGGGGAAAGTGATGAGGAATAGTCAGCATGGATTCATGAAGGGCAAGTCGTGCCTGACCAATCTGATTAGTTTCTACAATGAGATAACTGGCTCTCTGGACAGGGGAATAATCAATGGATGTGATTTATCTTGACTTTAGCAAAGCTTCTGATACGGTCTACCACAATATTCTTGTCAGCAAGTTAAAGGAATGTGGATTGGATAAATGGACAGTAAGATGGACAGAAAGCTGGCTAGAAGGTCGGGCCCAGCGGGTAGTCATCAATGGCTCCATATTGGGATGGCGGTCGGTTTCTAGTGGAATGCCCCAAGGTTTGGTTCTGGGTCCTGTTCTGTTCAACATATTTATCAATGATCTGGATGAGGGGTTGGATTGCACCCTCAGCAAGTTTGCAGATGACACTAAGCTAGGGGGAGAGGTAGATACATTGGAGGGTAGGGACAGCGTCCAGACTGACTTAGACAAATTGGAAGACTGGGCTGCAAGAAATCTGATGAGGTTCAATAAGGACAAGTACAGAGTCCTGCACTTGGGCCAGCAGAATCCCAAGCATTGTTATAGGCTGGGGTCAGACTGGCTCGATAGTAGTTCTGCAGAAAAGGACCTGGGAGTTGGAGTGGACGAGAAGCTGGACATAAGTCAACAGTGTGCCATTGTAGCCAAGAAGGCTAAGGCATATTAAGTTGCATCAAGAGGAGCGTTGCCAGTAGATCCAGAGAAGTGATTGTTCCTCTTTATTCGGCTTTGGTGAGGTGGCATCTGGAATACTGTGTCCAGTTCTGGGCCCCCAGTTATAGGAAGGATGTGGATACACTGGAGACGGTCCAGCGGAGGGCGACCAAAATAATTAGGGGGCTGGAGCATATGACTTATGAAGAAAGGTTGAGGGAATTGGGACTGTTTAGTCTGAAGAAGAGAAGACTGAGGGGGGACTTGATAACAGCCTTCAACTTACTAAAGGGAGGTTGCGAAGTGGCTGTTCACAGTGGTCACGGATGGCAGAACACAGAACAATGGTCTCAAGTTGCAGTTGGGAAGGTGCAGGTTGAACATTAGGAAAAACTTTTTCACTAGGAGGGTGGTGAAGCATTGGAATGGTCTATCCAGGGAAGTAGTGGAGTCTCCATCCCTGGAGATGTTTAAGGCTTGCCTTGACAAAGCCCTGGCTGATCTGATCTGATGGGTTTGGTCCTGCCTATGGTAGGGGGCTGGACTTGATCGCTTTTTTAGGTCTCTTCCAGCTCTATTGTTCTATTATTCTATAATTCTGTGATTCAAAGTGGCCTGCAGAGCATCTACACCCACTTTTCCTGATTTTGAAGTTAACTTTGAAGTAAGGGAGACTAACTTCAAAGTCACTACTTCATTCCCAGGAATGAAGTAATGGGTTACTTCGAAGTTTAGCTTCAAAGTTAAGCGTGTGTAGATCATGGTTTCCCAAACTGGGGGTGTAAAGAAATTCCAGGGGTGGGAGCTGAGGCAACCCAGACTCCCATCATTCCCCCCACCTGAAGAACGATCTGGCCTTTGGTTCCAGCTATCAGCCCCTGCCATTTTATGTGCGTAACCCAGTACAGCTGCATTAAAAAGCAGACATTTGGCAAAGACCCATGTGGAGCTACCTGCCTCCTGCAAAGGTGAGTGAGTTGGGGGGGGAGGAGGAAGAGGAATAGGAAGATGGGGTTAGATGGGAGGGTGGGGATACATGGCTTTGAAGGGGGGCAGGGAAGGGCTTGGGTGGGCGGCTCAGAGGGCTTGTGGGACTCAGGTGGCCGGCCAGTTTGTGGGACTTGTGAGGTTCAGTTGGTTGGCCCTGGAAGAGCAGGGCTGGGGGGGCTGGCCCCAGCAGCATGGGGCTTGGGTGGCTCAGACTGGTGGGCAGGTGGCTGGCCCTGGCTGTGCGGGGCTCAGGCGGCTGGCCCCAGGAGCATGCGGCTCAGGTGGCTCAGGATGGTGGGTGGGCAGCTGGCCCTGGCAGCGTGGGGTTTGGGCGGGCGGCTCAGAAGGCTGGCGTGGGTGGGTGGGTGATCCCAGCATTGAGGGGCTTGGGTGGCCAGCGGGCAGCTGGATGGCTGACAGGTGAGTGGGCGACTGGCCCCAGCAGCTCAGGTCTCAGGTGGGCAGGCAGCTGGTGCGGGCTCCTCTGGAGGTTGGCTGGGGGCTCAGGCATGTGACGAGCTGGTGGTGCTGCACCAGGAAAACACAAGGGCCAAGAAACAATATTTCTGCTTATTTTTAATTTCAATTAACATTTTTATATCAAGCTTTGTATTTATTTTAAATTACAAATTGAATTTTTGTTGAAGGGGGGTTGGATGATGGTAAAGCAGAGGTGGGGGAGTGTGAGGGTCAGGGTAGGCCCTGGGCAAAGGCCTGGTACAAGGCATCCCAGACCCTGACCCCATCCCTCTGTGCCTTGCAGCACAGGACAGTTGTTCGTAGACAGCCCCCAGGTCCGCAGCTCAGCCCTGGATACTGGGCTTTCACTGGCCCTCCACAAAGTTGTGGAAGACACAGCAGATGGCGATGACCACGGGGATGTTTGGGGCTGACACCCAGCCTGGTGAGGAGGCAGCGAAACCTCTCCTTCAGCCGCTCAAATGCCGGCTCGACTGTGCCCAAGGCATGGTGAAGGCAACTGTTAAAGGTGTCCTGAGCCAGCATGGTGTGACCAGTATAGGGTCGCATGAGCCATGGGTGCAGCAGGTACGCACTGTTGGTCACGATGGAGGGGGGCATCATGATGTCCCTGAGCAGAAGCTCCCACAGGGGAGCATACATGCCCTCCTGTATCCAGCATCCAAGCCACGAATTCTCAAACACATGGGCATCATAGGCCCTGCCCAGCCACCCCATGAAATGGCCCCTTCTGTCCACCAGGGCTGGCATACCACCAAGTGATACCCCTTCCTGTTAATGTAGGCATCCCTGCTGTGGTGCAGAGCCCGGATCACCATGTGTATCTCATCCAGAGCTCTGAAAAATTGGGGAAGCCCAGGTCCGCAAATGCAGCAAGGGTGGTGTCCAGATCCCCCAGGGTCATGACTCATGGCAGGAGCACCCTGTTGGTGGCTCGCATGACCTGGGGGGGCCAGGAAAGGAAGATACATCCATGAACACCTGACTAAGAGGCCCTCCTCCCTGCTCCCTACTAGGGGCCCTTTTCCCCCTGCCCAGTAGCTCCCTTCCAAGGGTGGGTCTGTGGTGGGGGCCAGACTTACCTCAATCATCACCACTCCGACAGAGGCCTTGCCAACTCCAAATTGATGGCTGATGGACTAGAGGCTGTTGCGGGTGGTCAGCCTTCATATTGTGATAGCCACCCTCTTCTGCACTGGGAGCCCTGGCTGCATCTGGGTCTCCCAGTGGTGAAGGTCTTCAACTGTCTGGTGGGTCATCCATAAGTTCCTCAGCCACCGCTCATCATCCCAGCCCTCCAGCACTGGCCAGTTCCACCACTCAGTGCTGGTGGCGAAGGCCCATCAGCACCACATGGGGGGGGTCCAGGGGAGGGGCAACAGTGACATGGTTAGGGCCTGAAGGCTGGGTCCCATGCGGGTGACCCAGCCTCATCACTGGAAGAGAAGGGCAACCAGCATGGCCAGCAGGCTGGCCAGGATGGAGAGGACCTCATCCTCAGGTAGGGTGTGAGCAGGCATGGTGTGTGGTTCTTTGCTGCAGCATGTGAACATAAGAACGTAAGAATGGCCATACTAGGTGAGACCAAAGGTCCATCTAGCCCAGTATCCTGTTTGCTGACAGTAGCCAATGCCAGGTGCCCCAGAGGAGGTGAACTGAAGACAATAATCAAGTGATTTGTCTCCTGCCATCCATCTCCCGCCTACGACAAAAGGCTGGGCACCATACCTTACCCCTTGCTAATAGCCATCTATGGACCTAACCTCCAAATATTTATTGAGCTTTTTTTTAAACTCTCTTAGAGTCCTGGTCTTCACAGCATCCTCTGGTAAAGAGTTCCACAGGTTGACTGTGCACTGTGTGAAGGAAAACTTTCTTTTATTAGTTTTGAACCTGCTACCCATTAACTTCATTTGGTGTCCTCTAGTTCTTATATTATGGGAACAAGTACATTACTTTTCTGTATTCACTTTCTCCACACCATTCATGATTTTATATACCTCTATCATAACGCCCCTCAGTCTCCTCTTCTCTAGACTGAAAAGTCCCAGTCTCTCTAGCCTCTCCTCATATGGGACCCGTTCCAAACCCTTAATCATTTTAGTTGACCTTTTCTGAACCTTTTCTAATGCCAATATATTGGCATTAGGTGAGGAGACCACATCTGCACGCAGTACTCAAGATGTGGGCGTACCATAGTTTTATATAGGGGAAGTAAGATATTCTTCGTCTTATTTTCTATCCCTTTTTTAATTATTCCTAACATCCTATTTGCTTTACTGACTGCCGGTGCTTTTATGTGCTCTGCTACTGTCCTCAGCCTGGCAGTCCTGAGCACTTGCAGGGTGGGGGTGTTGGGAGGGGCCCTTTCAGGTGTCAGCTAGCTGCGAGCCCACAAGTCCTGTCGGCCATGCGACCCCACACCTGCATCATTTCCTGGCCCCTTACTTCAAAGTAGGGGCTAATTGTGTGTAGATGTTTAACTTCGAAGTAGAGGGAAGCCTACTTCAGAGTAAGGGTGGGTGCATTTTGTGTGTAGATGCTCTACTTCAAAGTTATTTTATAGTGTAGATACAGCCCTAATAACTTCAGTTCATTTATAGCTGAATTTCGTTTAGGAGTACTTAGCGATTTGGTATCAGATTGATACAGTATTTCAAAAGTCCTCATGGCGACATTTTAAATATTTCATTGAAATATCTGCAGCAAATGAGCTTCTGTGTATAAAAGGCAAAGGGAAAGACATGCGTGGGGGATGGGAATGCATGTGGTAGAATGAGGGACGGTCTCTTGCAAGAGATTTTAATTTCCCTGGGGACTTTACCTGAATTCATCCTCTACTATGCTGGGCTATTTTTAAGCTCTCCAAATTGCAACACAACCTACTCAAGGAACAGGTTTAAATTCTTAAACTAGGGAAAAAGTGTGGGTGACCTGGGAGATGTAGAGCCAGCTTCCATAAAAGGCTTTCCCCCCTAATGTACCAGACACACACTCATTGAGTCCTTGTGAAAACCTGTAGATAAACTCTGCATTGGTTCTATAAAGGTCAGTATGCAAGCTGGTGCAGTATGCAAGCTGGTGGAAGACATTACGTAAGAATGCACAAGCCCCGACTAAAAGGTCATCCTGGGATCACAAGTTCTACATTTCGTCATTTGATCATGAGATCACAAGTTGAAAACAATGAAAAGTAGCAGCAACGAAGGGTCCTGTGGCACCTTATAGCCTAACAGAAAAGTTTTGAGCATGAGCTTTCGTGAGCACAGACTCACTTCATCAGATGCTGGATGATGTCCAGCATCTGATGAAGTGAGTCTGTGCTCACGAAAGCTCATGCTCAAAACTTTTCTGTTAGGCTATAAGGTGCCACAGGACCCTTCGTTGCTGTTACAGATCCAGACTAACACGGCTACCCCTCCGATAATGAAAAGTAGGTGGAACCAGGCAGTTTGGCTTAACAAGTAATACAAGTAAATCAAGTGGTACAGGATAAATGCTCATCCTGGTTCATAAGTATTTTTTCATTTTAGTTTAAAAAAATTACCAGCATGGCAGAATCTATTCAACCACTGATGTTGTTTCTCAGATATGAAGTATGTTAAAACTGGTCAGTTTAGTAAATTCATATCGATGGTGCCCCAGAAGAATGAGTTGTGATTACAGAATAGCCATCTATAATGAGAAACTCTTTCAGAAGGGATGCTGTGAACGCCCAATATGTAAAAATGGGTTGTTTTTACTCTACAGCTGTTCCTGCACGACTGTTGCTCATTTTATTTTTTTGTCCCTCTTAGCAAAAAACAGCAAGTTTGAGCCCATTCTGGCCTGCCTATCATCAGATTTAACTTGTCAGTTTCTCAAAAGCAAAGCCTGTTATGTTCATATCTCCAGATACTTGTAGGTGGCTCTCCACTCTTTTGATGGCATTGCTGATGGCCGGCCAGGCTGCCACTGCCACACAAATGGTTGTCTTCCTGAAGGAAACCATGCAGCTTGGTCCACAGGGCCTGCCAATAGTAAAAGGGGTGGGGTGGTGGAAGAGAGAAGCACTCTACCTCTGCAAATGGCACCTCTTTGTCTTCCCCTTTGTACCCTCTAAGATTCCCCAGAGCAGCCCTAATTCCTCACCTGTAAGATCTTCAACATTTGACTTAATAAAAGCAAAAGGAGAGTCAATTTACGAGTGACTGATTCATTCTAAAGCTGTGGGCAGGGGGATGCGACGAGGCCATACTCCTTCCATGGCGTTGCTCCCTCCTCATCCCAGCCACACAGAGCAGTCCCTGGTTTGTATATCTCCATCCCCAACGTCCCCCCCAGCCAGGGCAAATAGTGTCCATGGCTTCACCCGCTGTTCTTACCCTAGTTCCAGGTTTCAACCTGGCCTAGGCGCAAGACCTCTGAGGCCAAAGGATCACAGCCAAGCCATGGTAAGATGGTTCACATCTCACCACAGCTGCTTGGGCCAATTTTCCCCTGACCAAACTCCAACTTGCAGCTTGGTCAAGGCTTCAGGGAAAGAGAAGGAGCAAGGGGACTGGGCCCATGGTGAAAGTGGACAGGCCACAGCCTTTACCCCCCTTCCCACCATCCCAGCACCCGAGGGTCACTTTACTGTTGTGGATTTTGGAAACTTCCTCAGGGCAATCAAATACATGAGTTCTTACCTATCTAGACAAAGGCCAAAATGTTTCCACTTGGGACCAAAAGTTAGGCATCCACAGTTGAGGGAAGTGTATATTTATCCCAACTATCACCTCTCCTGCCCCAAAAAAATTAAGACGTAGTCCTGTGGCATCTTACTCCATGCATCTGACGAAGTGGGTCTTTGCCTGTGAAAGCTTATGCTCCAAAAAACCTTAGTCTATAAGGTGCCACAGGACTTCTTGTTTTTTTGCGGATCCAGACTAACACATCTACTCCTCTGATACTTCTGTCCTGCCCACATTTTCATACCCCCTGATGCAATGCTCCATATGTTTTACAATTGTCACTGTACTAAAGAATTATATTGTGAAGATACTCAGCAATAAAAGTAAACAGTAACATCAACATTCAAGACAGTTACCTGTCCTGTAACCAGTGTTCTTCAAGATGTGTTGCTCATGTCCATTCCAAGTTGGGTGTGTGTGGGCGCACGCCCACTCATCAGAAGCTTTTTGCCCTAGCCAGTAGCCATAGGGTCAGTGCAGCGCCCCCTGGAGTGGTGCCGATATGACAACCAATATATGCAACATCCGACTGTCACCTGCTCAGTTCCTTCTTGCTGGCTACTCTGACAGCGGGGAAGGCAGGAGGGTTTTGGAATGGACACAAGCAACACATCTCGCAGAACACCAGTTACAGAACAGGTAACTGTCTTTTCTTCTTCAAGTGACTGTTCATGTGCATTCCAAGTTGGGTGAATACAAGCCAAGACCTAGGAGGTGGGGTCAGAGCCCCGAAGGGACTGAAGCCCTGTCCCCTGCAACGTCTTCCTGTGTGTGCTGCGTCAAAGCGTAATGCACTGTACATTTATGAATTGAGGAGCAGGTCTCCACCCTACAGCTGTCCTGGATAGGCATTTGAACCACCGGCTAGGGAGGTGCTAGGGGAGAGGGGGGCACCTGGATAGGCATTTGAACCAAATACACCACAGATGATGCCTGCACTTTCGTGGAGTGTGTCCTAACCAGTGGGGGAGGAACCTCCACGACCTTGTAACGCTCCTTGATGCACATCACTATCCAGGAGGAAATCCGCTGGGAGGAGACCGGAAGGCCCTTCATCATATCAGCAATTGCCACAAAGAGTTGCTGTGCTCTTCTGAAGGGCGTAGTCCTATCCATATAAAAGGCCAGTGCCCTTCTAACATCCAAGGTATGCAAACGCTGCTCCATCGGGGAGGCATGGGGCTTTGGGTAAAATATTGGTAGGGAAATGTGTAGGTTAATGTGAAACGCAGAGACCACCTTCAGTAAAAATGCAGGGTGAGGTCTCAGCCTAACCTTACCCTTGTGAAACACTGTGTACAAAGGGTCCACTGAAAGTGCCCTCAACTCAGATACCCTCTTGGCTCAGGTGATCACCACCAAAACTGCTGTTTTGTACCTCAGAAACAGTGGGGAAAAGCTAGCCAGGTGTTCAAAGGGGGCCCCCATAAGCTTGGCTAACAGCATACTGAGATCTCATGGGGGCAGTGGCACCTGAACCTGGGGCTTGGCTCTTTTTAAACTTTTCAGAAGCCTTTTGACTATGAGGTCTGAGAAGACGGAAGGCGTTCCATGACCCAGGTGAAAGGCTGAAATAGCAGCCAAGTGCACCCTAACCAAAGAGAGGAACAAGCCCTTCCGTACCAGACCCCATAGGTAATTAATATCAATGGGATGGAGGCTTGTGAGGGAGATAGCCCTCTGGGAGACATCACACTGAAAACCTTTTCCACTTAGCCAAATAAGTCACTCTCATGGAGGATTTTCTACAACACTCATCCCTCCTTAAACGAGTACTTTATTTACGAGTACTTCCTTAAATGAGAGACATATACCTACCTTAGTTTACTCAATGAATGAACCCCCCCCAATATGAGCCTTACCCTGCTCCCTACGTCTCCAACCCCCCTAGTCTGGCCCCCCCCCCCACCAGCCCTGCAGCCCCAACCCGCTACCGCCAGACCCCCCACTGGCCCTGTGGCCCCAAACCACAGCAGCCCGAACACCCTGCAGCCCCGCAATCTCACCCCCCACCCCCACTAGCCCTATGGCCCCAACGTGCAGCAGCCTGAACTCCCCCAACCCAACCTGCCACCAGATTTTAACCCTCCCTCTTGCTCTCAGCCCCAAACTACCCCCAGCCTTTAACCTTCCCCAACCAAAGGTTCACTTACCTTTCAAAAGCAACGCCACCTGCTGCCACTCCTTCCCCAAGTTAGGAGCACTAAGAACTAATCAGAGACTTTTACATGTAATTTAATAGAAATTTAGTGTCCCTCTTACAATCTTCTGCCTACGAGCAGAAAGTTGGGAACCAATTGTGCTCGTATAGCGAGGGATGAGTGTATTTAACACTACTTCCTTCATGGGATCCGAACAGGCCAGCTGCCGGTCCTTCAGCCACAGAGCATCCACACTGTGAGGTGCAGCGACTGGAGACTGGGATGTTGTAGTCTCCCCTCTTTGTGAGTCAGCAGGTCTGGCTGGATTGGCAGCGTCACCAGCTTGTGGATTGACAGGTGCAGGAGGGTCAAGTACCAGTGCTGACGGGCCCATGCTGGTGCCACCAGGACGATCAATGCCCCTTCTGAGCACACCTTGAGGAGGTCCTGGGAACTAGCGGGATTGGAAGGAACGCATACATCAGCCTACCCAACCAAGGGACACCGAAGGCTTCTGCCCAGGGCCCCGGGCTCTGATTGTGGTAGAAACAAAATGTCCTGCATTTCACATTGAGGAGGGAGGTGAACAGGTCCACCTGGGGATACCCCCACTGCTGGAAAATAGAATGAACGACCTCCGGGTGGAGAGACCACTCGTGGTCCATAAAAGGACCTGTGAGTTGGTCTGCCAGTGAATTGTGCACAGCTGGCAGGTAGAGGGCCTGCAGCGTGATGTTGTGCTATATGCAGAAGTCCCAGAGCATCATGGCCTTGACATGGGAGAGGAGCGTGCACCCCCGTTTGTTGATATAAAATATTGCTGTCATGTTGTCTGTATTGACCGACACAAAATGTCCTGCTAGACTGGCCTTGAAAGTCACACATGCTAGTTTGATGGCCCTGAGCTTCCTCACATTTATGTGGAGCCAAAGATCCAAGAGGCTCCAAAGAGCCTGAGTTTGTAGCTCACCCAGGTGCACTCACCACCCGCAGTCCAAAGCATCCATTACTAGGGAAAGTGAGAGCTGCTGAGAGGGAAAGGGGACTCCCATGAGGACAACGCTCTTGTCTAACCACCAGTGCAGGATCGACAAAGCTCATGCTGACACCATAACCACCAAGTCAACACACCAGTGACAGCCATAGCTGTAAAGAGCACTTCCTTAACCTGGCGTGCTGTACCATGAAAGTGCATGCTGCCATGTGTTCCAGCAAAGGCACGCAGCACCTGGCCATCACGGCAGGGACTGCCAGGATATCTCAGATGATGGCCCCCCGGACCTGAACCTGTCGTCCAGCAGGAATGCCCTGGCACATCTGGCATCTAGTTGGGACCCTACAAACTACTGATTGAGATGGAAACAACACTGACTTTGCCTCGTTGATCGAGAGCCTGAGGCTTACAAAGGTTTGACAGATCAACTGTACACACTGAGTCACCTGCTGCCTGGAACAACCATTGACTAGCCAGTCATCTAGGTATGGGAACAGCTGCACCCCTTGCTTGCGTAGGTGTGCTGCTACTACCACCATGCATTTGGTGAAGACCCTTGGGGCTGTAGAGAGACCGAAAGGCAGGACTGTAAACTGACAATGGTTTCCATCTGCCATAAACCTGAGAAACCTCCTGTGAGGAGGGTGGATTGAAATATACATCCTGTAAGTAAAGAGCCCTGAACCAATCCCCCTCGCTCCAGCACTGGGAATTTGAGACCCAGGGATATCACATGAAATTTTATCTTTTTCATGAACTTGTTGAGACCTTTTAGGTCCAGGATGGGTCTCAAGCCCCCTTTTGGTTTCAGAATTAGGAAATACCGGGAATAAACCCCTGTCACCTGAACCTGAGAGGAACTTCTTCTACAGCCCCAGAACCCAGGAGGAACTGCAATTCCTGATGTAGCAGGCTCTCATGAGAGAGGTCCCTGAAGAGGAACAGGGAAGGGGGTTAGAAAGAGAACTGAACAGCGTATCCCCTCTCTACTGTACACCAGATCCAATGGTTCATGGTGATGCTGCGTGACGTATAGTAAAAGGGGGATAGGTGGAACAAAAAAAGTGGGAAGGTTGTAGTGGGTGAGATCGATTCAACACTCCTGACCACGCCATGCAAACTACGTCCCCTTTTGATGGCCCTGAGGTTGCTGGCCTGAATGTCGTCTGCCCATCTTGGTCTGCCTTCTAATAATGTCTCTTTGTGGCTCTGGAAACTGTCTTTGCTGCGGACGGGGGTTAAACTGAGTGCATTGGTTGGCAGGCATATGAAGGCCTAATGAGCACAGGGTGGCCCTGGAGTTTTTCAGATTATGCAGTCTTTTATCTGTCTTGTCTGAGAACAGAGCAGGGCCAGTGAACGGGAGGTCCTGGATTATTTGCTAAACCTCATTGGCAGGCCCGAAACCTGCAACCATGCCTCCCTGCACATCACCACTCCAGAAGCCATAACCCTCATGGCAGCATCCACGGTATTGAATGCTGCCTGCAGGGCCTCACTTGAGACCAGTTTGTCCTCCTCTACCACTGCTGTGAAGTCCTGCTTGGCTTCAGGTGCTATCAGTTTGGACAACCTGCATGTGTTGTATGCATACCTGCTAACCAGGGCCTGCTCGTTAGCAATCCTCAGTTGTAACCCTCCTGTTGAGTAAACCTCCCTCCCATAGACATCCGAACACTTAGCATTTCTATTTTTTGGGGAGGGACTCTGGAACCCTTGGCGTTCTCTGGTGTGTAGCGTCCACTACCAAGGAGTCGGGGGTGGGGTGGGTAAATAGATGTTCATTGACCTGGGATGGAACAAAGTACCATCTCTCATTCCTGCGGGCCGTAGGAAGGGCAGAAGCAAACTGTTCCAGCCATAGCAGCAATTGTTTTGATTATGGGCACAGCCACCCTAGTGGACCCCGCAGAGAACAAAATGTCCGTAACAGGGTCCATCTCATCCTAGACCTCCTCTGCTTGCACCCCCAAGTTTTGGACCATTCTCTTGAGTAGATGCTGAAATCCCCTACCATCCTCCAACACCGGTGAGGCCCATGAGCCCACCACCGCCTCATACGGGGAGGAAGAGAATGATACCCCTTGCACTTCCATCTGGAGGGAAAGGGCAGCAGGGACCTGCTCTGTTAACTGGCCCCCCACAGGAATTACAGGGTAACTGAGAGGTGCAGAGGGTGGAGCAGGCACTGGAACCGGCTGACCAGAGAAACCACCAACAGGAGGTACCAACGGTGCTGGTACCATGCCCTGCACTTCTGTACTTGCCCTGGTCCAAGGATTGGTGCCTGCCCTATGGGCGCTGGAGGTACAATCACCAATTGCACCAACACCATTGAGGCACAGTCACAGTCACACTGCAATGGTGCTGACGTCAACGAGATCGATGCCGGTGGCTCTATAACATGCGCCACTTCCTGCTGATGCTCCGGCCGTGGGGTGTCCAGTGATGCTAATGGTGCCGAGCGCAGGATCAGCAGAGCTCCTGGCATCATGGAAGTTTCACCCACACACTGGCCCGGCACCTCGTGAAAAGCCAACGTGGTCCAGAATGGCCACTGATGTGTCACCTGTGAAGCTGGCAGCCAAACCATATTGTTGGGACAATGACTGTGGTGCCTGCAACAACTATGGCACGACCTTCTTGAGCTCCCACTGTGCCCGGAGCTTGAGTATAATGAGTCCAACTCTGATGCTGATTCGGAACCCAATGACCACAGCTGGGCCACTGGAGTCAGCGCTGATGTCAAGCGCACCAGTGACTGTGCTGGTGCTGGAGCAAAGGGCACCTGAAACTGGACCACAGTTGCTCCCAGATGAGTCAGCACAGAGTACAGTGTTGGTACCGGCATCGACACAAGCATGGGGGTTGGCTAACGTCCATAGGCCTCAACCGCTCAGTCTCGATGCTACGGCACTGGTCCTCTATCAGTGGGGAGGGACCTGGTACCATCATTTGAAGAAGGTCTTGTGCCACTCGAAATGCCTCTGGTGTTGAGAGCAAGCGCAGCACCTGCCACACTGGCTGCAATGTGCGCATCTCCTGCCCTCCGACAGTGTGCACCGGAACTTTGGACTTATAGCTGCCACACTTCTCCTCTTCTTCTTTGGCACTGGAGATTGACTCCTATGGTGCCGAGATGGTGACAGTGCCTGTGCCTACTCACGGTGTCAAAAGTCCTTGGACAGCACCGTGGTAGACTGTGCCGGTGCACTTTGCATCGAGAAGGCTCCACTCTCTGCTTCTGCTGGGGACTCCTGAGGTTTAAGAGCCGCCTCCATTAGCAGGACTTTAAGGTGCTGGGCCCTGTCTTTTAAAGTTCTGGGCTTAAAGGATTTACAAATTGAGCAGTGGTCATGCAAGTGTCCTTCCCACAAGCAAATCAGACAAGCTGAATGGGGGGGTCACTCTTGGGCATAAGTTTACCACACTTTGAACAAGTCTTAACGCCTGGGGAGCCAGGCATTCCTCAGCACAGTGGAGGATGGACAGCCCCACCTCAGCTATTAGTGAAGACATTAAAGACTATTAAGCTCAAACTATTTACACTACTTTGAGAACTATTTATACTACAATAGGCTACTAGCTACTTAATTAGGAAGGAGAAAGCAAGAGCTCCAACGAGGGGCAGCAAGGCGATAAGGAGCTGAGCGGTTGGAGGGTGGGGGTCAGGCGATACATATATTGGTCACCCTATATTTTGCACTGAGACTCTATGGCTACTGTCTAGGGCAAAAAGCTTCCGGCAACTGGGCATGCGCCTACGCACACCCAATTTGGAACGGACATGAGCAATCACTTGAAGAACCACCCATTTTCACAAGTAATGCAGTATTACCTGCATTTCCATGACACTTATTTGAACACAAAGTTATTTTGGTCGATTCAATCCGAGACATTTCTACATACACAAGGAACCATATCTAAAGGCAATTCTGAAAACAAAGGCACTCAGGGTACTAGATGACTTTTGAAGGCGATTCAGCAAGACTGAATAAAGCTCAGAGAATCCTCCCATGCCACTAACCTTATTCCAGTTCTGACAGGACAAAAATATGATGACAGAAACTTCACCCAAAACAAAACCCACAATCTGTGTCTTATGGATATGATAAAGTATTGCAGTGCTACCACTTCTGGCAGACCAGAAGCGGCTGCCAGCAAAGATCTGATAGAGGCCAAACATTTTGGGTGCTGGAGGACCTATCTGGGGACCAGAGGGTGGGCAGGCTGCCTGCCCGCCCATGGCTAAAAGGCCTCTCTCAAGGAGGGGACCCATTAAAAAGACATGGCCCCAGTCAGTTCGGGGGACAATGAAAAAGAAAAACAGGGACGGGAGTGGAGGTCAGAGGTTTAAAAACAAGGGAACCAGAGGGGGACACCAAGCAGAGAACCCCAAACAGCGCCCACTGCTCCTCGAAGGCTTTGAGGGAGCCAGTGGACACCGCCCAGAGGAAATCTGCCTGGATTCGTGAGGGCGGAGTGGAAATAGGCCCCACAGTCACAGGTCTCCCCCTCAGCCAGCCTCTTCTCTCTGGTGTTATAGATGGCCACTTTAGCCATAGCCAGGAGAAGTCTGACGAGGAGGTGCCATGACTTAGTGGGGCCACAGATGGGGTGTGCTAGGATCAGAATGTGTGGGGAGAAATGCAGCCAAAACCTCAGCAAGAGGTTCTGGAGGAGCCCGAAGAGGGGCTGCAACCTGGCTCCATTGAGCCACAGAAGGCGCAAGTATCCAGGAGGGGGGTGAACTGCTCCAGGTACACGCCTGTGCTCACCGCCCCATGGAGGATTCTCCAACCAATGTCCCCAGTGGGCCACAGGACCAAGGTGGAGTAAAGGCTAGCCCACTGGGGCTCCCCACCCTCTCATGGCATTAGGAGATCCTGCCAAGATGTGAGGGTGGGGAAATGGAGCATATGAAGCACGAGCATGTACAGATGACATCTGGGAGCAGTTCAGAAGGGGACCGGCTGGGATGGTACGCGGGAGGACGGTGGGAAGGCTCCCAGGGCCAGGGGCCCACGGAGAGATCCAGAGGGCCAGGAGTTAGAGGGAGGCGGGGTGCACCCTCTTGCAGGACCCGGCCAACGTAAACATGAGCAGCAGGTGGCAAAGTGGCCTTCACCTCCTCAAGTACATGCCAGGGAGAGCAGAGGGTGGAGAGCCCCATGCGCCAGGGCCTCCATCCAGTCTCCCCAGTCATAGTCCAGGAGGTCTCCGACCCTAGTGATTCCACCCAGGACCAACCTCCAGCACACACCAGGGGACTCCACCGCCTGCACATGAAGATAAGTGTTGTGTAGCAGGGGCTCCACGAGGAGGTCTTCCCCCACGGTGGCCCCTGAAGACCTGCAGGTCGACAGCAAATGCAGAGGAGGTCCTGGTAGAAGGCTGGCAGCTCCGAGAGGTCTCGCGGATGGCCTCTCAAAAGGTAAATATAGGAGCTGTCGGTTGTAGCAGAGCCCTCCGAAGCAACGGAGGAAAGCGTGCGCTAGCGAGCTGCACGCTGGACTATATGCGTTGTTGTTGTTGTGAAGGAGTCCCTACAGGGCCCGGAGGCAGAAGACATGGACCTGGGTGCATAAGCACATCAGGCCCTGTCCACCCTCCCCTGGCGGGAGATGGAGAACCCCTGCAGAGACCCACTGCAGTCCTTGCCAGAACTCCACAACTAGCTTCTGGTGATCAGCCAGGAACTCCGGGGAGGGGACCAGGGTGTTGAGATGGTGCCAGAGAATGGACAGGACCAGCTTGTTAAGCACCAGAGCTCTCCCTCACAGAGAGAGACACCAGAGCAGTCCTGTCCAACTCCGCAACCACTCAGCCACCCTGCCCTGCAAACCCTGCCAGTTTTCCAGCGGAGAGGGATGTGTGGCAGATAGGAAGACACCGAGAAAGGGCAGCAGACCCATGCTCCACCAAATGGCCTGAAGAGCGGGTGGAAGGCAGCTCACCCACCATCCAATCCCAACCACCAGGCCACAGCTCTTGACCCAGTTGACCCGGGCAGAGGAGATCGCCAAGTAGATGGCCTGGCAGGCCTCCACCTGTGCCAGATCGCCTGGGTCCTGGACAACAAAGAGCACATCGTTGGCGTATGCTGACAGGAACAGCCACATCCCTAGCTCATGGAGCACCAAGTCTGTCAAACTTCAATGAAGAAGCTGGAGGAAGGGCTCGATGGCCAGAGTGTAGAGCTGGCCTGACAGCGAGCAGCCTTGACATACTCCTCGCCCAAAGCTGACTGGAGCAGTCAGGGTCCAGTTGAGCTTGACCAAACACTCTGAGGCAGTGTACAGCACCTGGAGAAACCCAACGAAACAGGGCCCGAGGCCAAAGGCCTGCAGAGAGCCTAGGAGATACCCATGGTCGACCCTGTCAAACATCATCTCCTGTTTCGAGGACAGGAGGGCGAACAACAGACCATCCCTACACAGTAGCTCAAGGAGATCCTGAACCAAATAGAGATTTTCAAAGAAGCTGCAGTCTGGTATGGTGTAGGTCTGGTCAGGGTGGACCACATCCTTCAGCACGGACCCCGAGCGAAGGGAGATGGCTTTGGCGATGACCTTGTAGTCCATGCTGAGGAGCAACATGAGACACCAGTTCCTGAGGTTGCAGAGGTCCCCCTTCTTGGAAAGCAAGGCGAGCATAGCTTGCCTGAAAAAGAAAGGGAGGACGCCGCTCTGTAAGGACTCAACCCAGATGCTGACTAGGTCTGGTCCGAAGACATCCCAAAACATGGGGTAGAACTCCACATTCAGCCCATCCATGCCCAGGGATTTGCCCAAGGTCCGCTAGAAGGCCCCCCAAAACACTTTGGATTTTGATGGAGCTCCTTTTTGATCCCCTCCTAAGCTCCCAGAGGGTGCAGCAGTCCTGTGGGCTGGACAGGCAGCTGGAGCTCATTAGGAGTCAGCCAGCCACTGCTTGCAATCAAGAACCTGCCACCAGTTAAGGCCTCCAGGCTCCCTATAAAAGGTTTCCCCAGGCAGCAGGGAGAAAGCAGTGCCCAGAGAGAAGAAGGCTGGAGAGGCAAAAGAAGTACAGAGCAGGACAGGCTGAGAAAGCCAAGGGATGCCAGGTACCAGAGGGAAGTGGTGGGTGCAGAGGCTCAGGGAAGGGGCACTGCTGTGGGGCAGGGGCAAAAGCCCTACTAGCTCCCTTCCCTCCTACGGTCCCTGGGCTGGAGTCCAGTGCAGTGGGTGGAAATGGACTCCCCCCACCCTTCCCCAGAGGGATTCATATTCCACCCTCACTCAAGACTGGCCTGTGATGAAAATGGCTCAGTAAAGGGAGACCCTTGCCCTTGGGAAGCTCCAGGGCAACAAAGGGGCCTCTCCAAGTCTCTGAGGTGCACAAGGGGCCACCTGGAAGTGCAGGACACCTAAAGGGACAGTTGCAGGTCTGTCACACACTTCAGACTTTAAATGATGCCACTATCTAGGGGTAGTGGAACGTAGGTGAATAATTCTTCAACAATGTATTCCACCATAGACTAACAGATAAACAGGGTAGCCTACTGGAAAAGGAGTGATGTGACCAAAGAGATGGAGATGCAACTTAAGTCCACCTCTTATCATGCAAATGAATGAAGCTAATAAAATATGCCATGTCCTTTGTTTTTCCATCTATCAAAACCACCAACCCTAGAACTGTATTTTGAGATTTGAATGAAATCAAGGCATGATTTGTCATTGTGACATATGAGGTTATAAGTTGGATCAACTCATGCTTGATAGCAAATTCTGAATTGCAGAAATCATGCTAGTATTTTAAGAAATGAATTGTAGCTTTCGGTCCATGTCTGCAAAGTCTCCAGAGAAAGCTGACTCACGCCCTGCTGAACTGCAATGAGTTCAAGTTCCTCACAGGACAGTTTGTAGGACTTGTCTATTTAGCACATTACAATCAGTACAACTGGTGTGTGAAATGTTAATATAAAATGGTAGAAAATTGCGAAAGAAAAAGCATAGAATAGGTAAATATATCCAGTGCCACTGGGGATTACCATTTTAAAGGTTAAAATAGTAAAATAAGGACACTGAACAAATCTGGGGAGAGCAGCATATCTGGAACTCTAGAGAAACCTTATCCAACCATACGCTTTGAAAGTAATTTATGAAACTGCAAAATAGAAAGCAGAATCTTCTGTTTGGATTACAATACAAAAACTTGAAATTAGGGCTGTCACGCACTTACAATTAACTATGGTTAATTGAGCCATTAAACTTTTTTTAAATTTAACCTTTATGATTGTAGAGAAAAAACTGGAACATGGAAACACTAATGCAAACAGAACCCAAGTTTTATTTTTCTACAAATCTGGTTTTTGAAAGCTTGGGGCTACCAGTACAGTGGGAGGTGCAGCATGCCATTTTGTCCAATGTCCACAGGAGTTCCTGTAAGTGCTAGTTCTACAATGAGATTTGCTAACACAGAATCATGAAGAGTCCTAGGATGGGAAAAAGGCATCCACAAGAGCCACTTTCATGGCAGGACCATGATTTTATTTGATATTGTGTCTCTGACAGAGGCCATTTTCTGACACAGGAAAGTGAAGCTGCCAGCATGAACCTGGCCCAGGAATAAGAGGAATTTCAGCCTGAGATCTATCAGCTTGTGACCTGAAGCATAATATTCCATTAACCCTCATTACAAAAATATCTTGGTATGCTCCAGGCCTTTTGAAAAATTTAAATCACAACCTTTAAGTTTATTGAGAAGTATTCACTGGGCTACCATTCTGCAAGCCAGCAGTTTTCCCCAAGCGTTAATTTTAGCACCTCCACCTTTCCGCCCTCTGCCCTGCCCCCTGGAACCTAGTAAATTACTTTCCAGTCAACACACTTTTTGTTATGGATGACAAATGGTATGGAAAACTTGCTGGAAGTCAGGGCTTGCAAAATTAGCATTTAAATTTCTAAGAGAATGTAAAGCCATCTCTACTGGAATCTCTGCTTTGGGTTACAGCAGGGTTAGGATGGTAGGAAGTATAAAAAGTCAATTAAACTAACACACTGGTATGGCTATGGTCTGAAGAAGTGGGTCTGTTCCAGGAAGGCTCACATAATAAATTACTTTGTTAGTCTTTAAAGCGTTACTTGACTACTTTTTTGTTTTGATAGCATATAGACTAGCATGGCTTTCTCTGTTACTAACACACATTAAGTCTGTCTTGTGTTAATGAGTTAACTGACAGTCCTACTTCAAATACTCTATTGATATTATGGGGTCTTGCTATTGCCATCAATCCAGTTTTCTTGAGTTAAGTAACTTATGCCAACCAATGGGGTTTGATGTTAGCAAACACTGTAATAAACAGAGTGCGTGGTATATTAAGTAGTTCCAGGTCTTTATCTCTGTTATTTATTACCAGTTAGCTGCTATCATGGTAATTTCTTATGATGAAGCTAAATATTGACATGGAAACTTTCTAAATACAGAAGGAAGTTCTTAAAAACAATTGCAAGCTGAACCACAAAAAGTGTCATTGGTTCAGAAAAATGAAGTAGTAAGCACTTATAGCTGATTAATTTGTATTGGTTGTACAATAGCCACTGCATTTCAATATTAAAAACTGTAATGTCTTGGGAGGAAGTTCTCTACTCCAAATATTTAGAAAGAGACTCTTTTTAAAGAATTTTTGTTGCAATGTTTATTGTTTATATAGATTAATACAACTTTAGAAATCACAGCCTATATTTAAAACTAAACATGTAAACCCTCAGTGCTGGAACCATGCTCTCTCCACTTTACAAAGGACCAGTGCTTGGCTGTAGTCTCTACCATACAGCCCCTGGCCATGAGCAGTACTTCTATCTTCAGAGACTCCAATCTCAATTCTTGTGATCCATCTCTGGAATATGACTGTACAAGTCTTGTCCAACTAATGCTCACTCAGTGAAACCCCTTAACAAAAAAAATTACCTTCTTAATGAGAAGATATCAGATTATACCAATAGCAAGTAAAAATGGAGTTTGGTTAGATTTCTTAAACAATTATGCAGACAGAATACAAGCTTTATAAAATTAAGGCCTGAGGGCAGTTTTTAAGATTTACCATTTGGCTCATATAATTAGATCACAGGAAAAACACCGATAGCCGTAGCTCTACCAGCATTTCCATTAGAAACTATTTTCACAGATTTTAATTCAGCAGTAAAAAAAAAATATATATACACATATTTATACAAAAATATCCTGCACAAAAGTACTCCATGCAATGCTAAAGGTCCGACTGAACTCATGAACAACAAGGACACTGTGAGACTATGCCGAGAAGCCATCTGACATGGCAACCTGAAGGGCCTGACTTGTTAACACAGCCTAAGGGAAAACTTCAGGCTATTTTTTGGTTCTTTTCTTTTAAAGGCAATATTAAAACTAAAATTTAAAGTGAACACTAGTGCACATAAAAGGTGCCAGAATGATTCCAGTGAGGACCAGAGTCCTTTTCAGCCACAGAATAGGATCATCACAGGCAGCCCTTGCCAACACACTTCAATGTTTTTTCCAGGGGAGAGATGGTAAGTTTGTGCGCAGGCCTGTTTAGACCTGGGTCTCTGTGCTGAGTTTAAACAGCACAGGTTCCAATCCACATGGGGAACTTTCCAATAACTGGACCCACTCATACCTACAACTATTTTGCCTTAATGACAACATTTGGTCACCGCTAACTTAAGTGGCCTGTGAAGTGACAGATATCTCCTTACCAGTCCCAAGGCCCCCTAAGCAGATCCTTACTATTAAAAACCAATATAGTGATTATCCTGATCCATTCAAAATGGCAATACACAGAGATGTTCATGAAGTTCAGAAAGCTTTAAAGTTGCTGAACAATTCCGGATGTCCATCTTCCCTCTGATATTTCTTACAAACGCTTGTAGGAACCAAGGAGAGCTTGGCAGCTTGGACAATAGTGGTCCACATCCTGAAGTGCATCAATACAGAAGGGGATGAAACAACAACCAGCAACACACCTGCAAAGACAAAACAGCATTCTTCACACTGCCACAATCCACAGCAAGTAACATTTGCCCCACGCCCGCTAGTGGCAAACCTGACAAGGGGATTAGGCAGCGCTAGTGAGAGCATTGCCAAGTCTGTCAGTTTACTTCACTCTGGTTTTTAAGCAGGGCTTGTGAACCCTCCAGGGGTTGTGTAGGTGAGAGTCACCGAAACCCCAAGCTGTGCCATTTACAGAGAAAGGAGCTCACCAAACCCAGCCAGTACAGCGAGCCAAATCTACAGAAGCTGCTGACAGGATTTCCTGGCCCCTCATGTTAAAGGTGAAAGGGATTCTGAACAGAGCTCAGAGCAGGAGGGAAGGGTTTTATAAATATTCAGAAGAAACTTTATCTCCACCATTAGCTCGTTAAAAAGGATATACACTAATACTTAAACGAAAACCAAGATTGGGGGTTTCATTCTCAGGTGGAGGGAGAGTAACAGGAACAGATCAACAGATGTAGCATCCACCCTTTTCTGAGAATTGCTTGCCAGGTCTTCTTTGGGCTATGGAAAGGACTTAGGTAGAAAGAATCACAGCAGACATCACATACCCCAGTAGGCACAAGCTGCCACATGACAGCCAGGTGAGCGCTCCTGCACTATGAGAGAGACGTGTCACTATCATCTTGTTGCAGGAAGGGCAGCACATCTGAACCGGGCGATCATAAAACGTCACTGGCTGCTGCACATACACAGTCTGAACTGCAACTGAGCAAAGAAAGGCATGTTTACCCCAGGTATAAAAAAGGAAAAAAAAAGTGTCAGGTCTGAACCACAACATACAGAATTACAAAATAAAAGAAAACCAGAAGTTTGGGAAACTACTTCAATCAATGGAACAGTATCTAGTGATTTAGGAATCAACATGGCTGCTAAGCAGTATAGCTGCCTCATCCGGCTTTTTAAGTGCATAATGTACACAGTGCGACAAAAGTAGTCCCATGACTAAAGAGACACATCTCAGCATTATGATTGCAAAATGTTTGTATGGCACTTTGATTACACTCCCAAGATGAACCTACAAATACACAAAACTGGGTATTTACTTACTTGGGTTAGGAACTGAAACAGGTTGTGAAGGATATGGAGGAGGATTCATGCCCTTCATGTTCGGTCCAGGCCCAGATTCTGGAGCAGGGTAGGGGTATGGAGCATGAGTGTTGATTCCTGTTGTTTCTTCGTAAGTAGGGGGTGCTGTTGGGATTGGGTAGCCACTGGGAGCTGGCACATGGGATGCTGGAGCTGCCATTATATCTAACAAAGCGGGAAGAAAGGCTGACTTTACAAGCTATTCAAGGGAATGAAAGTTACAGTGCAGCACAAATAAGAACGTAGCTGCACAAAACACTTTAATCAGAGCTATAAGTATCAGCAGATTTTTTTTATTATTGTTTTCTTGCTTATAAACAGTTTCTTGGATTAGCAGAGGTGCTTATAAGCTATAAAAAAGATTTCCAGAATAATTTTGTTTTTCCCCCATCCTTCCTTTCTTTTTAAATTGAAGATGCTGTAAACGAGAGCACCAGTATTTTCACTAACACGACAGGCTAGCAGCCCATCCCTTCACCTCCTCTAGCTTCCCTATATTTGGCATTGAAATCCTGCCAAATGCTACATGCTATCCAACACCTGTTCACAATCCCAACCACTACACAGGCAATGCTCAGCACACTGGATTTAACTCTGTTTGCTAAAACTTTATCAGTTCCATAAAAATCACGTTTAAAACATTTTTGACCTTTCATGGTTTTCAAATTTTACCACATTTGCTGTTTGCCAAAGCTGCAATTAACAAGTTGGACTGTTCCACACTCATCATTTTCAGTACAGAATCCAAGCAATGGTGATTGAGGGAAAAATTTTATTTTTATGACAACACCACCAGTGTGGAATCATATCTTTATACATCTCCCCCACCCACATCCAACCACCCTTCTTTTCATGCTGGCCCTACACTGTGGACCTTCCAGCAGCATAGCTGTACTGCTGCCGCTGTAAGGCACCTTGTGTAGCTGCTCTATGCTGTCAGGAGAGACCTCTCCTGCCACCATAATTAAAACACCACCACCATAGCGTTAGCTATGTTACCGGGAAATGTTGTCCCACAAAAATAGCACTGTCTACATGGGCATGTTTGCTGTAGAAGCATGCATTAGTCAGGGCCTTCCCCCTCCACCTGCACCTGCCAGTTTTGCCAATGAAAGTGTTGCTGACCAAGCCCAAGTTTTAAGAGTCCTCCCTCTTCTCCTCCCAAATATTTGTTAAGTCTCATCTGTTACATCAACAGCCTTCCATTCTATATTGTTCCAGGTCACCGTATGGAATGTCTACACTGAAGCACTACAACTGTGCCACTGTAGTAACTTAAGTTCAGCCACAGGTGAAGTTACATAAAACTCCCCCCACCCCCATTGCTGGAAATCCAATCACCCTCCTCTTTGGCTAAGTATCATGGGAGACAGGGTTCCGTAGGATCCCTGTGAGGCCAAGGATTTTTCAGTTCCATAAAGCTCTACATTAAAGAATTTTACACCCTTTTCTTTTTTGAAGTGGGAGTAGGTAGTTTTAGATGGACCATTTCAAAAGTTGACCATTTCTGGGTCTTCTGAATAGATTTATCATGATCACTCATTGCTGAGTATGATCATCTTCTATAGGAGTTGTGTATCCTCAGGTGACTGAGGAGGCCTATGCTTGAACCACAACCATTAAAATGAGGACAGATATTTCCAGATACAGATGTTTGCAGGAGGTTGTTGACCATGACTGAAAGCCAGTCTCCCTCCAGCCTCTCTTTCCTCCTGTACTGCTTCAGCTTGTTGGCAGGCAATTTCAAAGTACAGGAAACCATCGCACAAGACTTTTCTCCATTTGAGCAATCCTAGGTGTCTTCCAAGTGTCAACATCAATATTGCACTTGAAGTTGTCCTTCAGCAATTATCCTGCGTTATGGTATCCCTCCAGCTGAAAGAACAGGGCCCGTCTGGCATCCGAACAACGTGACCAGTTCACTGGGGTTGCTGACAGATGATGATTGCCTTAATACTGGTGGCCTTTGCCTCCTCTAGAACATTAGTGTTGGTGTGTATGGCTTCTCTTTTGTTTGGCAGGGGAAGGAAGGAACAGCTCAGTGGTTTGAGCAATGGCCTGCTATTGCCAGCTAAACCCAGGGTTAAGAGCTCAATCCTTGAGGGGGCCATTTAGGGATCTAGGGCTAATAGTAAAAATCAGTTATGGATGGCAATAGGTGAAGGTCCCTTCCAGTCCTATGAGACAGGTACTTATTCAAGATCTTGTGGAGGCAGCATTGATGATGCCTCTCAAGGACTTTCAAGTGATATCTGTAGGCCACCCAGGTTTGGACCTATACAACGTTAGGAGAACAACAGCTCAATAAAACAAGAAGTTTGGTGTCTGTTCGACTGTTGTGAGCCTCAAACACTCTGTGCCACAAATGAACAAAGGTTGCAATGACACAGCTCAGATGTGTTGGATTTTTGCATCAATATCAACCTTGCATGAGTGATGGACTTCCAAGGTAGAGAAAATGGTCAATATTCTTCAGTACTTATCCACTGATTTGAATAGATGGAGCATGATGACACTTCATTTGGAGAACACTGAGGAAGCACTTTGGTCTTCTTGATGTTGAGCATGAGTAAGTATTGGCAAACATGTTCTGGATAGTTTGAAAATCTCTCTCAAGTGGGTAAAAACTGTTATCCTCAACATACTGAAGTTCCACAATAGAGGTAGGTAGAAACTTACTCATCTTGTGAAGCCTTAACAGCTTTTCATCCTTTCTATAGAAGATTAACACCAGCTGGGAGCTTCCCAGCAATTAGGTAAAGAATGACAGCAATAAAAACCGCAAACATGGTTGGGGCAATGATGCAGCCCTGTGACACTCTTCTTTGTCCTTTGAAAAAGTCACTCTGGGAACCAATGTTACTCAGAACAGTCACTTTCATGATGTCAAGAAGCAACTTCAGATGCTCTGAAAAATATCAGTGTTCTAATCTTCAAAAGTACAATCTAGAGGGCACAGCAATTTACTGAATTAAAGTCTTCAGTTACATCAATGAAATCCAAATATAGTGGTCTGTTTTGCTCACGACTCTTTTCTTGTAGCTGCCATGCTCTGAAGATCGTATCGCCAGTTCCATGACACGGTCAGAAACCACACTGATGCTGGTAAAATTCCTGACAAGAGCAGGTGGTGATTTGCAAGGATCCATGCCACAACTTTGCCTGAAGTGGCAAGGGGAAAGAGAAACAAGATAGTTTCCAGTCTGCTTTTTCCCCTATCTTGAGGAGGGTGACATGGCCAACACGAGCCATGTTAAAATCAGTTCCGATATAATGCTGTTGAATGAGAACACGATCAAGAGCTTCTGGTTTAAAAGAACAATGCAGTACAGAAAAAAAGCTGCTGAAAAACCCAGATTGAGTATTACATTTAATTCAAACCTGGCTTGTAGCACCCAATCTTAATTTTAAAGTATGTTTCCACAAACCAAAAACCTCAACAAGCAATTGTGTAACAGAGGCTAAGTCTACACTTTAAACAGTAAGGCACCGCCATAGCAGTGCTCGAAAGTGAAAGAATGGTTAAGGCACCAGTGCTGGGGGAGACCTCTCCCAGCGCCCGATGCAAATCACCTAAACAAGGAACCTGGCTCCCACTTCTGGGAGCTTGTTTGCATTGGCACTTTGTTTGTGGTGCTTGGGGTGGCAGGGGAGAAGCATGTTTCACATCCCTGAGCCAAAAAAAGTGACAGTGCAGTAAAGCACCTGTGTAGACATGGCCTAAAATCAGTCAATAAGAAACATGACACCCCTTCAGTAAAACCAATGCAATTTTGAATGCTTGCTTACGGCAACAAAAATCAAGTCCATGGTAGTCAGGGTAGCCATCCATCCCATATTGGGCAGGACAGTCCCGTATTTGGGGCACCAAACAGGCATCCCTACCTATTTTTAAAAGCAATTTACTGTCCCATATTTGGGTCCTCCCCCACCTTTTCCACCAGCAGCTGCTGCTTTCCCAGGGCTCCCGGAGAACGCTGGCAGCTGCCGCCTCCTTCCCAGCTCCCCGGGGCTTGATAGAGCCGGGAGAAGCCACCCCTCCTCCCATATCTCTCTCCCCCATACTTGGGACAGACAGATATGGTCACCCTTATCAATGTTTACAGTAGTAAATATCGATAGTCAAGTTTGAAGGGATAGGCTATAAAAACAAATCTCATAGCCTCAAGATAGCCATTATTTCTTGGTGTTTATTCATTAAGCTCAACTTAAAGAGAAGCAGTAGCGCACGTGGGGAGGTATGTGCCATTGCACATTACCAGCAGGTTGGGTTTCAAGGCAGACTTTGGGTGAGCCTCCCCTTCGCAGGGGTGGGGCTGCGCACTCCTTAAAGGAGAAGAACAGGGCTAGGGAGTGCCTTCTTTACATAACTAACAAAAGGAGACACACACTAACAAATACACATACTCTTCATTCACATTTTATGTATTATGTTGTCATGTTGGCCAGGACTCTGAGTCCTCAAGAGGGGAGGGTTGCGGGGGTTAAAGCTGTTTGAACAGCTTTTGATTGTTTCTCCCCACTGGTCTGAATTATTCATGTTCATATTGCATCACCTCAAGTCCAGATCATAGGGCTACGTCTACACTAGCACACTACGTCAAAGTAGCCTATTTGGACATAAGAACATTGAAATAGGCTACTTCGACACGTATCGTCTACACATCCTCCAGGGCTGGTGCCATCAACATTCAATGTCAAAGTAGCAACAGAGAACGTCAAAAGGAGCCACCCCAGAAGGAAATGCAGAGCGTCCCCACACACACACACACACTCCCCGTTGAAATAAGGGGCCAGCAAAGCCCCGAGCCGCTCCCTTAAAGGGCCCCTCCCAGACACACTCGGCCTGCACAGCATGAGATCCACAGAGCCGACAACTCGTTGCAGACCCTGTGCATGCAGCATGGACCCCCAGCTGCAGCAGCAGCCGCTGCCGCCACCAGAAACCCTGGGCTAAAGGGTGCTGGACACGGTGACCATTGAGCCCCACAGGGGCTGGACAGAGGGTCGCTCAACCCTTAGCTGATGGACGCCATGGAGGACCCCGCTATTTCAAAGTAGTGGGACGCGGATTGTCTACACACACCGTACTTAGACACTGAAGATCAAAGTAGGGTGCTATTCCCACTTTTGGATGGGAATAGCAATTTTGACGTCTCGCCGCCTAACGTCGATTTCAACGTCAACATACCAGCAACGCGTGCTATTTTGATGTTGTGCTGGCTACTTCAAAGTAGCTGGCTAGTCTAGACACACCCTAGCACAATGCCTCTTTGTGCATTGACCAGAGGATTTTTGGATTCCAATGTCAACCCAGTTCTGCTGCAACCTGACACAAATCAGGGGCTGTCCGCAACGTACACAGAATTCTTCTTAGCTGTCCAACCAGCCTAACGTGAATTTTGTTAACAGGCTCTGGAGCAGCAACACAAAGAAAACAATTGCTTCCTTTTCCAGTTTTGCGCATAACAGAACTAGTGAAGATTGTTATGCCAGATACTGACTGCTTCAAACCAGTCACCTCTGGAATCTGCAAAAGAACTTTGCTAAGATGAGGAACATATTTTCACCAGCGGAAACAAGTTTTATCACCTGTCCACCTCTACTGAAACAAAGCACCTTCTGATCCCCCAGTCAATTTTGCCCAGAAGAATTTATGAACTTGGAACCTAGTCCTCTAAACCAGGGGTCAGCAACCCCCAGCATAGGCACCAAGAGAGGCATGCAAGATGATTTTCATCAGCATGAGGTGGGAGCTCAGCTCCTCTTCCTCCATGCATCCAGGAGCTTGCTCAAAGCCATGCTACTGGCAAATTAACAAAAGACCAACTAATACTACCAACCACCACCTACACGGTAAAGCTCTGCATCTTAATTTATTAATGAAGCTGCTGTAAGTAGGATTATTAGTGACTTTAAACATTATCACTGGCACTCGGACCACACATAGGAGGTCAAGATGTCAAATTTTGGCACTCCACTTCAGAAAGTTTGCTCACCTCTGGTCTAACCCTTAAACATTTGATCACTCCCGCTGAAGGCAATGAGACTACTTGCATGTTTCCAGAGTCTGTTCTCTTTCTAAAGGAAATTGAATCTCCCACTACAATACGATGTTTGGGGTACAATACCATAATGCAATTTAGGATACAGTTCTGCTTAAAAGTTGGCCTGTCAACAAGTCACACATGTTGAAAATCAAATGGCTCCTCATCCAACTCACAGTCCATATAAAACAGACTGCAATACGACATGTCTGAGGGGAAGAACATTGTTTGTGTATATAAACACCCATTTCACTCCTGTAGTGGAAAAAAATAGTTCAATTCTCTGCTTTCACATTACATAGAAAATTAACAGCCCCAGTTGTTTTCTGTGTTACTCTGTGTAAGTGAAAATTATTATATGGCCTTCTAAGAAAACAGACTTCCTCCACACTTACAAGGAAAAAAAAAATTCCTTTCAACTGGTGTTCAGAAGAGCACTATAAACTGAGCAGCGTGTGGAGCAGGTACCTCCCACAGTATGACCAAAGTAGAAGATGTCAGAGACAGAGGTTCACAGATCTGCAAGTCAAAAAACCCGCCTTAGGCTTTAAACCACCTCATTACAGAGCAAGTTTATGAACATTAAAAAAAAGTAGTTATCTTTAAGGGAACACTGAAATCCACTAAACCTGAACACGTGCCAGCCAGCATGCCCTCATTGACTAAAGGTGCAGTCACACCTGAAGAGTGGAGAACTCTTTTTGGTTCACTGGCCACTGACCCACAGAAAGGGGGGGGGGGGAAAATCAGTCAGGGGCCATACATACATACACCCACACCCCCTGAGTCAGTGTCTGCTGACTGGAGGGGGCGGGGGAAGGGAACCACAGTCGACAATCCCCATAAGGGAATTATCAGAGGTCACAGCCCTTGGATATTATCTTTGAAAACTCAGGGAGATTGGGAGAGGTCCCAGATGACTGGAAAAAGGCAAATGTTGTGCCCATATTTTAAAAAAGGAAAGAAGGAAAACCCAGGGAACTATAAACCAGTCAACCTTACCTCAGTCCTGGAAAAATCACGGAGCAGATCCTCAAAGAAGCCATTCTGAAGTACTTGGAAGAGGGGAAAGCGATCAAGAGTAGTCAAGATGGATTTACCAAGGGTAAGTTGTAACTAACCAATCTGATTAGCTTCTATGAAGTAGTAACTGGCCCTGTAAACATGGGGAAGTCACGCAGTCTCTCATACCATTCTTGCCCATAAGTTAAGGAAATATGGATTGGATACATGGACTACAATAGATAGAAAGCTGGCTTGATGGACGAGCCCAATGGGTAGTGGTCAATGTCTGTTTGGCAGTCAGTTTCAAGTCGAGTGACCCAAGGACCTGTTCTAGGGCCAGCATTGTTCAACATCTTCATTAAATGACCTGGATGAGGGGATGGATTGAGCCCTAAGCAAATTTGAAGATGACATTAAACTGGGGGAGAGGTAGATACATTGGAGGGTAGGGATGAGTCCAGAGTGACCTAGATAAATTGGAAGATTGGGCCAAAAGAAAACTGATGAGGTTCAACAAGGACAGGTGCAGAGTCCTGCACTTGGGACAGAAGAATCCCAAGCTTTGTTACAGGCTGGGTGCCAACCGACTAAGTAGCAGTGCAGCAGAAAAGGACCTGGAGATTATGGTGGATGACAGGCTATATCTGAATCAACAGAATGCCCTTGTAGCCAAGAAGGTTAATGGCATATTGGGGTGCATTAGGAGAAGCATTTCCAACAGATCTGAAGAAGTCACTATTCCCCTCTGGTTAGGCCTCATCTACGGTACGGTGTCCAGTTCTGGGACCCCCTCCCAAACCCAGAATAGAAAGGATGTGGATGCATCAGAGCAGATCCAGCAGAGGACAACAAAAATGATTAGGGAGCTGGAGCACATGACAATGAAGAGAGGCTGAGGGACTCGGGCTTATTTAGTTTGCAGAACAGAAGAGTGAGGGGTGATTTGAGACCACGCTTCAAATTCCTGAAAGGGGGGGGGCTCTAAGTAAGATGGAGAGAAGCTGTTCTCAGTAGCAGAACGAGGAAGCAGTGGTCTCAAGTTGCAGAGGGGGACATGTAGGATGGATAATAGGAAAACCTATTCCACCTGGAGGGTGGTGAAACACTAGAACGCTTTACCTAAAGAGGCGACAGAATCTCCATCCCTACAGGTTTCTAAGTCCTGGCTTGACAAAGTCCTGGCTGGGATGATTTAGTTGGGGTTGATCCTGCTTTGGGCAGTGGGCTGGACTTGCTGACCTCCTAAGATCCTTTCCAGCTCTAGGATTCTATGACTCCCTCTTGCACACCAGCCCCAGAGACCAACAGAGCCAGGGCTAATAGATATTTGTGGGCCTCCCTAGCCTTTTGGGGTGGGTCTAAAAGTAAGGGGGTTTGCAGTATCAAGTTTGGGGTAGGTGGTGCAGGAGTGGGCGAGGCACTTACCTGACACAGCTCCCCCACCATGCCCAGGCATCCACATCGCCCTGATCGGCTGGAATTCCAGCCAATCAGATCAGCAGGGGAAAGTCTCTCCAGGAAGCACTGTGCTGCTGTTACCCCAGCTGGGGAAGGGGGAGTGCTGGCAGCACGTGGTGCACACAGCTGGTTCTTCCCCCTCGCATTCCAATGCGGAGCCCACAGTCCAGATTGCCCTGGCTTGCCTGACTCCAGCCCACAAAGCTCAGGTCTCCAGACCCCCCCATCCTACAGCAGGCCACATGGAGCACCGAGCCTAGGGGATCCAGGCAAGCCATGGTCTGGATCTGGCCTATGGGCTGCGGTTCCCAGGCTTGAGTGGTTTTGTTCTTTCCTCTCTACCTGTCAAAACCTGTTCCGCTGAACTCATTGCTTTCAGTGGGAACAGGATTTGACCCCAAGAAATCAGAGAATGATTCTTATCAATTGCTTGCATCTCTCACACACGTTCGGCCACGCTGAGTTTAATTTAAACTCCTTCCCCTAACTTCCGGTACGTCATACTGAGGAAAATAATAAAACAATGTGGGATGTAGATTTATCAAGACGCACATGGCACACGCAGTTATGGCTCTTTCCCTTCAAACCTAGATGGACACTACTGTCTCTTTGCTTTCCTAGTGCCTGGCAGAGAGCTAGACTTAAGGTGAGTTGGCAGAAGCTTTGTTTGAAAATAAGGAATGCAATGAGAGCTTGTGCTAATAAAATGGGGTGATTCTGAACTGATGGAAGGAAAAGTTTTCAATGCGGAGTGCTGCTGTATCCTCCATGACACCTGGAGATACAGGTGGCACCAGCAGCCTGAAGCACTATTTCAGAACTGCATCTGTTAGACAGGAAAAGGAGGTACTGTAAGGGACAGGGAAGTGTGGGGTCCTTGGGATAGGGAACATGGGGAGGTCATGTGTCCGCCCTTCTGTCCCTCCCATGAGTCCAGAAAGAAATTATTTCTTCCTACATCACTGGATGGAGGTTGAACACCAAGTGCCAGCAATGCCAGCCTCTGCGCCAAAAGGATAAAATGGGTACAAATCAGACATCAGCAAGATTAACATATAAACCTGTAGGGGAACATTTTAACCTCCCTGGACATTAAATAATGGATTTTAAAGTAGCCATTCTTCTATAAGAGAATTTTATCATCACCTGAGTACACAGAGAGACATCCGAATTAGAATTCATTCGCAAATTTAGCACTATTAACTTAGGCTTGAAAAAAAAAAATCTTAAGTGGCTTTCACATTACAATGGCAATATCTCTGCCTTTGACAGTCACACTTCTACATCATGTTATGAATGACATACATCCAGCTTAATTTGCTTCATTAGCTGGTTCTACTAATGACAGATAACTTATACCTTTTTTTTTTGGCTGCTATATACACCTAGATATTGTTATTTCCACCTCATATGATGAGGTGGGTCAAAAGCTCATGACCCCATACATTTGTTAATCTCCAAGGTGCCAAAAGACTGCTTTTTACCAGTTCACATGGCCTCATGTCATTAAAGCATGCTCAGTTTCAAATGAGTAAGATGGAACATCTGGATGAAGTGCAAAACGTGTGCAACAGCATGTCTGTAGGTGGTCAGGTAGGTGCAAGTGAGAAATCTAGCAGTCCATACATTCCTCAAAATAATCTTGCAGATTCACCAAGGTTTCTCCAAAAAGCATATGTGAAAAGCCAGTACAGTCTGACCCTCTCCTGTCCAGCACCCTTGGGATCTGACCAGTGCTAAAGAAGAGGACCACATAAGGTCAGTATTGTCTAGCAGCAATAGCAACAATTCTACTGCTTACTGGGCTCTTAGAAGACATTTGGGGTAAAACAGTAGCACAGAACAGTGAGAGCCGGGACCGACGGCTGTAAACAAGCTTTATGGGCCTGCAGGAAACTTTGCCACAGTCACGATAAGTGGTCATCCGGCTAACTGAACTCATTCTGGATCATGGATGTTGCTGGATGAAAGTGTTGTGGATTAGACATTTAACCTCCATGAAATTTGGACCTCAACTTTTGAGTAAAAATATTACAGTAAATCCTCGAGTTAATGGACTCATGGGTGGAGGGGTGTCCATTAATGCCAGAAGTCTGTTAAATGAGAGGGCTCACTTGTATTCAAATAGCATGCCCCCCACCCCCGCCAGGCTTCCCCAGTGCGCTGCAAATACCGTAAAATGGGAGACTCACAAGAGCCATCGGAGCCTCCTCAAGTCCTTGGCTGCTGCTGCCAGGGCTGGAGAAGCCACCACAGCTAGAGCCCCCACTAAAGCCAGAGTCACCATGCACTCCTCCCACCGGGTGTGGAGCGGTATGCGACTACCTTCTGTCCATGTACGTGCCCCAACCCTGGTGGTAGCAGCACACGGCAGCTCATGCAGCCATGGCTCCTACAGCCACGGCTCCTACAGCCGCAGAGGTGGCTCCAGCTGTGCCAGGCCCTGAAGCCACAGCGGTAGCCCCAGCCATGGCAGCTCCAGCTGCAGTGCAGCATCCCCAGCTGACTTTGGGGAGGGAACCAGGGCTGGGATAAGCGTGCCGGAGGGGGTTCTGGCTTTGGGAAGGGACTGTGGTTGCAGTGCAGGCTCCTGCCAGGCAGCACATACTTGCCTGTGGCTCCAAGTCAATGGTACAGCAAGACTGAGGCAGGCTTCCTGCCTGCCCTGGCCACACATTAGAACCCTGCGCAGATACAGACATCAGTATCCACTGATGCATAGTGCTGCATGACCCTGGAAAAGATCTAGCTGGCTGCAGTGCAGCCTCATGGCTGGGAGGAGCTGCCAGCATTGAGCACTGGTTCCCAGGAGTGGCAGTACTGTGCTCCTCTCTACCTCAGTAGCTCCTGGGGGCAGAGTCCTGCCCATCTGCAAATATTAAGGTCTATCCATGGACAGACATTTGTCTCTATGTAGAGTTCTACCGTCACTCCCAAAAGGGACCAACATGCCCTTGTGACCCAGGGGCCTGCCCCCTATGCCAGCACCACTCCTGTCAACTTCCATTGCCAATTTCCCATTCCTGGCTAATGGGAGTTATGGGAGGCAGTGCTTGCAGGCAGAAGCAGTCTGCCATGACTCAGCTTCTTATCCCATGTAAAAAGCTGCAAGCCAGTTGATCTTTACTCTGACCTAGGTCTACAGATTTTTTCAGAGCTTTTTTACCACCAGGTTTCTTCACCGGGATCCTCCTAGGATGGGAGAGGCAGTTTCAAAGGCCAGCTGACAAAAAAAAAAACTGGATTGCTTTCCATTCCTTAAATGGGCATTCCCTCAGAGCAGGAACCTTTTTTAGCACTCCTCATCCCCAGGGAAATGGCAAGACTGTCACAAATGAAGACCTTTGGAACAGAGCAGGACAAGAAAAAACTGACACTGAAATCAAGAGAAGAAAGGGGGGGTGGCTATACCACACACTGAGAAAACCATCATCCAACATCGTCCGTCAAGCTCTCGCATGGAACCCGCAAAGAAACCGCAAAAGAGGAAGACCTCAGACAATGTGGAGAAGGTCTACTGAGATTGAAGGACAACAACTGGGGTACTCCTGGAGCCAGCTAGAAGTTTCCTCCCAAGACAGTATGAAGTGAAAGAGACTTGTAGATGACCCATGCTCCATGTGGAATACAAGGTTTAAGTAGTATCTCCAGGGGAAAAAAAAATAGCAGGCTCAAGATGGAGTCCACTACCAGGTGGCACAGTCACATGTTTTTTCCAGGACCCACCACAATGTGTCCTGTAAGCCCAAACAAGACAGACAAACCGTGACTGAAGTACTGAGTCATTAAGTTCCTGAAGCATTACTAATGGCCCTCATTAGCATATTTGGCCACAGACATTTAAATACCTATGTTCTATAGTACACAATAAGTGTGAACTCAAAGACCAAGTTATGAACAGCAGCAGAAGAAAGGTGTGGACTAAACTGATAGAAGTGAGCTGAAATAAAAAAAAATGCCTACCAATCTGAAAAGTAATTAGGGCTGCACTTCTGTATAGCTGGCTGACTGCTGGGCACTGAGGAAGACACAGGAGCATATCTGGAGTACAGTGGATATGAAGTCATTAGATGGAAACCTAGGGATTACAGGGATGGACCATGTTCAGAACAAACATGAGAGGAAGTCTGAAGGTGGCACCAATTACGGAAAAATGGAGGGAATCAAGATTTAGATGGTCTGAGCATGTAAAAACAAAGAACAGGAAACAAGCTGTTTCACTTCTCTTAGAGTAAGACCTAAAATGAGATGGATTGACATCATTCAATAGAAGCTGATTAGCTGCAGAGTTTCCAAGGAACAGATTAGAACAGAGAACTCAGAAGACTATGTTGATAGGATTAATGCTAGAAGAATAAGTTACACTGAGATTCTGAATTTAATATATTTGAAATTGCTGGATCTTATTTAGTTCAAATAATGATATTTTATACCCTCTAACAGCTATCCCAATGTTTTATTCAGGCTTCCACTTTTTCACCCAAAACATTTTATACTTGTTTAATATGTTCTTAAAGCTATTTACATATCCCACACGTTTGTTGGGTGAATAGCACCAGTAAGCACACTGCCTAAATCTGGGGGGTGGGGGGGGGGTGGAAATGGCCAGAACCACCACGGCAAGCCCCAAACCAAAGTGCCATGAGACCTTCAGCATCCTTACCTGAGCAGGCAGGACTTCAGTTTCTAGAAGTATTTTAACAGGCTGAGAGTTGAGACATATGAAGTGAGCCATTCATTTAGTTCAAAGAGAAATTAGCTTACCTGAATGAAATAAGCACACTCAGGCTCCAGAAATAGAACTGGGTGCCCTGTTTCCCAGTCCTCTCAAAATGCTCCTTCCACATAACAATTCAGATGGCAAAAGTGGTGGAGAAAGGCAACAGACCACATACGTGGCAAAGGTAAAGGGACAACAGAAGAGTATCAGTTAAGCACTCTGTCCACACAGTTATTTTTAAGTTTTGTATGCAAATAATTAAGCTAAGTAAACAATCCAAAACCAGAATTTACGGAAACACCTTAACTGTAACATGCAGACGAAATGTAAGACTCAAACTGCTTTCACGCTGCTGCGCAGGTGCTTCCTTTTCACTTTAATAGGAGTTATACACACTAGGTCTTTAAATCAGCAGCACAAAATAATGGGCACACTGTAGCTCCTTTGTGCAGACTATCACTACTCCGCAGCAAATTCTGGCCTCTGATCCTCCAAAACTGTCTGCTCATCTCCCTGCTCCCCTTCTGGTCCCCCCAACCCCACCACCACAGAGTGGGCTATTCATTCACTGTAGTGAGTAATGCTGTTACTTAGTGGAGATGAATCACAGAGCTCTCTGTGGAGACTCAACAGTGCAGCATAAAATCCAACTACAACTAACAAGAGAAGTTGGGGTGCCTGAGGAATAACTACACAGTGCTGCTCCTGCTCCCCAGCCCTGCCCACTTTCGCCCAAACCCAGATTCCATTCCAACTAGCTGCTCATGAAATCGAAGAGCTGAATGCCAAGTGACAAATTCTGTTCCAGTGAGTGACGCACAAAGATATTCACTGTGGGAGAGCAGTAGGAAACAGAGGTTGTGAAACTTTCATAACCATACTCAATTCACTGATGACACATCTGAGGGTGGGAACAGTTTAAAACAATTCAAAACCAGACAAATCCTGAGTAGTTAAAATTCTCCTCCCCATTAAATAACGGGAACTTTCAACTGAGTTCAGGTCAGAGTTCACTGGAGCCCAGAACCTCTGAGCAAGCTTCCAGGTATACATTCAAGGTTCAAATTCACATCCTAACTTGAAACCACTGACTAACAAGCAAGAGATTCTGCTGACCACTCTGCACAGAAAATTGAGCATCTAGTTGCCTTGATATTGGAGACATTACAAGCTTTAGGAAAAATAACCCCCAAAAGAGAACTTTTTAGTTAAGAATTTACTATGGAAGTTCAGATTATTACAACATTTCCATCAAGGATGTACAAGAGGTGCAAAAAGACATTCAGGATAAAACTTGGACTTAGTAATTCTGAGTTGGCTCAAAGGCACCTATGCACAGTGGAGGAAGAGTAAACAGGGTATGTGCTGATGAGTGCACAAAAATATTTTTCCATCATGTTTAACTATTAAAAAGCCCTCTAATTCCCATTAAAGCGGAGAAGCAGGCCCTAACTACATAGTTTTTGTAACAACTACATGTTTTTATTTTGATTAAGAAAAGATGGGGGTTAAGTTGCTAACTTGTACTGGCTTCTGTGTTGTAAAACACAGTAATGCAGATAGACTATGTCTACACTAGAGGGTTTTGTCAACAAAACCTGGGAAGCGTCCACACTAAAAAAAAAAAAAAAAAAAAAAAAAAAGCCTTCTGTCAACAGAAAACAGCACTCTTGTCAACAGCCTTTTTCCAATGAGGCAGAACGCCTTTGTCAAAAGAATCTGTAGACAAAAACAAGTGTGGATACTCAAGGGGCCTTTTGCTGACAGAACAGTTCTCCATGGTGCTGGCCACCAGGCTGGGGCGGGGGGGGGAGGGGGCAACAACACACCCAGCACCCTGTCCACAGCAATCACAGCTCTATGCTCTTTGCCTCCAGCCATTCTTAAAGCCACAAGAAGCCCCAGGAACCCTGTTGCAGGAAGCTGAGCGCATGCAAGCAGCAGAGCCACAAGCTCCTCGTCCCGCATGCCCTCTCATCCACTCTGCAGCATCACCCCCAGTCATGGCTGACAGCCAGCAGCCCCATGACACTTCAGAGGCAGGAGTCGTCCCAGGAGCTCCCCTGGGGCAGCAAGTGATCGGCCCCCTCATGGACTGGGCCCAACATCCAGGCCCTCATCAGGCTATTGGCAGAGGAGGACATTCTCTTGGACCCCGCCCACCAAGAGGCAAAATGCCCCACCATACACCTGGCTCGCCACCGCCCTGGCAGTAAGGAGCCACCCTGCCCGGACTACAGAACAAGTCTGGGTGAAGACAAGGAGCTGAGGCAGGGGCACACCCCGGCCTGGGATGCAGCCAAAAGATCAGGGACAGGACCCACAACCCACCCTTACTATAATAACCTACAAAGCCTCCTGAGAGCCAAAGACTCCCGCATCTCACTTGCTGCTGTGGACACAGCCGAGGAGCCCCTTATCCAGAGTCAAAGGAGCAGCAGCCCAGGACCCAGCTGAAGCCACATGGTGACACTGCCTTGAAGGCCAGCAAGGGACCTCTGGTCATTACCCTGGATTTGGGCCCCTCCTCCAGCCAGGGCACATCCAAGGTGCCCCTGGACCTGATGGAGGGACCCTTGGTAAGCTCCCCATGCACCATACACTCCAGGGGTTGGGGGGAGGGAGCCAAACCTTGCCACAGCTGGAAGTGGGCCAGCCACATGGCCACGGGCCTGACCCAGCACACACCACCAAGGAGTGCAGCTACTGGCACACAGGCAGGAGTCAGCACCCACTTCCGCAGACAGCACTGCGAGCCGCACATGCATGCGGGGGGCTCAGGTGAGGGCCACGCTGTGCCCCGAACATCCAACACCCATGCAGGGACCCCTATGGGGCCAGCCCCTCCCCATCCCAGCCACTAGCCTGTCAAGCAGGATGGCTGGGGCTCAGCAGTCAACCTGGTCCCCAAGACACCACAGGATCCCTCCGCAACAGGGCCCGCCATGCAGGGTGCATGCTGTCCCTTGGCCTGGGGGTGGTGGCTGTGGCTTATGGTGGGTGAGGGGGCAGGGTTTTTACGAGCTGTGTTGCAGGAATGACTCACTATCCGTCCTTCATCTCTCCCTTACCGCTACACCATCTGAGAGCTGGGCCCGACTCAGCATGCTGCCTGGGCCTCCCAGCCCCATCCCAGGACTGGCACCCAAGAAAGTCAACACCCCACCATGTGCAGGAAGGGCGCAGCCAGAGGGATCATCGCCTATATGGCTGCCTCTGGAGAAGAAAGCCTCCTGGATCAGCGGCTGAGGGAGGACCGGAAGCGGCAGATATCGTCCTGGGACCAACTGATGTCCCACCTAGACGCCACCACCAGTACCTGGTAGTACCAGTTGGCCTAGTCACTCGTTCCTGCCACCTCCATTCCCCACCACCCCTGCCCTGCCCCCAATGGCCATTTCCCAAGGGGTGTTGGACCTCAGTGCAGTGGCTGCCCTCCCTCCCCCCAGGCTCCTCCCGCCATGCCAACACCGCCCCCCCCCATTCACCTGCCAAGCCCAACCCATCCATGTCTCCCTGTGCTCATAGCCCCCCACAGGAACAGGGACCCCAAACCCGCAGCAGGAGATGATCCTGGGGCCAGCGCCACTTGGGGAGGCCAGCTCCCCCATCCAAGTTTTGATGGACCCCACCCTTCTGTCCCAAGCCCCCACCATACACACAACCTATATTGCACCCTGTAAATGGTTTAAGACAATGTTTCTTTTACTCCTTGTTCTACACATTAGTAAAAAAGTTGTATGTTCACCAGCCCCATGCCCCTCTTTAATGAGGAGAGGGCGAATGGGAGGGCTCGTGGTGGGGACACTGTGAGGATGCAGGCCAGAGGCCCCCGCTGGGGGTGCCCTGGAGAACGTCATTGGGGGCTGTGGAAGAAGCACTCCCTCAGGGTCTCACAGATCCACAGCCCATCCTGATAGGCCTGATGGACAGGAGCTGCACGCAGCTGTTTGTGGCAGTGGCCAGCATCTACCCCCTACCACCCTGGGAGGAAGGCTTCCCATTTCCTCTCCACTATGTTGTGGAGGGCACACCACGCTCCCCACAGCTTGGAGGACACTGTGCTCCCCCACATTCAGCCAGGGCAGGAGGCACCTAAACCATGCCTTCAGACAACTAAGGCACCCTCCACCTGGTTCCATGTACGGTTGAACTGGGTACTGAAGAGCTCCTGGCTTGAGCCAGGGCACGAGGGGGTAGGCAGCATCCCACCCACCCCCCGCCCCATGTACAAATTCATGTCCATGTCTCCAACCACCAGCTCCCAGCACAGAAAGTAGGTGCCTGCCTCCATACTCTGGCACAGGCTGGAGTTGTGTAACACGTTAGCATCGTGTGCCTGGCCTGACCATCTGACATGCACGTCGAGGCACCATTCCCATTGGTCAGCCAGGGTCTGCAACCCCATGAAATAGTATCCCTTGTGACTGATGTACCATGCCACACTGTGGTCTGGGGCATGGATGAAGATATGGGTTCTGTCGATCACTCAGAAGGAGTTGGGGGAACCCCAAGGTAGTGAAGCCAGCCACAATCGCATCCAGGTCTGAGATACGGATGACCCTCCGGAGGTTGATGGCAGTCTCTACGTGCAATGGGGCAAGACCAAAACATATACCTGAGAGACTGAGGGAGTCAGTCCCTGAGCCCTGTCGGATTCCCCCACGCACTTCACAGGGGTGGGCTCCCGCAGCAAGTCTGTGAGAGGGCAGGAAGGCATGGTCCCCCAGGGCTGTGGCTTCCCCCACTTCTCAACTCCACCCCTTGCACTCCCGACCCCACTCCCCAAGGGTTCCCCTTGGGCAAGGCCCCCTTTCCCCTCTCCCCTTTGCAGGGCCTGCAGATGCAGCTCAGGAGTGCCTTACCTGCACAAGGACAGCCCTGATGGTGGACTTCCCCACACCATAATAGTTCCCGACAGAGCAGTAGCTCTCCAGAGTGGTGAGCTTCCAGAGGGTGATGGTGACCCACTTCTCTAGGGGGGTTGCGGTACATAGCCAGGTGTCCTGTCTGCAGAGGGTGGGGGCAAGCCAGGCATGGAGTTCCAGGAAGGTATCCTTCCACATGCACAAGTTCTGGACTCACTGCTGGTCATCCCACTGCCCCATGACCAGCCAGTCCCACCAGTCGGAATTGGTGCTGTACCTCTAAACCCATCTGGTCACCCAGTAGGGGGTGGTGAGCGCAGGTGGGGCCCTGGGCCCCTGTGGGCATGCTCCCTGTACCAGTAGCAGGCACAGCTCCCCAGAGGAGGTGGAGGATGGCAGTGATCAGTGCTCAGTTGCAGCACCAGCAACTGGGAGTGGGTCCAGCACAAGCCTCGGGGCTGCGCTAGGCACCATTGTTATCTGGAAAGGTCAAACTCTCACAGAAAGTGTGAAAGCCCTGCAGTAGCTATGCCATCACTTGGTCAGGTAGGTGAGCCTCAGCTTGAGCAGGAAAGGTGGTGGGGCGGAGAGTCCCTTTAAGGGCACACTTGCCAGGGCTCCCAGAAGGACTTGCCGTCCATGCAACCCTGTATGACAGGGTTCTGGGACCCATTTTAATCAAGAAAACGGCCAGGCACTCGGAGCTCTGTCGACAAAACCAGATTTTAAAAAAGAGCTATCTTCTGTGTGCGTGGACTTGATCTGTCAACAGAAGTTTTGTCAGAAGACCTCTTCCAACAGCAACTTCTGTTGACAGATCACTCTAGTGTAGATGTAGCCATAGAGTTTAAGTAGCACAGGAAAAATAAGGACAATGCCTAACATGCCTGAAACATCTGCTGTAACCTATGCTCACCCCTACAACACAACACAGCCAATTAATTCAAACATAAGCCTGTGGCCTCGTCTTCACAGAGAAGCCTAGCGGTATTTTTATCATGATCTGCTAGTACACATGAAGACTAACAAGTACCTTGCCCAAACGTGGGTTTTGTCTGTACTTAAAAGTTAGTGCCACCTGGCTACATGAGTCAGGATATGAGGGAACAACCCCCACACACACACCCTCCACCAACCAACACAGGTATGCCAATCTAACCCCCCACGCCACCCAGTGTGGACACAGCTGCATTAATAAAAACAATCAATATAGCCATCTTCCTGTTGAAGGGATGTTCCTACATAGAGACAAAAACCCTTCTCTTGATATAGGCTGTGCCCACACTAGGAGATTGTGTTCACATTGCCATGCCGATAGAATCTCTTTAGCATACATACAGTTTAAGACTGTACTCTGGACTAGTAACCACATTAGCCAACACACAATAAAAAGAAACTTTATGTGGATGAAATTATGTTTGGCTGAACTCATTTCTCATTGAAGAAAATGCACCCGTGATGACAGGACTCAGATGTGCACTGTGGGAAGCCAAAAACAAAAGAGAAGGCCATAGGAACCAGGAAGTGTATAGAATGACAGGGTGACTTGCAGGACTGGAACAGGTCAGAAGTAGAAAGAGGAAAAAATGAGTCACTGACTTAACTTTTAATCCATAATTGTTGGTTGGGCTGGTTTCCTAAAGCTTAGTTTCAGTCTGTATATGTTTAAAGTATTACGTGGCATGCACAGTATCCATGACAATTCAAGAGCTGGAAAAAGGGGACAGTAAATTTGAGGCTTTATTAATATGGATTTTTAAAAGATAGGTTTATGAACAAATTATCGGCTACAGTTTGTCAGATTACAAGTGTTACATTTTAAATGTCTTATGTTACCAATATTAAAACTGAAGCAAACTTAAAAATATGCCTCCATTATTTATGGGTTGGGTTGGTTGGTGTTTTTATTTATTTTACTTAGTTCTATTATTTGTTTACAGACCATTTCCTGCTTTGCATGCTTACAAGGCAAACTAAAAACTGGTTCAACTTGTTTATTGTTGCATTTATTCATATATATTTATATCATATCACCCTATGATACTAATTAGCAAATCTCAAGGGGGCATTGTTAAACAAAAACTACTACTATAATTACATTGGTAAAACTAAAAATGTCATCTTTTACTTTGTTGAAGTTACACTGGACAGGTACAGGCCCAAAAGACGTCTGATTCAGAGAATAGTGCAGACTGTATTTCCCAAGTCATTGGTGTCTGCATCCAATCATGTTTAGCCTCTACAGCTGGGTCTACACATTCCCAAAAGTGATTGGGAACAAGGGAATTTCGAAGTCTGGGGTTTATTCTGAAACCCCTGCATCTACATGACCAGTTTGCATTTTGAAACTGGCCACCATTGTGCTAATAAGGTGCTGAATATTCATATCAGCCCCTCATTAACCAGCTCTGATCCACGTCATTTAAACACTCCTTCTGAAAGGGAGGGGCATGTGTCAACATGGCCTATTAGGGGTTACATACTTGCTACTTGCTTTGTGTCTGTTCATAACTGGAGTGAGGTCCTTTGCGTAAGGCTAGGCAGTGCTTTTATAGTTAACAAAAAGAGGAACTGTTACTCGGCAAGCTCCCCGTCCTTCCTGCCAAGGTGGGATTCCATGGTGCTGATACTAGTACCAGCCAAAAAAAAAAAAAAGGGCGGGAGGCAGCACTTAGACTAGGAGGACATTAGATTATCATTAATTTCTGTTATTGAGGTCAGGTATAAGAACACAGACCAGAGACTGACTTGCTGATGATGGCAGAGTATAGGAAACAGCAACCACCTCTCTCTGTGAAACACTAGTCGTTTTAGTTTTCTGTCCTTCTCCTAAAAATGTCCAGTTCAACATCCTGGTTTGATTAAATGTATCAGGGGCGGGACGGCTCTCCTACATGTCTCTGCTTGGAATTTACAACTGCGGGGTTGTTTAGTTGGTTTTTAGATGCTTCTTAGGAAGTCAGAGAAGAGCTGTGCCTCCTTTACAGATAGCTCAGCAGATCTGGATGTTGCCAAACATGGAACTCAACAGAAAAACTAGACTCTGTATTAAGTTAAGAGGAATGCCTGCAAACACGCCAGTTCAAAAACCAAGTGACAAAGTAATGTGAGGCACGTGTTTAATGTGTCCTACATACAGAGCAGGGAAAAGATATGTTATTACAATGCAGATCACAGTGACAGGCACCTTAGCCATACTTCAGATACAGTCTACCTTGGGGTGGGGAACCCCCGGCCCAGATCAGGACCACAGTTTGTCTGGATTCAGACCCTGAGGCTTGGGGCTCCCCTCCCCATCATCCAGACCACAGCAGGCAGGGAGCCCCAAGCCTCAACAGCCTGAGTCAGGCAAGCTGGGGTCAGATCCAGCCCATGGATTCTAATAGGATGGTAGGGGGCAGGGAGGGAAGCAGGAAGCACCTCTGCACAGTGGCACTGCCCCTTGCTGCTGTTCCCCCAGCCAGGGAAAGAGGAGGTGGAGCAGAAGCGCTTCCTGGAGGCTTTATCCGACCACTCTGAATGGCCAGAATACCAGCCAACCAGAGTGGCAGAGGGCGGTGCCTAGCAGCAGGGAGAGGAGACAAAACCACATGCATCAGGGGGTGCTACACAGTTAAGCTGCACCCGTTACACAGATCCCCATCCTACCCACTTCCTGCAACTTCCCTCCTGCCCAGACCCTCATCCTACCTGTTTTCTGCACCCTCCTTTCCACCCCAATCCTACTCCTGCTCCCTCCAGTCCCACAGTGACCCCTCCCTTTCAGACACTGCACTCTAAACCCTCCTGCACCCTGACTCCCACAGACCCCCCCCCCCACCCTCCCCTTCTGTCCACACCCCCAATCCCCAGCCCACTCCTGTGCCTTTTCTCTCACCCACACCTCATCCCTTTCCCACTTCCTGGCAGCCCCACACACACTGAACCCCTCATTTTTTGGGCCCATCCCAAAGGACTATCGAAAACGTACTAGCCCTGGCCCCCAAAGGCTCTGGGACTGGTCTGCGAGGGAATGGAGAGAGAGTTTCTCCATTTTTTTTCCCCCCAGTTAGAAACCACAACAGTGAGGGTTTGGTTTTTTTGCACTTCTCACTTGTGTAGCTCCCCAAAAGATGCGTCTGTGAATCAATAGTCCACAACCCAAAAGATTTGCCACCCTACCTGATCTGTTCAGATCTATTTAAGATCCTTCCATAAATGCCAGAGCAGGTCAAACTAGTTGATCACAATGGTTGCTTCTGATCTTGAAGCGTGAGCATAAACGCTGCTTTTCCCGATCTTGCAAAATAAGTGTATTTCCCTAGGGAAAACTTTCTGCATTGGCTCTGCTAGATTTCCCAATGATCCTATACACCAGGCCACTTCACTTAATTCAATATAGGCCATCCATCCTGAAATCAATGGCTCTGTCTGTATTTTAAAATTAAATTGGTGCAATTGTAAAAATCAGGATAAGAAGATGCTCGTTAGGCTTCAAACAAAATTCTGTGTATTTATATTTCCAAACTTCTTCTGGACTTTTGCTCAAATGTTACACTTATTGCATCAAAAAGAGCAAGCCACAGACCTGAACTCCCAGTGAATATCTGTCCTGAAGTATCACACAGAAACTTGAATACACCTAATAGTAAAAGAATTTGGGCCATGCAGATCACTGTATATTTGTGGCACACGAAGGGAACTTGTGGGAGGGGTGTTTTGTTTTGGGGAAAGTGGGGAATTTTATTTCCTACCTTAGGGAAAAAAAATATTGTTACCTACCAGCTCTGTTTTTGGGGAACCAGAGCATGACCACCTGTCAGCCCTGTGATCTTGGGGAGCCAGGGAGTGACATTCATGGAAAACAAATCCCCTTCCCCCTCCCAGGCCTCTGCATGAATCAAGGACAAAGCACTGAAACTGGCAGGGTTGGACACACCTAAATCCTACCAACAAGGGTGATTGGATTAAGGAAATACCCCTTAGCCTCATCTGCATTGAAGACAGAACAGAATGATCTCGCATAAATGAATGGAGAACAGCTCTTCCAAAGCAGGAACTGCACTGAACTATGGATACTGAAAGCAGAGAAGCACTGCCAGATGGGAAATCTCTACTCCAGATGCTAATGAACCTGTGTGCTCACACCCAAATTAGTCATTATCAGACCAGTTCTAGTAATGGATCCTATTGATCCCAAAACACTGAAACTGCCTAGTTGCACTGTGAGCATGTTCAAGGAACATCACCCGTAGCTAGGCATGATCTGTCTCTATTGCCACACTTCTCTTTACTCATAATCAAACCCAATGTTCTTCTTGAACCATTGTCCTTTTCTACAGAAACACATACCCTTGCTCAAGAAACTGTTTTGATGCCTGGATGAAAATTCTACATCCGTCCCGTTGAGACCTCATCATTCCCTGCCTGATTGTGCTGGGGGCACTGCTTGTCTCCTGCCCCCTGGACCCCCCAGCTACCATCACCACCAGAGACCCCCAATGAGTGCAAGCTCCACAGAGTGGCGAGATCTCTCTCAGCACAGCCTTCTAACATTGCTTTATGTAAATAGTTATATGGTTTCCTAGCCCTAACATTTGTAATCAGTTTATTTACTACTGCAACTGTTAAATATACATTCACTACCCAGAAATAAATAACTTTGTTACACTGGTGACTTCTCTTTCTCCCTCTCTGGCTCACTATTCCTCAGACATGTTGCTTTGGCTTCCCCATTCACTCTGCAAGAAGGCTTCTTGTACCTAAGCTAAAAGACCCCTGCGGTGCCCAGAACTCTGTGGGTTTTGCCCATCAAGTGGGTTACCAGTAGAATGATTGTGCTGTGAAAGTGGGGATGAAAGTGGGGTGCTAAACTGGGATGGCATGAGGTGGCAGCTGAGAGTGCTGTTTCACCCAGCCACTGAGTCCAAGGGCTCATAATGGTCACAGCCCAGCAGTGCTGTGCAACCCAGCCCACTGAGCACAGGGACAGCGTAAGTGCTGATTAACCAGTCCTCTCAGACAAGCTTGGGCAGCATGCGTGTGCACGCACGCACGTCCATCCTGGACTCAGGTGAAAAAAGAACTTAATCCTGTGGACCCTGGGTTGGGCAGAAAAGCTCCACTGGGAGGGAATTAGCAGAAGCGAGAAGCAAAGCTCCTTAGCAATACTAGTGATAGAATTATTAGCAGCACACTGATAGAATTATTCACCTCTTCTCCCATAACCCCAAATAAATGAGTATACCCCAGGGCAAATCTCGTAACAATATACTATGAGAACACTGTTGGAACCTTTCAATTACATACACCTGGCCAGGAAGTCCTAACTGTATGGAAACAAACTATGGCCAGGTGAACTCTACGAGAAGGAAACAAAAGGCATGGGTGGATAAGTCAATGTAGAATTCCCCCACAGGAACCATGGGTAGTGAAGATAATCTCTTCACAAAAGGGAGGTGGAGAATGCAAACACAAAATATGATGTCAAAACAAACCAGGGGGAGGGAGGCGGAATAGTCTAAATACTACGAACATGATTCTGTCACCAGAGATTTACTGCTGAAGTCAACTGAGTTGCACTGGAATGAATCTGATCTGTTAGGAAAATCCAGGCTTTCGATTTACAGCGCCCAGTTCTCCTGTTATTTGCATTTACACAGCCTAAGACCAGAGCAGCTAGGACACCTGTACAGCAACCAGTGAGACTGACTTTGTCTGGCCAACAGGGGAAGTCTGCCTGCCTTTATCAGGATTGGTGAGCATGACACTGTGTGCTTAACATGTATTCTGCTTGCTTGCTGTCAATAAATACAGACTAAGACTATTACTGTGTAAGGCTTTTCCGTTGGCACAGATTCTGCAGACCTGCTGGAAGTTATGCCCTGGGCCCTAGGAGTTGGGTAAGGGTGGCTGTTGGAATTAAAAGGGCTGAACCTTCGGCCCTCGGAGCTGGGTAAAGGTGTGTGTGTCCTTGATGTGTGGAAAAAGAGAAATAAATTTGTGTGGGTAACAGAGGGGTGGAGGGAGGGGTCACCAACATTCAGGGTTTCCAGCCTGCAGCAAGTCTCCCCTGGATCAAATTAAGCAGGGAGCCAGATGCGGCCTGTGGGCCAGAGGCTGCTCACCCCTGTAGTACAAGGTTCATGCCCAGCACTCAGCTAGCACAAGTTTAGTCTGAGAGGCACTAATCTATACCAGGGCAGTGCATATCAACCCTAATAATCCAGAAGATGTACTGTCTGGTATGTAGTAAGGGATCACACAGAAACATGACACAGTGGAGGTTACGAATCAGTGAATGAACTACAATTTCACAATAGGACCTGGCTTTCTTCAATATTTCATAAGAGGAAATACAAGTGACATTTAACATGACAGGATCTATTTTACACCCAACTACAAAAAAAAAAGAATCCACACAAACAAAAACAGCCAGCTACAGTAAGGAACTTCAAACAAACATACCTAATACTGTACATGATACTGGGCTTAGCTTTTAATCTTCCTGAGTAAGATCCAAGCTCCTTCATACTAACAAAGAAAGCAGGCTCAGCTTTGTTAAGTGGTCTGGGAAAGCCAAGGCAGGTGATCTCCCTGTGGATATGTTGAAAAGCCACACTTTTGCAAGCAGCTTGTTCTTTAAGAAATATAATTTGGGACAGGCAATGAAGTTGGGGAAGCACTGACATTCTGTATCAAACAGTAATAGCAACTGTCACATCCTGCACTGCTCAGAAAAAGATGCTTATGTTAAAGTTGTAGACAAAGCAAAGAATCTTAATCCAATTGAAACAGCAGGGGAAAAGCGTAATTATCCAAACTGGAATTCAGCCAATACAAGTAATGAGAACACCCTTTGACTAGTTACTCTGGCATCTTTAATAGGAAGATGGCAGGACCTCATTTTTTACATACATTATACCACATGGAAAGGGGTCCTTTCAGCAGCAGAGTGCCTGATGTCGCTACCCTGGGAGGTTTTGCCACCTACTACACCACCACCACCAAGGTTAAACCAGGAACAACTATTATGTGGAAATGGTTTGTTAATTTTGAATAAAATGATTTTCTTTCTTCAAGCATCTGTGGCATGATGATGCAGGAGGAATTTAAAGTATCCCTTTAGTATTTTCCTTATGTCTACATATTCATCTCTGAAGCCAGATCTGCTCAACACATTAAAGATGTCTAAACACAGCTTGGCACAATGTAGAAAGGGTTGAGCAAATCAAAAGTATTTAATATTTAATATCTGGCTTATGCTAAAGATGCTCTCCAGTAATGCAAAGTAAGCAATTACAGAACTTCCAAGGATCAGAAATTCTCTAACATATGCTAGATCTGTCACAAATTTGCTCCCTTAATCTAGTTATATGCGATAACAAACCACAGCAGTAGAAATACAGCAGCATGCCAACATATATCATTCATGATGGCCCCACTAGTCAATTTTCTCATTTCGATACATGTAGGAGAAAGGTTTGTTAAGAAAACTGGCTTTGTATTCCATCCACATACGAATTTACAGAAGTATCTTCCTTTGATGGCATATATGGTATTTCTAAACACAAGTAGCTAAAAATCCAGATACACTATATGTACTGTAACATCAACTGTAAGAAATAAATAGTATTGGTTTCTGGTGTTACCACCTCCCCCAACATGCTAGAAAGAGACACAGTTCCCTACTCCATAAAGCTTAGTCAAAGATAAATAGAAAAAATACTGATTTATATGAAAAAAATGACAAGGAGCCAAGGTGATCAGAGACATCTCCATCTACTATGTTTTTTTTATAATTAAGGGTGTTTCATAGATTCTCCCAATTGCCTAGAAGAATTGGATGAAATACCACCTTTACTGCACCGTATCATGGTAGAAATGAGTCAGCATTCCTATACTTCCTGAAGGGAAACCAATGAATTTGCAGCCCAGTACATTAAGTTTAAAAAAAAAAAAAAACACCCACTTAGGTCAGTCTAACTACTGTGCTTGAGGGCATAAAAATCCACACCTGAATGCCACGAATGTGCTAGCCTAATTCAAGAATAGATGCAAACAAGCCAACAGAAGAATGCTTCCTTCAACCTAACTTTCATTGCTCAGAAAAGCAGAGTTTCTACTGCAACAAATATCCCCTCCTATCGCTGTAGTCTTCAACCATGCTACAGGGGAATGCCTATAGCATCTGTACCAACCCTGCCCATCTGTTCTCTTCACCACAGAAGCAGAAAGAGTCCTGGATGACTTAAATGAAAAGTTGCATGTTCACGGTATCTTTATCAGCTGTCCGCAGTCACTGCTATTTTTACGGTACAGACCCTTACTTGTGGAAAAAAATCAGGGATAAGGGGGTAACAACAAAGGGGGATTCTGCCAGCAGAACCACATCTACCCTGCTTATTTTCTGATGGCAGCTGCCTCTGCAGGTAGGGCAATCATAAGTGAATATGCAAACGAAAGACCATTTGCATTTTTTAAACTGCTTATTTACATCAAGCTGCCAGCACTATGGCTCAGTGTAGACACAGCCCGTGACCGTATTCCTAAGACTGTAACCAAAATGCTCTACAATTCCTGATTACTATTAATCAAGAGGGGACGTTAAGACCACTGAACGAAGACATGTACTGGTACAAAATTCAGCTTCTGAAGCAGAAGTGAAATTAAGTTTGCTAAGAGATTGTGTGTGACAGAGAGATTAATGAACACACACACACACACACACACACAGAGAGAGAAATGAAAAAAGTTTAAAAAGTTATCTGCCCTTTAGCAGATTCCAAAATGCTAAATGTTCAAGAACATCCTCCCAACACTCTCCTGTTGCTACAATCAAAGAGTATTCCCCATTTCTTCTGCATAAGCTGTTTGAAGTTGCTGGCTCTGTTACAACAACTGACCTGCTTCATTTAGTTATACTGGTGTATTCTAATAATGGGGAAGCATTTTCTTATACGTGTATGTAGTTCTACAGAGTACTTTGTATTTACTGACAGTACATATCTTTCACCAGCTTCACTCCTTATTTTGCCTTTCAAATTTGCTTTTAGTGGGGGGTGGGGAATATAGTTGTAAGCTATTTTGTTTGTCACTTCTCTATGGTAAAAGATATCAAACATCAATCCTTATCAGCTATTTCCATAGACAAGTACACAACCTCCCATAACAGACCTGTGAAAACATCAGTACTGCATAGTGTATAATATTCAGATAAATAGCATATTGCTACAGAGGAAAAGCCAATGCTGTCTGAAGTAGTGTACTATAATAGCACCTTGTTGAGATGTCCTTTTTTTTGATAAATTAAAACTATGAAAAAGTCTGATACCCAGATCTTCCATGACTGCTTTGAGGAACAAGGAAATACCTCATCTGTACACTTGATGGTAGGGCTGTCACCTTCAAGATACAAAAGACAAGGACATTCAGGATGATTGTGAGCCCATAAAAACTAGGCAGCTGTCAGTGGGTACTGATTTCCTGGGCCAACTACCTCAGAAAAGGGAAGCTCCCCACAAAACCTGAAAAGGCATCAACCCTCCTTAGTAAGCAAGAATCCTGAAAAAAATACCTAGGAAGAACTAGGAATTTCTCTCCTAAGCCAACTTGTCCAATACACACTAGAATCTCAAATCTGGTTGTTCTGCTTAAACTCCTAATATGATCTTACAAGCACTTGCGTAGTAAACTAAAAAAAAAACCTACTCTGGCTCTTCTTCCACTAATAATCCCACACTAATTGTTTGGAAAGTGCATTTGGCTATTATGTGTGTGCTCTATCTATACAGCACAGCATGAGACAACTGCTCTTAGGAAACAGATGGGAAGACAGCCTTTATTTTCACTCTACTGTAAAGTCACAATGGTATGCCACTACATCCAGAATTTTTAAGGGCACATCAGAAAGTAAATAAATTATTCATCCAAATAAACTTTTTGGTTGCCTGGGCAATAAGATTTTTCCTAGTTTATATCAATTTTAAAAATTGCTGTAGTGCAAATTCTTCAAAAAGTTTACTGGAGAAGAACAGGCCCATCATGTATATTGTCAACTGTCTTCCAGAGAATCACAACTTTAAATAAAGGGCCCCATGAAAGACGTTTTTAAAGCTGACAAAAGGGAATTTCACCCTTGGAATTTTTTAAAAATAGTTTTGTAGTTGATCTTAAAACTGACTGGGCTTCTCTACACTACCTCCCTACTTCGAAGGGAGCATGGTAAGTAGGGTGTAGGGAAATTATTAATGAAGTGCTGTGCTGCGCTGCATATGCAGCATAACACTAAGCTAATTCTCCCCCGTGGCAACTTCAAAGCGCCAGCTTGTGTGTAGCCGTGGCTAACCCACCGGTATTTCAAAGTGCCTGGGCAACTTTGAAGTCCCTTTACTTCCAAGTCCCTCAAAGTTTTGAGGAGTAAAGAGACTTCAAAGTAGCGGCGGGTTAGCCTTGGCTACACGTGAGCCGGCACTTTGAAGTTGCCACAGGGGAGAATTAGCTTAAAGATGTGCTGCATATGCAACGCAGCACTCCATTAATAATCACCCAACACCCTACTTACCATGCTCCCTTCGAAGTAGGGAGGTAGTGTAGACACAGCCACTGTTACTGACTTACAAAATTTAACACCAGATGTTGGAGTGACTCATTTTAAGATGATACCAGGTCTCATGAAAAATATGAGAAAATAGCTGAACATTCAATCAAACAATCGATATTCTAACTGGCAGAATTTGTAGTCCTGGCTGCAGATCATTTGAGAAGTTTTTGTAAGCTACTAATTTTAAAATCCAGCTAGAGCACCCACAAACAGAGCTTGACAACAGATCTGAATGGTACTCTACCTGCAAAGAGGCCACAACTCTGGGATTTACCAGGAGGACAAAGAATTTTAAGAACTGTTTTGATGCTGACATTAACATGGACTCTTTGGAAAGAAAAGCAAACATTAAATAAAGGTATGAATTTAAAAAGCACTGTATATGCTGGGGACCAACTGGCTAAATAGCAGTGCAGCAGAAAAGGATCTGGGGATTACAGTGGGTGAGTCAACAGTGTCTCCTTGTAACCAAAAAGGATAATGGCATAGGAGGAGCATCTCCCTCTCCAGATCTAGAGAAGTTATTATTCCCTTCTATTTGGCACTGGTGAGGCCACATCTGGAGGACTGCATCCAGTTCTGGGCCCCCCACTATGGAAAGGATATGGATGCACTGGAGCAGGTCCAGCAGAGGGCAACAAAAATGATTACAGGGCTGGAACACATGACACAAGAGGACAGGCTGAGGGATTTGGGCTTACTTAGTTTGCAGAAAAGAGCAAAGGGTGATTTGATAGCCTTCAACTTCTAGAAGAGGAGTTCTAAAGTGGATGGAGAGAGGCTGTTTTCCATAGTGACTGATGGCAGAATGTGTATCAGAGAGATAGCCGTGTTAAGTCTGTATCTTCGAGAACAACAAGAAGTCCTGTGGCACCTTATAGACTCACATATTTTGGAGCATAAGCTTTCACAGGCAAAGACCCACTTCCTCAGATGCAGGAATGGAGCGGGGGGGGAGAGTCTCAGAGAGTTATTTAATAAGTGGGATCCCAATAAAAGGGAGGGCCAGAGCTGAAAAGATCTATTAAGCCAAGGTGGAAATGGCCCATTATCAATAGTATGTATCAAAAGAGCTAAAAACAGCTCAGATCAGACAGGGGGATGTGGCCCATTGTCACAGTCTAATGGGGAGATGTTAACAGCCAGGGCAGAGAAGCTGCTTTTGTAAGGGACCAGCCACTCCCAGTCTCTGTTTAATCCTTGGTTGATGGAGTCAAATTAGTAAATAAATTGCAGCTCAGAGATTTCTCTCTCCATTTGATTTTTGAATTTTTTTTTGTTTTAGGACTGCCACCCTTAAATCTGTTACTGAGTGTCCAGGAAGATTGAAGTGCTCTCCCACAGGTTTCTGTACATTACCATTCCTGATGTCTGATTTATGTCCATTTATTCTTTTACGTAGAGACTGTCCAGTTTCAGCAATGTAAATTGCAGTGGGGGCATTGCTGGCACACGATGGCATATTAGTAGATGTGCAGGTAAAGGAGTCCCTGATGGCATGGTTGATGTTGATAACGGAGCAGTAGTCTCAAGTTACAGAACAGGAAGTGTAGGCTGGATATTAGAAACAAGGATTTCACCAGGAGGGTGGTAAAGCACTGGAATGTTACCTGGAATCTCCATCCCTAGAGGTTTTTAAGTCCCTGCTTGACACAGTCATGGCTGGGATGATTTAGTTGGGGTTGATCCTCCTTTAGGCAGCGGACTGGACTCAGTGACCTCCTGAGGCCCTTTACAACCCCAGGATTCTATGATTCTAAGACTCAATCCCCATATAAATACTTTCATTCAGAAAAGTCACCTCACTATACTAGATGGACAACTGTGAACGCCTTCCTCTACCTCACTCTATCGCCCACTGGGCTCCCCTCCCCTCCACCCCTCCTGCACTAGGGCACTGGAGCCCAGACTTATATGCCCCTCCTCCTTCCTCCCAGCACTTTCAGAGCATGCCATTTGCTTAATTCACTCTACCCCCACTCCTCTGCCTCTCCCCCAAAGCTGGAATGCCGAGAACAGCCGAGTTGTGGCCTTCCAGCTCTGTGAGCCGCAGGGACAGAACACAGATCAAGGGGTTGATGTCTCCTCCAAAAGTGCTGGGAAAGAGAGGGGAGGCATAGGGCTCCGGTGCATACGAGCTGCACGGGGGCGGGGGGGGGGGGGGGAGAGGAGAGCAGCCAGGAGTCTGCAGGTGGTGGCCCCCAGTGGGACACGTGCAGCGCACAGGTTACCCACCACTGCTTTACCTGATATAAGTAAATTACAGCCACTACAGCTGGGACTGTAGTTCCCACCCAGGATCTCACAGGCTTTGGCCCAACCTCCCCTGTAACCTCGGGTAGATCTGCCCCTTCTCCCTTAACCTTCCGCCGCCAGCAGATTTGGGGGCGGCCTACAGGAGAAAGAGGGTTCGCGCAGGACGGGGTGTGACTTTCAAAGGGACAATTACTCCCACTTCCCTCCCCGCGCGACTCCGAGGCCTGAGCTACACTAGGACGCCCACATCTACCGCAGACCCCCAGACCGGTTCCGAGACTCGCCCCGCGGCTCCACGTCTCGCACAGGGACTTTTGCCACCACCCACACAGCGGCGGGTCCCTGGCAGAACCCCCCGCGGCCTCCCTGCACCTCAGCGGGGCCAGGAGAGCCGCGCTCCACGGGGGGCTCAGGGCAGCGCCGTCCCGCCGGCGCGCAAAACCAGAAGGTCGACCGCCAGGGCGGGGATCCCCGGTGGCGCGGCCCCACCTCAGCTCGGCTCCCGTCCAACCCTCCCTGCCCGGCCCGCCTCCTGACTCGCCGCCGAGACGCTCGAAGCGGGCTCGGGAGCCGAGCACTGGAACAGGCCCCCAAGCGGGGCCACAACTCCCGCGCGGGCCAGCACGGGGCGGGGCGCCAGGAGCAGCGCCGCGGCTCGGCCCTGGGCAGCCTCGAGTGGGGGCTTCGCTATCGAACTTTCTCCGAGGAGTTCCCAGAAGGGAACGGCCCGACCCGGCCCCCCCGCAGGGCCGAGCGGCTCTTCCCGCGCGTGCCGGCTCTGGCCGCGGCGCTGAGGGAGCCGCGCGCTTCACTGCGAGCTCGGAGCTCAGCCCCGCTGCGGCCGCCGAGCTGAGGGGAGCGGGCACCGGCGGGGCCTCCCGCCTGTGCCCGGGGCTGTCTCCCGCGGCCCCCACTCGTGGCTCCGGTCGGGCGCCGCTCCGGGCCGGGGGGTTGGAGCAGGGTACGCTGCGCCCCACGCCGCCAAGGAGAGCCAGTGCTCGGCCAGCGCCGCCCTTACCTCCCGCTGCGCTCCCGGGCCGCCTCGCCGGCTACTGCGAACAAAGCTACGCCCCCACCGGACGCTCACCGCCTCGCGGCTGGGCCGGACTCCCGGGAGTTAATGAGCGGCCCCGCCCAGCGGCGGCTCCTGCCCCGCACCCCCAGCAGCCCGGCCGAGGGTCCCCCCTGCCCTGCGCCTGGGAACCAGCGTCTCATGCCACGTGAAGACCCTGCCCTGTCTCCCCTGCGACTGGGCCGACCCAGGAGCCAGCCCCGGGCCGGGGACCGTCCGGCCGAGCTCAGCCATTAGCTTACGGCTGTTATCTCTGTGGGTACAGAGCACTAGAGCAGCCTCCGATCTGCTCCCCCATCGCCCGGCCAGGTGGGTGGGCGAGAGCCAGTGCGTCCGAGATGGCAACCAGAAGCACAACTCGAGGAAGGGGAGCTCCTGGCGCGTCAAAGTTCAGGTTTCTGATCCACAAGTTGCTTACAAAAGAACTTATTTGGTCAGGAGGAAAACTGTCAGCTCCCAGCAGGGGGCGACCAGGAGCCTTTGGAGTTAAAGTTCCTCACAAATCAGCCTTTTCCTGAGTGTAAAAGTGAAAACAACAAGATCTACATTTACCACTTCAGCAAAACTAGGTTCTGTTTGAGGAAGAGGAAAATCCCTTGTCCAAATTCTGTACTGTATTACCTTTTGTTAGCAGCTGCAGTAATGCAGCAAAACGATTCCCATCAGCAGACAAATAGAGGTAATTACTGATAATCATTCCTTTAGTTTAAAGGTTCCAGTTACTTTGGGCCAGGGAGGAACATGTTGGTGCCTGAATGAAGTAGCCTGACACTGATTTCTGCCTTCTTTCCATATCCCTTTCTTTGAGGCACATCACAGTGAAAATGAACCAAGGGGAGATTCCCTACCCTGTAGAACAGCTGCTGCAAGGAGATAAAGTTCCACCCTCAAATTTAAAAGTTTCATTTATAGCATAATGGATGAGGCTAGAGAGAAATAGAAAGATAGTTTCAGTGTTTCTGTCTTCAACAAGACGCCCATTAAATGAAGTTTTCAGACTAACATGAAAAGCGAATTGATTTTTACATAGTCACCCAGCAAGTTACTTCAGCATTTCCATAGTTATGTCAGTTCCTCTTTTTGGTCATTCTTCAGCTCAGTGCATAACTTAATTCCTCTTTTTTTCTTTGTCTTCTACAACTTTATTCCAGTAAAGAATGAGGACCACAGAATACTCCAAAACAGGTAAACAAACACCGAAAAGATTTTGGGCATTGCTGCATTTGCCTCTTAGGCCGTGTCTACACGTGCACGCTACTTCGAAGTAGCGGCGCCAGCTTCGAAATAGCGGCTGTCATGGCTACACGTGTTGGGCGCTATTTCGTAGTTGAAATCGACTTTAGGTGGCAAGATGTCAAAGTCGCTAACCCCATGAGGGGATGGGAATAGCGCCCTACTTCGAAGTTGAACGTCGAAGTAGGGCATGTGTAGACGATCTGCGTCCCGCACCATCGCAATAGCGGGGTCCGCCATGGCAGCCATCAGCTGAGGGGTTGAGAGACTCTCTCTCTCCAGCCCCTGCGGGGCTCTATGGTCATTGTGTGCAGCAGCCCTTAGCCCAGGGCTTCTGGCTGCTGCTGCTGCAGCTGGGGATCCATGCTGCAGGCACAGGGTCTGCAACCAGTTGTGGGCTCTGTGGATCTTGTGTTGTTTAGTGCAACTGTGTCTGGGAGGGGCCCTTTAAGAGAGCGGCTTACTGTTGAGTCCACCCTGTGACCCTGTCTGCAGCTGTTCCTGGCACCCTTATTTCGATGTGTGCTACTTCGGCGTGTAGACGTTCCCTCGCAGCGCCTATTTCGATGTGGTGCTGCCCAACGTCGAAGTTGAACGTCGATGTTGCCAGCCCTGGAGGACATGTAAACGTTATTCATCGAAATAGACTATTTCAATGTCGCTACATCGAAATTAGCTATTTCGATGTAGCGTGCACGTGTAGACGTAGCCTTAGTGAAGCTTTTCTGTTTTTCACTGGCTGCAGAGTATTGGATATTTTATTCCTCTATGATCACCAGGTACAGAAAGGTGCTAAGACCTTCAGCTCCCGTTGAAGTAATAGGAATTGAAAGATGCAGTGTCTTTTGGATAGGGTGATCATACATTACATTTTGGCCAGAACAGTCCCCTTTTTACATGGGCCTAGTATCCTGGGCTTTTGCTTTTTTTATTGCTTGTTTGTTTGTTTGATTTTTTTTTCCAGACTGAGTTTTTGTTCCATTTGATCAGCTGTCAAGAGCAAATGGGACAAAGGCCCAGTTTTGTTAAAAAATGGGGTTTGCCTCCTAGTGGGGTGCAGAAAAAACATTGGAGGGGAGCAAGTGGCACTGCCAGGCCTGCATAATAAGGCTCAGGCACAGTGATGCCAGGCTGCATGGGCCAGGCCTGCATGTGGGAGTAGCGTCAGGCGAGTGGCTGAGACCATCTCCACAAAGGGCAGGGGCCAGCCCCATGAAAGGGACAGGAACCTGGTGAGCAGCTTGAGCCAGTTCATTTGTGCAGCAGGCAGCTTGGTGGAGCTCCCACATTGGGAGAATGAGTAGGTCATGGGGGCTCCACGAGCTGCACTTTAATGGTCATAGAGCTTACAAACCAGTCTGACTACATCAGAAATGCATGTTCCTGTGTTTCCGTCCTTCTCTAAACTGCTGTGGTGGCTGCATTTTAGCAATGGCTAAAGTGGTTCTCGCCCGCGGTCACCATCCGTCCCATATTTGGTGGGACGGTCCCATATTGGGGATGACAAAAAGGCATCCCTACTTAATTTGTAAAAGAGACTAATTGTCCCTTATTTGGGCCCTCCTCCTGCTGCTGGCTGGAGAGCATGTAGGTCACTTCCCTGAGCCTGGGGTAAGTGTGGGGAGCACTGGCAGCTGCTGTGTCCCTGCTGCTTCCCCGGGGCTCCTGGGGAGGGAAGGCAGCTGCCACCACCTTCCCGGCTCCCCAGGGCTTGATGGAGCCAGGAAGAGCCCTGCCCACCCCATGTTTCCCTGTCCTGTGTTTGTGACAAGGAGATAAGATCACCCTATTCTTCCATCTACAGAGTTCAAATAATTCACATCCCTAACTTTCCTCACTTTGAATCCTTAAATTTTTTTCTCAGTTAAAACAGCATTCTAGTAAATTGGCATCGTGTGGGAGTGGTGTGGATGTGGTGGGTTACCAAGGGTGCGTCTACACTTGCTGGGGAAGAAGGATTCTTTCAAAGATGGGTTTACTTTTGAAAGAGCAGCATCTACACTGGCTTTCTTCTTTCGAAAGAAGCTCTTTTGAAATTAGAATATGCAAAAGAGGGTCCAAATATGCAAATGTATACATCATTTGCATTTTCAATTTACCTCATTTGCATACCTCTTTTGAAAGAGGAATGCAAGTGTAAAGGCACCCCAAGATTCTAATTTATTTTTTCTCCAGTGGGGAATCTTGTAAAAGACCGTATTACCTGTACTGCAATCAAACCAGACCTATTATATTATTTGCAAGAGACACACAGTATAATGCAATAAAATTCAAACAATTACCATGATATACAGAATAAGAGGGTGCCAGCAGATGTCAGTTTAACCCCAGGAATGGGAAAAACCATTGCATATACACTAAATTTATTATTGCTGGGGGGGGGGGAGTTTCCTATCAGTTAAACTTAGTGAAGAAATTATTTTCATTAGAACAGTTTTAAAAGCTGCAAAAATGTAAAATATGCCCTGAAGGCACAAAATAAGGAAAGAGTGAATGGAAATGATTAGAGTGGAGAAATGGGCCATATGTGTGTATGAGCATTTGAATGGGCATCTTGCTGTGGTATAGGAATGAAGCCTAATTGCTAAAATACAAAGCCCAAAGGAATTTGTCTTCTGCTAAGCTTCTCCTGGGTTAACAAGCTCAGAGGAAGAGCTAATGAGGCTATAATTGAATGTGGTATTTGGGAACATCAAACTTTTAGAACCATTTAAAATGTTGCTTTAGCAATCTTCATGCTTTGAGAGAAGAACAGGTAGCTGTACACATACATCAGGAGGGGATACAGATATATAACATACAGTTGCCCCTTTCCCTTCTAAAGTAGTATCACATGAGCTGAATTAGAAGCAGAGATTCCTTAACTCTGTGAAATATAGACTTTGTAGTTCCACTAAATTTCAGTTATAGAACTGTGTCAGCCTAGAGGTTATGGCCAAGATTTCCAAGGTGAGCAGAGATTTTTTTGGTGCCTCTATTTTGACGGTGTCAAATTTGTGGCCACTTAGGGAGGTCTGTTTTTCAGAGGTACCACCCTATTCAAGGAGCTTGGTTTTCCAGTATCAAATTGGGCAGCCAAAGAAATGGACACACCCAAAATTGCTAGTCCCTTAGATCTTAAGCTAAAAGAGTAAGGAAGAACAAAAGTGATACAGCAGACTAGATTAGTAACAGAGAGAAAGCCGTGCTAGTCTACATAATATCAAAACAGAAAAGCAGTAAAGTAGCACTTTAAAAATTAACAAAATAATTTATTAGGTGAGCTTTCGTGGGACAGACCCACTTCTTCAGAGCATAGCCAGACCAGAACAGACTCAATATTTAAGGCATAGAGAACCAAAAACAGTAATCAAGGTTGACAAATCAGAAAAAAATTATCAAGCCCTTCCCCTCCGCTCTCTGATTTGCTCACCTTGATAATTTTTTTCTGATTTGTCAACCTTGATTACTGTTTTTGGTTCTCTATGCCTTAAATATTGAGTCTGTTCTGGTCTGGCTATGGTCTGAAGAAGTGGGTCTGTCCCACGAAAGCTCACCTAATAAATTATTTTGTTAGTCTTTAAAGTGCTACTTGGCTGCTTTTTTGTTTTGATAGCAGACCAGATGTATGACATTGACATATGCACCTCTTTAAAGCACAGAGGAACTAACTGGCAGAGGAGACTGCCTCATATAAGTGACATTCAGCTGCTATAGAGATGAGCAGTAAATAACAATCAATACATAAATATAATAAAATCCCCACTGCATCTATAGTACATCATTTTAATGGAACAAATTCATCTCTGGTGTAGTTCCAAGTCAACAGTGTTCTACCAGGTAAGAATTTGAGACATCATTTTGGAAAGCACGTGACGCCTTCCTTGCACAATACCAAAAATGGATAAAAATGCCACATCCTTATCCATTGTTTGCTTCAGATTCTGTACTGTTAAATAAATGACTGCCAAGAGAAAAACACAGGCCACATACTCAAAAGTAAAATGAGTCACTTTCTTAATTTGAAGACTACATCTTTGCATCTTGGTCCATTCAAAAGCCACTAAGGAGTAATTAAGGTTATGTCTACACTGCAGTTAGATACCCACCAGTGGCCCATGCCAACAGATTTGGGCCCACAGCACTCAGGATAAGGGGCTGTTTAATTGCAGTGCAGACATTTGGGCTCCAGCTGGAGCCTAGGCTCTTGGTCTCTGTAAATTGGGAGGTTCCCAGAACTTGGGCTGCAGCCTGAGCCCAAACATCTACACTGCAATTAAACAGCCCCTCGTCCCAGAACAGCTGCCACATGGCAGCCCCAGGTTTTTAATTACAGACATACCCTAAAAGTCCTGTGGACACGTTATTGTAATTTTAATTGTTTGCCACTCTGCATGTAGGTAGCAAGTGCTTTCAGATGTATTTTAATGTTGTTAATGAAAAGGGACACTTGACAAAGCCTGTGAAGATTGCATCGGGCTGGTTCTATCTCTTACTTGTTTCCATGCAATGTATACTTTGGGCTATTGTCCAATTTTCTCCCCACCTGTAAGCAGGCCAAGGTTGCAGCTCTTTGTGTATGAGGCCCCAGATGAACATTACCCTAGTCTGTGTACAGACTGGTTATTGTAGACCCAAGGCTTCCATTGACATCAGTGAGCATACTTCCCCATGCATCTCCTGAAATACTATTGGTACTGGACTGCTTCACCCAAGGTGTCTGATATTCAAGGTCATAGGATCAAGAACTAATTCTAGATGCAGAAAAGCAGAGCAGTCATTCAGGGAGTGCTCTGCTGCTCTGTTATGGTTTGGTTTGGTTTGGTCAGCTACTGTAGGTTGGAATTTAAAAAAAAAAAAGCCAAAAAAAATCTGATCAGGCTATTCCTGAACAGGATTCAATATTTCTCACCCCTTCCAGTTCTGCCCATGTAAAGCTGCTGGAAGAGACTGAGAATTTTTTGGCTGTAGTTTCAACGTGCCAAGGATATCCTTGTTTCAAAACTCATTTTTACTTTCTCATTCTCCTCGTGCTGATCAATCAACTACACAGTATCCTTGATAGCCAGGTGCTGAGATGGGGATCTGGGTGAAAGTGAACTAGCTACAGCTTAACACAGCTAAAATGGGAGAGATGCTGAATGGTACTGGGAAAGCATTTGGAGGAAAAGGCATCATCCCTACCTATAGCGGAGATATAATCTCTTTTTACCGAGGCAACTTTATGCTTAAATATTACTGCTGCTCTGGATTCTCAGCAAGTTGTGGTGGCCCGTACTGCTCACCTAGGCTACGTCTACACGTGAAGCCTACATCGAAATAGCTTATTTCGATGTAGCAACATCGAAGAGTAACGTCTACACGTCCTCCAGGGCTGGCAACGTCGATGTTCAACTTCGACGTTGTGCGGTACCACATCGAAATAGGCGCTGCGAGGGAACATCTACACACCAAAGTAGCACACATCGAAATAAGGGTGCCAGGCACAGCTGCAGACAGGGTCACAGGGCGAACTCAACAGCAAGCCGCTCCCTTAAAGGGCCCCTCCCAGACACAGTTGCACTAAACAACACAAGATACACAGAGCCGACAACTGGTTGCAGACCCTGTGCCTGCAGCATGGATCCCCAGCTGCCGCAGCAGCAGCCAGAAGCCCTGGGCTAAGGGCTGCTGCCCACGGTGACCATAGAGCCCCGCAGGGGCTGGAGAGAGAGCGTCTCTCAACCCCTCAGCTGATGGCCGCCATGGCGGACCCTGCTATTTCGAAGTTGCGGGACGCGCAACGACTACACGGTCCCTACTTCGACGTTGAATGTCGAAGTAGGGCGCTATTCCTATCCCCTCATGGGGTTAGCGACTTCGACGTCTCGCCGCCTAACGTCGAAGTTAACTTCAAAATAGCGCCTGGCGCATGTAGCCGTGACGGGCGCTATTTCGAAGTTAGTGCCGCTACTTCGAAGTAGCGTGCACGTGTAGACACAGCTCTGAAGACCATATTACCATTAATAATTATGTTATGGTAATGCCAAGGATCTAATCGGGGCCTAGTGCATTAGGCTGTTCAGACACTGAGACAGGCATGATTTCTACCTCAGTGTTTATAAGCTACTTAAAGATAACATGCGACAACTGAGTAGAACAAACAATAGGAGCAGAGGACAAGGACAACAGTGTTAATTGCAGCCTTGAAGAATCATTGTCTATTCTTTAATCACATTTTCCCTAGACTACAGTACTGTAACAGTTTGTTTAGGGCTTTGCTTTAAACCCACACGGACTTGCAGCTAACATGGATGATCATATCCATCTATTTCACAAGTCAGACAAGAATTTTTCAGTGCAAAACACACGTTCAAATTTGTACAAGCCTCCTGTTCACTTCTAGATGGAGTGTAAGTGTGTTACCGACTATCTACAAAGTCCATCACATTCCAGGCTCTGGTTAAAACCAAACCACTTAAAAATCACCATCAAACTAGCAAGAGGACTTTCAGAGTTTGGAATTCATTCCTCATCAGTGTTTGTAGTGCAAGCCTAGCAAATCAGTGCACAGGACAAGAATTACATCAGGCACAGCGTGTCTGTCCAGAGAGGCCTGCCATGCTCCTGATCCTGGGATGGGACACCCTCCCAAGACAAGCCACTTCAGGTAGGAGAAAGGGGCCACTCAGTGGCCCCGCGCACAGCACAGGGGCATGCCAGCAATCCCGTATCAGCTCCCACTCCTGGGGACATCAGGGACCACTGGCCAGAGAGTATCTGGCCTGGCTCCAAGCACTTAGGCTGCAACAGAGCTGAGAACCGTCACCCTTGGCTTGTAGATGGGGGCTGTGTCCCCAGGGGTGACTGACCGTCTGTCTTTATTCCCCACAGCCATACCAGCTGCATATGGAGGGTGGTCCACACCACCTGGGACAGCCTCATGGACCTGGGGCTCCTGCAGGCAGAGCCATCCCATGGGCAGCTCTGAGAGGCAGCACCTGGTGGGATTCTGAGCCATTCACTGCTTCATCCAGGACTGGGTGCAGGACAACCTGTGGCTGCAGCAGGAGAACTGGTGGGAGCTGCTGGCACAGGGCCCTTCCCTGTGCAACACTGTGGTCACCCTGGAGTAGACCATGCTGCCTCTTCCTCCTCCCTCTGCCCCTCCCATCTCTCCCTCAACACCCTCCCCAGCCCCCACAGATACCAGAGCTCCCGCACTCATGGTGGTGGGATTTGTGGAGACCAGCACCACTCCTAGCTTGGTCCATGAGCCTCGCCACCCCCATCCTCCGTCTTCCAGATCCCTCCTCCATGGTCCTCACCGCCCCCCTTCTTCCACCCTCTCTTGTCCTTTGCCTAGGTTCTTTTCCCACAACCTCCCCAGTTTCTTTGACGCCCCTCCCCCCATTCTGCTAAATAAAGACTGTTTAGTTTCTCATAAAGAAGTGTCTTTATTCAGTCATTGGGAGCGGGGTAGGGGATCTGGTGGCAGGGACAGCATGGACAGGTGAAGCTGACAACCCCAGTGGGGCAGCCATGGAGACAGTGTTACCACTCCCCTGGAGAGGAGCTCTTCCTCAGGGCCTCCCAGACATGCACATCCCCTTGATGGGCCTGCCAGATGAAGACAGTGTCCTTCTCCATTCTGCCATTCTGGAGCCATTGTTGGTCCCCCCAGCACTCCAGGATGATGAGGTCCAACCCATGTGTACTGGTGTCCAGATGCCCAATGCAGCAGGGCATGATCTCCAGACTACAATGGAAAGCCTCCAGCTGCTGAAGACATTCCCCCACATACCCGAGGAGGGCCTGCCAGGCGGACTGGGGTTTGGGTTCCTGCTGAGCCGGGGGGCCAGCCTGCAGATGATGCTGTATGAGTTGCAGTGACAGCCACAAAAGCTGGCAACTGCCCAGGACAGCTCTGGCTCCATAGCGGAGGGTGTTGTGTGTCCTGGATCAGGGCAACCAGAGCACACAGGAGATATGCTTTACTGCCCCTCAGAGGGGGAGGCAAGCGAGCAGGGAAATCAGAGAAACAATTGTCCGGGGTGGGCATCCCTTTAAGCACGAGCTTCAGATGGCCTCAAGCAGCACCCACATGTGGCACCTTCTGATCTGGTGCCCTGCTTGAACTGGTTCTGGGTGCTCTTAAATGTGATTTGGCATCTGACCAGTGTGGGCACTCTATTTCAAAATAGCTGAGTGGTATTTCAATATATATTTTGTGTGTGTGGATGTGCTATTTCAAAAGAAGCAATTCTGGAACAGGTTATTTCAAAATAGCGCTGCTATGCAGACATACCCTTACAAACTAGGCTCAGTTGAGACAATTTTATCAGCTATAAAATGTAGGATTTTTAAAATACAGCAAATGCTATATTGGCACATTCATAAAGAACAGTGGTACGTTAGGCACGCACTTGCGCTTCGGACACCTTCTCAGGATGATGCACAAATTTGGTAGTATTGTTTATGGATATGCCTCCGTTAATAAACTCTGTTGTCTGTCACAGATATCTCCAGCAGCATTGCTTGCATGTGTTCCCTAAGAGGGAGAAACACAGCTGGGGGCACCCTCTTTTTTAGACCCTCTTTGTCTAAAATTAATTACATTAAGGAAAATGCAACATTTTTTGTATCTGGGTATTCTGTTCCAGTAATCAAGTATTAGGAGAAGGCTGTTCTCATAAATCAAACAATGACAAGCAAGGCCTAATGTGGTAATTGTGTCCTGTGGATCAATATTGTCTATAGACCTACACAAGTGGACATGTTCCTTGGATCTCTTACAGCAGGCCTAGAAACAGGAATAGATTATGTCCCCCACCCCCTTTGTTCCTAATGCCACCATTAGTTCTAGTCCTCCTCTAGCTCTCTCCTCAGTCAAACAAACTCCAACGGCTGTATCTGTCCATAGCAACTTCATCTTATTGGCAGTTACAAGAACTAGAATGTTGTGCTATTAGCACAAGTGACATATGGCTGCCCCCATCCTGCTTCACAGTCATAAACTGTCCAGTGAAAATCCCAGTTGGGAAATTCCTGATTAACCCCATAACACACTGAAAAGCAATCACTAAAGGGCCTACCCCTGTGACATCCTGAGACTGGTCTCTCTGGGCTCCTAGCCCCAAGTACCAACCAGTTTCCAGTTCAGTATCACTAAACACAGTATGTTTCTTCTCTTGTAGAAATTTCTTAGAGCCAGATCATGAAATTAAAACCCTTACATTAAATCAACAAAATAATTTATTAGATGATGAGTTTTTGTGGGACAGACCCACTTCTTCAGATCATAGCCATACCAGAACAGACTGAGCCTGGAGTCTGTTCTGGTATGGCTATGATCTGAAGAAGTGGGTCTTTCCCACAAAAGCTCATCACCTAATAAATTATTTTGTTAGTCTTTAAAGTGCTACTGGACTGCTTTTTTGTTTTGATAGTATATAGACTAGCACAGCTTTCTCTCTGTTACTAAATCAACAAAACAAAAAGCAGTCCAGTAGCACTTTAACGACTAGCAAAATAGTTTATTAGGTGAGCTTTCGTGGGACAGACCCACTTCTTCAGACCATAGCCAGACCACAACAGATTCAATATTTAAGACACAGAGAACCAAAAACAGTAAGGTTCTCTGTGTCTTAGATATTGAGTCTGTTCTGGTCTGGCTATGGTCTGAAGAAGTGGGTCTGTCCCACGAAAGCTCACCTAATAAACTATTTTGCTAGTCTTTAAAGTGCTACTTGACTGCTTTTTGTTTTGATAGTGTATAGACTAGCACGGCTTACTCTCTGTTACTAAATCAACAAAGTTTATGTTGTGAGAAGAGAGCATGCTTTTTACAAAAGATCCCTGCATCTGCAACTAGCTATAAATGAATGACCTCTGACACACATTTTCCATAAGAGTGTTGGTGCCTTAACCAGAAGACCCATCTAATTTAACTGTTTTAATGATCAGTCCGAGATTCTTCAGAAAAGATGAGTGCACGAAACCACCTTGTGGACAGTTATGGAATAGTAGCAGAGAGGTAGCCGAGTTAGTCTGTATCTTCAAAAACAACAAAGTCCTGTGGCACCTTACAGACTAACAGATATTTTGGTTCATAAGCTCCCGGGAGCAAAGACCCGCTTCATGGGTCTATTCGGTGCCACGGGACTTCTTGCTGAGTTATGGAATAGCCCCTCTGTGAAGGAATTTCATAATGTCTTAACTGCTTGCTTAAGCTTCACATCATGACAACCTTAAAATATGATAGCCCAGATCATGCAGCAGGGTATACTCCCATCATCTGTACAAATGTTGAAAGGAATAGGGAAGGTTGTTATACTGAGGATGCACATCTCAGTCTTTGGCTCGTTAATTCACATACACACAAACATACACACATATAAAACATATAAAACACATATAAAACAACACCAAAAAGCAGTCCAGTAGCACTTTAAAGACTAACAAAATAATTTATTAGGTGATGAGCTTTCGTGGGACAGACCCACTTGTTCAGAGCATACCCATACCAGAACAGACTCAATATTTAAGGCACAGAGAACCAAAAATAGTAATCAAGGTTGACAAGGTTACTATATTTTGGTTTTCTATGCCTTAAATATTGAGTCTGTTCTGGTATGGCTATGATCTGAAGAAGTGGGTCTGTCCCATGAAAGCTCATTACCTAATACATTATTTTGTTAGTCTTTAAAGTGCTACTGGACTTCTTTTTTGTCTTGATAGTATATAGCCTAGCACGGCTTTCTCTCTGTTACATATAAAACAGGATTTTTTACTCTTAATTTGTTGATATGTACTCTCAATTTTAACTTTTAAGATTTTATCTGAAAATATAAATAGGTATTCACACATACAAAAACCACTGCATGCAAAGATACAATTTTCGTTTATATATTTAAACATTTTCTATTCTATATGTGCACAATATTTTAGACAGCCACACCAATGCACCGATACCAAATTCCAGGTTGCCATTTTTTTTAAACACAAGGACCGTGGCTACACTAACACCCACCTTCTGAAAGGGGACTGCTAATGAGCCACTTTGGCAGATGCTAATGAGGCACTGCCATCCATATGCAGTACCTCATTAGCATAATGGAGGCTGCGCGTGTTTCCAAACTGCTGCTTTTGAAACACACGCTGCCAGTGTAGACGGGTCCTTTCAAAAGGACCTTGTCTACACCAGTAGCATGCGTTTCGAAAGTGGCAGTTTGGAAACACGCGCAGCTGCCATTATGCTAATGAGGCACTGCATATGCATGGCAGTGCCTCATTAGCATCTGCCAAAGTGGCTCATTAGCATCCCCCTTTCGAAAGGGGGGCTGTTATTGTAGCCATGGCCAAGGGCACTAGAATACTCAGGGCAGCGCAGAGAGTATATGAGTTTGACATGTTGCATTACATAATTTCTGGATACATCAATTTCATGTTCAACTAGGCAAGCCCCTATTTGGATTGGCTTGATCTTCTCAAAATCTTCTTTCCTTTAGAATCAATATTTTTTCCTAGTCAAATCGTTGAGGTTACAGAAAGATTTCTATTACTTCCCCCATGCTCAGCAAACACTAAACATTTGAGGGCAAAGTACAGTTCTGATCTAATGAAATAACTATTCTGGCACAATCCAAGTGCCTAGATTCAAACTTTAAGGTAAGAAAGCAGGTATAAAATTAAGAGACGCAAAATGTAATCAAGCAATTTTTTTTCTTTGCAGCTATATTATCTTTTTCACATTGCAAAGTAAGTGTACAAAACAAACACAGTGGAAACAAAACATGCCGACTAGAAAGTAATTATTTCAGGAAAAAGGATAGCAGATCATTCCAGTTATTTAATTGTCATTCAGTAACTCCAAAAGCAAAAACTGAAGCCAAAAATTTTGGCTTAGTTCTTATAACCAATATTTTTTGAAAAATCTGCAAACATGGCTAGACTTTTAAAAAACTAATCACTGTTATAGTGGTGTCACTGAAAGCACAGAAGTGGGTCCTTTCTTTGATTTATGTTTTGCAAATCAAGTGACCCTTACTACAGCAGGCAGAAAAATTCTCACTCCTTAAAAGATTAGTTCAGTGGAGGAAACCTATTTAAAAATTGCTAAAGGCTAGAATTTTCAGATAGGATCCATGTTGAGGAAGGGCCAATTATTAGGGTTGAAGGTGATTCTGTTTTCATGACATTCAAAATTCATAGAGTCCCATATTTTATGCAAATAAGTTTTTGAATAATTCAAATATGCTTTATGCAAAACATGGCAAGTAACCTATTATTCAAAAGCTCGTGATCCAATGAATGTTAATGTTCTATTTGCATACATTTTCTTCTTCGTAAAGGCAGAAATATGAAGTGTAAACCTGTTTATTAAACTAGGTCTTCTAGTGAAAACTATTTGTAACCCTTAAGGAACTTAATGGCCCACTGCTCAAGGCAATGATCTGTGAATGGTCTTGGGTTTTTTTTCAGTAAGTCTGAATTGTGGTTGGCCTCCTGGTGCTGGACTCCATCTTGAATTTCATATTCTTCCACAGAGCAGGGAGGAGGAAGAATTGAACAAAAAGTTCCCATCTGGGAAAATTCTTTTTAAGAGATGGGAAGCAAACAATGATTGCCTTCTCCTGTCTTCACAGGCTGCTCACCACCTCAGGAGGACACATGAAAGGACCTGAAAAGAAAAGAACTCAAACAAGGAGAGAACCTGTTAGCCCCAGGCCAGAGGAAAGATCAGCTCTGACCTGAAGAACTTTACTTGAAATTAGGACAAGGGTGAGAAATTAGGATTTGTATCCTTTTGTGTATCAGGCTTAGCTGGCCTGTTTTGTTCATTTTAACTTAGTAACTGACTTTGATCTGCTTGCAACCACCTAAATACCAATTTTTATACCTAATAACATCACTTTTATTATCAAACCCTGTGTAAATAATTGTTACCTGGGGGTGGGAGGACAACAGCTGTGCATATCTCAACCTTATGAGCTTTCCCTGTGTAAAACATTTATATAGAGTAAGATGGATTTATCTGGGGGTTTGGTCCTATCCAGGGCTGTGATCTGGGTGCTATCAAGTGCCTGAAACTGAGCCCTGCCAGAGCTGAGCTATTATCCATGTCTGTGTTATTCTGCTGTTATCCCAAATTCATTCATTTGCTGGGAAAGACCAGAGCTTCTGACGCAATAGGACGGAGGGCAGAAGGAACTTCAGAGGGCAAATTGGTGGGCTCAGTAGTATGATCAGGGACAGTGTCAAGAGGATCTCTGTGACCCAAGCCTTCACAAAGGGATCATCAGATAGTCTCGTCCTGGGTTTCTCAGTCTTTGGAATCACAACCCCCCCAACATTTTTGTTTTGGTTAATTGGAACCCTACCCTCACACTAGTAAGAAGGATACTGCTATCTAGCATCGCTAGTGTATTAGTTCAGGAGATAAGAGGCAAATTATTCAAAATGCAAGTCAAGTAGTACAATGAAGATGCTGCTGCTAATGTCAGTCTGTGGAAGGTGTTGCAACCTCATGCTTGCCCAGCTCCTCTTTTACTATAGTTACGGAAACAGTCGATGACTCGCTGTCCCTTCCTAGAAGGTTTGAAGCACACTTGGTTGAGAACATCTAATCTAACCTGAATACCACAGGGCATCAACACACCCAGCACCCACCTACCAAACCTAACAGTCAAAAACAGGCCAAGTATTTCAACCCAGACAAGATTCAGCTCTTGTGTGCACTAAGCAGAGAATAGGTGGAACGGAGATATGCCAGTGTCTGAGGCCCCAGGAATGGTAGGGAATTGATAAGTGAAATACACTCATTTATGTCAATGGGAGTTGGGGCTATGTAGAACTCTGAGATTTGGCTCCTCAAAAATCTCCCTTAATGGTTAAGAGCTCCATCACTGTAGTATAGTCAGGTCTCTGCTAGTTGGCATAATCGTGTCTTTTCAAAAACAACAAGAAGTCCTGTGGCACCTTATAGACTAACAGATATTTTGGAGCATAAGCTTTCATGGACAAAGACCCGCTTCATCAGATGCAAATATATGTCAGTCTATAAGGAGCCACGGTTCTTCTTGTTGTTCTCAAAGATACAGACTAACACAGCTACCTCTCTGATACTGTCTTTTCAACAAGCTCACAATGAAAATATAGTTTTGTGGATAATAAATTCTTCTGATTTTGCTGATGTTCTATATAATTATTTAACATGGCACTATAATCCCCTCCATCCAGCCCCTTCTCTCCAATAAACAAAAATTTATAGACTACCCATCTTTTTCAACAACAGATTTTGATATAAAATCCCTTCAGATTTTTATCAGTTTGTCTGTTTAAGAATTAATGTATTGCCTATATACATACTGCTTGTATCTCTGAAAACTCAGTGGCCGTTTCAACACATGGCACTTTTTCTGGAAGAAGATCTTCTTCCGGAACAGTGCTTCTACACATCAAATAGGACCTCAGAAGAGCCATCCCTTCTTCCGGAAGAGTGCATCTACACATGCAATGGCACTTTTCTGGAAGAACAGGGCAGGAAACAGCACGGATGGGGTCGCACAGCCAGGGAGTTCTTCTGGGGCTGCCAGCCACACGGCCCCTTAAAGGGCCCTATCCAAACAGCCCCTTCCTGCAAACGCTGCTGAGGCCAGCCAACTCTGTGCCCAGCCAGCCAAACCCAGGTCCTTGTCCAGTGCCCGCAGACCAGCAGGCATGGACCCCCAGCAGCCACAGGACAGCAGGCTTGCCTTCATCTGCATGCTAGCCATCCTCTTGGCCACCCTCCTCAGCCTCCTGTGGAGGCAGAGTCCCAGGCCCGTGGGTCCTGCGCCCCCACCACCCTGCTGGGCCCCCTCCGACTGGTCCAGCGCGTCTGGACCCATGCCACCAGCATGGACGAGTGGGACAGGGTCGTCATGGGGGAGTGGGACAATGACCGCTGGCTGCAGAACCTGTGGATGAAGAAAGAGACCTTCCTCGAGATCTGCAGCTGGCTCACCCCCATGCTACAACACCAGGATACCTGGATGAGGCTGGCCCTCTCCCCAGAGAAGTGCATGGCCATGGCCATCTGGAAATTGGCCACCCCGGACAGCTACCAATCCATCGGGCAGCAGTTTGGGGTGGACACATCCACTGTGGGGGCCGTCGTCCTCCAGGTAAGCCCTGCCCCAGACCCTGCCCCACCGGCAGGAGGAAGGGAGGGAGGGAGGGGGCCAGCACACTCAGGGGACCCCAGGTGCCAACTGGGAGGGAGCAGGGCTCAGGGGGGTGGGCAGGCCTAGCCCAGAAGGGATACCACATGGCCGCTGCCAGAGGGGTCCCTCAGAAGGGGGGGGCCAGTAGGGAGGGAGGGGGTGGAAGGGGAGGTGGGCAGGGAGCCCTCTGCATATGCCCACGAGTGCACCCATTCCCCTCCATCAACCATGTGCTGGTGCGGCGGCTGGTGAGCATCGGGGACCTGGATGCAGTCGTTGAGGGCTTCGCCACACTTGGGTTCCCCCAGTGCTTTGGGGAGATCGACAGGATGCATATCCCCATCAGGGCCCTGGATCACAGAGATCCCTGCAGGTCAGGACCTCGCTGGGCACTGCGGGACCTCGGGGGAGTGTGGCAGGCAGCTCTGCACGTGCTGCCTGTCTCACACTCTCAGCTTCCTGCCACGGGGTCTACGGGTCCTTGCAGCTTTAAAGGCTGCAAGGACCTGGGGACCATAAAGGCTCACTGGGGGTGTCTAGAGCAGCCCTGCTCTCCAGCAGGCTGCCACCATGGAGGACTGCTTCTTCCAGAAGGAGCAGTCCAGGAACATCTACACATGCCTTCTTCCAGAAGAATCTTCCAGAAGAAGGTCCTCTTCCTGATTCTGGAATGGAATACAGAATCCGGAAGAGGGGGCACCTTCTTCTGGAAGAAATCCAAAAGAGCATCTTACACGTGTAGAAGCTCCGCAGTTCTTCTGGAAGAAGGCACCATTCTTCCAGAAGATCTTCCCTGTGTAGTAACGGCCAGTATGAATAGAAAAAAAAAACCCTCCAAATTTGCCTTTGGCTGATTATTAGTCAAGTTATGTAAATCTTCTAAGAATTTCATAGAATCATAGAGCTGGAAGAGACCTAAAATAGCCATCAAGTCCAGTCCCCTGCCCTAAGCAGGACCAACCCATCAGATCAGCCCAGCCAGGGCTTTGTTGAGGCAAGACTTAAACACCTCTGGAGATGGAGACTCCACTACTTCCCTGGGCAGACCATTCCAGTGTTTCACCACCCTCCTAGTGAAAACGTTTTTCCTAATGTTCAACCTGGACCTTCCCAACCGCAACTTGAGACCATTGTTCCGTGTTCTACCATCCGTGACCACTGTGAACAGCCTCTTCGCAACCTCCCTTCAGTAAGTTGAAGGCTGTTATCAAGTCCCCCCTCAGTCTTCTCTTCTGCAGACTGAACAGTCCCAATTCCCTCAACCTTTCTTCATAAGTCATATGCTCCAGCCCCCTAATTATTTTGGTCACCCTCCGCTGGATCCTCTTCAGTGTATCCACATCCTTCCTATAATTGGGGGCCCAGAAGTGGACACAGTACTCCAGATGCGGCCTCACCAAAGCTGAATAAAGAGGAATAATCACATCTCTGGATCTACTGGCAACACTCCTCTTGATGCAACCTACTATGCCCTTAGCCTTCTTGGCTACAATGGCACACTCTTGACTCATGTCCAGCTTCTTGTCCACTACAACTCCCAGATCCTTTTCTGCAGAACTACTACCGAGCCAGTCTGGCCCCAGCCTGTAACAATGCTTGGGATTCTTCCAGCCCAAGTGCAGGACTCTGCACTTGTCCTTATTGAACCTCATCAGATTTCTTGCAGCCCAGTCTTTCAATTTGTCTAAGTCACACTGGACCCTATCCTTGCCCTCCAGTGTATCTACCTCTCCCCCTAGTGTAGTGTCATCCGCAAACTTGCTGAGGGTGCAATCCAACCCCTCATCCAGATCATTGATAAATATGTTGAACAGAACAGGACCCAGAACGAACCTTGGGGCTCTCCACTAGAAACCACCCGCCATCCCGACATCGAGCCATTGATCACAACCCGCTGGGCCCAACCTTCTAGCCAGCTTTCTATCCATCTTACTGTCCATTTATCCAATCCACATTCCTTAAACTTGCTGACAAGTATATTGTGGGAGATCGTATCAAAAGCTTTGCTAAAGTCAAGATAAATCACATCCACTGATTTTCCCCTATCCACAGAGCCAGTTATCTCATCGTAGAAACTAATCAGATTGGTCAGGCATGACTTGCCCTTCATGAATCCATGCTGACTATTCCTGATCACTTTCCCCTCCTCCAAGTGCCTCAAAATAACTTCCTTGAGGAGCCCCTCCATAATTTTTCCAGGGACTGATGTGAGACTGACCGGCCTATAGTTCCCTGGATCATCCTTCTTCCCTTTTTTGAAGATGGGCACTACATTTGCCTTTTTCCAATCATCCGGGATCTCTCCTGATCTCCATGACTTTTCAAAGATAATGGCCAAGGGCTCATCAACGACATACACCAACTCCCTCAGAACCCTTGGATGAACTAGGTCCGGGCCCATGGATTTATGTACGTTTAGTTTTTTTAGATAGCTCCTAACCTGTTCTTTCCCCACCAAAGGCTGTCTACCTTCATCCCACAATGCATCACTTATTGCATTAGTCTGGGAGCTGTCCTTGTCCGTGAAGACAGAGGCAGAGAAAGCATTAAGTACTTCAGCTTTCCCTACATCATCTGTCACTGGGTTACCTCCCTCATCCAGTGGGGGCACCACACCCTCTCTGATCACCTTCTTCTTGCTAACATGTCTGTAGAAACTTTTCTTGTTATCCTTCACATTCCTTGCAAGTCGCAATTCCAGTTGACCTTTCGCCTTCCTGAAAACTGCCCTACATTCTCAAGCTATACGTTTATATCCCTCCCTAGACATCCTCACTCTTTTCCTCTCAGTTGCCAGATACTGACTTAAAATCTTTTGAAAACTCACTAATTTTTGCTCTCCAATTATTTAATGACAGAAGACTTAGTTTTAGAAGAGAACTATTGCCTTGAGACATTAACTTGATTATGGGAAGAAAATAGCAGGTATTATGGCTCTTTTTATTCTAAAGAAGAATCATAACAAAAATCAACTGCTGGAAGTTAGACAAACAAATTTAAATAAGATACACATTAACAGTGACAATAAGCCATTGAAACAAACTATCATCTCTTTTTGTCTTCCTATCAAGACTGGATGTCTTTTTGAAGTGCTCTGCTCAAAAAGCAGTTATTGTACTCAGTACTGTTGTGACTGGGTGAAACTAACTGGCCTGTGTTATAAAGGCTATCAGACTAGCTTATCTAATAGTCCCTTTTGCCTTAAAAATTCTAAAATGGTGGGCAAATAAAGCAGCCTTGGTCTTTTTAAATGCCATTGACTTCAGCCAAGCTATGCCTCTTCAAAGTTGGCCTGGATCTTACAAAAATACTGTTAATGCTGTATATCAAAGTAGACGGCATTCTGTTCTACAGCTGCAACATGGAAATGATGAATCTGTTCTCTCCTCTAGGTGGCTGGCAACAAATACTCCAAATAAGGCTGTTTTTTTTTTTCTGGTGGCTATGCAATGTATAATGCTGTGTAAAGTTCAAGCTCCCAGTCTCAAGGCTGTATCCTTGGGCAACTGACAACCCAACATTTCATAATATAAACAGCATATTCATTGTGACAAGGTCTGTACTTAGGAACTTGAAGTCCTCTATCCTCAAGATTGCAGCATGCCTTCTCAAACCATAGCAATGCTAATGCCATTATCCCAGTTATCCTGCTCCACCTATACTGGTTGTGCAGGGAGCAGTAGCTTCACATTTCGCTTACCCTGTGTTTTCTTTTGTTTTGTTTGCATGTTTTTAAACAGGTACTTTATTATCAGGTACTTGTATGTTTCAGATCTCTTTGAACTCATCCTGATCATCCCTAACACAAACCACCATTTCAATATTACCTGAGTTTGGGACAGGCAAACTTCCCCAGGATGGGAATAACATTTCCAACCCTGCTCTGATCCTAGTAGGATGATGCAGTGCAAGCTCTCCCTTGAGTGGTGCAGCTCCCACTCCAGGCTTGCCTCAAGAAAACACAATCTAACCTCCAGCCTCTTGTTTTAAACTCCTGTGTTCACCCTGAACCACTCTCACAGCTAGTTTGAGAGGCCAGACTCTTCCTCCCTTTTGGAGATTACTCATATACCATGTTAAAAGGTATAGAAAACAATCTGTCATTCACACCTAGGCAGAGATCATACACTTCCTATGCCCCACACAAAATACTGGTTGTGTTGCATTTACCATTTGTCTAGGCTCTCAGCAAGGGGTGCATTTCACCCATCAGGAATGCAAGGAAGAGAGCAAAGGGTTCCCATGTTTGTATCAATCATAACTGAAGAGGCCTACAAGGTCTTCACACGTGTTCTTCTAAAAGGGAGGGGCAGAGCTGTCTCATCCATAGGATGAACTGGGGTGGCTATGCCAAGCCCCATGCTTTTTGGGACCCTGAGGCAGCCATCCAACCATCTTGTGGATGGGAGGGATGGGGATTACCTGGGGCCAAGGGTTGAGCAGCGAAGACATCGGGGGTTGTCTCCCCTCACAGACACCTCATGAGCTGTGGAAGGAGTAGCCTACTCCACCACGTCACATCGTCCTTCCAACCTGCTGCGCCTTGCTTCTCTGCAGCACCAGAAAGGAGAGCAGCCCTCTGGTTTCCACCACCTGTGAACAAACAAGGCACACTGATCTAGAAGGGCAGCTCAGAGCAGCAGGGCATAGCAGGCTGCCCTACCTGCTGCTCAGAAGGTACCTCTGCTGTCTCCACCATGCCATGCCCTCAGCCCCAAGTAATCCTCAGGCTCCGTTGCCTGAGGCATTGGGGGTAGGATGGAGCCTGCAGCACAGGGGAGGCTGCCTCTGGCCCCTTTAGCCCCTGAAGACACAACTGGGATGTCTCCCTGTGGCATAAACCCCAAGGTCTGAACCATGCCTTAGATCTTGGAAATGAAGAACTGTAATCTGATAGCTGACCTTTCAGTCTAAGGATGAACATACACAGACCCTTCTCTAGGACACTTGGGCTACGTCTACACTAGCATTCCTCTTTTGAAAGAGGCATGCAACTGAGGGGAATTGAAAATGCAAATGAGGTGCAGATTTACTTACCTGGTGCATCATTTTCATATTCTTTTTTAGAAAGAGTTTCTTTCAAAAGAAGAAAAGTAGTGCAGATGCAGCTCTTTTGAAAGTAAGCCCTGTTTTCAAAAGAACCCTTATTCCTTAAAAAAAAAAAGGAAGAAGAGTTCTTTCAAAAATGGGGTTTGACAGAGTTTGAAAGAGCCCTGTCTACACTGCTTTTCTTTGGAAAGAAGAACATGCAAATGAGGCACCAGATATGTAAATCTGCATCTCATTTGTATTTTCAATTTCCCTCATTTGCATGCCTCTTTTGAAAGAGGAATGCAAGTGTAGACACAGCCAGGGATCAACTCATTGCCTTAAAAAAAGGTAATTTATTCACAAAATGAGAGAAAACACTTCACACATTTTGGTTGCAGCACAGAGAATTACTTCCCTAGGATTCAGCTTAGAAGTTACAGAGTATAGAGGAAAGAATCAGCTCATTAAGCGGAGAATCTGAAAAAGTCCACATAATTTTCAAAATAACCATAACCTGACTGCATCTAATTAAACATTTCCTTTCTACTTACATATTTCGCTCATTTTGAGATGGCCAGGAGATTTACTGGATTCATCCAAGCATTTTTGGTCTCTGCCTGTTCCCAGTCACAGACCCTCTCAGACTACAAGGCTGTGTCTACACTTGCATTCCACTTTTGAAAGAGGAATGCTAATGTGAACGTAGCCCAATTGTTCTTAGCTTAAAAGAATTTATCTTCCTCCCATTTGGCTTACTTGACCACCCCCTGCAGAGTTAACCCTTTCCCTGCATTCATTCATGACAGGAGGTTTTGGAACAAATTGATAAACTTAACAGTAACTAGTCACCAGGACCAGATGGCATTCACCTAAGAGTTCTGAAAGAGGGTCCATACTGGGACCATTCCTATTCAACCTACTGATAAATAATCTGGAGAAAGGGATAAACAGTGTGGTGGCAACATTTGCAGATAATACTACATTGCTCAGGGCAGTTAAGAACAAGGCAGACTGTGAAAAGTTTCGAAAAGTTCTCACAAAACTAAGTGATTGGGTAACAAAATGGCAATGAAATGTAATGTTGATAAATGTAAAGTAATGGTCCCAACTGTACATACAAATGGTGGGGACTTAGGGTATATCTATACTAGACACAGCAGTTTATTGCTGATACACAATTTTAGCTATGCCGATTGTATAGCTGAAATCAACTTACTAGCTGTTGACTGCTATGGCTATTGACAGTGGAGAAACAGACCTGTCAACCTTCTTCTTTTGACCTTCCTTAATCCTCGCCACTCATGAGGAGTTCCGGGGTCGAAGCAGCTTCATGCATGTGCGAAACAAAACCACTTAAGTATGGCTGTAGGCTAACTTCGCTATAACTACTTGAGAGAGATCTTGGAGTCATTGTGGATAGTTCTCTTAAAACAGCCACTCAATGTGCAACAGTCAAAAAAGCAAACAATGTTAGGAATTATTTAAAAAGCAATAGAGAATAAGACAGATAATTTATGTGTAACAGGTTTAAAACAAACAAAAGGAAGTTCTTCTTTAGGCAGTGCATGGAAAGCCTGTAGAACTCCTTGCAAGAGGATTTTGCAAAGACCTGGACTTCAACAAGATTCAAAAAAGAACTAGATAACTTCATGGAGGTTAGGTCCAGCAATAGCTATTCACTGGGATGGATAGGAAAGGTGGCCCTGGCCTCTCTTTGTCAGAGGCTGGAAATGGGTGACAAGAGAAGGATCGATTGATGATTATCTGTTCTGTACACGTCCTCTGGGGCATCTGGCATTGGTCACTGTTAGAAGATAGGATACTGGGTTAGATGGACCTTTGGTCTGAACCAGTATGGCTGTTCTTATGTTCTAGTTCTCACCCTAGATTTTATTTGAGGTAAAATCCTTCAAATCAAATCTGATCTTTTCTCTGGCCTAGATCTAATAGCTTCCACCTTTGTTAGTGTTCTTTGGTTTCAGGTCTCTTCATGTGCATCATCTTGGGGAGGCGGGGGAGGGAAGTACCTTCAAATGCTAGCTGAAGACACTCATAGGCCATGTCTACACGTGCACGCTACTTCGAAGTAGCGGCGCCAACTTCGAAATAGCGCCCATCACGGCTACACATGTTGGGCGCTATTTCGAAGTTGAAATCAATGTTAGGTGGCGAGATGTCGAAGTCGCTAACCCCATGAGGGGATGGGAATAGCGCCCTACTTCGAAGTTGAACGTCGAAGTAGGGCACGTGTAGACGATCCGTGTCCTGCAACATCGAAATAAGCTATTTCGATGTAGCGTGCACGTGTAGACGTAGCCATAGTATGCTAGCCACCACTTAAGTAGAATTTCTCCAAGGTGGGAACTCTTTGTTCCATTTCTCCTCCCCTTTTCCCAGAAAAATACCAAATTCAAGATGGATTTCAGCACAAGGTGGCATGGTAACATGTCTTTGTTGGACAACCATAGATCACTACAGAAAAAGCAAAATTATTCACAGATCATTGTTTGGAACACTAGGCCATTAAATTCCTTAAATAGTACTAATGGTTTTCACTAGAAGATGAAGATTAATAAACTGGTTTGCACTTAATATTTCTAACTTCACATACAAGAATGATAGACACACACAAGTAGAATATATACACTCAGGGAGTTAAAGGCTCTTAAATGATATATTAGTTGACTGTGCTTTATTCAAGAGGTGGCAAGTTATGCATATTCAAATTCAAAACCACATTTCTGTAAAAATGTAGGGGTGTAGTGTCAAAGTGTGTCTCCATGCGCTGCCTATGCCCAGAGCACCCTTGCGGCCAATAGGAGCTGTGGGGGCAGTGCCTGTGGGCTGCAGCATGAGGAAACCTCCCCCAGGCACCACTGCCAAAGGGGTGTGCCCAAGTAAGTGCCTCACCCTTTACCTTCTGCTGTCCTCAAACTCCCTCCCAGCATCTGCACCCCAAATCTGTTCCCACACCCAACCCCTTGCTCCAGCCCAGAGTCTACACCAAGCACTCAAACCTAGTTCCAGATCCTGAGCCCAAGATCCCCATCCCCCACCCAAACTCCATCCCATAGCCTGAGGCAGATGTGTGCGGAGGGGAGACTTAGACCCTTTTTGAGCACCATCAAAATTTCTACAAACCTACTGCCCCTGCTCAGTGCTGGCAACACAATCAGGAATGTAAACTGCACTTCAAAATAAGGATGGCTGGCCACGATGTAAGCCTGTTAAGAGATTCAGCAAGACCAGCTTTGGTCCTCTCGTACTTGCCTTCCCTCTTCATACCTTTTGTCTCTTTTTTTGTCACTCTTCGGCTATGTCTACACTAGCACCCACCTTTTGAAAGGGAAATGCTAATGAGACACTTTGGGATATGCTAATGAAGTGCTGCAATAACTATGCAGTGCCTCATTAGCATAATGGCAGCCGCAGCACTTCGAAAGTGCTGCTTTTGATCTCATATGGCTCATTTACACGGGGTCCTTTTTGAAAGGCCCCTGCACACTTCAGAAATCCCCTCAGACTATAACCAAATAGGATGAGCCACGCACCATCGAAAGCAGCACTTTCGAAGTGCTGTGGCCACCATTATGCGAATGAGGCGCTGCATATTCATCGCAGTGTCTCATTAGCGTATCCTGAAGTGTCTCATTAGCATCCCCCTTTCTAAGAGGGGGGTGCTAGTGTAGACACAGCCATCATGTTTTGTCTCTATCTTGAGGGTAGGGCCTACGTCCTTTTTATTTCTGCCCTGCCAGCAACTCACCATGCATGAGTGCAGTTTACACAATAAAGGAAGTGAACGCTTCCCCTTATTTAGTTCCCATAACATTAAAAAGAAGAAAAGCAGAGATGTGCTGTTATTTGTTACACATTCTTTTTCTGCCCCAGAGAACCCCAATAACTTGAATTTAAAAAAAAAATCACATAAAATACATTTGTACTATATTGTCAAATATGTACCCTGTACTGAGTAATAGAACCTGTAGCGCCAGACGTCCTCTAAGAGTTGTCTGTATATTTGCTTAGTTGCTCTGATGGATTTAATTGTACTGTAGTTCGAGCACAGGGAGTAGCATAACCTGTTTCGTGCCGTCTTATCCTTTTGTTTGGTAATGTCTCCTGGGGACTCTACTTCTTAACAGGAACTGCTGGAAACATTTACTACTTTGAACACACTAAGAATTTAGTGTGTAGGTCACAACTGACTCCCCTTTCTATCACTCCTTGTCCTGGCTTCTTTGGGATTCATCTCTCTTTTGAAAGAGTGTGAGAACACTTCAATGAGAACTATTGACTGCTTGTGCTCCTTGAAGAGTACATTACAGCTGATTCAAGGCACTCACAGGAATACTGTAAAGTTTCCTGTCAGACAGCATTAAATTAACCTTATCACTTTTCCTCACATATGCCGAAAATAAAGGAAATGCAGAAATTTAAACACTGCAATTCAATTCATAACAGGAGAGTCAGTTGAACTTGCCTAGTCACAAAGGATATTTTGAGCTGCAAGTGTTAACTTATCAAGTCTACCACAAATGAGACCTTGCATGGGAGGGCACATTTAGGGCCAAACACAGTCCTAGTGTGTGCAGATGTCATTCTGTGAGCTGCCAATGCAAGATCTGAATTTGGCCCTCTATCTTTAAACTCAGATAGTACTTTAAAAACCCTGGAGTCTATTTGTCTGTCCAGAACCTAGCACAACAGAGTTGCCTTCCTGATTGGAGCTTGAACGCAAGGTAACTATGAATTGAAAAATTCAGTTAATTCCAGGATGTTATTTATATTGTTGTGCATATTAAATGATAATGGGAGATGCAACTCTTCAAAATAAGTTCAATTATAAAGAAGCAAAAAACAAAACAGGCCCCTGCTTCCATTAGAAAATTTCCATCAATGTAAAACTTGAAAACAATTATTTGTTCTGCAACACTATTGCAGTAAAGTAAATGTGTTAGGCTCACCTTCTCCACATCTACAGACTGAACAGGTCACTTTGAACGCTGCAAAGAGGTTTAATGAATTTCCAAATCCAAACAAAAATGGAGGTATCATGGTAATATAGAGAACCTGTACAAGGAATCCTGCAAATTTTACATACTAATAATGCAATTTCCAAAAATACTGAGGCAAATTTACCAGTAGCCTATTGATGCTTCTCAGGAGACTTCAGATCTAATATTTATTTATTGCAACATATATTTCTGGAGTGCAGATGATATCCTCTTCTTCCACACCATGAAAATTAAAGACAACTAAATATCAACACATTTTACAATTATAGTTAGTTATTTCCTTTTATCCCAGAAGATGCCAACTCTCTTTCCACACTAAGGCTTGGTCTACACTAGAACTGCATCTACACTAGCAAGTTCTTTTGAAAGATTTTTCGAAAGAAAGGAGCTCTTTAGAAAGAGCCCAAGGAGCATATACACACAAAAAGAGTTCTTTTGAAAGTAAATCAAAAGAATGTGACGCTTCTTTCAAAATCGCTCTTCCTTTCCTGTTTCAGGAAGAGCGTATTCTTTCAAAAGCTTTTTTTGAAAGAAAATATGTAGATGCTCCTCAGGGCCCTTCTTGCAAAAGAGCAGTCCTCATGGGGTCTGATTTTTCGATCCCTGGCCCATTCTTTTGAAAGAGTGGGGGCTGTGTGGATGCTCTCTTTCGAAAGAGCAGATCACTCGTGTGATCCACTTTTTTTGTGTGTGGATGCACCTTCAAAAGAAGTACTTTGAAGAGATCTTCCAGAACAGCATCTTTCGAAAGATCTCTGTAGTATCGATGTAGTCTAGGAGACTACGTCAAATTTAAGGGTCTAAGTTCAATTTTATAAGCTATGCATCTACACCCCAGCACTCAAGAGGTCGATTTTAAGGGGCTCTAACATCAGCTTTTGTACTGCTGCATTCCCCTCACAGTAACTCAAGATGTTGAACTTGCAAAGTCAAGCTACACAGATGGAGATGGCAGTGTTATTAAGATTGATTGTATTAGCTGTTAAACTATCCCACAATGCCCCTCAAGGGCTACGTCTACACGTGAAGCCAACATCGAAATAGTCTATTTCGATGAGTAACGTCTACACGTCCTCCAGGGCTGGCAACGTCGATGTTCAACTTCGACGTTGCGCGGCACCACATCGAAATAGGCGCTGCGAGGGAACGTCTACACGCCAAAGTAGCACACATCGAAATAAGGGTGCCAGGCACAGCTGCAGACAGGGTCACAGGGCGAACTCAACAGCAAGCCGCTCCCTTCAAGGGCCCCTCCCAGACACACTTGCACTAAACAACACAAGATACACAGAGCTGACAACTGGTTGCAGACCCTGTGCCTGCAGCATGGATCCCCAGCTGCCGCAGCAGCAGCCAGAAGCCCTGGGCTAAGGGCTGCTGCCCACGGTGACCATAGAGCCCCGCAGGGGCTGGAGAGAGAGCATCTCTCAACCCCTCAGCTGATGGCCGCCATGGCGGACCCCACTATTTCGAAGTTGCGGGACGCGCAACGACTACACGGTCCCTACTTCGATGTTGAATGTCGAAGTAGGGCGCTATTCCTATCCCCTCATGGGGTTAGCGACTTCGACGTCTCGCCGCCTAACGTCAAAGTTAACTTCGAAATAGCGCCCGGCGCGTGTAGCCGTGACGGGCGCTATTTCGAAGTTAGTGCCGCTACTTCGAAGTAGCGTGCACGTGTAGACACAGCTAAGGTGTCCTTTCCGGTCATCACTCCACCTCTGCTCCACCAGGTGAGCTGGAAGTAAGTGACAGGAAGCGATAGTCATCAGCCTGGGAATTTTGATTAGATTTTCTTTCATCTTTTGTCACCTTGGTGACCAGATGTGTGGATCATACCTCTGCAGCACACCTAGTAGCCATGAGTTCCCAAGATTTCAAAAGGCCCCCAGCATGAAGCCTTGGATATCATTTCAGTGAGGGGTGAAAAGCTATCTTCCTACAGCTCAAAGGCAGCAAAATGAATGTGGATATTTATGCCAAAATTTCACCAGGCATGGTGGAGAAAGGTATAACAGGGTCACTCAGCAGTGCCACGTGGAGATCAAGGAGTTGACCAGAACTACCAGGAATGCAAGACAGAACAGTCGGTCCAGGGAATCTCCCCAGAAATGCCAATACTACAATGGGCTTCACACAACTCTGGGGACAAACACAGTGGGCTTTTTTTCTACTGATAACAGTATGTTGCAATCGGGTGGTGGAGGGTCCCTGCATCTTTCACTTAGAACAGCTTGTTAACTTGCCTGGGGATGGTGCGCAGATGCTGCTTGGACAAAAAACTGAAGGTCTTAGACAGGCACTTGTGGATTCTCCTCATGAGATTTCTGGGGAGACCTAACTTATCCCTGCTTCCACGATAAGACACCTTACTCTGACAAACACAACCTCTTCCCCCAAAAGTCTCATTGACACATGTGGTCGTGGGAAGAATGCTGAGGTGTGTCCTGATGAGGAAGGTGTGGATAACAGTGGGGTCCATTCTAGCCTAGAATTAGACTCTGAAAGCCAGGCGCTGTTTATTAAGCTTGACCCAGTGGATCCCATCCCCTTACCTCAGGAGGTGGCTTTAGAGGCCAGCCCTGATCCTGGAGAGGGCACTTCTGGTAAGTGGGCTTTTTTTCTACTTATAACAGTATGTTGCAATCGGGTGGTAGAAGGTCCCTGCATCTTTCACTTAGAACAGCTTGTTAACTTGCCTGGTGATGGAGCGTAGATCCTGCTTGGACAAAAAACTGAAGGTCTTAGACAGGCACTTGTGGATTCTCCTCATGAGATTTCTGGGGAGACCTAACTTATTCCTGCTTCCACGATAAGACACCTTATTCTGACAAGCCACCACTAAGTGATCTGGAATCATGGCCCCACAGAGCAATCTTGCAAGTTTTCCAACATGGTAGTGGGATAGAACGAGTGATCTTTCCTCTTCCCTTTTTGTTAATGTAATCAGGCTGATGGCTTGTTTGGCAATCAAGAATGCATGGGAAGTTACATGAGTCACTAATGATTTTTTGCCTGGCACTTACCCAGTGCAGAGCAAAACTAATGCATCTGTTGGTGCAGCCACTTTAAAAATCCAGGGTGTGTGTGTGATTGCACACATGGCAGTCTCCCCCGCCCCCCACCCCTGTGGTTCATATGCATGCCTCCAGTGACTTTTAATGATTTTTGAACTCATGAAGAAGCCGCTTTGAAATTTAAAATCCAGGTGCTGCTTTAAGCAGCAGATGCTCAACACAACCACTATTGCCTCCTGAGATGGCATGCTTTAAGAAAGCCACCATGCAGCCACCCACTCCCCCATGAACCAAAGACAGTGTTGATGGTAAATCCTACCATAGAAGAGGTGAAATCGTTCTGCTTGGAATCATGCATTCTTCAGTCTGAAAAGGAAAAAGAATGACCTTGCACTTGCGATATGTTCTTCCATAGCCATTATTACTGTCAATATGCTCATTGTTCTGAGTAAAGATAAAAATGTTGCTATTGCTAATGACATGAATATTTCTGAATTTGTTTTATCAGCAAATAACCGTGGAAAAAGACAATGAGGGCTCAAGCAGCAAGGCTGCCTGAGTCCCAGCTAGTGCACAGTTGTCCAGTTTTCCCTCTCGGAGGCTTTGCAAAGCATGTGTGGGAGGGAAACTGATGACCGCGCACTAGCTGGGACTCAGGCAGCCTTGCTGCTTGAGCCCCCAGCTGGTGCAGAGTTATCTAAGTGTGCCGTGAAATTCTATCAATCCCACCTTCCCGCTCCTCTGGCTCTGCAAAGAGCTGAGGGGAGGGGAAATGGATGACATTTCTGTGCCACACTTAGACAGTTCTCGTGGCACACCTGTTGAAAACCACTGCTCTACACTTAGATGTTCTAGCAATGACAAGAACCAAATAATGTCTCATGTCATTTACATTTAGAACTATAACAAATTCCACAAAGGTAAACCTCTTCCATAGTTGAATAGAATGCCTAACATTAATCACAGGTATTTATAGTTTGATAATCACTGCTTTATCTGGGTACTCAAATGCTTTGTAAGGAATCTCGTTTTCAGAAAAACAAGTCTTCTGATTTCTCTAGGCAATTTCTTCATAACTGACTCCAGGCAATCACTGATTCAGGCCATGTTTGAGTGTAATGATATTCATAGTAATTATTCTGATGCAATCAGCAGCATGTAAAAGAAAAACTAATTTCTCCGTGGAACCACGTTAAATCATTATAGTATTAAAATCCTTTGGCTTGATATATTGTGTTCAATTTCTTTTCAAAGTTGTTTGTGTAAATAAGGAAACAAGTCTCTTTAGAAACACTGTCTGAATCCTAACAAGTTTCTCTGCTCTGTGTCTCTGACTAAGGAAAAAGAAGCAGAATGTGGAAGTGCTTGTGGATTTATTCTGGGAATTATGTATTAAATCCACTAGAGCATTCCAGGTGTCCTTGATTAATGCTTGGGAAAGGATGAGTAGCACAAATGGTGCAGCAAAAGCTTACATGAAGTTAAGCTGACTATTGTGCTCCTATTCCTGAGACTCATACTAATGTAGTTGATGTACCTGTGGTCACAAACGGTGCCATGCTCAACCTGACATTACTAAATACATGTTTTAGACAGAATATGTCAAAAGCTAAATCTCATTTCATTTCAATTACAGCTTCAAAGCCATTAGTCAGTTCAAGCTTATTTTTGACTGTGGGATTTAATCAGTTTCTGCGTCACCTTTTCTCCTTCTGCTCTTTCAGTTAATTCAGTGTAAGGTCTGCATGCAGACATTTCCACTTATTAAGATGCACATCCATGTTCAAAAATTGAAGCAGATTTAGGCCTAAAACACAACTTGTAGGTCTAGATCTGATTTTTTTCAAATCTTAGGACTGTTTGGATTTGGATTTGGATTAAGCTAATTAGTCTGAACAAATCACTGGAAAGTGATTATGTAAGGACATTACTACATTGTCAGAACAGTACTACAACGCTTAAAATTGTTCATTTCTGACTTCTGACACATCATCCATTACTTCATATTTTTATAGAGAAAGCAAGTTTGTCATAGTCTATTTCAGTGGTTTGTGGTTCTCAAAAATGAAACATAAAGAGGATGGTTTGAGACAAGTTTTTAAAAATCATCAGTTTTTCAAAATCCTCCCTCACTTTTGCCCTTTGGTCTGCAGTGGGTGGCTGGCAGTTCCAGGAGCTGCACTCTGCATGGACAGCTTTATTCAAACATACTTGAGTTCCATTCAAATCCTCTTCTTTAAAATTGTAGCATACCACATTAAGTGTAGAGATGTTCTCATAGTGATGACAAGCTGTCTAAAAGGTCAGATTTTCTGCTAACAAAACAGGCTTTGTTGAAAAATGACTACCACACACATTCCTTACAAGCTTCACTCACCATCAAAATTGTGTATTGCTCATGAAAAAAATCAATATCTTATTATGGAATCAAATTGATGGTAACCAGCTGACACCATTAGTAACTGCTTTTCAGCTGGAGTAGAATAATCCATCACAAAACTATATGAAGAAAACCAGAAGCTCACACAGTTAGACACTGAAAAGCTGAGAAATACCAGCCTTTAGGTATCATCTGCTACACGTTGAACCTCTCTAGTCTGGCATCCTCAGGACTTGACCAGTACCGAACTAGAGAATTTGCCAGGCCACGGGAGGTCAATATTGTCTAGCAGCATCACCAGCACGTCCACTGCTGACTGGGCTCTTAGAAGATATTTAGGGGTAAATTACAGCTAAATAATAGCACAGAACACTGAAAGCCAGGACTGGTGGCTGTAAACAAACTTTATGGGACTGTGGAAACTTGGTCACATCCATGATAAATGATCATCTGGGTAAACAAATCATACCAGATTACAGATGTTGCCAGATGAGAGATTCAACCTGTACTTTCCTGTCTATCGGTATTATGGTAGTCTTTAGCTACATGGTCACAATGCTTCTTATAATTCAAGACAATATAATCATACACCTGTAGTTTCTATATCCTTCCACTAATTCTCTTATATTTAAGCAACCCTTCACTGTGCTAGAGGTCCAATATGACTCTGTTTTTGGGCGGACTTGTAAGTCAAGTCCTCCCCTTGAAAAAGTGTGAGTGTGTGTGTGTTAAAATGCACATCATAGCCTCTTGCAGCATCTTTTCAGCATTATTCAGGGAATAAGCATTGTAGTTAATTGATCCATACGCAGCAGGACTGATCTTTTCATGTAATTCTGGTGCTGTGCCAGATGGCTATGGTTCTAAGCTGACAAGAGAGAAGTTAAATTTTACTCCATTACATAAAATGGGAGCTCTAGTTTGGACAATGTTCCAGGCAGAGCAGCTGACATAACATGATGCAAGCACTACCTGTGACTACAGTACGAGATAAATTTGATTATTAGTGAATTTGATTTAACCTCAGTATTATGAATTCAAATTGTGTCCACAAAGCTTCTTGAAATTCAACCCACCTTTTCTCCGTGTCGAGTTTCCATGTCCCCATTTTCATATGCAAGTTTGACAACATAAGCAGTGCGTTGTGGGTAACTATCCCACAGTGCCTTAGCCCCGTTTGGTTGTGAGCATTTCATGTTTGAATCCCAGAATTCCAAGCACTGCCCCACAATTCAGAGCACCAGTAGCCGTGTGAAAACAAACTGGAGATCGTGCCGTTTCCTGCTGTGGCATTCCAGTGCAAGCATGGATCCCCAGATGCTTCAACTCATAGCACCCACAGTTTTGGCAACCACACTGGCTGTCATGAAATTTTTCTTTCAGTTACAAAGCTCAGTGACAGTTCAGTATCATAATGGTGCTGCTGATGATGATGATGACGATGGCGGCTTGGAAGAGTAAATCTCCTAACTGTGATGCAAGAACTTGGAACTACTGGCTGCCCTGGACGCACTGGTGACAGCGGAGCAGCAGTTCTGGACTCGTGAGACCAGCACACACTGGTGGGACCACATCATTTTGGAGTCCTGGGATGACCAGCAGTGGCTGCAGAACTTTTGCATGCACCAGTCCACTTTTACGGAACTGTGTGATGTGCCGGCCCCCTCCCTGAGGCGCAGCAACGCAAGAATGAAGCCGGCTTTAACAGTTCACAAACAAGTGGCAATCACAACGTGGATGTTTGCAACACCCAACGCTTGCCAGTCAGTGGCAAATCAGTTCAGGGTGGGCAGATCTACAGTGGGTCCGAGGTGATGCAGGTGGCCTATGTAATCTGTCGGCATCTCTTCAGGAAGATTGTGACCCCTGGGAGATGTACAGGCCATAGTGAATGGCTTTGCTGCCCAGGGGTTTCCTAACTGTGGTGGGGCAACAGATGAACCTTCAGCCCTCTCCCAACCACCCAGTTCCCTCAGCTGTGCATCTGCTGTGGACCCCAGGGAGTATCAGTGGGAAGCTGTGCCTTCAGCCCTCCCACAACCCCCACTATGATTTGTGTTCCCTCCCCCACAGACACACTGCTGTATGCCATGCAATCACACTGAGCTCAAAGGAATGATTTCATTTTCGGGGGAGGAGAGGTTTAAGTGCCCGGGAAAACAAGCCTTCTTGAGGGTGCTTGAATAGCCTTTTGCAGTGGCCCTTGGGGCTGGAGCAGCCGGCTGTCCTTGCCCGCCCTCCTCACTTGCAGGGACCACAATATGATTGGGGGTGGGCGACCTCTCACTGGGGACTCCAGGCAGCAGGTTTCAGCTCCTGCAGTGCTGTGTTGGGAGTCCCTCTGCAGCTGCAGCAGGGAGTGCAGGACCTCTGTTTGCTCAGTCACTGCCATTACAAGCTGTGCTGTGGCCTCAGTCTGCTTTGCCGTGTGCTGTTGCTGCAATTCAAGCATTCTCTGCTGCAACACAGCTTGACTCTGATGCCCCGAGCAGTGTCTTTTGTCAGCTTGGTATGCTCAGCTTCATTCCTCTCCATGTGCTGCAGGATAACATCCTGCTTGCACTTATTTCTTCTTCTGGTCCTCTCTGCTATGCTGGGCATTGGCTATGGAAAATGAAAGTCAAAATTAAGGTACAATGTAAAGGAAAAAAAATAATCCAAAGAAAGGCTGTGTGTAAAGGGAGATGGGAGAGGAGATGCCCAGCAGGGTATGGCAGCTGCATGTCACCAGGTAGGCCTGAAAAATCGAAAGACATCTGGCGGAAAGGGACAGGGGAGGGGAGGGGAAATGCCCAGCAGAGCCCGGCAGTTGTGTGGTGCCAGGGAGTCATGAAAAATGAAAAGAAATGCTGGTTGGAAAGGGACATTGGCGGGGAGAAGTCCCTCTGAGCCTGTAAACCGTGTTGTGAGGTGGGGAACAGAGAACCCACCAGCTGCTGCAGGCAAATGTAGAGGGACAAGAAGAATGTAAAAATAAAAAAACAGATGCAAATTTCCGTGCTTCTGCAAGTTGCCAAAGAAGACATCACCCTCCTAAAACTAACAGATATGGAAAAACACCTACTTGTGCTGTGTGACCAAAAGCGTAGAAAATTTGCTAAAATGCTGTGTGGCACCACGAGACCAAATCATTATCTGGTTGACTGGTGTGGTAAGGTGTGCTATCGTGGAAGCCTCAACAAGTCAGGCCTGCCCAAGAACCCATGAAAAAATTACAAGAGTGCCTGGATGAGGCCTTTGAGGAGATCTCCAAAAAGGAGAAGCGCTCCATCCTAAGAAAAATTAACACGTTGTTCTGAAGCACAGAACCATAGCTAGAAAACCTATATTCATACACTTCAGCCCCATTGCATGTTCGGTTTTTTGCTGGTGCATTATGGGAAAAAATGCCCTGCAAGTGGTTGTGGGGGTGTGATGTCATCTTCCCAGAATGCATTGTCCTTATTCCCCCCTGCTATTGAAAACAAACATTTTTCAGAATCCTCTATCCCTGATGAAAAGTTGTTTGAATTGTCCACTTTATGGAAAGAGGCAGCTTTTACAAAGGAGTTTCTACAAAAGACTTTAAATTAACATTCAATACAAGTGAAGAAAGGTGGGAGGGGGCTGAAGGAGCTGGGTTTGAAATAGAGAGAGAAATGTGTGAGCCATCACCACAGAGAAGTGAAATGGCCATTTTTCAGAATGCTCTTCCTGCAGTGAAAGACAGAGGGTGTTGGTTTCTAGTTGTCTAGTGGCCTATGCAACTAGTGAAAGATTTCATATTATTCACCAGGAAAGAAGATACAGGGTACATCTACACTTACAAGAACTTCGAATTGGCCATGCTAATGGCCAAATTGAAGAATACTTATGAGGCAGCTGATAGGAATAAGGGCTTTCAATGTTGGCAGGGTCCTTTTTAAAAGGACCCCCATGCAGATGAGCTGCAGGTGAGCAAACAGTGGCACTTTCAAAATGCCACAGCTGGTGGCCTGCTAATGAGGCTCTGAATATTCATTTCAGCACCTCATTAGTATAAGAACATAAGAACATAAGAATGGCCATACTGGGTCAGACCAAAGGTCCGTCCAGCCCAGTATCCCGTCTGCTGACAGTGGCCAATGCCAGGTGCCCCAGAGAAGGAGAACAGAAGACAATGATCAAGTGACTTATCTCCTGCCATCCTTCTCCTGCCCTTGTACTGAAGGCTAGGGCACCATACTTTACCCCTGGCTAATAGCCATTTATGGACCTAACCCCCAAACATTTATCGAGCTCTTTTTTAAACCCTAATAGAGTCCTGGCCTTCACAGCCTCCTCCGGCAAGGAGTTCCACAGGTTGACTGTGCGCTGTGTGAAGAATAATTTCCTTTTATTAGTTTTGAACCTACTACCCATCAATTTCATTTGGTGTCCCCTAGTTCTTGTATTATGGGAAAAGGTAAATAATTTTTCTATATTCACTTTCTCCACACCATTCATGATTTTATATACCTCTATCATATCACCCTCAATCGCCTCTTTTCCAGACTGAAAAGTCCCAGTCTCTCTAGCCTCTCCCCATATGGGACCCGTTCCAAACCCCTAATCATCTTAGTCATCCTTTTCTGAACCTTTTCTAACACCAATATATCTTTTTTGAGGTGAGGAGACCACATCTGCACGCAGTACTCAAGATGTGGGCATACCATAGTTTTATATAGGGGAAGTATGATATCTTTTGTCTTATTATCTATCCCTTTTTTAATAATTCCTAACATCCTATTTGCTTTACTAACTGCTGCTGCACACTGCGTGGATGTCTTCAGAGAACTATCCACTATAACTCCAAGATCCCTTTCCTGATCTGTCGTAGCTAAATTTGACCCCATCATGTTGTACGTGTAATTTGGGTTATTTTTTCCAATGTGCATTACCTTACACATTGAACACAGTATTGTTCGACTTGGCCATTAGCATGGCCATTTCGAAGTTTTTTGTAAGCGTAGATGTGGCCACAAGGAAACAGGGGTAGCAGTAGTGTATCCGGCTGAAGGAGAGAAGGAAAGACAGAGGGCATTGGTGTTTAGTGGTTAGTGTGCTGGATGGAGCCATTACACAGACATCTCCAAAATGAGGCCTGGAGACCGTTAGATGTATTAGCTCCAGACTCATTATGAATCCCCAAGACTAAACCAAAGAAAAGGAAGAATCCCAGAGGGCATCGGTGTCTAGTGGCTGCTGGGAAGGAGCCGTTAACCTGTCAGCAGTAATAGTGGCATGAGAAGAGGAAAAAAAACTTAAGGAAGCATTAGAACAGGCATGTCCAACGCACGGCCCACGGGCCACATGCGGCCCTGGACAGCTAGTAATGCAGCCCCACAAGATCGTAAACTTTTAACATTATTATGTGATTTATATACTTTAACTATATTAAATATTTTATATGCGGCCCAAGACAATTCCTCTTCACTCAATGCGGCCCAGGTAAGCGAAAAGGTTGGACACCCATGCATTAGAAGACAGAAGAGTTGAGGAAAGACTTAAGGGACTCTCTCGCCTCTTCTGCTAAAGAAGCCTTTCCCCAGCCACTGCCTGTGTGTGAGAGGGAAGGAAGAGAGAAAGCCCACAAGCTCCATTCCTTCATAGGAAATCCTCCCCATGAGCCACGCGCTTTGGGAAGGGAGAGTACTCTGTATGTCCCCCAGTCACATTCTGCTGCCCTCCCCATGATTCCTGAGCCAGGCTGTATGGCACCAGTAGGGCGCTCCCAGAACTGCCCAGAGGAGGTGAAAGACAATTGGTAACAAGGTTATTGTTAAAGTTTTGGGTTTAAAAATCACAATCTGCACAGCACAGCAGCCATGCGGTATGGGGGGCAGAGGCTAGCCTTCGGGTTGAGGGAGGGGGCTAGCCTGCCAGCTGCATGGTGCCTGGAGGGTGGGCAGCCCTGTAAAATGTGAAGTGCAGAAAACAAGTTTCTTGGCCTCTCCTGCTAAACCATGTAGAGGGAAGAAGCCTTCACACCGTGCAAGGCAGGACATGCTGCTGTCTGGAAGCGTGGTCTGCACAGCCCAGGCACCTCGTGGTGTGGTGGCGCGAGGGCTAGCCATGTGGTGGGGGGTGGGGGCTACCCTGCCAGCTGAACCTGGTGGGTGGGGGGCTGCCCTATAAAATGTGAAGCGCAGAAAACAAGCTGAACAACCTGTTAAAATGGTTCAGTCAGCTGGGCGCTCTCACAACACACTTGAAATCAAGGTTATTGTTCTTTAAAGAGGGACACGATGAAGCACAGTCCCAGGACTGATTGCTTAAAAATGTAATCACCGCATGGCAGCTTGCAGGGAGGGAGGGCCAGCCCTGTAAAATGTGAAGCAGAGAAAACAAGTTTCTCAGCCTCTCCCGCTAATTCCTGTGCAGGGAGGAAGCCCTCTCAAGTACTGAAACCCCGCACAGGCAGTCATAGCCCACACAGCCATATAGTGTGTGGGGGTGGGGTGGGGGAGCTTGATTTTCACCTGGCGTTGGTGAGCATCCCTGGCATTTACTCAGCACAGATTCATCCCTCCACACAGAAATGAGATCCTGGATCTCCTGATGGCTTCATGCTGGGGCTCTTTCACGACCCTGAGAAATCCTGGCTAGATGAAATTGCCACACTGGCCAGAAAAAAAGTGAATTCAAGTTGCTGGGCTTCCTGTTACCTATTTCCTGCATACCTGGAGAGCAGCACACAGGTACAAGTGGACAGAACGGGCACCTGTGGGGCATTGTGGGATACCTTTGGAGGCCAGTAAAATTGATTTAAAGTAACACTATCCACACTAGCATTAATTTGGCCTTTTAAATTCGAAGTTGGCGTTACACCGCCTGGGAAGGACAGGATGAGAAAGTTGACCTTAGCACCTCTTAAAAAATCAGCCTAATGGTATTTACTGTGAAGACAGTCACGTTGTGAAAACGAACTAAGTGCCTTAAATCAACTTTATGCTCCAGTGTAGACACTGCCACATACTCAAACTGTACATAAAACTGCTTGCAGAGGCTCAGATAAGCGGTGATAAGTGTATGATGTCTACGTGCACATAACTCCCTAGTAACAGGAAAGCTACTAGCCATGGCTTTCAGCCCACAGCTGCATCACTGTACCATTTGGTGAAGACACTAATAAGGCCTGGGGGGGAAGTGGGGGACTTACACCGCTAAGAGGAGGTAGGTAGGTATGCCCACAGGTGAAGTCTCTCACTGAACTAGCCTTGCCTGCACGTGGGGTCAGGTAGGCATAACTAAGTGGCTCAGGGGTGTACTTACGACCACAACTTGGTAGCACAGCCCAAGCCTCAGTTTGCCAACCACTACCTCACAGTAAAGTACCCTAGGCCAAGTAGGGAACCGATCATCTCAGTCACAGAGCACCTGATGAATGTTGGTTCTTTAATGGCTGTGACTGCAGAGCAGACTCCTTAATGATGTGGGAAAGGAGCTTTGTCATAGTGGCTAGATTTCATTTTCTTTTGCTTTCTGGCAAGAAACATACACAAACCAGAGTTAGTTAAAAATACAGGCAACACATTATATTTCTAGCGACAAATCGTTTGCACCTCCAGCGAGAGGGGTTTGGGGGTTTTTGGACCTTTTCAGATCTTGAGGCAAAGAAATTTCTAAAAGGAGCTCTCATTAAAATGGGCATTTAGTTGCTCTGCTGGTCTGACAGATATTTCTCATGATTACTTCTGAGTGTTCCAGACAAACAGACTTCTAGGATCATTGGCCTAAGGCTAATTAATACATTAATATCAAATAATGTCACACTAGACAATTGAATGATTGTCTACATGCCAATGCCTTACACAGTACGTACTGAGATCACAGCAAGTCCTCATCTGTCACAGAAGAGCAACAAACTAAGCTAAATGTTTTGCCCAGCGCATCCAGAGTGCAGCATGGCCTGGGGCCACGTTACTGAGCTCTCCTCCTTTCTGCTGCCAGTGACAGCGGGTGGAGGGCAGCACAGACCCCTGCTGCTAGTGCTGGCCCTCCAGCCTAGCTAGGCCCCGTGGTCACCTTGGCTGGGGTAATAGGTGGGGCGGAGCAAGGGTGGGGACAGGCGGAGCTTGGGACAGAAGAGGGGTGTTCTCGTGCTTCCCCAGGCTGAGGTGGGCATGTAGCTGGTGACACCCTAGGGGCCTCACCTGTGACTAAGACTGCAGGTTTTGATGGAGAACCCATTCATATGGAAATGCTTTGCCCAGCTTAAATTGTAAGTTTGATAGCAGACTATAGCCCTGAGACTATTTGCTTTTTCACCCAAACAACACATCTCTTCCAGTTATCCCTACCAGAACCTTCTGTTCCACCCAAAAGTCCCTTCTAGAGTTCAAAGGTACCATGGGATTTGTGGTTTGCAGGCTGTCCTCTTGGGCCTGTGATAATTTCAATTGGCTTCAACCTGGGGCATGGCTGCTGGTTGAATAAAGGGTGTGGGAATGTGGTATTGGATACTGAATATAGCCTATTGGCATATGAATATGCTTAGTTCAAATATGCTTTATGTGAACTACATCATGTGACATCATTTTAAAAAAGTTGTAATCCGTTGAATCTGTGTATACTGTTTGTATGCATGTATCTTTCTTGTGTGTGAAGTTAGAAATATGAAGTGGGAACCTGTTTTGTTAGTCCATAGGGCTATTCTAGCAAAAGCCATTAGTGATACTTTAAGAACTTAATGGTTGGATGATCAAGTAAAATTGTTGGCTCAACTTCAGTGTATGATAGGGAGGAATTCGACTCATGGACCACCGTTTAAACAATTGCCACTTGAGTTAAGTTAATAATTGAGAAACCTAAAGTGAAACTTTTCAAATCAGAGCCTTAGCTCTTTTCCATATACAGACTGGGCAGGTCTCCTTATACATCCTGCTACCCGCTGCTTACACGTAGCCTCAGACACTCATGTCCTCCTCTGAAAGCAGCATCTGTAATGAGAGTGCTGGCCTCATCTGTGCTACAGCCAGGGAAGATTAGTAGTAGTATTGCCATAAGTAATACCTGAGATCCCAAGAGCTAGCCTACAGAGGAGACTTAGTGCACAGCTAATGGGGGTGTGTGTTTACAGCCCACCAGTGGCTCTGCACCAACTCTGTGTACCCTAACACTTGTACTGCTCACTAAAAGCGTCCTTAGGCAGTTTAAGCTTCATCCATGCTAACACATATTAAATTGAGGAGCACAAAAGCACTTTTAATGTACAGTAACAGTGTCCCCACTGGGAATTAGTGAGGAGCAGCTATGGTCTAAATTCACACCCTTGGTAGCTGGGCAGTTTGCACTAAGTTCCCAGTGCAGGCAATCCCTGAGTCATGGACCATGACTTCAGTGTACTAGGCAGTGCTGTCCCAGGAGGTGGGGGGTGAAGGAGCCTGGGGAGGCCCCCACCCAGTGTTGCAGGCATGGGGCCCCAGGCAACCTCCCGCCATGTGCATGCCCTACCCCTTCCCTGACCTCCTAGTCCCCTCCCTGGTGACCTTGGGAGGCAGAAGCAAGCACCTTCTATGGAGGCAAATTCCAAGACCCTTTTTGAAGATTGGAGTGGCAGCACTAAGACAACACCCAGAAGAAGGTGCCACAGATGATGTAGGCTTATGCCTGTGATGATCTAGAGTCTGCATATGTACATGATGACTAACTGGTATAGACCTTCATGACAGGGAAGCGACTATAAATCTAAGGTGTCTTGCAGGAGGATCCTGGAATTTTCATGTTGTCAACATCAGACCATCAATCCCAATCCATAGAAGCCTGGCTTCACCGCTCTGCCATCTAACTCACCTGACCAGTGAAGTTAGGGGGAGTAACTACTGGGTAACAACAATAAGATGGTGTTTGTGTGTGTGTGAGAAAGAGAGTGCATGAGTGTAACACATCATCTGCATATGACACAGTGTTGCTTGATATACGTATTACCAATAAATGTGGCATTTTGCCTTATCCCCCGGAAAAAGATCCTGCCTAATTCTTTTTAGCCCAACATTCGGGGCATTTCACTGGTATTGGGTGGCTCCTACCAAGTCACTGCTAAAGTTGAGCAGCCCTCTCCCATCAATTGCCAGCGTTTCAAAGTTCTCTAAATTCCACGTGCGTCACCAGATCATCTTTAAAGCTGGTTTTCTTCATAGAGATGGAGAGCACTGATTAGCCATTGACCTGTATGGGAGCAACCTGAACCAGTGGTTTTCAACCTACGATCTGTGGACCTGGGGAACTGTTTGGCACTCAACACCCTTTCTATCTCACATTGGCATTTATATCGAGTTATTACGAAGGGTGTTACAGCCTGCCACCTATTACAAATAGTTTCAAGATTAATGCAGAGAGCAATAATCTTGCTTTTCTAACAGATGTGGGCAATCATCTTTTCTCCCCAAAGGCCATTACAAATTAGGGTAAACAGGCAGTATTCAACAGCAGCACTTGGACACAGAGATCCACTACAGATAACAAGCTTAACTAAAATTAACGTTATACAACAATTAGAGAGCATATTTATCCTCCAGGACATTGTGAGTAAGATGCTTTATCCAGCATCTCACTCTTAGGGCTCATCCACGCTAGCACCCTCCTTCGAAGGGGGCATGTAAATGAGCCAGATCGGTGAATAGCAATGAGGTGATGCGCTGGATATGCAGCACCTCATTAGCATAATTCTCGTCGTGCAAACTTCAAAGTTGCTAACTTCAAAGTGCTGGCAAGCAATCTAGCCGCAGGCACTTTGAAGTACCCACACTACTTTGAAGTTCCCTTACTCGCAAAACATTTTCGAAGTGCCTGCAACTAGATGCTCACCAGCGCTTTGAAGTTAGCAACTTCAAAGTTCGCGTGATGAGAACTACGCTAATGAGATGCTGCATATTCAGCACATCACCTCATTGCTATTCACTGATCTGGCTTGTGTACATGCCCCCTTCAAAGGAGAGGCTAGTGTAGACAAGACCTGAGTGTTTGAATTTCCCTCTAGCTACATTTGAATTCAAATGTAGAGATGGCAACTAGAAATCCTATTTGGTCTGAGAGTCTGGCTTAATCATTATAACCAAAGCACTCAGCAGGACATTACCCTTTTGGTTCTCCCTCCACCCAAAAATCAAAGCTAGGTTTTGATCTCACAGAGCTGTTTTTAAAAATAGCTTAGAGAATGATACTGGATTTCTCATAACCAACCAGTACAGGAGCACTTGCAGTAGCCATTGCAATTGCATGCTTTCAGTTGAAAGGGCAATAAATAAAGCTAAAGCCAGTTATAAAACAGATACCAAGAGCACACTTGTTCATAGCAGATCAAAGTCAAATTAAGAGCTTGGTCTAAGGCAATCTCTGAAGATAACTTGACCCATTAGGTCTCTTCTTGCACTAGCGTCTATGATTTAAAATGGATGGGTTTTTTTCTGTAGTTAATACAAGTGATGAAAGAAAACATTTCATACGGTTTATGAAATGGTCCTGTAGTCAGACACTGCTACTGGTGTGGTGCTCTGGCATCTGTTCTGCTCCATTCAGTGCAGATAACCATTGGGGTGAGTGTGTGCGCTCTCTCTGAACGCTGTGCTGGCTCTGTACAGCCAGCCAACACTGCAGACTTCTGAGAGCCCCCAGTGACCACAAATCAGTAAGGTACAAAGGCACTGGAACCAGGCTTATTGGCAAACAATATAAGGTTTCTCGCATGCTCAGCGTCTAAACCAGAGATCAGTTTACACTAATATGTGCATACACCATGACGATGGACTTGGCACAATTAAAAGGTAAGGATCTTCCGCTTTCCCCAGGCCAGATGAGACAGCCCAACTGAGATGCACTTTTATACCCTGATACAAACAAGTTACGTAAGCCAGGTGTGATCCCCAGACATATTATGTTACACCCCATCATGACTAGATACCACCCATTACCTTGAACATGGTGGTTTGATCAAAACAACATTATCCATCATGCTGTCATCACGAGCCTGTGCTGAACCTCTGTCCCCGTTACCTGTGAGAAGTGTACTGGTACCACGCAAGATGTTCTGTTCCATCTTCCTGGAATGTTTACATACCTGGTCTGTGCCTGGTGCTAGGCATGTGTTTATCAGCAGCCCTGTCTCTTGTCACATTCTTGTGAGCCAGACCTGCTTTGCTCACAGTTTAGCTTTTTGCTAGCATAGTTAACCTATGCTGTTCAGGCCTTTGACCTCAAACCTCTCACCAGGCCTACATTGTCAGGCCCTCTATGACATTTCCTTCTCTCTCACTTTACTGTTAGATAGTAACTGACTCCACAGTGCTTTACTGTACAGGATGTTACTCTCACCTCTTAATCACGTGCTTCAAATTTATTTCACTGTTAACCTTCCAGTCACCTCTTGCCTTGTGTGGTTGTCAAAGTACAAAAGTTTCTCTTCACTAGATTAGATAGGTTTGGGTGGAGGAAGGGTGTTGAACCTTTGTGGTACAGCGTAAGGAAGACTAGCAGCTTTGCCCAAAGGGACAGTGAAAACTTGAATATGAGTGGTTCAACGTTTGGAAGGTGGACACACTCAAGTGCTGTTTTGTGCCCATTTTTTCCACAGCATATTAGCCTTCATCATACGAAACTCAAAACTCTTTATGAATGGATAACTACCTCCGTGCTGTGAGAACTACTCACTGGAGGTGTGGGGTTGTTGTTGGACTCAGATGAGGCAAATCCAAGTGCTTCAGTCACCAAAAGCAGCAGCTTCTGTCTGTGGCTAGCAGAGACTATCATCTCAGATAAGCCTGGCAATGGTAGAATGCGTCCGTCCCCTCCAGGCTGGATTAGTTCCGAGTTTCATTCGCTTGAGCCTACGTAAAAGGTTCCAGATAAGTTGCACTTGCAGGGAACATTTTATAATGAAGAGGGAAAGCCAGGGTTTCTGTCCCTGACCTTAAGCCTGATCAGACTAGTCTCTTTTGCAGAGAAGTGGTGGAGGAGGATTAGGTACTAGCTGTGTTCACTGCTAGCATATTTTACTGAAGCACTTTAAAAGTAAGAAATTCATTGGTACTTAGCCCAAAGGTGATGAAAAGCAAGTCCAGACCCTTTGGCTGATGGTGCCCCTTTAGCTTTAAAATCTTGCACATGACAGAGGTTGTTAGGATTCATTAACTTATGCACTGTTTGAAAAATCAAAACAGGAAGCTTTGAAACATCAAAAAGAAGAAAGCATGCCTTGGCAAGCTTCCAATCTGCCTTCAGCGGAGACTTCAGTTGTTGCTAATTATCCAGTAATCATCCATCCTCTCCTCCTCTTCACCTCACTGAATTATTTAAATCTGGAATGAAAATTTCCTAAGGTGGAAAAGGAAACAGACTGAATAATAAGATCACTTAACCATAACCAACTCTGACAACTGGGAGGTGGCCAAACCAAGGTAGATAGCTGCCCATCATAAAACCTGTACAGCTGTTCAAAGAGCAGGAAGATATACCCTATTCTATTACCCATCACCAGACAGAAGGCTCTCAAAGCCTGAGACCCAGAAGGAGGAGGCCTCCTACCTCTGGATCAGGGAAGGGGAGCCTATGCCAGGTGGTCTGGATCCAGCCTGTGGCTTGCCTAGATCTGGCCCACGAGGCTTCCCCCCGCCCCGCACATCCAACTCGCTGCAGTTTGGGGAGTGTGGAGCCCCAAGCCTCATGGGCCAGAGTCAGGTAAGCCTGGGTTGGATCAGGCCCACAGGATGTACCTGGTGGCAGGAGAAGCAGCTCCACACACTGCCACTGCCTCCCCAATCCCCTCATCTGGGGGAACGGCAGTGCAGGAAAGCATTGCCTGGATGTTTTCCCCTGCTGCTCTAATTGGCTGGCATTGAAGCCAATAGGAGTAGCAGGGGACATGAAGCCATGTGTGCTCCTGGGAAGCTGTGCTGGTAAGTGCCCCCCATCGCCCAGACCTCCAACCCAGCCCATTTCTATACCATCCACCACAGCCTAATCCTGCACCCTCTCTCTCTTCTGCCTAGACCTCCTGCCCAGCCTGCGCCTGCATCCTCCCATCCTCCCAGACCTTCCAGCCCGATCCTGCACTCTCCCTCCTGCCCAGCTGCCCAAACCCCACACCTGCTTCCTGGCAGCCCCCTCCCACACACAAACATCCTAATTTTGGCCCCACCCCAGAGCCTCGGGGCCCAACAAAACCTACTAGCCCTGGCTTCCCTCCTGGTGTGCAGGGAGAGTCTCTTCTCTGTTTTCAGTTGGGGACCATGTCAGTGAGGTTGGCTTTGGGGCTTGTTATTGTTGTGTTTTGTTTTTTTTTTCTTTTTATTTGTGTGGCCCCCAACTGAGTGGGTCATTGGCCTTTGACTCATAAAATTTCCCCACCCTGTTCTAGATTCTGAACACTGGTCACAGGAAATGTTTCATTTGCTATTTAAATGGTGAAAAGAAAAGAAGCCACCCCCAGTCTGTCAGGGTCATACAGGTTTTCAGCTTTCCCTAAACCTATAGAACTGCAAGGGAAAAATGTTACTGGAGTCTGACTGGGTTTCAATGACTCAGTATCCAAAACACAAAAGAAACACTGCTTATTTTCTTGCAATCGCCTTCCCTTACATGTCGAAAGAGGTGCACTCTCTGGCACTTCCAGCGCATGTGGAAGCCGCAGAGCTCCGGTTTTAACAAAAATGATAAGCAAGTGAGATTTCTTTCTGAACAGTTCAGTATGTGAGAATGAAATCACAGGGGGCTCATTAATATGCATTATGGTCTCACAGGGGTAGCAAAGGAAGCTTGCTGCTGAAAACAATTGTTAAAATTGCAGCTATAAATACTGAGCTTTGAAAGCATCTTTATGGAAGAGTCTCAATTCTGCTAATGTTTCTCTAATGGCCAGTGGTTTATATATAGTACTTCCCACGTTGAATTCACTGCAGAGAGAAAAGAATGAGGCTTAGAGGAACTTAAGAGATAATGGAAATAAAACATTTCCATTTGCATGGCGCAGAGTAACAGAGGTCCTACACCCAGAACAACATGCAGGTGTGCAATTTTTGACTTGAACTAGCCAGTTGAAAGGGAACCTTGGTGGCTGCAGTCAGAGCCAGCCGTTCATGGGGGGGCCTGGGGCAACCAGCCCCATACTTGAGGCACCCCCTGCCACAAGCCTTGTTCCTTCCCCAACTCTGTTCCACCCTGCCCGTGCTCTGCCCCCCTTGCCAAAGGCCCCTTTCTCAAGCAGTGCACCCAAGGGATTACCAGTGGGCCTGACATGGGGCTGCAGCAAGGGTCAGCCTCCCACAACTGCACTATCTGGGCTGGCAGAAGCCAGGGCTGGGGTGCTCCGCTTGGTGCTGCCACAGTGAGGCCCAGCACAGCGGGCTGGGAGAGGCAGCGTGGTGCTGCCAGGCAGCTCTGTCTTCTGCTGCTGTGGTGAGTGCATGAGGGGGCCAATCCCTGGGTGGCCCTGCATCTGGCTCAAGGATCTCAGTAAGCTGTGTGGTAGCCCAGCTGCTTAATAAGCCCCACCCAAGGGCTCAGGGCTGCCATTCAGGGAGCTGCCTGGCTGAGGGAGGAGCACTTCCCCCTCATCACAGCATCAGCTCTCTGCTAAGGACAGAGCAGCCTGTCTCTCCCAGCTGGTAGGAAGAGGATATAATGAGGGAGGGAGGGAATGGCTGGGGGAGGGGGAGTTTGGAGCACCTTGTCTCCTAGCTGGGTCAGGGCAGCAGGGAGGAGAGAGACTACTCCGATTACAGCAGCTGTTGTGAGAGGCCCAGCTCTCTCCACCTCCCTTGGCTGGGACTCAGGGTGTATGGGGTTGGAGGAGGTAGCATGGGGTGTGGGGGTGCTGGTGTTAGTGAGCTGGAGATGGGGGTGTTATTTGGAGCATCCTGACTCCAAACTGGGATCTCACTCTCAGTGCGGCCACCCACAGCTTCTGATACAGGGGAAGCCATGGAACTCTCCCCTGGGCCGGGGGAAGGTGCCAACATTTCAGGTGGGTTATGCTGACAGGCTGGGGAAAGGCCATTGTGTCATTAAGGTCAGAGATAAATTATTCCAGGTACATTTTCCTTTTTTGTTGAGGCTGGAGTGATTGGTGACATAGTTACAAGTTCTACATAAACACATATAACTGAATTTTTGAATATTTAACACGCTCCAGAATGGACCACGTCAAACAAGAAATTATCACATACACTAGAAGCAAAAATAACTGGAGACCTACCTAGACACTATGCAAGAAACACAAAACAGTCATCAGAAAACCCGAGGACAGCCATGGAACACGTACAAAAAGAGGAACAGTCTACAGCAACTCCCACAGAACACTATCTCCAGGAGAAACCATGGCTCCGGAACCCACCACACGGACATCACATGATATCCCACCATCAATTTATCACGACTACCCCTAACTGGAGCTGAATTATCTGTACTACGCAAAGGACTGAACCTCTGCCACATCATGCAGCCTACTGCCATATTAACGTGACATGAACTATAAGTTGTTCTTTTACCAACTTCACCTGAAAGAATTCTTTCACAACGTGATACCAACCACAACTACCACATCCCTGTTATAGTCATAAGAAAACCCACAATGGACAAAACCACACATTATTCATTACATCGTTGCTGGTTGAATTGCATGGATTGTATGGCTATACTCTTGGCAGTGGAAAGATTGTGACAGTTGTTATGTTCAAAGATTTCAGTAAGTCATTTTTCTTCTTCGAGTGTCCCCGTGGGTGCTCCACAATAGGTGACGGGCTTGCCCGGCGCCGCAGATCGGATCTTCCAAGCAGTTTCTGCCAGACCGCGCATGCGCCGGCGCACGCCGCTCCCTTGCGCACTCCTGGCCATGTGCGCGATCCGGTCCCCGCCAGTTCCTCTTAACCGCCGTCGGCTGCAGACGGAATCCGACTAGGCTAAGGCCAAATAGCGTATTCAACGACTTTATCTGTTTTTCTTTGAAGTTTTTCAGTTACTTAGGCTACTATAAGTTAGCCGGTTGTTATTTTGTAAAAAAAAAAAACAAAACAACAACAAACAAGCTACGAGAGGGACAGCTCAGCCCAGTCCCAGTAACAAGCGCCGGAGGCCAGGAGCTAGGGCCATCAGCCCTCCTGCTGAGGCAGGCCATCGACGGGGAAAACAGCACAAAGTAGGTGCTAAGTACCCACTTAAAAACTCAAAGACTCACCAACAATGTCCTCTTCAGGCTTTAAAAAATGTGAGTCCTGCCAAGAGGCGATGCCAGTGTCCGATGGGCACAGTCTATGCATAAGGTGCCTGGGGGAGTCCCATGTGGCACAGAAATGTGCCTTCTGTGCTAAATTAACAACCAGAGCACGGAGGGACAGGGAGATGCGGATTAAAATGCTGCTTCTTGATAAGGCCCTCCAGCCAGACTTGCCGGAGCGGCTGCAGCAGGAGGGACCCTCCGGGGCCCTTAAAAGGAAAGCTGCCTCCCTCACTCCATCAGCGCAAAAACGGAGGAAAGTTTCTCCGGCCCGATCCCTGCCGGCAGCAACAGTGAGCAGGACGGGAGGAGCAAGCAGCCCCCAGCCGCAGCAACAGCTGATCGGCGGCGGCACGGAGAGCCACGTGGAAACGGCTCAGCCTCCAATAATCAGCCAGCCGCCCCGCACCGCAGGCAGGGCAGCGGCTAAGCAAACGCCGGTACTGGCGGCACCGCAGACAGCGGCACCGACCCCCAGGGAACCGGCGGTGCAGGGCGCGCAGGCACGTAGCCTGCAGGCGCAGAAGGACACCGCACGTGCGGCACCGCCTTCGAGCGTGCCTAGCACGGTGCCGACGGGGCCGGGATCCCCCGCCCGTCAGGGGGCGGAGTTACCTCCTCCAGGGAGTGGGAAGGCTGCTCACAAGAGGAGGCACTGCAGCCCCTCTCCGGACAGGGCTGTGGAGCTGGTTTCTCACAGCCCTCCGCTTATGTTGCAGACTCCAACCAGAAGGCAGGGGTCCCCCCTAGCCTACCCGGAGCCGCCTTCTCCATTTTTACAACCAGCCTCACCATGGCTGGCACCACCTTCACCCTTCCTGGGATTTGAACCGCTGGACTGTTATGCGAAATCGCTCTCTCCAGTGTCTCGACGATCTCCCTCCCCCAGACGCAGAGGGTACACACCAAGGGAATGGTCAAGGTCACCTTCCCAGGAACAGTGCCTATACTGCCATGGTCGCCCCTACCACGCGGGGCACGGACACCATCGGCAATCTACTAGGGAAAGATCCCCACACACTACCTCGTACCCCCGAGGGCAATCGCGATCGGGGACAGAGACTCAAGCATCTCAGGGGGGACTGGTCATGGAACCCCGAGATTTTCCCTCGCAAACCTCCAGCGAGAGGGTGTACCATCACCAGCAGGAACCGGAAGGGTCCAGAGAGACGTACCCCAGCGGTTCCTCGCTCTCCTCCCCGGACGAGGCCACGGCCCTGGGGGACGTCCATCCTACGGACGATCTCAAACAGTTTCAGGAGCTGTTTAAGAGGGTGGCCTTCACGCAAGGCATCCAGACAGCAGAGGTGCAAGAGAAACACCATAAGCTCCTCAAAAATTTGAGACCTCCGGCCTCCTCCAGAGTAGCAATACCGCTTGATGAAGCGATCTTAGAGTCCGCCACTACCATATGGCAGACCCCTGCAACTATTCCGCCTGTCCAAAAGAGAGCGGATAAGAAATACTTCGTGCCGGCGAAGGGCATGGAGTTCCTGTTTAGCCACCCACAGCCAAACTCCTTGGTGGTGGAGTCCTCGCAACAAAGATCAAAAACATCTCAATTTAAAACAGGGGGAACGGACAAAGATGCCAAGAAGCTAGAGCTGTTCGGCAGAAAGGTCTACTCCTCCTCTACTTTAACGTTGCGAATGGCAAATTACGCAGCGCACTTGGCGAACCATAATTTTGACAACTATTCTAGGTTAACCTCCCTCATGGACTTGCTTCCAGAGGACAAAAAGCCGGTCCTCAAGGCCATAGTGCAAGAAGGCTATGCGGCTGCGAGGATGGGAGTTCAGATTGCTTTGGACGTTGCGGACACAGCAGCACGTTCCACAGCAACTGCAGTGGTGATGCGACGGGAGTCCTGGCTCCAGACCTCGGGTATACCGAGAGATCTGCAGGCAAAGATAGTTGACCTTCCCTTCGACTCGCAGAAGCTGTTTGCTGAATCAACTGACTCGGTCCTTCATTCCAGTAAAGATTCAAGAGCCACACTCAGGACCCTGGGGATTTACACCCCTCCATACACAAAGAAAAGGCACTACCCTCAGCAAAGGCGGTACCAGTACCAGCAACAGCGCCCCCAGTATCACAGGGGTTACGAGCAAGGGCGGCATCAGCAGCACCAGCAGTACAGAACTCCCAGGCGACGCTCACAACAGGGCCGTGCGTCCTCGGGGCGGGGCCAAAGGCCACAAGTTTGACATACAGATCCAGGGCTGCGCCATCACTACCATCGCACAAGGTCATCCGAAGCAGCTATTTCACCATCGCCTCCAACCATTCTACGACCAGTGGCAAAGGATCACCACAGACAAATGGGTGCTGGAGATCATAGCCACGGGGTACGCCATCCTCTTCCAGTTGCTCCCACCATCGCGACCTCTGCCCAAGCCCCACCTCCAGGAGGCCTCCCATGTAGCCAGGCTCAGGCACGAGGTGGCCCATCTCGTGCTCATAGGGGCGGTGGAAAGGGTGCCGGAGCAACTGCAAGGAAAAGGGTTTTACTCCCGGTATTTCCTAACGGAGAAAAAGACAGGAGGCTGGAGGCCCATCTTAGACCTTCGCGGCCTCAACAGGTATCTGCGCAAACAACGTTTTCGGATGATCACGATTGCCTCCATCCTTACAGCACTGGACGATGGAGATTGGTTCGCAGCCCTCGATTTACAAGACGCGTACTTCCACATAACCATCCATCCGGCTCACCGGCGATTTCTCCGGTTCATGGTAGGCAACGAACACTTCCAATACAAAGTCCTACTGTTTGGCCTCTCCTCGGCCCCCAGAGTCTTCACCAAGACCTTGGCAGTGGTGTCAGCCTACCTGCACAGACAGGGGGTATTTATTTTCCCGTATCTGGACGACTGCCTGCTCAAAGGGGCCTCGAAGGGGGAGGTTCTCCGCATGATACGCGTCACAGCAAACACGTTCTCCTCACTTGGCCTGGTTATCAATCTGGCAAAATCAAAAATAGACCCCACACAGGACATAGAGTTCATAGGGGCTCGCATAAACTCGATCACGGCGAGAGTATACCTACCAGAGGCTCGCTTTCGAGCCATCGGTTCCCTCGTGCAAGTCATCACCTTCAGCCCTACGGTGCCGGTCTTGACGTGCTTGCAGCTGCTGGGCCACATGGCAGCGGCAACGTTTGTGGTACAAAACGCCAGGTTGCACATGCGCAGCATGCAGCACTGGCTGGCCAGTGTATACAAACCGGCAGTACACACCGTTCACAGGGCGGTGTCGCCCACACCCGGGGTGCGCAAATCCCTGCAATGGTGGGTAAACCCCAGGAACTTGCTAACAGGGGTACCCTTCCATCAGCCGCAAATCTCGGTTTTCCTCACCACAGATGCCTCCCTCATAGGGTGGGGAGCGCACATGGGCAAAGAGGTGACTCAAGGACTGTGGTCACCCACGGAACAGTCACTACACATCAACGTACTGGAGCTCAGAGCAGTGTTCAACGCCTGCAAACACTTTCGAGACCACATACAAGGCAAAGTCGTCGGGATCAGTACAGACAATACCTCCACCATGTTTTATATAAACAGGCAAGGAGGAGCTCAATCCCGTGCCTTATGTGCGGAAGCAATCTGTTTATGGAACTGGTGCATCACCCACGATATAATCTTGAAAGCCTCATACTTGCCGGGTGTGCACAACGTGAAGGCAGACCAGCTGAGCAGGCGTTTTGCGCTCACACACGAGTGGCAGATTCGTCCCGATCTGCTACGGTCGATTTTCCACGCATGGGGGTTTCCCCAAATAGATCTGTTTGCCACTCAGCACAACAAGCAATGCCCACGGTTCTGCTCCAGAGCAGGACTGGGCTGGGGGTCCCTGGGGGACGCGTTCGCGATCCAGTGGGGGGGCCCCCTGCTTTATGCGTTTCCTCCCACAGTGCTGATCCACAAAGTTTTGCAAAAAGCCAGGAGGGAAAGGGCCCGGATGATCCTGATAGTCCCAACGTGGGATCGCCAACAATGGTTCCCCCTACTCCTGTGCATGTCGGACCGTCCACCGATGCCTCTTCCGGCGGCGCCGGATCTGCTCACGCAAGCCCAGGGGTCCATAGTGCATCCGCACCCCCAAAGCCTGCGACTGCAAGCGTGGCTAATCCATGGCTCAGCTCCCTAGAGAGCACATGCACAGTGGAAGTACAGCAAGTCCTAGAAAGTAGCAGGAGGACTTCCACTAGGAAGACCTACAAACAAAAATGGACTCGCTTCACGGCCTGGTGTTCTACCAAACAACTGGCCCCCCTTTCGGTGCCTATACCTACAATTCTAGAGTATTTACTGGACCTCAAAAGAGGAGGACTCTCGCTATCCTCGTTAAAGGTCCACCTTGCCGCCATCTCGGCGTTCAGACATGAGGAGGAAGGGCACATGGTGTTCGCCCACCCTATGGTTACCAGGTTCCTCAAAGGGTTGGTAAACCTCTACCCCCCTCGGAAACCGATTCCACCTTCGTGGAACTTGGACCTGGTGCTTACCACACTCATGGGACCACCGTTCGAGCCCTTGGCCACGGTTCCCCTCCGCCTCCTTACAATAAAGACGACCTTTCTTCTTGCAATTACGTCAGCTCGTAGGGTGAGCGAGCTCGCGGCAGTCATGGCAACGCCACCCTGCACTGTTTTTTCCAAGGAGGCGGTAACCATACGGCTGCATCCAGCCTTTGTTCCCAAAGTTTCCTCCGAGTTTCACATCAACGAACCTATTGTTCTACCCTCGTTTTATCCAAAGCCTCATAACTCCAATGAAGAGGCGCGCCTACACCTCCTGGATGTGAGGAGGGCGCTAGCCTTCTACGTAGACAGGACCAAGTCCTTCCGGAAAACGGATAGACTCCTAGTCTCCCTCGCTCCCAAATCGAAAGGAGAAGGTCTCTCATCGCAGAGAATCTCAAAGCACATTGTATCCTGCATAAAAATGTGCTACGAGCTCAAAAAGACTCCTTTATCGGCCACTCCCAGGGCTCATTCCACCAGGGCGGTGGCAGCATCAACAGCCTTTTTCAAGGACGTTGCGTTAAAAGACATTTGCAGAGCGGCGACCTGGTCATCCTACGACACCTTCGCCAAACATTACGCCCTTCACAGGGTATTCCAAGAGGATACCCGTCTCTCTGCAGTGGTCCTCTCGGGGACAAGCTGCACATAATCCGATTACCCACCTCCTATCTTGGGTTACTGCTGGGTAGTCACCTATTGTGGAGCACCCACGGGGACACTCGAAGAAGAAAGAGAAGTTACTCACCGTAGTAACGGTGGTTCTTCGAGATGTGTCCCCGTGGGTGCTCCACTTCCCGCCCATCCTCCCCGCTTCGGATCTCTGTTAGTGTTTTGCAGGGGCACCCGAGGCGGTTGGTCAAGGAACTGGCGGGGACCGGATCGTGCACATGGCCAGGAGCGTGCAAGGGAGCGGCGCGCGCCGGCGCATGTGCGGTCCGGCAGAAACTGCTTGGAAGATCCGATCTGCGGCGCCGGGCGAGCCCGTCACCTATTGTGGAGCACCCACGGGGACACATCTCGAAGAACCACCGTTACTACGGTGAGTAACTTCTCTTTCCCTAAAGCAGACAAAAGGGTATCCTGTCCAAATTCTCAGCCATCATAACTATGTTAAATGAAGCCAACCACCAGCTCTCCAAACACCACCTACTATTAACTCTAAGAACCCATACTACAATTCACCCAGAAAATAGTTCTCAAAATTCTACAAACTCATCCACCATGAATCCACCCCAAGGACCTTATGCACGCTTCCCAAGGTACAACAAAATAGGGAACCCAGGCAGACCCATCATGTCTAACCATCAGGGTGGCTAAGCACTGGGACAAATTGCTAAGGTAGGTTGTGAAATCTCCATCACTGGAGATTTTTAAGAGTAGGTTAGACACACTCCTGTCAGGAAGGCTGTAGATAATACTTAGTCCTGCCATGAGTGGATTAAATGGTCTCTTGTGGTCCCTTCCTATGATTCTAGGGTAATCTTACTTACAAAAAAAGGGGAGGGGTTATAGAAGGGAGGAGCAGCTTCTAGAACAAGCCTGTACAGTAATCCCTCAAGGTACGCGAGGGTTGAGGTCCACGCAACCCCTGTAAACCTTGAATTTCGCGTAAGTCAGGGAGAGCTTGGGGAATGGGCTGGGGCCCTGGCGGGGGGCAGGGGCAGCCCATGGCTGCCGCTTCCCTGGGACTCTGGGTGGGAGCAGCTGCAGCCACTGCTTCCCTGGGGCTCCAGGTGGGGCAATGCCTGCGGCAGAGAGCCAGAGTCCCATGCATGGAGGGGTGAGCTGGGGCTGTATGTGGTGGCGGGTTGAGCAGGACAGGGGAGGGGTTGAACTAGGGCATGCAGGTGGGGTGAGTTAGAGCCAGGTGGGGTTGGGGCCTGGGCATGCGGGCAGGTTAGGGTATGGAGGAGAGCCCTAGTCATGTGGCTGGAGCTCCCGCTGGGGGAGGTGAGCTGGGGCCACAGGGTGGAGCAGTTGGGGGTTGAGCCAGTGGGGGGGTGGGTTTAGCCGTGCCACTCTGGGAAGGGGGTTTTAACCCACCTGGCTGTCCACAGTGGCAGGCAGCTAGGAGAGCTAAAAGCCTTCCCCCTACTCACCTAGAGAGGTGCCTAGCGCCGCTCTGGGAAGGCAGGGGAAGGGGCTTAGCCTGCCTGGCTGCCTGCAGCTGCAGGAAGCTAAGCAGGCTAACAGCCCAGCAGCTTCACATTGTGTGAAACTCGCATTCACGATCCCATACCAAGGTCAGCTTCTGCAGTGGAACCGCATGGACAATTACATACAAGAAACTCCCAGATCACTGTTCTTCCCTTCACACCTCAAGTCACCATCCAGATTTGCCAAGAAATCTGTTGTCTACAGCCAGGCACTCAGATGCCACAGAATTATGATCAGAGCATAATGTTCAGGAGTTTTACTTAATACACTTCAAACCCACCAGCCCTGGCAGAGTGTCTCTTTGGTGAAGTTGATCACATCACGGAACAGGCTACCAGAATACCTTGAGGGCATCAACTTCATTATAAAACAAAACCTCAAAGCAAAAACAAAAATAAAAAAGAAAGAAACCACTCTGGCCACATACTGCTGGTTGTCACATATCACCTCACATTGGAACCCATGGCTGCGTCTACACGTGCACGCTACTTCGAAGTAGCGGCACCAACTTCGAAATAGCGCCCGTCACGTCTACACGCGTCGGGCGCTATTTCGAAGTTAACTTCGACGTTAGGCGGCTAGACGTCGAAGTCGCTAACCTCATGAGGAGATAGGAATAGCGCCCTACTTCGACGTTCAACGTCGAAGTAGGGACCGTGTAGACGATCCGCGTCCCACAACGTCGAAATTGCCGGGTCCTCCATGGTGGCCATCAGCTGGGGGGTTGAGAGACGCTGTCTCTCCAGCCCGTGCGGGGCTCTATGGTCACCGTGTGCAGCAGCCTTTAGCCCAGGGCTTCTGGCTGCTGCTGCTGCAGCGGGGGATTCATGCTGCAGGCACAGGGTCTGCAACTCATTGTCGGCTCTGTGGATCTTGTGCTGTTTAGTGCAAGTGTGTCTGGGAGGGGCCCTTTAAGGGAGCGGCTTGCTGTTGAGTCCGCCCTGTGACCCTGTCTGCAGCTGTGCCTGGCACCCTTGTTTCGATGTGTGCTACTGTAGCGTGTAGACGTTCCCTCGCAGCGCCTATTTCGATGTGGTGCTGCGCAACGTCGATGTTGAACATCGACGTTGCCAGCCCTGGAGGACGTGTAGACATTATTCATCGAAATAGCCTATTTCGATGTCGCCACATCGAAATAGGCTACTTCGATGTAGGCTTCACATGTAGACGTAGCCCATGTGAGCATCATCAAGCATTACAGTTTATACTTGATGGACATCCTGAAAGAAATCTCTCTCAACCCTCTTCTTCTGGACCTCAAGTAATCCATATCTTCATTAAAAGCAGGCTCCCCTTAGATCAGGGCATATCAGATCAAACCAGGACCACACTCAAAACGTGTTAACATATCTCCATTGCTACAATAATTAACACCTTACACAACACACCTTTCAAAATTCAGGGGTCCTACACATGCCTATCACATTGTGTGGTATACCTCATCCTACATGCCCCAATAATAGATATGGGGTGAAATGAGACAGTCACTATGTACTCAGATGAACTCACACAGTAAAAACAATAAAAAGATGCTTTTATAAAATGATCACTGCCCATCTGGCCTCTCAGTCCTCATCCTCAAAGGCTAACTGCACACCATCTTCAAAATATGAGCCTGGGAACTTAAATTCACAACGTTACTAGACACTAAATGCATGGTCTTACTAAAGACACTGGATTTGTCACTTATTAAACATTACATCTCCACATATACTTTTTTTCCCCTTATGCCTTCAATGGTATTAAGAACTTTGAATCATCTCTGACAATATTTGTTTACAACTTACTTCAAACAATCTGTTCTGTGTTGTGTTCAGTTCTGAGTACCTTCATATTGAATATTTGTGCTCCACCGATACTCGGAGTACCTTAAGAAGAACTCCTCATAGCTCAAAAGCTGGTCTCTTTCATCACAGATGTTGGTCCTGTATAAGGCATTACTTAAGTGTCTTGTCACTGGGATAACACCAAAACAGCACAGTATTCAAGTATGCAGAATATGGTATTAAGAACTTTGAATCATCTCTGACAATATTTGTTTACAACTTACTTCAAACAATCTGTTCTGTGTTGTGTTCAGTTCTGAGTACCTTCATATTGAATATTTGTGCTCCACCGATACTCGGAGTACCTTAAGAAGAACTCCTCATAGCTCAAAAGCTGGTCTCTTTCATCACAGATGTTGGTCCTGTATAAGGCATTACTTAAGTGTCTTGTCACTGGGATAACACCAAAACAGCACAGTATTCAAGTATGCAGAATACGCTTAAACTCCTGAGTGCTAATTTTAAGCCTTCAGAACCGAGATTTCGGTGTAGATCCATAGTGGCAGACCCACACTTCAGCTGGGGCTCATCTGTACTTTTATAAACTGAATTCATAGTCTGAATGAAAAAAAAAACCATCCCAAACTAAACTACATGCATACAAATGGAAGGAGCAGGTATCATTTTAGATTGTTTTACAAAACTAGTTTTGCTGCGAAATGTTGGGCCTTACATATTTTGGTGCAAATGAAATCCCACAAATTGTACTTCAATAGCCTAAAGGAATATATGTAATTAAGGCATGTGCTTTACATGAAACGGGACATTTGATTTGCAGCACCACTCACTTTAGGGTGCAGAGGTTGAGCAACATACTCCAATATATTGATCTGATCGTTAGAGGTTAAACCAAAATGTTCTCCAGGTTTTGGAGCACCGAGTAAACCTAATCACATTAAAAATAAATAAAAGCTAGAGTGATAAAGATATGCTTTAAATATATAGCCCTATCCATATCTTCTCTCCTGAGCATCTAAAGTTAAACTGTGTTATGAATGGGAGCGGCAAAGAAAAGCCTAAACTTACCTGGAGAGCTAGGAAAGGGTTAAGCTAACCTGCCTCTGAAAGGGGATTTGGGAGAAAGCGGCAAAGAGTCAATAGGAACTAGCAGAAAAATTCAAATCTGAAAACGAATCACAGCAGTGTCCTGCCTTTGTTAGAAAGAGAGAAGATAGGAGGATTTGTCCAGGGACAGCGGGATGAAATCAGCTCTTCCAGAACAGATCTCTGGGCTCATAAGAATGAGACAGTATTTTCAGGAAGAAGGGGCTTCCAGAAGGAGGATTTCCTTCAGGGAGGTCCCCTCATGAGCTGCACTTCTACACGCTGTTTTGGAGTCATAGAATCATAGACTGATAGAACAATAGAGCTGGAAGAAACCTAAAAAAGCCATCAAGTCCAGCCCCCTGTCCTAGGCAGGACCAAACCCATCAGATCAGCCCAGAGAAGGCTTTGTCAAAGGCGAGACTTAAACACCTTCAGGGATGGAGACTCCACTACTTCCCTGGGTAGACAATTCGAATGCTTCACCACCCTCCTAGTGAAAAAGTTTTTCCTAATGTTCAACCTGGACCTTCCCAACCGCAACTTGAGACCATTGTTCCATGTTCTGCCACCCGTGACCACTGTGAACAGCCTCTCTCCAGCCTCTTTGCAACCTCCCTTCAGTAAGTTGAAGGCTGTTATCAAGTCCCCCCTCAGTCTTCTCTTCTGCAGACTAAACAGTCCCAATTCCCTCAACCTTTCTTCATAAGTCATATGCTCCAGCCCCCGAATTATTTTGGTCACCCTCTGCTGGACCCTCTCCATGTATCTACATCCTTCCTATAATTGGGGGCCCAGCTTCTTCCAGACTCCGAATCATGTGACTGTATGATAATGAGGCACCAGAAACTTACATCTGCACCTCATTAGCATTTTCAAGGCCATTAATTACCATGCCGCTTTCAGAACAAGTGGCATGTGTAGAAATGGCCATAAGGTTTATTGTCTGGGGGTTTGGAAATTATGTCTGAGCTGATTATTTGTCCCTTTTGACCCCCTGTTGTAACTAAGAATCTGACCCAGGGGAAAAAAATCCTGTGTTTTGCTTTAATTCATGTTTTTAAAGCCATGTACACTGCTTGCAAATATAGTCTTGTTTCAATAATAAAAGTGCTTTTTTCCAAGTATCGGTTAATCCTTTGAGTTCTATGAGGCTTGAAACTACGTGCCTGGTCACAGACACATTACCAGAGAGCTCACAACTCCCTACAGGGCTGTTTTTTAACAGGGTGTTCTTGTTATTTCTTGCCAGCTCCATGGGAAAAGGAGGGTGGGGGCTTTGTCTTCCAGAAAGAGATTCCAAGTGATTTTGTATACTTGGTGGTGCCACCTACTGACTGATTTCAGGGAAGACTGAAGTCAGGAAAACTTTTCTGTCTCTGGGAACTACAGAGACAGGGTCTAGTAGTGTTTTATTTGTCTAGCCAGCCCCCAATACCTGCACTTGAAGTGCAAGAGTGGAGAATCAGCTATGACAAACTGCATTGTATGTTTCTGGGCACTTCAGTGCAGCTGTATTTTAGGATATCTCTGAGGCACAAACTTGACCAAGAAGTGTTACAAATTTTTTTTTCCATGTACATGCATATAGTTTATAGATGGTGGAGGGGCTGAGTACTAACAATATGGTTTTGTCAGTAACAAGTTTGAGGTTATAAAAACAACCGAAGGAACTTATGGGCTGTGTTCATGAATACTGGTATGTAGTGGCCAATCTAAAAATCTGGGGCCTAGTCTACGTTAGAAGGTTGGGTCAAATTTAACTGGCTTAGGTTGATTTTCCAAGCCAAGAGTGCAGGTTGCCCCCCGCCCCCTTTGCGGCCCTGCAGTTAGCTGGGGCCTATCAACCTGCCTAATAAAACACAAACCAACAGAAATTCCAGTTATGTTCATATTAAAAAATCTTTCAGCAAGTATAAGAAAATATATAGAATGTAAAAACTTTATCAGTATGTAAGTGAATATACATAACAGTAAGATATTACAAAAAATTGAATGAGAGAGAGTGCTTTATTTGTAAAAGCTATGTATCTTGCCCTGTGTTTACACGAGCTCCTTCCTTTCAGAAGGGGCATGTTAATGAGTGGGCTTGAACGATGCTAATGAGGTGCTGCATATTCATGGCAGCGCCTCATGAGCATCTTTCAAACCTGCTCATTAACAGGCCCCTTCCAAAAGGAAGGGGCTCATGTAGACCCAGCCTTGATGTTTCAAAAGCCTGTCCCACCCATTCTCCAGCTTGTGGCAGGAGGTGGGGGACAAAAACCAAACCAAACCAACAGCTTCCTGCTGTTTAAAGAGCCCACTCCCCTTCGCCAGCCCTCCCAGACAAAGTTAAAACAAAAACTAAACATCAACATAATTACATTAAAAAAACCTGAACTCCTCCCATAGAAGCTTACCCACCACAGAGCTGCCTCTGCTACATATACCTCCCCACTTGCTCATGGTGGGAGACCAGAAATGATTCCAGTGGTCCCCTCGGGGGCAGAGAGGCTGCAGTAGCCCCCAGTGGGGCACTAGAAATGAAACTGGCAGATGGAGGCAGGGAGGTAGCCCCACACAGGGTAGCATTGCTCAGCTGGCAGAGGCTGCACTGGGCCCCTGCAAGAGGCAGGAGGTAATTGTGCTGCACCCCCATTTTGAAATTTCACCCCCCCCCCAGGGGGCAGGCTCCCCCAGTTTGCACACCACTGTTCTAAACAATCTGTCCACACAACAGGGTCCATTCCACCAATTTTAAGGGCCGCTAAAGTCAACTTCTGTACTCCTGCTTTTCACGTGAAGTAATGCCAAAATTGACTTTGCATGGCTGGCCTTAAGGTAGTGCAGATGGAGCATTGTGAAATTCTACCTTCTTGGCTTCCTGGAGGTGTCCAACGGTGCTCCAATGTGACCACTCTGGCCGCCCCTTTCAGCTCCACTTCTCTCCAGGTATGCAGGAAACAGCCCAGAAAAGTTTGAATTTCATTTCCTGTTTGGTCAGAGTGATGAGCAGAGGAGGCAGCACAACTCATCAGTACATTCAGCCAAAGTCAAAGTGGCCAAGCCTAATGGGAACACACTCCATCTACTGCATGTGCAAGTGTAGACAGGCACCTTTGACTTTACAAAATTGGGTGATAAAATTCAACCTTAATTTGACCTAATTTCCTTATGTAGACATAGCCGTAAATTTGATAAATCAATAGCCAAAATAAGCAGTGTGTGGAAAGTTTCCATTTTTATAATTACTGTTTTCCTCTTACCTCTGAAAATTAAGTGATTAAAAAACCTAAGGCTTATTACACACACTGATTCAGAAATTGCTAGTATTACAACCTACCATTAAAAATGTTGAACACTAGTGAAAAGTATTGGAGCCAGAACACTAGAACCTTAAGTCTTCCATTTAATGGTAATACTGCAGGCAGTACAGAATGATATTCTACATATGGCTGGAGCAAAGCTCTCATTAATTTCTGACAACTATTGAACAGAGAACTTACACATTAAGGGCCACTGGAATCAAGGCAAAACTCTAAGGCTACAGCTACACTATGAGATAAATTTGAATTTAAGACAGTTAGTTCAATATTTCCATGTGACTGTCTTCACTGTAGATACCATTAGCTCGATTTAGGGAGCACTAATATAGATATCATAATACTGTCGGTACCTGCTGGGTGTCGCAACAAGCTCGAATTCAGAAGTTCAAACAAAGGCCAATGTGCAAGCACCAAGTCTTAAAATTGAATGTATTAGCCTCCAGAGGTGCCCCCTATGTAACCCACAATGCCCCTCAGAGCTCCTTTCTGGCCACTGCTCTCTGCAATTGCAGGAATTAGGTAACGAAGACCATGAATTTCAAATTGAGACCAGGAAGCCTGTGGGGTCAGGTTCGTATGAGAGCCTGAGAAATGTCTTTCTTTGCCATTAGCGCTGCGAGCGCATCTACCCATTACAAATAGCCCCAGCACGAGTTCATGGTTCTGTCTCTACACTTGGCACTGTTTCCTGTGTGCCTGGTGCCAGCTGCTGCACTACATGGCAGCAAGGCTGTTGTGGGGGATCACACACACATAAGAGCCCAAGAAACTTCTCAGCAGTTTCCATTTGTGCACAAATCCCCCTCTCTCCCCCACAGATGCCACACAGTTGGGGTCTTTTCCACACTTATGTGGGCAGCCCCTGACCCCATAAAAGGACGTGCTGCTGTTCAGTGCCATCCATGCTGCCAGGCAGCACCATGCCCTGGCTTGCGCACAGTTAGGGTTCCAAGGGCGGGAAAGATTGGTGGGCTTGCAGCTACCAGGGGAAGTGTCCCCAGTGGCTACAAATTGGGGGGGGGGCTTGCAGCCACCCACGGAGACATCTTCAGCTGGTCCCCCCAATAAGCTCCCCTATTCCCCTGCCCCACAAAGGCTCTGGGGGCTAGCTGCCTCTGGGGAGGTGTCTCCCCCAGCAGTTAAGCTTTTCAGGGGCTTGCAGCTGCCCTGGGGGAAGAGTTAAGTGACCCTCAAGCCACAGACCCTGCACCCCGAGGCCAAAAATGATTTTCGGAGACCATGTCAATTGGCCATTCAACCTCCCAAATACCAAACCACTTGACAATGGCAGTGAACTTGGTTGAGCCCAGTCCCCATCCCCCACATTGGGGATTTCTGTGTTGCGAAGAAGAAAGACAAAAATCTTTTTTCCTAGCCTTTTCTATGCTCTTTCTTCTAACTTTGGACCTCTTCCTGCAGGGAAGAGTGGGTGGAGGGCCAGTCGTCCAGCTCTCATTGCCCCTGTGTTATTTTCAGGGATCAGATGCAATTGAGGGAGGGGAGAAAGTCAGTGGAGAGCCAGTTGCGAAGACACACCTGCTGATTTTTATAAATTCTTTGATATTTTAGTTACAGCTACAGTTTTAAAAAGTAGTTGAGTTATGGAAGAAAGAAATTCCTGTTAATTTGGCAACCTGTTATTGCCCTACTTTTCCTTCCTTCTGCTGGTGGGGGACTTAACTTTTTCTTACCACAGAAGGGAAATGAGGGCAATGCAATGTTGGAAGATGATGTCAAATACCAGCAAAAATACTCAGAATGCTACAGGGATGAGGGAGCTGTGGGATAGGTTCCCACAATGCACTACTGCAACAGTCAATGTTTGCCAATTGAGTGTGGCAGCAATAAGCCAACTTTGTGAAGAGCACATTGGGAGGTGAGGATGGTCAAACTGAATTTATAAAATCCAGCACTACAAAATCGATATTAAATTCACATTTCTCATGGTGTAGACGTATCCTAAGTTTGGAAAAGAACAGTCACACTGAGCTTTCTGGATTGGTATTCAGAAAGGGAGGTTTATCTAATTCAACAGCTGTGCTGATTAAGTATTTTTCTAATCACATGCTCCACTCTGGGGCATACCCACATTCAATTTCAACTTAACATGAAGTGACTGGGTGAAATAACTAAACCCAAGGAGGTGGGTTTTCATGTGGAAACAAATTCTAATATTAGGATTATCTCATTCTTTCTAAAGCACTACTTTTTCCTAATACATATAAGATACTGAGTTTATCATGAAGCTGGCTTTGATTATAAAACTACTATTCAATATAAACCAGCAATATGTCTAATATGAAGTTTATTTCATCTATATACATATATGAAAATAAAATGTCCTTTGGACTATTTTTCCTTCTTACTAATCCATTTCCCACCACCCATGAATAATGTGGACATTCCATTTCTGCAGTAAGCTGCCGCCTTTTCCTATCCAGTATGCTCTACAGAAGAGCAAATTCTGCTCACTCCTAGCAGTGGAACTTCAGAGTACATGCAGTTACTTCAGTAGATTTTCCCATAGATTTACACTGTTGTAATTGCAAACTTGCCTTGGGTTGCGCTGAAGTAAGGGAATAAGAACTTGGACCAGAGTCTCTGATTCAATTTAACTGTGCTCAGCATGACATGAGCATATGGGAGAGAGGAAGTCTAGCTTTATCAGTCTAGATTGAATGGCTACTCGGGGCTCTGACTTTAATTTTGTCTGAGGCTATGTCTACACTACAAAAATAAAGTCTATTTTATCAAAGTCGACTTTGTAGCTCTGGGTTTTATAAAGTCAAAGGTGAGTTTCTGCATCTCTCCACAAAGTCGATTTAGTAAGTCCCCACTAAGACACCAAAGTTTGACTGTTGCAACAGTGCATTGTGGGAACCTATCCCACAGTTCCCTCAGCCCTCTATCATTCTGTTTTTTCTGCTGGTGCTTTATGGGAAAAAATGCCCCCCAAGCAATTGTGAGATGTCATCTTCTACATTGCCCTCATTTCCCTCCCATTGAAAACAAAGGCTATTTTTCAGAAGTCTCTTTCCCCAATGAGGATAATTGTTTTGAGTCATCTGCATTACGGACCTTTTAATTGATGTGTCCTAAGAGCATCCGCTGCCATCTTCCTAGACTGCATTGCCCTCATTCCCCTCCTGAAGAAAGCAAAGGGCCAATTTTCAGAAGGAAAGAAGGAAAAGTAGGAAAATCCCAGGTGAAAGAAAGCCAAACAAGTGGGCTTGAGAAGGTGAGTGAGCCATGTCAACAGGTTACTTAACTAGTTTTCCCCAGTGAAAGAACACCAAACCATGGGAGAATCTGGATCCATGTTGTGACAAACCCTTGACTGTCCCTTAGGGGTCCTGCACTTCCAGGTGGCTCCTTGTGTGCCTCAGCATCCCTTTTGATGCCCTGGAGCTTCCCAAGGGCAAGGGTCTCCCTTTACTGAGCTATTTCTATCACATGCCAGTCTTGAGTGAGAATGGGGTACGATCCTCTCCACCGGACTGTGGCTGCCCCAGTTTGGCCCAAGTTGGGTACCCCTCCAGGGGAAGGGTGGGGGGACGCCAGTCCCACACACTGCTCTGGACTCCAGCCCAAGGACCCTAGGAAGGAAAGGAGCTAATGGGGCTTTCGCCCCCACCCAACAGCAGCAACCTTCCCCCAGGCCTCTGCACCCACCACTTCCCTCTGATACTGAGTGGCTGGCATCCCTTGGCTTCACTCAGCCTGTCCTGCTCGGCCCTTCAGCCTCCCTCTCTCTGGGCACTGCCCTCCTCCTGTTGCCTGGGGAAAGCCTTTTATAGGGAGCCTGGAGTCCTTAACTGGTAGCAGGTGCTTGATTGCAAGCGGTGGCTGGGTGACTCCTAACGAGGCTCAACTGACTATCCAGCCTGCAGGTCTGCAACCTCTGGGAACTTAGGAGGGGAACAAAAAGGCCTTCCTCCAGCAGCCAAAGGCCGTGTCTACACTAGGAGAAATCTTCGAAATAGCCATGCTAACGGGCATTTTGAAGAATACTAATGAGCCACTGAAATGCATATTCAGAGCCTCATTAGCATGCCGCCATCTGTGGCACTTCGAAACTGCCACTTTTCGCTCCCACATGGCTCATCCAGATGGGGGTCCTTTTGGAAAGGACCCCGCCAACTTTGAAATCCCCTTATTCCTATCAGCTGATATCAGCAGATAGGAATAAGGGGATTTCGAAGTTGGCGGGGTCCTTTTGAAAAGGACCCTGGTGTAGACAAGCTGCACAGGAGCGAACCGCGGCACTTTCAAAGTGCCACGGCCGGCGGCATGCTAATGAGGAGCTGAATATGCATTTCAGCGCCTCATTACTGTTCTCCAAAATGGCCATTAGCATGGCTATTTCGAAGATTTCTCTTAGAGTAGACACAGCCAAAATGTTCACCCTCCATCAGATATTTGCTGGTCTGCCACAATGTGAACAGAGGAAGACATAATATTCTCAAAGGAGGAAAGTAGCGAACCTCAAGGGAAAAAAAGCCAAACAGGCGGTGGGCTCCAGAAGCTGAAGCAACCTTCACAGATGTGCTCTGGGAGCACCCAGCTGAGTGTGTCATGCCAGCAGATCACTCAGCTACTTTTCCCCTGGGTGAAAGGACACCTTTTGTTTTAAGGAAGCATGTCAGAGAACTGTCAATCCCACATGCTCTGGGAGCACCCAGATGACTGTGCCATGTTATCATGTCACTGGGCTACTTTCCCCTCCCCAGATGAAAATAAATACAGCAGCAGGCCACCAGGTGAGCCAACCCCCTGACATGTGGTGCCTCTCAGGGGTCAGCCAGCCCCAACAATATTTGCTGCTGGCATTGCCAGCCCTCCGGCACTTGGTGAGTCCCTGGAAAATGTGAAGTGCAGAACCCTTCACCCCACGCAGGCCAGGACATGCTGCTGTCTGGAAGCATGTTCCACACGCACAGCCGGCATGCGGTGTGGTGGGCAGAAGCTAGCCACATGATGTGGTGGGGTGGGGACTGGCCACATGGTATGGTGGGGCAGGACCTAACCACGTGGTATGGCGGGGCGGGGGGCTAACTACGTGGTATGGTAGGGTGGGGGCTAACTACATGGTATGGTGGGGCGGGGGCTAGCCACATGATGTGGTGGGGCAGGGGCTAGCCCACCAGCCGCATGGTACTTGTCACTGGCGGGGGAGACTACCCCAACAAATGTGAAGCACAGAAAGGAAGTTTCTCAGGCTCTTTTGCTAAATCCTATGCAGGGAGGAAGTCTTCACTCTGTGCAGGGCAGGATATGCTTCTGTGTGCAAGCACGACCCCCACAGCACAGCCACCACATGGTGTGGTGGGGTGGTGGCTGGTGCGCCAGGCACATGGAGCCTGGGGGGGAGTGCTGGCTAGCCACATGGTGCTGTGAGGGCTAGACCATGACTGCATGGCACCTGGGCTAGGGTGGGGACTGCTCCATACAAATGTGAAGCACAGAAAAGAAGTTTATTGGCCTCTCCTGCTACATCCTGTGCAGGGAAGAAGCCCTCACCTCATGCAAGGCAGGCCATGCCTCCCTGCTATCTGATGTGCCACTGTCTGGACCCAACAGCTAGAGCACCATGTGGTGTGGTGGGGCGGGGACTAGCCCACCAGCCAAAATGAAGCCCTAGCGGCTCCATGCTGGTGCTCTCTTTCATGGCTAGATGCTGTCATCATGCTGATCATAAAGAAATGAATTAAAAATGCTGGGTTTCCTGTTCCCTACTTCCTGCACACCTGTAGAGCAGGGGAGGTGAAAGCGGACAGAACGTACACATTCTGGGCATTGTGGGATACCCCTGGAGGCCAATAAAATTGATTTAAAGAAACAGTATTTCCACCCTAACATTAATTTGACCTGTTAAATTCATACTGGGCTTTACACCACATCGGAGGGTCAAGGCAAGATAGTTGACTTTAGCACCCCTTAAAATTGACCGAATGGTATTCGCAGAAAAGACAGTCACACTGTAAAATCAAGCTAAGTGCCTTAAATTGACTTTATGCTGTAGTGTAGACATAGTCTCAGTCTACAAGCAGGCTGATAGCCACACAAATCATGAAATCACTAGTAGATGCCCTTAATTGCAATCTCAGATGCTAGTTATGGATTTAACAGTGGGGACAGACCTTCTCATCATTTTATTTGTGACAAAGGTCTTTGGAGTAGGGACTGTCTATTGGTGTATGCAGCCTATATAACAATGAAGACCAATCTGAGATTTCAAAGCACTATTCATAAGAATAAAATTCCTTCAAGTGTGGATAAACCTGCACAGTTCTGAGAGTAAAGGATTTTACTTTATAGGACTATCTGACATTGTCTAAGGATGTTAAATTTCTAAATAACATACAGAATTATAAATCCACCCATCCAAATAAATCTAAGACAGATTAATACATTCTGCACCCATAGGAAAAGACCTAATTCTAACGATCAGATCAAATTTGTGATTTGATCAACGTGATTTCACTATTCCTACACAGAAGAGACGAGGCTTGAGGGAAGTATGCAAGCATGAAGTTAACAATTACCATATGCAAATACTCCTTGTTTCCTGTGGAAAATGTGCTTTAAACCTTGAGGAGGGGACATCTTGTACATAAATAAATATTATGCCTGCCAAGGCAGGGTACAGTCGCCAGTTATATAATAAGAGGGTCTGTTCCCTCTCCCACATCTTATACATTACTCAGAATCAACATTGACCCCAGGTAGTTGTTAGTACCCACGACTAAATCTGAACAGTGTTTGGGTCTCTTACCAGCTAGTCAGGTCTGAGGAGGGGACAAAGACACTTTATAAATTCATTTCAAGTCGAGCATTTTCCCCTGGTGTGTGAAAGTGCTCAGCTGAATGCAACAAGAGGAAATGACACTCCAGTGGAGAACTCTTTTGACGCTAGACCTAAAGAGGCTGCAGAGACTTCGGGGTAAGCTGTATATCAAGGTAGAACCCACTGTGATACCAAAGCACTATTAACCATGTCCAGTTATTACTAACCGTGTCACATCACACACCTTTCCTTACCCCTGGGATAAGCACTTTAAGACTGGTACCGTGTCTACTCTGATATTAGGAAATGCCTAGTGCAGGGGTCTCCAATTCAAATGACCTTAGGGCCAGTGCCAGTCCTCACACCCTTCAGGCAGTCCAGCAGGTAACCCTTCCCCCAGCTGTGCTGGCAGCTGAAGTAAGGGAGGGCAGTGATCTCCATGTCTCTCCCTTCATCAAGTCTCCTGACCCCACCTGCTGCCCTGGGCTATTTAAAACCCGCGGGGCACCCACTGCCACCACCAGCAGTGCATGGGTCTGGAGCAGCTTCCAGCTGTTAGAGCTGCCCTACTACTGACATGACCCTGTGGCCTGGGAAGGGCATGTGCAGAGTCACCTCATCCACAGGACAGTTCAGAACAGCCACCCTGAGCCCTGCACTTTGACTGGGCCCTGCAGCAGCTGCCTCAGCCATGCTATGAATACTCAGGTTAGCTGCAGGGCTCTCTGAAGGGAGTCAGAAAGCAACACTACTGTAAACCCTCAGTTTAACACCCCCGATATAATGGACTTCGGAAATAACAGACAATGTCTGCTGGCCCCCAACCTCTCTGCCCGACAAACAAATGCCGGAGACTCGCCAGAGCCATTGCTGGGGCTGGCAGAGCTGCCAGAGTAGCTGGGGCTGGAGGGGCCACCGAGGCCAGTGAAGCCAGGTGGGGGCTGTGGCGGGGTGCAGGAGCTCACCTCCCTCAGCCCCATTTGCGTGGAGCATGTTGGTGCCTGACCACCACTTTTTGCAATGGCACTGAGCAGCAGCCATGGTGCCGGAGGCTGCTGACCACTGGCAGGCTGGGGGTGGCCACGCTCTACCTTCGCACAAGTGGCTTGGAGCCAGGAGCTGGAGGAGCCGCAGTGCTGAGAGCTGCAGGAGGTGGAAGGAGCCAGGCTGCAGTTCAGCTCCTCTCCTGGTAATTGGGAGAGGGAGATGGAGGTGAAGAATGGGGCAGGAGCAGGGAAGGGAAGGAGGGGGCAGAAGACAGGAGTGAGTGATGGGCTGGGAAGGTCAGTGCATCATTGTACAGTAGAACCATTCGGCTGTAACAGACTTCCGGCATTAACGGACGCCCCTTCCCCCCATTAGTCCATTAATTGAGGGTTTACTGTACTTGAACTTTTTGACAGGAACAACCAGAAGTTCCCTGTTTGTGCTCCACTCTCAGGCATATTCCACCAACAAGGCCAGCTGGGTATAGAGATCAGGTGCGTACTGGAGACGCACTGAATTGAGCCTCCCCCTGCCGGAACAAGGCAGCCCTGTGTTAACAGACTGGGATGCCTTCTGGCAAACCTTTCCTGCTACCTTTGACGACCAGTATCCCACTCATGCTGTGGAAGCTGAACCACAGAGACTCCAGCAATTCTAACCCTATCCCCCAAAGCACTTGCCACCCTTCCCAGCTTCACATCAGCTGCACACTTGATAAGTGCAGTTTCTTTGTCATCATCTAAGTCATTGATAAATGTATGAAGAGAACTGGTCCCAAAACTGACCCTGCAGAACCCTACTTGTTATGCCCTTCCAGCATGACTGTGAACCATTGAAAACTATGCTCTATGAACAGTTATCCAGGCAGATATACACCTATCTTATAGTAGCTCCCTCTATGCTGCATTTCCTGACTTTACTGACAAGGTCATGTGATACTGCATCAAATGCTTTACTAAAGTCTAGGTATACCACACCCACCACTTTGCCTTTATCCACAAGGCTTGTTAGCCTATCAAAGAAAGCTATCAGTCTGCTTTGACATTATTTGTTCTTGACAAATGCATGCCATTTGTTACCAATCACTTTATTATCTCCCAGATGTTTGCTGATGAATGCCTTAACTATTTGCTCCATTATGTTTTCTGGCACTGAAGTTGAGCTGACTGGTCTGTATGTTCTTGGGTTGTCCTTATTTCCCTTTTTATACATGGACACTATCTTTTCACTTCCAATCTTCTGAACTTTCTCCTATATTATATGACTTTTCAAAGATGATAGCTAGTGGCTCAGATACCTCCTCTATCAGCACCTTGAGTATTCTAGGATACCTTTAATCAGGCCTTGGTGACTTGATGATATCTACATGTGAGCTTTGGTCACCTGCCCCCATTAAATCTAGTTTAAAGCCCTCCTCACTAGATTAGCCAGTCTGTATCCAAATACTCTCTCACCCTTCCTAGACAGATGAGCCCCATCTCTGCTTAGCAGTCCTCCTTCTGCAAACAGCATCCAGTGGAAGCCTAGGGCCTCTTGGTGACACCATCTTCACAGCCAGGCATTCACCTCAATGATGAATCTGTCTCTGTCTGGCCCCTTACCTCTGGCAGGAAGAACTGAAGAGAATACCACCTGCACTCCAAACTCCTTCACCCATATCCCCAGAGCCCTGTAGTCACTCTTGATCTGCTCAAGGTTACAGATTGCAGTATCATTTGTGCCCATATGGATGAGTACAATGGGGTAGTCAGACGCCAGATGATCCTTGACAATCCCTCCGCAATGTCTCAGATTGGGTGCCTCCAATCACCATACCCTGCATTTCCTGCATTGGTAGTTGCAGACCTCCCAGCCTTGGTGGTGCACGGCTTCTCCTCTTCCTTAGGGGATGATTCCTCAGGACAATGATACACTTGTGTTCTCAGACAATTTCAAGGTGCATTTTTAACAGGCACATTCTGTCCTGGAGATACTACGAAAACATGGCCTGTTCACAAAGTTGGAAAAAACACCTTTCACTATTCCTCTACAGAATTCTTGGGTTACAGCCTCTCCCCACATGGTGGAGGACATCTGCAGTAGGACCATGCCCAAGTTCTGCCAAGAGTTACAGTGTTTCCTTGGATTTGGAAACTTTTATCAGCAATTCATTCCTGGTTTTTTTAGAGCAAATAGCCTCCATGACCGGCCATGTCTGCCAGACCACCAAGTATGTTTGGATACGCAAAGTTCACAGTGCTTTCAAACAACTCAAAGCTGTTTTCACCAGCACCTCTGATTTAGCCCACCTGTCTCTGGACCAGGCATTCTTAGCAGAAGCCAATACCTCCAACGTAACCATAAACGTGATACTCTCCCAGATGCACGATGTACAGCAAGTCCTGAAATCCTGAGCCTACTATTCCTGAAAACTCCCTTGCTGAACAGAACTATGAAGTACTGGATAGAGAAACTCTTAGAATTAAATTAGCCTTTAAAGCAGGGCTGGGGGCACTACTAAATACAAAGCATTGCTACTGACTTCAAACAATTTTTATGACTGTAATAAGACTAACCCATTTCTAGTGACTATTGGGTCACTACATTAAGTTCTTGTAGGCAGCTTATTCCAAATTCAAAAAGATACAGGCCCAGTATGATCCCTGCTTGTGCAAGATTGAAAACTGTAGCAGAAGCGATCGCAGAGGTAGTAGTGAATTACCAGTCCTAATTTGACGTACATTTCCTGTTGATGGAGGCACATGCAAGACATATGAATAGGAAATCCAAACCTCCGGAGAAATGCTGAAGTTCTAAGTTTGGTTTAAACTTAAAATTGGGTTTTTGTTTGAAATATTTGTTCCTTGTTCCCAACAGGACCTAGCACATTCAGTACAAATTTGCTGCATCCCACCACTTCCCGGAATCACAAAACAATTGAATCTGTAATAAAGTCTGACCTGGAAACACACTAAACTATATAACACGTCATGTCTGAATGGATCTATGACTCCCAGAGGGAGCTCTTGTGTCTATTTTGGCTTCATACGCATATCAATAGGGAAACTGATCTTATATGACACTTTTCCTTACACTCATTGTCTTGAGAGAAATCAGGATAAACAAATCTACTTCTCTTTACCTTTACTGTATGTTAAAAATTGATCTATTGCTATAACAAAGATAAGATGCTGCTTCTTAAAATCTTCTTGGTGGGATACAGGGGAAGTGAGCATAACAGGACAGACTGCAAGAAAATGAAGTGCTGTCAAACACTTTATCTGCAGGAGTTTCATTTCAATTTGAAGCTGTTTATACCAGGTTTTTTGATCTTCACATCACCAACTAGCCTCCAAAAATACTCACAGACCAAATTTCATTAGAATATCAGATGTTGCCAGCACTCCATTCCATGGGAAATTAAATGCTGACGTAGCATTCATTTTGCAGTTTGTTCTCATAGCTGACAATTTTCTTTCTTAGAGATATTCAAGCTCTGTGTCTGAACTAATCAGCCAGGCTGAACACTGAAGCACAGTGGAATAATGCAAGCATATTCCAAGTAAGCAATGAATGAGGGGAGAATGTGTTATTAATAGCATACACAATCATGTTCACCTAGAATGGTTCAGAGAAGAAAAGAAAACTAAACAGCTGGTTTTGCTATAGTAAAATGAGCTATCTTTCAACATCTCAGAAATGACACAGACTGACACAGTTGCTAAACAGTCACTGGCACATGCTTCATAAATCCATGTCCTGTCGTTGCAGAATGGGGAAGACACTAAACTCTTAGGCCATGTCTACACATGAGGATCCTCTGGAACACAGCTTCTGGAGGATACTCTTCCAGACGATCATGTCCACACATAAAACGCAGTCTGAAAGAGCGCCCCTTCTTCTGGAAGATCATGTCTACACATGCACGGACACTATTCTGGAAGAACAGCAGGAAACACTGGGGACAGGGTCACATGGCAAGAGAGGTCTTCTGGGGCCACTGGGCATGCAGTGTGTTAAAGGGCCCCTCCCAAACAGCCCCTCCCTGCACAAGCTGCTGAGGTCTGCCATACTGTTTGCAGCAAGGCTGAGCCTGTCCCTGGTCCTGACTTCCCCAACCACCAGACCTGCAGGGTTGCCCTGACCCGGATGCTGGCCATTCTCCTGGCCACTCTCCATGGTCTCCTGTGGTGAAGAAGATCCAGGCCTGTGGGTCTTGATCCACAACTGCCCCTGCCAGCTCACCACCCCCACGCCATCCCGCACATCAGGAACCACACCACCAGCACTGACTGGTGGGACAGGTTGGTCATGGGCGAGTGGGACAATGCATGCTTGCTGCAGAATCTCCAGTTGAAGAAGGAGACTTTTCTGGAGATCTGCAGCTGGTTCGCCCCATCCTTTGATGGTAGACACGTGGATGCGGCCAGCCCTGTCCGTTGAGAAGCACATGGCCATCACCATATGGAAGCTGGCCACCCTGGACAGCTATCAGTCAGTCAGCAGCAATTCAAGGTGGGCAAGTCCACCATCAGGGCCATCGTCCTTGAGGTAAGGCATGCTGTGGTCCCCAGCCCAGCTCAGGGAGCGGGCTGTCGGGCAAGAGGGATCTTTCACAACTTTGCCTGTAACACTGGATGGAGGCTGGCACCTATATCTCCCTCAGGAGCACGCCATTGAGGACATGGCCATGCCTCCTCTGCCTTGTGGGTGAGCCGGCCTACCCTCTGCAGTCCTGGCTTATGTGGCCACACATGGGCAACATCACCCCCCTCTCATGAGATGTTTAACACCTGGCTCACACAGACCCAGTACCCCGTGGAGTGTGGTTTCAGCCGCTGGAAAGTGAGGTTTAGATGCCTCCACATGCGCCTCAATGTGAGGGTGAAGAACATCTCCCAGATCATGGGAGCATGTTGTGCCCCCCACAACTTCCTCAAGGCACACAAGGAGACCCTCCCACAGGGCTGGATGGCTGAAGCTACCTCCGGACACTGACCGGCACCTCAACCATGACAGGGTCCACATCTGGGAGGCACTTCAGGAGGCATTCGCCTTCAGGGAGCACTGACCCTTGCCCAAGCCCCGCCCCCCACAACAGGCCCCCTCTTCATCCCTCACCGCCCCCACTCAGTAATCAGGGACAAGGGTGGTTGGAACTTATTTAACTCTATTTAGCCAGAACTTGCAAACAATAAACATTTTTTTACAAATAACTAGAAAACAATAAACATATATGGTTGAACTGAAACCTGTACAACTATTTACATTGGAGGTCAGGAAACAGACATGCCAACTTGAGTAGAGACAGGGACAGGGATGGAGGGGGCCCTAATCAAGGAATGGGGCGGAAGGCCATGAGCCCTGGTACCTGTGTGCACTTCTCCCATCCCAGGTGCACAGTCCCCATTGGGGCACTGAAGGGGCCAGGAGCATGGGGAGGGAGTGGTGGTCGCTTATGGGCTCAGCCTTAGCGGAGGATGGTGCGCAGGAGGGTTTGTGAGGTGGGGGACCCTTCACAGGGCCCATTCTGAGGGCAGCCATGGAGAGGACTGGGGTAAGTAGGTCACCTATGGCCTCAGAGGCATCAGTTGGAGCAGGAGCATCTGGGAAGGGAGGGGCAGGAGGATGGCGGGGCAGTGCCACGAGGGCCCTTCACACTGTGTGGAGAATCCCTACAATCTCCCCCCATGTGTCCCACTGCCAGTTAGTTTTGGCCTTTTCCAGGGCCAGACGCCTCTCAGCCTGTGTACTGTGGTACCAAAAGGCAGTTGTATAGGATGCCGTCTCCTCACCATGGCCCTGGCATCAGGCCCTCTGGACACATGACTGCCAGGTTACATGTGCTGGGGCTGGTCCAGGCCTGCCTGCAGGACTGGCAGCCCCTCCAGCCTGAACGGGGCTGGCAAGCCCTGGGCTCCTCATTTGGCTTGCCCAGCCTTTGGATGGAGCTGCTGTGAGATAGGAAGGAGAGGAAGGGCTTCAAAATCATATCCTGGCCTTGGGTGCCATGCCCTTCTGCCCCCATGGGCAGCTACCCTCACCCTGGACCCAAGGGATGGCTGTGTCCCAAGGATGCCCCCAGAGGAGTGTCCCATGTTCCCCGCACGCTGGCCCATGTGGTGCATTGCCTTGGTGATGGTGCTACCTGTTGTAGACACCCCCAGGAATAAGCTAGCAGGCAAGGGGGTATGTTTCAGCATGGGGGAGTCTGTGCCCAGGGGCTGGGCACACCCATACACCCTGAGGTTCCCCCAGTGCGTGAGTGTGGCTTGCAGGCTCTCCACAGAGGAGGGTGCCAGGTGTCACCTACAGGCGTGGCCACAGCTCCGGGGCACATTCCAGGGTAGGACATCTGGGGTTGAGCTGTGACATGGGGGTCCAGGTGTGCCCCCACCAGGGGATGTGCCACGGCATGTGCTTACCTGAGGCACCCTTGAAAAGGTCGGGTGATGCCCAGCTGGAGGTGGCCTGGCTGCTGGAGGTGGAGGGCAGCTCGACTACAAGGCAGCCTTCTGAGGACTCGACCCCAGATGGGACTTTGACATCCTGGGCTGTGGACACTCTGGCAGGTACAGTCTGGTCTTTGGCTTGACCTGCTTCCTCCGCTGATGTGGCAGGAGCTCTGGTGCAGCAATTTCAATGGTGGTGTGAGGTGGGGAAGTGTTTTCTCCCACCAGCAGGTCCCGCAGGTCTCTGAAGTAGGCACAACTGGCTGGGGCACCACCAGACTGGCAGGTGCTGTCCTGGGCCCTCATGTAGCTCTGCCCCAACTGTTAGACCCTACACCAGACCTGGTTAGGGAGACCAGGAAGAGTGACCTCAGGTAGCCAAGCCATTTGCAAGGCTCACAAAGGTGGTGGCATTTCCGTAGAGCCCTGTGATGTCCCACAGCACTTCTTCATCCCTCCAGAGCCTCCATGATGGGGCCCTCCTTTTTGTGGCCCAGTCAGGGTCCTGGCTGCCCTCAGCAGGCTCCCTGGGGAGCGCGGGGTGGCTGGCTGCTGGCCATCCATCAGGCTCTGGTCACTGCAGGCGTGACTGAAGTGTGAGCTGCAGCCCTGCACATGCTGCCTGTCTGCACACTCTCAGCTTCCTGCCATGGGGTCTCTGGGTCCTTGCAGATTTAAAAGCGGTGGGAGCAAAAGACCATAGAGCCCAGCTGGAGTTGCCTGGAGAGTCTCTGCACTCCACCTGGCCACCGCCACAGCAGACACTCTTTCAGAAGAAGGGGTCGGGGAGCCTCTACACATGCTTTCTTCCAGAAGAGTCATCTGGAAAAAGGTGCTCTTCCTGATTTTGTAGTGGAGTACAGAATCCAGAAGATGTGGTGTGTTCTTCCATATTCCTTCTGGAAGAGTGCCTTTAATGTGTAGATACTCCACAGATCTTCCAGACAAAGCCGGCACTCTTCCAGATCATTCATGTGTAGAGGCAGCCTGCCTTTCACTACCAGCCCAAGGTCTGAGTTCTCTAATAATTCAAGCAGAATGCCTGTTTAAAATATAGTCTGCTTAAATATTCAGTGCAAGTGAATAGTTCCACTGAAATCTCGGGATTTACCCTTGTCATAAAAGACAAGGCTTCTGTAGCATCTCCGATGTTACAGCCATTAAGACTAACCAGGATATTACGCCTGTGCATTGGCTCAGCAGGGAAGATCCTGTGATTCCAAACAGCAAGTAAATGACTCCAGCTATAAAAAACAAGAAGTCCTGTGGCACCTTATAGACTAACAGATATTTTGGAGCATAAGCTTTCATGGGCAAAGGTGCATCTGATGAAGCTGCTTTTTGCCCACAAAAGCTTATGCTCCAAAATATCAGCTTGTCTATAAGGTGCCACAGGACTTCTTGTTGTTTTTGAAGACACAGACTAACAGGGCTACCTCTTTGAAACTTCCCTCATCTATTCTCCTGAAACAAGTGTGCTTTGATTCCAGCACATCTCAGATGCTCGTACTGAATATTCATTTTGTTTCTGGTCATTGCTTTTCTGCTGTTGTATAAACAGACAAAGCACCATTTGTTATCCTTTGTGACATGTGTCGCAGCACATTTCTGAAGGGCTCAAACATGCTGTTGTTGAGTGTTAATAACAGGGGTGTCAGACTGAAAGATAAATAACAGAAGGAGCTACTTTTGTAAAAACGTCAAGGGACCACAGTAGTGCAGGAAAACTGAATAATTCTGAAATTACTTTGTCTGCTTGAGTCTCAGAAAATGCAAACTCTGTTCTGCCTCCTAAGACTGTATTACTTGCTCCTTAATCCTCTTATTAGAATACAATCTATATGCCAGCATGCACCTTGTGTCCCCAGTGGTGAGTCTTAACAGAACTGTGAACTCCTCTAGCAGTCTGCAATGTAATTAAGCAGAGAAGAGTCTCTGAGCCAGGTCATGGTCTGATAAATATTTGAATTCTGCATAGGGCTGCGATCAGGATGGATGAAACTGGATTCTGGTTTGCAAAATTAGATGGAATTAATAAAGTTCACCCCCCACTACAATTCACCCTCCTTCTCCTCTCTCTCTCACTCACTTTCATACTGACCATATTTCAAGAGTGGTTCAATTAACATAGATCAACTTACCTGGCTGAAGGGAAGCCAATGCAAAAGAAATCCTTGAGAAATACCCCTTCCTGTTGACTGTGCTCAGTGACAAGATGGTCTGGGGCTAAAATTGGAATATATGTACCATCAATTGCAGCTCCACAGTTAGGAAAGCCCATCTCTGCATAGCCAGCAAGTAAGGCATGCATATTTCCCAAAGTCATGGTCCTCCATAGTAGGATGTGATTTATTGCCTTGTACACATGCATTTGTGTGGTCCCAAGGATAGACATCCCTCCCTCCGTTCTGATTTGCAACACACCAGTAACAGTCAGTAGTCCCCAACTTCCAGACAACAATTGCCACAAGCTTCTCTACTGAGAGAGCAGATCTCATTCAGGTGTCCATGAACCATAGGCCAGGGGCCAGCTCAACACACAGCTCCAGGAAGGTTGGTTTACCCATCCTAAAGTTTTGTAGCTACTGATCTTCATCCCACACCTGCATGACAATGTGATCCCACCACTCAGTGCTGGTTTCCCAAGCCCAGAACTGATGGTCTGCCCCGTGCAGCTGCTCTGTGAGGGACAAGTGCAATGACAGGTTGCTGCTGTCCATATCACACACAGATGCAGCCACTTGAAACTCTTCTTCTGACAGTAACTTCAAGAGTAACTGTGCTGCAATGCATGATGTTCTCATGCCACTGAACAGAACATAGGAGAGACATGTGGGGTCCAGGCTTTCTCACTGTAGATCAGAGTGCACAGGCACAGCAAAGAATAGCTATTGCAAAAATTGCATGAAAGGGAGCAAAAAGCCCCAGGAGGACTGGGAAACATAGCAGTGCCTGACGGAACGCTGTGCATGGTCTCAAGATGTGCTGTGCTCCATTCCATGTTCCCATAATGCCTAGCAAAAGATGGTGTAGCCAAGCATTGTGGGATACGTACCCACAGTGCCTATCTCCTGCTATTGATGGGGAGTTTACAACATGGGCACAATCAGTCGGGAGAGGGAGCTAGTGGGAATGCAGTTTGGCGACCTTTTTCCTGGTGACTTAACGTTAATTTTAGCAATGGATCTTTGCAGTGTAGACATAGAGTCAGTCTCAGGCCCTTTAGCAGAGATCAGTCAGCTCGTCTTGCAGCTTATGTTCCATAATTAGAGATCTCATCTCCTCTATATTTTGCCCTGTAGCATTTCAGCTGCATTCTGTACAGTTTTTCCAACATAGCATTGATATGATTACCCCATACCTTCTGCTTACTCTTCCTGTTCTTTCCTTTAGTCCATTTCCTTTACACTAAATAAATAAATGGAAAACTAACTCTTTCTTTAACTGTTTCCTAACTTCTCAATTTGGAATCTCTCAGTGTCTATATTACCTGGTATCAATGTCTGGAGCATGACTGTCGTGAACGAATGCCTGCAAAGAGTTAACAGCGTGCTCTCTGCTGGGGAGGTCTGGTGAGCCAATGGGAGGAAAGGATATTATTTTAAACTGAGAACAATTGCAGTCTGAGGGGTCTTTATTTGGGTCTGCGACTGGAGCAGGGAGAGACCAAAAATGCTTGAATGAATCGAGTAAATCTGACCGGCTCATAATCAGCATATAGATATGTAAGTAGAAGGGCAATGTCTAGTCAGATGTGCTCAGGTTATGGTTAGTTTTGGATTTGGTGGGATTTCTCAGGCTCGTTGCTTCTTTCCTCTGTGCTCTGTAACTACAAAGCTGAATCCCACGGAAGTAATCCTCTTTGCTGCAACCTGACTCTTTTGCGTTGTTTTCTCTCATTTTGTGACTAAATTACATTTTTTTAAGGCAATGATTTGATTTTTGTGTCCCAGAGAAGGGTCTGTGTATATTCGTGCCTTACACTGAAAGGTCAGTTCTTAGATTACAGCTCTTTGTTTCCAAACTCTCTCCCAAGGGAGGGTTAAGAGCTTGGGGTTACTGCACAGAAAGTCATCCCAATTCTGCCTTCCTAGGCTAATGGAGGTTTTTCTCACTTGGGTGGTGGCGGCAATTACCCTTCAGGGTTAGGGAACCTGTGACCTTGGGGAACTTTTTTTAAGCAGAGCAGGCAAGGTATTTTTAAGGTTTTTGTGGGACCCCACTTTCTGCACTTAGAGTGTCCGAGTGGGCATGCAGCCCTTACAAAGCCCCTGAGCAAATGCGGGAGGTAGCTCCTGCCAACTACACCAGAATGGTGCTTCCTGGAGGTACTCAGGGTTGTGAGGCAGCTCACCACCACTTGCCCTTAGCACAGGGGTGGGCAGTAAGGCTGTGTCTACACTTCGAAAGAGGAACTTAAATGAGGGAAATTGAAAATGAAAATGAGGCACTGATTTACATATCCTATAGTCTTTTGGGAAGAGATTCTTTAGAAAGAGAAAAAACAGTGTAGGTGAGACTCTTTTGAAAATAAACCGCATAGTCGAAAAAACTCTTCTTCCTGAAACAAAATAGGAAGAAGGGTTCTTTCGAAGAGTGGGTTTATTGCAAATGAAGCAGGAGATATGTAAATCAGTGCCTCGTTTGCATTTTCGATTTCCCTCATTTGCATTCCTCTTTTGAAAGAGGAATGCAAGTGTAGACACAGCCTACGTGGCCTGCAGGCAGGGCACAGTTTTCCAGGGTTAGCTCCTGACAGACTGCCAGATGCTTTCTTTACTAGCGCATCTGCAGGTATGGCCACTCACAACTGAGGTCTCTGTATACCAGCCCCCACGCCTTGTTTTACACTGTATAAAATGAGACCGTGACAGGCCTTGCTAATACCTTTGAGTCTTTGGGCTCTTAGAATCATTTCTGGACACCAGAATCAATACAGCAGTTAATAGCAGGCAGATTTATATTTGCAGGAGGCACTGGTGCAATCATGCAGCTTTTGAAGTTAAACTTCATGCAGAACAGAGTGAACAGACCTGAAAACTATTTAATCACCTCTATAGAAAAGTGACACTTAACAGGCTTATTGTAAGATCACGTAAAGATTTCTGCTTTCTACACCACCCAGAAAATAATTATGAATCAGTAATATGAAAAGCTATCCCTCTAGACAGCGAGCCTGGCTGAAAAATATCACCTAGCTTTAAATTTAGTGTGTCACTGTCTCCCTGTTGATTTGTGTACAGGGGCTTTCCTGCAGAGTAATGTATAATGTGACAGAGATCTATACAATGTTATAAGAATGCATATAGAACAGAAATGATCTAAACAATTAGAGGAGAAAAGCAGTACAGCAGACTGGAAGCTTTGCATGCTGCAAAAAACCAAATTCCTGTTGGGCCAGTAACTCTGAATTAAAATAAGACAGGCCAGTGAAGAGAAGATCAGAACTAGATCCTTATTTTCCAAAAACTAGAATGATGAGTTGTCTTTCTTACTGAGCAGTTATTTTTCTAACTCACATTCCTAATTTATTTACCAATGGGATTTAATTCCAGTTCATGACACCTGTGCCTAGTAAATACTGCAATAACATTTATGCAACATTGTTCTGCTTTCTCTTCTTAAATAATATTCTACAGTCTAACTCATCACTGCAGGATCACCATTTCATTTCAAGGAATTACAATAGCAAATGGATTTGGCCCTACATGTTTAAGAATATAACTGTGCTACATGGGACATGACACATGACACCCTACATGGTGTGAATTGAAAACAGCTCAGGGCAGGGAGTGATACAGTGGTAATGAAAAGCACAGTTGGACCTTAAGACGAATGGTAGCAAAGAAGAAGTGGAGAGATCAATAGTAAACTAAGCAATAAAAACACTGGGTTACATCATTTCCAGAAAATACGGATTATGTTATTACTTTAGTGCCAGATTTGCCAGTTTTGTGCAGCTATCTGTCAGCCAAAGCCGTGCTGTTGTGCATGTTTAATTGAACAAACCACGAGCCATCCTTGTCAAAAGAGAAATGTGTTAGTGCTTCAGTGAGGACTTGCTGCCAATTACATTGCAGGAGAAAAAACAGTTGCTCACCTCTCAGAAGTGTTGTTCTTTGGTATGTGTTTTCACGTCCATTCCATGCTAGGTGCGTGCGTGCATGCACAGCAGCTGGAAGATATTTTTCCGCTAGAAGGTAGCTGTAGGAACGGCCTGGGCACCCTCTGGAGCGGTGCCTCCATGGCACCAAATATAGGGCCCTGCTGACCCACTCTGCCTCAGTTCCTTCTTGTTGGCTCCTCTAACAGAGAGAATGCACGGATGGTATTGGAAGGGACATGAACAACACATCTGGAAGAACAACAGTTACAAGAGGTGAATAACCATTTTTCCTTCATTGAGTGATTGTTCTTGTGCATTCCATGTTAGGTGAATACCAAGATGATGTTGGGAAGTGGGGGTGGAGTTCTGAACTTACTGACACACTGCCCTGCTAAAGGCCACATCATCTCGTGCATGACAAGTGATTGCACAATGCACTGCAAAAGCATGGATAGATGACCAGGTTGTGGCCCTACACATAATCGGGAATGGAGCTAGAAAGTCTATAGAGAAGGACTGAGCCCTAGTGGAGTATGCCCTGATAAGCGGTGGAGAGACCTCTGCCAGCTTCTAACATTCTTTAATACATGACAACTCTCCAGGAAGAAATTCTCTCCAAGGACACAGGTTGACCCTTCATTCTGTCAGAAATAGCCACAAACAGTTGCAGTGATTTGCTGAAAGGTCTAGTCCTATCTGTGTAAAAAGCTGAGGCCCTACCTACGTCCAGTGAGTGTAAGTTCTGCTCCCTAGCATTAGAGAGTGGCTTAGGGTAGAAGACTGGTAGGGATATGTCCTGGCTGACATGGAAAGAGGAGACCACCTTTGGCAACAATGCTAGGTGTGATCTTAAGCTGACGTTGTCTTTATGGCATACCATGTAGGGCAGCTCAACCATGAGCAGCCTAAGCTCAGACACTGTCCTGGTGGAAGTGATGGCCACCAAGAATTCCACCTTGTATGACAGGTATAGAAAAGAACAAGAGGCCACAGGCACAGAAGGCTGACCCATAATTTCGACAATACTGTTCAAGTTTCCACACAGGTAGTGGTTGTCTAACCTGAGCATATATGCTTTCTAAACCCTTAAGTAATTTGCGGGCTGAGGGGTTAGCAAATGCTGAACAGCTCACTGCTCCTGAGTCAGATGCAATTGAAAGCCCCAGACTCAGAGGACAGAAATAGTCCAAAATTGCAGGAGTCCCTGAAGGAGCTATACCCTGCTGCATTGACTGTACTGTAAACCACTTCCACTTGGCCAGAAAAGTCACTCTTGTGGAAGGCATTCTACTGTTCATAAGGACTCATCTCACATGATCAGGAGAGCTCCAAAGCATTCATCTATGGAGCTTCCATGTGGTTAGATGGAGGGACTTTAACGGTGCTGAAGCCACCCACTCTTCTTCTGGAAGTACAGGGAGTAGAATTGGATGAGTGCGGCAAACAGATCTATTTGGGGATGACTCCACCACTGGAAAACTGATTTTATCACATCCAAACAAACTGACCACTCATGATCCCTGACAGACCTGCTGAGGTGGTTTGCTATGACATTCTGAGTGCCTGGTAAATAAAACACTTGAAGTCGAATGGAATGCTCTCTGCAAAAATCCCACAATCTCAGGGCTTCCTGGCATAGGGGAGAAGAATACGCACCCCCATTTGTTAATATAGAACATTGGCTTTTGTTCTCTGTACTCACCGACATTCAACGTCCTGCCAGTTAAGTCCAAGAAGCCTGACATGCCAGCTGACTCACCCTCAGCTCCCTGACATTGATGTGATGTGCAGGTCCAACTGGTCCCAAGTGGCTTGAGTCATGAGGCTGTCCAGGTGGGCTCCCCACCCTATCTCTGACACCTCCATCACTAGTGACAGGGAAGGCTGTGGGGCCCTGAATGGACCCCAGTGCGGACCATTTGAGCATCCACCCACCAAAGAAGGGAGTCTAGCATTGTCTAGTATTGTCTGTGGTAGTGACCACATCTGTATTGTCTCTGCTGGGCAGTACACCAACACTAGCCAGGACTGAAGAGGTATGAGCTTGAGCCTGGCACGTATGTATGTAGGTAGTCCATTGTGTACGACAAGGATGTCTTGAGTTGTGGACTCGCATGTGGCTCATCAGTTGTGTACTCGCATGTGGCTGAGGAATCCAAGGTTTGAACAGCATGGGCGTTCACAGAGGGAGCAAGGGAATTGTCCTGGATCTGTTGGTGCAGCTGCTGCTGTTCCTTTCTTCCTCTCATGAGAATCAATGAGGCGTACACATCACTGCTCTTCAAAGTTGTCATACGCGTGTCGTATGAGAGCACACCAGGCTGTTTGGTCTTTTTCATGCGGCCCTAGCTGATCTGGTTTTAAACCAGCCAGAGCAATGTTGGCCTTCACGCAGTCTTTATATCTCTTGCAAGGCCTACCTTGATTCCTTTTGCCCTGAGAGAGTTCACCATAGAGGAGTTGCTTAGGGATTCTTGACTCTTCCATTCGTATGACACGCCCTGTCCAGCCAAGCTGGGCTTTCAGAATCATGGCTTCAATCTTGTGGTTCCTGCTCTGTCCAGGACTTCCAGATTCGTAACTCTGTCCTGCCACTGAATGTGCATTATTGACCTCAGACTCCATGCGTGGAGGCGCTCCAGCAGTCTTATATGTTTTCTGTACAAGGTCCAGGATTCACAGCCATACAGGAGACTGATCAGGACTACAGCCTTGTACACTTTCAGTTTAGTGGACTGTCGGATGTTGTGCTGATTCAACACCTGTGCTCTCAGATGTCCTAGTGCCCGGCTGGCCTGGCAGATTCTGGCATTGATTTCTTTGTCAAGCTATCATTAGCTATCACACTGCCAAGGTACTTGAACTCCTCTACTGTTTTTAATTCTGTTCCTTCAATAAAGATTGAAGTGGGGAGAACAGCAGATCCTGGAGCAGGTTGAAACAGTACCTCGGCCTTTCCTAGGCTGATGGTCAAACCAAAGAGGCAAGTGGCATCAGCAAACTTGTTGATGATGAGCTGGAGATCAGATTCCTTGTGTGCCATAAGTGCACAGTCATCAGAATAAAGGGCTTCAAGGATGAGCCTCTCAGGCATCTTGGTTTTAGCATTTAGATGACGAAGGTCGAAAAGTGACCCATCAAGTCTGTATTTTACGTAGACTCCATGGTCCAGGTCCCTAACTGCGTGGCTGAGGATGCACATGAAAAAGAGGTTGAATAACACTGGGGCCAGCACGCACCCTTGCTTCACACCATTGGATATCTCAAATGGATCTGAGGACTCACCATTTGAAAGAACAAAGCCAATCATGTCATTGTGGAACAGGCATATGAGGTTAACAAATCTTCTCGGGCAGCCAAGTTTTGACAGGATAATCCACAGGGCTTCTCTGTTGATGGTGTCAAACACCTTGGTCAGGTCTATAAAGACAGCATACAGATCCAAGTTCTGCTCTATGCACTTTTCCTGGACCTGACGAACAGCAAAGATTGTGTCAATGGTGCTGCGGGCTGGGCAAAAACCAGACTGTGCCTCTGGTAGGTTCTTCTCTGAGATGCTGGTGATCCTACCGTTGAGGATGACTCAAGCCAAGATCTTCCCAGCAGTACAGAGCAGGGAGATACCCCGGTAATTTCCACAGCCAGCTTTGTTGCCCTTGTTCTTGAAGAGCGAGATGATTGTGGCATCCTTAAAGTCTTTGGGCATGTCTTCTTCTTCCCAGATGCTGATCAAGATGTTGTGAAAGGCTTCAAGTGACACTAGTCCTGCTGCTTTGAAAATTTCAGCAGGGATACCGTCCATCCCAGGGGCTTTGCCAGAGCTAGTCTGGTTGATTGCCTTTTTGACCTTATCCATTGTAGCGAGCAGGTCAAGACTGTCTATTGTGGGTTTCTGAGGGATCTGGTCTAGGGCTACAGGGTTGACAATGGAGGGTCTCCTGAGAAGGTTGCTGAAGTGCTCTCTCCACCTATTGTTGATGCTGTTCTTCTCCCTCAGAAGGGTCATGCCATCTGCAGACAGGAGAGATGTAGTACTTGGCTTTGAAGGCCCATATATAGCTTTGATACCACTGAAGAACATCTTGGAGTTCTTGGTGTCAGCTTAGTATTGGACAAACATGCATGCCAGCATGTGTCCCAGGAGCTTCATGCAACATCTTGCTGTGGTGGAGGTGGGAAACTGGATGATGTTGTTTATGATGCTGGACAGGGCTTGAAACTTGGTCTCTGGAAGGGATGGCCAGGCCTGTGTGGAGTCTAGAAGAGCACCTTCATGCTCTATTCTCTGAACTGGAACTAAAGTGGACTTTGCCTCATGTATGAGGAGTCCCAGACTGAAAATTGTTTGCCTGTGGAGAAAGGCAGTCATCATCACGTTGCAGCTTGTGCCAATGGGTAGTGATCAGTGGCTCTATGTCCAGTTGGCTGTGGGTTTCAAGCAGAGTGTGCCAAGAATCAGTTCCAGGGCCAGTATTTTTCAACATCTTTATTAATGACCTGGATGAGGGGATGGACTGCACCCTCCGCAAATTTGCGGAGAACACGTAAGCTTGGGGGACAGGTAGATAAGTTGGAGGATAGGGATAGGGTCCAGAGAAATCTAGACAAATTGGAAGATTGGCCTAAAAGAAACCTAATGAGGCTCAAGAAGGACAAGCAGAGTCCTGCACTTGGGATGGAAGACTCCCAAGCGCTGTTACAGGCTGGGGACTGACTGGCTAAGTAGAAAGGTAGCAGAAAAGGACCTAAGGATTACTGTGGATGAGAGCCTGGATATGAGTCAATAGTGTGTCCTTGTAGCCAAGAAGGCTAATGGCATATTGAGGTGCATTAGGAGGAACATTTCCAGCAGATCTAGAGAAGTTATTATTCCTCTCTATTCAGCACTGGTAAGGCCACATCTGGAGTACTGCATCCAGTTCTGGGCCCCCCAATATGGAAAGGATGGGGATGCATTGAAGAAGATCTAGGGGGGCAACCAAACTGTTTAGGGGGCCGGAGCACATGACCTATGAGGAGAGGTAGAGGAATTTGGGCTTATGTAGTTTGCAGAAGAGTGAGGGGCGATTTGACAGCAGCCTTCAACTTCCTGAAACGGGGCTCTAAAGAGGATGGAGAAAGGCTGGTCTCAGTAGTGACAGATGGCAGAACAAGGATACCCCATGTGCACATTTTTTTCTGGAATCCATCCATACACCTTTACAGTATTACAGGGAATTCACCATCTCCGTTATAAGGTTTATGGAACATGGTGGCATGCTTTTACCACTACTTTTTTGTGTTCCTGTAATGTATCAGTGCTCATCTAAGGCACTGGAGAATATGTATACGTCTTCTATTTGGTTTTAGCCTGGGACAGCAAGTTCCCATGGTTCTCCTAGCTCCTATCCAGCCCACTTGCTTCAATGTCATGTAAAGTTGGGTAAAAATAATGAATCTATTTCCACATTTTACCCCATTAAATTATAAACTGCGTCTGAACAGTACCTAGTACAATGGAAACCTACTGTTTGTTGACCATTGAGCACTACTGTAGAAACATGTTAAATAGTGAAAACAATTATGCACTAAAAGAGATCTGTGATCCCACCAACCAGGAGCAGCAAAAACAGTTGTGTTAGCTAGGACAGGTGTCTCCAACCTACAGCTCCAGAGCCACATGTGGCTCTTTAAAAACATTTTTGTGGCTCCCAACACTATAACTGCAAAGTAAAAAAAGCCCCTCCTGATTATTTTTGATAAATGGTGAACAATCTAACAGTCCAAAAATGAGCAACTCATATCTAAATAGCAAATGATCTGTGATCTTGAAATATTGAATCTCCCACTAGCATCCTGCAGAGAGACAGAAGGTTTGGGAGTGAAAATCAGGAAGAGAGTGGTAGAAACACATGTGAAGTGTGAGGAAATAGAATATGTAAAAGTTTGTGAATGTCCTGAAGTAAACACGTATCACAGTACAACTCATTGTGTGCACGGTTCTTAAAATAGGGATTACAAAAAGTACAGTTTGACGTTATTTATTAAGGGCCATCTCATATTCACATGCATTGCGGCTCTTGAATTCAGGGCCGTAACTAGGACCAGGCAAGTGAGGTACTTGCCTTGGGTACAGAGGAGAGAGGGTGCAGATACTGTCGCAGCAGTGCCACTGCCTCCATGTTATGCACTGCCGGCAGCAACTGCCAGAGCCCACAGAGCATCTCCCGCAGGCTCCATGCTCCAGGTGCTGTGCTCAGCTGGGAGCAGGAGGGAGGTGCTCACCAGAGCCTCCACCTCCTCCTGTACTGCATCACTCACTCACTGGCCTATGCCCGGCTGCTACCACCAGGGAAAAGATGAGGGGGACTGGGATCCTCCCTCCCTTGATATTTTTTTCTGGTATTTTCATCTTCCTTTTCTTTGCTCCTTGTTTTTCTTTAACAGACAGCAACTTCTTTAAGTGCTGCTTCAGGAAAGCTGATCTGTCTCTAATCGTATGGCTTGTTCCTTCCTTCCCCTGGAAGGACTCTCTGGCTATGTCTACACGGCAGGCGCTACTTCAGGATAAAAAGGTATCCCAAAACAGCTGCCCACAGCTATGCAACATGCACGTTGTCTCGACACAGTTTTTGAGATAATGGGGGGCGCTATTCCGGCATCTCTCTACAACACATGACAGCGCCACATGTTGAAATAGCCTATTTTGAAATCTACTTGAAATAAGCTGGGCAGTTTGCAATTCTGATTTTTTTTTCAAAACTCCTACCATTTTCAAAAAGTTCTAATTATAACAGAGGTAGGCTCCACCTCTGCAGGTAAAGTTAAATTTGCTCTAACATTGTCAGATTGGTGCTGACTACTATTGTGTTATACAGTCCTGGAGAAACTTTGTTGGGAAGATGGGTCCTCAACAGCTGACAACACTGAGCAGCTGCTGGTACACGCTTTTTTTAAAAAAATTATGAATAAACCACAGCCTTGCAGTCAAACGAGTTTAATTACGGTTGTTTAATATGAAGAGTGTTGTAGAAGTGACCTCTTATTGCATTGCCTCTGTAACGCAGAACTAAGTCTAGGACGCAGAGGCTGGTTATGTCTACACTAGAGAGTTTGTAGAGAAAACTCACTACAAAATGCATGCAGACACTCCAGGGAGTCCTTTTGTTGACAGAGCAGATCAAAAGATCGATCCACTTTTATGTGTAAACATGATCTGTCAACAAGTTTTGTTGGAACATCTCTTCTGACAGCAACTTCTGTAAACATCTGTCTACACTCCCTGGAGTGTCTGCATGTATGCTCCTAGTGTGGACGTAACCACCATGTCTAGATGGCACCCTGACCTCAAAATAAGCTAAATTATTTCTCCAGGACTGTATAACACAATAGTAGTTAGCACTAATCTGACAATGTTGGAGCAAATTTAACTTTACCTGTAAAGATGGAACCCACCTCGGTTATAATTAGAACTTTTTGAAAATGATAACATTTTTGGAAAAAAAATCAGAACATATTTTATGCTGCAGATTTCAAAAAGGAACACTCTTATAATGAAAATGTATTAAAACTTTTTGAAATCAATTTTTTTTAAGTTTGCAGATTTTCCCATCATACACATGTTCTCCTTCATATCTTTTTTCTACATTTTCTGTATCAAGATATATATGTATTAATTGATTGTTTATGCAAATCTCATAACTATAATAAACAAATGTTATTCATATTGTTATTATTCTTGTATTTTCCCTTTTTCTACAAAATAACTACTATGACTATATAAACATGAGGGGGCTGCAATTTTATATTCTTGCCTCAGGCGCAAAATTAGCTAGTTATGCTTGAATTACTGAGCTTTTTTACCGAATTGGAAAAAACGGCTCTTCTTGCTATTTTGGTTGCAGACACGTGGGCTAGGAAATACAATAGAAACACCAACTTTTCCACCATGCAGGACTGATTACAAAAAGCCTGAGTACTCTTGATAAATTCAGGTATAACACAGTAACACAGCACTGCAGTATTCTGTCTCAGACGCATGGACTGCATGAGTTTCGTGAGTCTGTGCAAAATACCAGAGACATTTCTTCTCCTTTAGATTCCACATAGGTGCATACTGCTACTCTATGCCTAAATGAATGAAGCAACCAAATAATTCTTGTTCCCACATACAAGAGCAAAAATTACCAGTGACTGTTTAATGGGAAGTATTGCACTGGAGATTAGATTAAATTGCTCAGGTCCTGCTTTGGACAGGAGGATGGATTCAATGACTTCCTGAGGTCTCTTCCACTCCCAGGATTCTATGATTCTGATTCTGTGATTCACCCTGAATTTGTAGCATCCATCTTTTTCTGTCAGGTTTTTTTTTTCTGTCAGATATTTCACTGTAAAACTAAAAGCCAGTGAAAAGGAATCTCATGTACACAGCCTTATTCTCAGCCTTCAGTAGACTGAGTCATGGAATTTACTGGTGGTTTCAAGAAACACACTAAAAAGTTTGACAACAGAAGGAAATGAGATAAGGTTAGAGCACATCATCTCTTTTACTTGATGTGTTATTTTACGGTGGGTGGGGGGAGAAAAGGCTGCATGCCATCACTGCATTTGGTGAGCAGCAGTCTGTATTTCCATGCACGCTCCTCAACTGTAATTAGCTAAAACAAGAGCTTCCACCATTGTCAATAAGTCCCTATTTGCTGGAGGAAATTAATACCAAGTAGTAATAAAGAGCAGAGTGATGAGAAAATTAGAGACTGAACTTCGGGGAAAGCAAAGACCAAACAAACTAACACAAGTCTCACAGAAATAGAGCGATAGCCGTGTCAGTCTGTATTCTAACAAAACAAAACAGCAGTCATGCAGCACTGTAAAGTTTAACAAAATGGTTTAATAAAATGATTTAATAAATTATTTTGTTAGTCTTTAAATGCTACATGACTGCTGTTTTGTTTTGTTAGAAATTCCATGTCACGTTATTTCCCACAAACAAACTTTTCATTTATGAACTGAACCCCTTCTTTGTTCTGCCAAAAATAGCTAGCAAGCACTGGCTGCCATAAGACCATGGAGATGCAATTATCAAAGAACTGTTGGACTTACTGCTTTTAGCTGAGAGAAAATTATTCAACAGCTTTTCATAAACCAGGCTGAAGTGTTAGTAATGACATGCCTCATTGTTTACCTACCTCAGTTCTTTATCAAGTACTGTCATTATGGATTCTTGGTTTGTATCTTCACAGTGTTTAATAATACTGGCATGTCTTTGCTTAGATCCCTCATCCAGTCCAAGTGCCTGGTCTTTTAAACTTAACTATTAAAATTTCCTTCCACATATTAATATAACAGCTAACTTGCTTAGATTTTTATATAGAAATTGCCACTTCATCTAAAATAATGATTCAGTGCCCACTGAAATTAATGGACAGATGCCTATCAGTTTTGATTGGGCCATAAACACCCATTTATATATATAGAAATCTAATATTTATTATTTTCTTAATCCAGAAAGTTTAAATTATATTTAAAACATTCCATACGTATGTTACCTGGCAGATTTTGGCTTGATTACGTACTTTTACAGCTGCAAAAGTCATACAGATCAGGTAGTTAACTTTAATTTTGTCTGCCCCAGCCAATATGGGGAAAAGTATGCAGAAATGTGGCAGGGTCCTCCTCCTTTCAGCATTATACGTTCAGTCTAGTTACATGATCTCATACTCTTTCCAGAATAGTACAATTATATCTTTATATAGATTGATATGAAGGAGGCCACTTGCCATAATTCAGAGTTGAATATATGTCTAATAAAATCTGCAGAATATGATATTTAAATAAACATATGCAGCATTTTCATATTTTTTTCTATGCAGAAACTGGAGAACTTTATAAAAACAGCTCCTTAGTAACCAGTGGGTGAGAACAGATGTTAACAGTAAGTCAGTTAGTTAGGATAAATAGAGACAGAAAACTTCTGTTCCAGTCTGAAAACATTTTCAACTTGAGTAGGTCTTTTGCACTTCAAGTGACTCCTTCCACTTCACTTTTAATGCAAACCTTGTTTAAAATTAGAACATAAAGAACATAAGAATGACCATAGTAGGTTAGACCAAAGGTCCATCTAACCCAATATCCTGTCTTCCAACAGTGGTCAATTTTATAAATTGTCCAAAATTGTAAAAAGTTAAACTATTCCTGTGCCAGTCTCTACAACAGTTCACTCTGCACATTTTCTGAGAACTTCCACACCCTACCTATAACCTGACAAAGACATTGTTTGCTAGAACCATGCTTGGAGAACTGGAAAAAATTGAACAACTGTAGCCTAAGAGATTCCAGGATGAATGTTTTCCAAGATCTAGTTTAGTTCACCAGTACCCCCACTATTTTCAAGATGCAAAACTGGAGTTTGAGGCAGCAGGTGGATCACAGACAACGGCCCACCTCCTCTCCCACTCAGCACATATATGTTTTTTCACAATCCATCATCATTTCTCACTGACTTGCTACCATGGTAGCCCTTCAGACCTCCAGGCTTGGATCTTGCTTTCATCCATCCATGCAGGTGGAAAAAAAACAGTTCAAAAATATCCAATTCTGCAGTGTATACTAGATTTAATACAACAGATTGAGTGAAGAGCTGATACACTGCATCAACCTGCTACACTTGCAATGTGCCTGGAATAAAGACAAAACAAAGCAGTTACTGTAGGCTGCTAACAGTCCATGCAGAGGTGTTCCTAAACAACTTTATCACATTCATAATTGCAGCTAGCCTGCATTAAGATAGTCTCTCACAGATACAGCATATTCAAATCAAAGCAGAGATGAAGCATGAAGGTAGAATTATTAGTGATCTCCAAAAAAGCAAAGATGAACCATTTGTAACACCACCCACAGTATTTTGAATTACTTGCTCAATGGTTCATTACGTAGCTATACAAGCACACAAGGTAGCTGTCTAGAGCAATTTTCTCTATCCCATTCAGTGCCTGATCAAGTGTCATCAATAAGGTCTTTGGAAGAGATGTTACAGTGCATAAACTGTCCCACGAACACCTTCGTCATTTGCAGCAGGCCTTTGAAATTCTGGAAAGGAAAACTCATGGGCTAGTAAGATGCTCTTCCTCTGTCCCATGAAATTCCACTCAGATATGGCTGAGATAAAATGTGGAGGAAAAGTTGTCATTTCCTGCTGTGTCCATAGGAAAGCCTTGATAACATGCCAAAATAACAGAAACAGGCCAATCTACATCTAGCTGAAAGCATCATACATCCCAGAAGCTGCACCAGGAACTGTCAAATTGGCAAGACCCAGGAGGCATGGGAGGGAAGTCATCTGGGCTCCCTTATGCAGCACATGTCCTAGGAAACCGTCTATCCCCTGTGGGCACCACATGAGACGAAAGCTCCCCCCAGTTCTAGGGGTGGGGGAGGGAGGGGGAAATTATGTGAATCAGACATTCTGGACTACTCTGGGACTCAACACTTGACTAGGCCTCCCACTCCACATCCTAGGATAACTGCCTTTTCCAGCTGCTAGCCAATGTTCTTAGTCCTGTAGCTTCACATGGTAGAAGCATGTGCTGCAATGTTGAAGGTATGGGGAGTGGGAGAGAAGCCTGCCAACAGGGGGACAGCAAAGAGGGCAGTTGCCTGGAGGCCTGGTAACTCAAAAGGGTCTGAGACTCCAGGCCACCACTGCAAGAGCAGCAGTGGCCAAAGCCCCAGACCTTTCACATTTAAATCGCTGCTGGCACCTCACACAGCGTGCTCAAGGCAGTGCTAAGAGCTGTTGGGGAGGTGGGGGGGAGTGGAGGCCTTGGCATATTCTGGGCGTGCTAAGGGCTAACTGCCCTCACCTGGCCCCTTCTGCTCAAGGCTCCAGTCATTTCGAGGAGCATGGAGCCAGGGGGCCATCAAGTCTGTTGGCTCTGCTAGATGGAGGTAATATGGTCCTATATAAGGCAAAGCCTCAATATTATCAGGACTGTCCCAATATTAGGGACTTTGTCTTATATAGCACCCTATTGTACCCCACCCCACCCCAGTCCTGATTTTCACACCTGCTGTCTGGTCACCCTGGCTGACACCTGAAGGAATAGAGCAAAACAAAAATAAAGAAAAAGGAGGAAACTATCTACACGAGCTAAAACAATTCTAGACCACAAAGTCAAGCACTCAAGTTAGGAAATACCAAATTTCATAGCTGCCGGAGCAATTTTAACTGTATATATGCAGTGAGAGTTTTCAGTTATATGAGCACACACTGGTTTTAACCTCCACAGGACTCCTTCATTCAATACATGGGATAGATGTGGAGGGGGTGCTGTAAACCTGATATTTCCTAACTCCGGTGCTTGACTTTGTAACCTACATTTTCTTTTAACGTAGATTATTATATTTAACAGGATGTTCAGTTAAGGATGGTTTTTGTTCTTTCTTTGATTACACAGGGTGATAATGAATTACAACCAGGGGGCTACCAGCATTATGGAAAATGGCCAGGGTGGAATAGAAACTTTGAATACCGTCCAGTGGAACGAACAAGGAGGAAAACATACCCATACCCTACCTATTCTGCTTATGAGAAGCTTCTGAAGCAATCAGAACTGTGTTCTCTCTGTTAGGAAACAAAACCAAGAGAACAGATGTCGTCTCGTCCATCCACCCACTACAACTGAATTGCCTTTTTTGTTACTGGTAAGGCAACGAGAATGAGTTAAACACACATTTGGTGCTGTTAGTTGGTGTACATATGGGGATGCATTTACACCTCTTCATAATTGTTTATTTATTTTAGAGTTACAGTTGTGCAAATATGCATTGTCTACAGAACAGGACAATTCAACTGCAAGTTACATGTCAGTAAATAATTAAGAGTGCAATGTTAATCGTGGAGTATACAGGGTAAAATGTTACATGCAAGTGAAGTACAATATATGAAGCACAAAAATAAAATGCAGTTCCAGTGTTTAAAACTAAAGTCTTGTTTGTTCATACTATATTCATACCTTAAATATTATAATGTGGCTATATTTTATATTCTGCTTATTTATGTTACAACCTTACTTTGTGGTATATTTCAGTATTATTTTAATTCCCTTACCACTTTGTTCTTGGGGGATGCCCCCATTTCTACAAGGGATGCAGCACTCTTGCCCTCTCTCTCATTTTGATTTTATTTTCTACAGTGAAGATAGAAGCATTTCCTTCTCTTTTGCCCTGCTAGGCTTTAGCCTGTTTCTTATTTGTTTCTTTCCTTGCTGTTCTTTCACCGAGGTACATTCTGGAGCCAATAGAAGTTGTTGTGTAGTAGTAAAAAACAATGTGTTGAGAGTATTAACAAATTCCTTCTTTTGATGATGTCTGTGTAGTAGTAAGTATCAGAGGGGTAGACGTGTTAGTCTGTATCCATAAAAATAACAACATGTCCTGTGGCACCTTATAGACTAACATAAGCTTCCATGGGCAAAGACCTGCTTTGTCAGATGCTCAAAAATATCTCTTAGTCTATAAGGTGCCACAGGACGTCTCGTTGTTTTTGTAGTAATAACAGCACGTGAAGTTCAAGAGTTTAGGGGTTTTTCCCCCATTTGCATAGTCTCATTCTTTCAATTAGAAGCCAGAGTTTGAACAAGTTCTACTCCACTTGACTACTGATGTGGAAGCTAAGAGCTGAATTCTCCTTGGTTACAGCAGTGCAAACAGTGCTTTTTTGTGACGATATGTGCCAGTATAGTGTACTAGCACCTTTTTTCACAACAACGTTGACAAATGTCTACTAAAATAAATCAATGTTCCAGCACAGCTCTGCAGCCCCTACTGGCCTGGCCAGCACCAGGCAGCAGCATGGCTCCAAGGGCAGGTGGGTGATAGGCTGTGCCCCATTTTCTGTCCAATCAGAGCATGCAAGGCATGCATGGAACAGGGCAGCAATGTGTAAACAAGCCCGGAGAAGTCCTCTGCCCTCCGCACCACTCCCTTGTATTCTGCTCTGCTGTGTTCTCCATGTTTGCCTCCCATAGTCTTCCCTGACCACCCTTTTATCACCCAGGAAAACCTTGATCATCAGAAGATGGAACATCAAAACAATGTATGAAACAGGAAAGGCAGTGCAAATGGCTGCGGAAATTTGATGCTGTAAGCTTGCAATGCTTAGGCTCAGTGAGACCAGATGGCTACAGTCAGGGCAACTAAGACTGCCAATGACAGAAATGTTACTGTACTCAGGGCATGAAGATGACAATGCTCCACACACAGCAGGTGTGGCACTTATGCTATCAAAAGAAGCACTGAAGGTATTGGCTGGTTGTGGAGGCCACCAACCAAGAATGATAACAGCTTCATTCAAAACTAAAAAGAAGAAGCTCAAGATGAACATCATCCAGTGCTACGCACCACCAAATGATCACAGTGAAGAAGCAAAAGACGATTTCTACGACAGACTACAAGATGTGCTTGACATGACAGAGAAGTGAATGTCATGATGGAGGCTTCAGTGCCAAAACTGGAGCGGACAACACCAGCTATGAATAGGTGATGGGCCCTCATGGATTTGGAGAGATGAATGAAGATGGAGTAAGGCCTTCAGACTTCAGTGCCCTAAACAACCTCATCATCAGAGGCAGTGTGTTCCTTCGTAAAAGAATTCACAAAGCAACATAAGTCTCTCCAGCTCACTTTACATAGAACAAGATCCACTACCTTTGTATGTTAAAAAATTTCAGAAGATGTACGACTGAAGAGAGGACCTGATGCATCATTGGGTCACCATCTGTTGCTTTCCAAACTGACAGTGAAGCTGAAGAACATGCCAGAAACAGCAACCAGAAGACAGAGATACAACATCAGCCTCTTGAAAGATCTTGGAGGTCACTTGATAACAAGTAGAACATCTTCATGTCACCCTTCTATTTGTGACTAACAGATTGATTGGAGCATAAGCTTTTGTGGGCAAAGACACACACCATCATATGCATCGTGCATCGTGCATCTGACAAAACGGGTCTTTGCCCACGAAAGCTTATGCTTCAATCAATTTGTTAATCTATAAGATGCCGCAGGACTTGTTGTTTTTGCAGACACAGACTAACACAGCTAGACCTCTGATACTTACATTTGTGAGTCCATTGATGGCTGATCAGCCTGATTCTGGAGCTGCAGGTCTTCTCACAGAAGGGGCAGGTGTTGGTAGCTGTTGAAGGGGTGCAGAATATATTTTGATTCTCTTTTCTTCTCCGCCTCTCCTCATCTGAAAGATACAAAGATGAAGGAACAGTATCGACTTATGTTGACCAACAAGTTGCAGGCTCTACAAGATCTGTATGATGAAGACACAGATCTACATACTCGGTGTTAATAAGTGAAAGAAACAATAAAAGCAACCTACCAAGAAGTAGTTGGGCCACAAAAACCTCAACAAAAGGAATGGATCTCAGCAGCAACGATGCATAAAATACAGCAGAGGAAGCGCAAGAAAGAGGCAGTTAACAGCAGCCACACCAGAAAAGCAAAGGCAGCAGCAAAGGAATGATACACAAAAGCCAACGTGAAAGTGAAGAAGAGTGTGAAGATGGACAAGCAGAGTTTCATAGAGAATCTAGCAGAAGACACAGAAGATGCAGTGGCAAGTAGAAACATGAAACAGCTATACAATGCTATAAAGAAGCTTTTGGGAGAACACAGAAGGCGTGAATGACTACTCAAAGAACGACAGGTGATTGTAGGGACAGAACAGCAACTGACCCAGCGGGCAGAACATTTTGAAGAGCTTCTCGACAGACCAGCCCAGAAAATCCACCTGATATCCAAGCAGCAGAAATCAATCTTCTAACAGACTGTGGAAAATTGACTAGAGAGGAGATCAGGAAGGCCATCTTGAAAGTAAAAACAGTAAAGCTGCAGGCCCAAACAACATTCCTGCAGAAGCCCTCAAAGTGGACATTGATACTACACTAGAGATGCTGTTTCTCCTCTTTGAGAATATATGCGAAGAAGGGGATACATCTATAAGAAGGCTACCTCAGCAAGATCCCAAAGAAGGGCAGCTTAAGCAGCTGCGAGAACTATAGAGGAATCACACTTCTGTTAGTGCCAGGAAAGATCTTCAACAGATTCATCCTGGAAAGAGTGAAAAACACAGTGGACCCAGAGCTCAGAGACCAGCAAGCTGGCTTTTGACAGAACAGATCATGTATTGACTTGATCACAACATTGCAAATCATACTGGAGCAATCTATAGAATAGAATTCACCACTTTTACATCAACTTCATCAACTATGAGAAAGACTTCAACAGTGTACCCAGAGGAAACATTGGCATTACAGCTTACCAACCAAGTTAGCTGGCCTCAGTAAGAACTCCTGTGAAGGAATGACCTGCAAAGTTTACCATGGGAGATAGTTCACAAGGAGCTTCAAGTAAAGACTGGAGTCCGAAAAGTCTGCTTGTTGTCAACATTCCTCTTTCTCCTGGTGATAGTCTGGGTCATGAAAATTACAACAGCAGGGAAAACAAATGGGAAACAGGGGATGCTGTGGACCCAGCTGGATGACCTGGACTTTGTCAGTGATCTGGTACTTCTGTCCCACAGGCACCAAGAGATGCAAGAGAAGACATCAGATCTTTCCTACATTTCAGCTATAGTTGGCTTCTCATGAAAAACATGGAATTCTAAACAGATCAGAACTCAGACTAAGATCAGGTTATTCAACTCCAGTGTCAAATCAGTACTGCTGTAAGGTGCAGAAACTCAAAGAACAACAAAGATGACTGTCAAAAAAATCCAGATGTTTCTGGATCCACTGGCCACACAACCATCAACAACCAAGGCTTGTGGAAACTGACTCACCAACTTCCAAAGAAGAAAGCAGGAAGAGAAGATGGTGATGGATTGGACAAACCTCAGAAAACAAACCACCAGCATCACAAGGCAAACCTTAAGTTGGAACCCACAAGCAAAAAAGAAAAGTGGGTGCCCAGGAAACACCTGGCATAGGGACCTGAAGGCAGACACTAAAAAGATGGGATACACCTGCTCAGAACTGGGAAAGTTTGCCCAGGACAGGTGATGCTGGTGAATGGTTGTCAATGGCCTATGCTTCAAGATGTAAGAGTCGAAGAGGCTTACTACTAATACTACTTTCCCTGTGTAAGTTAGTCCACTGGCCTCACCCTGCCGCAGTATCCCTTACTTCCATTCCTGTTGATTATGATGAATCAGATCACTTCAGAGAACCAGCTCCCCTCCATTTCTCTTGCAGTCCTAAGCAGCATAACGTATTACTGATGGCAGGGACAGATTCCCTTGTGCTTCTTCTACCCCAAACAACCAAGGATGTAGTTGTGCATTTAAAAGAAGGTGGCGGCCGGGGGTGGGGAGGGAAGAGGCGGGGCTGTAATGGCTAAGGTGTCTATGCCTCAGTGGTTCCTAGCTGGTGGAATGGCCCTGGTTCCACAGCCAGGTGTAAAGCACAGCAGCCCTGAGGCTGGTTTACTTTACACAGAGAGTAAGCCAGCAGCTGGGTGACCCCAGAATCTGAATCCCTTCTGAACTGCTGCAAGTCCTAGATATGAACTAATAGCCTCCCTTTGCTCTTTCACCTATTCCTTTAATTAACGTGCATGGGGGTTGTGGGCTGGAGGTGGGGACCTTGCTGCCAGGAGGGTCTGATGTGCTCTCTGAGGGGGCTTTGCAGGGGTCCTATGATGGCCATAGCAGGGGTCTGAGTCCCCTCCCCTGACTGTGTCCCTGATCACCCCCATAGCCACCTCACATACTGTTGCAGTGCCATCAAGATTGTGGCTGTGCTGTTCTTCCAGACCATATGCTACTGGGCCAACCAGCCAGCAAACCCCAGCAATGACTGCTTTGTCCTCTCTAAGATACTAATAGCATTACCAGTGGAAAGCTGCAGATGCCTCTCAGAACATGGAGCACATAGATCCCAGCAGCTTTGGTGGTGGTCTGTACTCTGAAAACAGAGAAAGGTCTGTTTGCAACAGGGTGGGAGGTGGGGAGTTCCATGGTACAACTAGACCACTTGGGACACACCACAAGGTGATACCAGTGATCAACAACACACTGCAGGGAAATTTCATGTTCCTATTGGTTCAAGTCTGGCCTGTATATTTAAGAGCTGTCTCTGGAATCTCCACTCCATGCATCTGACGAAGCGGGTCTTTGCCCATAAAAGCTTATGCTCCAAAAAAATCTGTTAGTCTGTAAGATGCCACTGGACTTCTTGTAGTCTCTGCTGTAGTGTTGGGAGGCTAAATCAGGAGAGATTACTATGTGGCTAGCCTGTCATTCCAGTCTTCTTGCTCGGTATTCCCAACATCATTCACCTCCAATCCACACTATACAAACACTGTAGTCCTTTTCCAAAGTGAGATATGCTCATTTTATCTCAACTTTTGTATGGGTATTTTTGGTCATTACATCTAAAGACATGCAAATAGAACCTCCACAAAGCATGACCAGCACATCTCCGCAAGCCTCCTTAATGGCAAGCTCCTCAGGGCAGTGTAATAAGGCAGGCCAGAGGGCTACCGAAGAGTGATAGAGGGAAGACATATTAGCCCTACATTGAATAAGCCCCTATTCCCACAATAAACTAGTGAGGGACAATCCAGAACTAGCATGAACCATCTAGAAGCAATCAAGCCAAATAGGCCATTTAGGAGTCTGGTAGACTCAAGGAAGCCAATGTAGAACAGATGGAGCCAATGAAAAACCAGCTGAGGCTGGCTATAAAAAGGCTTCTCTTCTACTGGCTCAGTGGTGGGTGAGAAGTGGAGGAAATAAAGAGCTGTGGCAAGTCTGAGAGTAGTAAGTGCTAACAGGTACCATAGGGAAGAACCTGCAGTAAATAGGGTGCTGGGGACCACTGTGGGAATGTAGCCAAGGGATTCATCAGTCAAGCAACCGAAAATTGAGACATTGTTGGTGGCTGCTATCACATGGTTCCTGGGCTGGATCCAAGAGTAGGGGGTGAACCTGGGCTCCCCATATTCTCCATGCAGCACAGAAGGACTAATCTGGTGGAGGGGTTTGCCTTACCTGAATCACTTGGTGGAGCAGCAGAGACTATGGAGTTTGGTCTCTTATCTTTTCCCCATGCTGGCCGACGATGAGAGAGGCTCACCAAAACCCCAAGCTGGTGCTTAACCTGATGGCTGCTGTGAGCCTCTGAGGGAAATAATCTGCCAAAAATGTAGGACCCAGCAAGCCAGAGGAGGAGCTTTGTCGCAGGCAGGAACCATTTTTTAGTTCTGCATTTGTGCAGCACCTAGCACAATGGGGTGCAGATCCAGTGCCAGGGCTCCTGGGCATTATGGTAATACAAATAATAACTAAGGGCAGGAGCTGGCAGAAAACAAAAACCAAAACTCAATTTACCTACACGTCCCCCTCCTCTCCCCTCCACATCTACAGCCTAAAAGGTTAAAGGCTAGCAGAATCCAGTATCAATTCAACCGCTATTTTTTCAATTCATGTATTTAAACAGAAATTATTTAGCTTTGCAGAAATAGAGCTAGAAAGAAAACAGTTGCAAATAAAGGAAACAGACATAGGCTGCGTCTACACGTGCACGCTACTTCGAAGTAGCGGCAGTAACTTCGAAATAGCGCCCGTCACGTCTACACGTGTTGGGCGCTATTTCGAAGTTGAAATCGACGTTAGGCGCCGAGACGTCGAAGTCGCTAACCCCATGAGCGGATGGGAATAGCGCCCTACTTCGACGTTCAACATCGAAGTAGGGACAGTGTAGACGATCCGCGTCCCGCAACATCGAAATAGCGAGGTCCTCCATGGCGGCCATCAGCTGGGGGTTTGAGAGATGCTCTCTCTCCAGCCCCTGCGGGGCTCTATGGTCACCGTGGGCAGCAGCCCTTAGCCCAGGGCTTCTGGCTGCTGCTGCTGCAGCTGGGGGTCCGTGCTGCATATACAGGGTCTGCAACTAGTTGTTGGCTCTGTGTATCTTGCACTGTTTAATGAAAGTGTGTCTGGGAGGGGCCCTTTAAGGGAGCGGCTTGCTGTTGAGTCCGCCCCGTGACCCTGTCTGCAGCTGTGCCTGGCTCCCTTATTTCGATGTGTGCTACTTTGGCGTGTAGACGTTCCCTCGCTGTGCCTATTTCGATGTTGGGCTGAGCAACGTCGAAGTTGAACATCGACGTTGCCAGCCCTGGAGGACGTGTAGACGTTATTCATCGAAATAGCCTATTTCGATGTCGCAACATCGAAATAAGCTATTTCGAAGTTGGGTGCACGTGTAGACGTAGCCATAAAGAAGTAAAACCTTCACCATGCAGCTATATGGAAAATGATTTGCCATGGTAATGTTAAGTGAGGGTGATTCACAAAAGATCAAATTATCATACATTTGCAAAGCAGTCTCATTCCTAACTAACACCATAAACTGGGAAGTGTGTAAGTGTGTATCTCAGAAGTGTTTAGTAGTGTACAGCAACGCTGCTTAACACTTGCAGAATTTCACCCCAGACTTGGCTTCATTTCAGCGGTGGGTGAAAGGCTTTCTGTAGTCTGGAGAGTCTTTGGGATTGAAGGGTAATATATAAATGTAAGTCATTATCCTTTTCAATGGCCTTGCTATTCATTAAATCTCACATCACATCCACTGTGCTTAATCCCCCTAACAACCATTAGATTCTTTGGCAACAAGAAAGCCTGGAAGAAAGGGGACAGAGTTAAAAGTAGGAGACCAAAAAGAACTGGGACAAATTTCAAGAGCACTTCAGCAATTTGAAGCTAAGCAAATAACTGCAGTTTAACAAAATAGCTTTAAGCTTCTCCCCTCCCTTCATAATGAAACATTTTAAAAAGTGTAAGAGGACATGGTGACCCAATCCATGACGTACTCCTGGTCCTCTCTTCACTTTTACAAATTAAATTTTCTTTTGGGTCTGTTGTGCTTGACCTCTGAGAAAATGAAGCTTATGAGGAGGTGCTGCTAAAACCCTAATGAGCTACATTCCCAATTTTTTGAAGGAGGAGCAACCTTTTCCCACATAAAATAACACAGACAGGGAAAGATATAAAGCTACGTTCATTCTGCCAATCATGGCAGTGTGATGGCTTGGGCTACATCACTGATCAATAAGCAGAGAACACACTGGTGTGAACAGTAAAAGGAAGCGTTGTTCCATTCACAAGACAGAGACCGTTAGAATTGCAGATGCACATACACAAAAGGGTTAGACATCCTCTCAGCAACAGCACAAGGCACCATTCAACTCAGCTGGAAAATAAACTAGTTTCACCCAGAAACAAAACAAAGCAGGGTTCCTGGGGAGAAGGCAAAGCGCAAGTCTCTCACCGAGGATAAAATCTAGACAATTGGATGCAGCAATTTAAAATTTATCTGCAGAAAGAACGGATGGTGCTCCTTTTATTATTTCATGGGGCTGTGGAAACATTTCCTATGTAAAATGGGAACCAGAAGTCTTATGAACCCTGTCAATATACACACACCTTTATTTGTTTGCAATTTAATTAAACTCTGTAAGGAACCTACCCTATGTAACAGAAACACTTAAGATCTATCACTTGCCTGAGAGCATCCCTTCCTTATGGGACGTGTCATTCAAAGATCACATAAAATGTCAAATGGAGAAGAGTCAAGCAGCAAAATCCACAAGAGCTTCTGCTTCTGCACTACCACTCCTAAAAGCTTCCTTGTGTATGGGAGTTCCAGTAAAACAGATAGCCTATGACTGGGCCTTTTACTACAAAAATAAAAAGCATTAATTCACCACTCCCATAAAACTAATCCATCAGCTTTAGCCCTATTGGGTATCTTAAGGAAGAACCTGCTTCCACTGATGTCAATAGACTGTATGTAGCATTCCTTTGTACTAAGTGAGGCCTAGAATTCAGACTGACTGGAGTAAAATCAATTAGCTGAGTGAGATAAAGAATTCTCACTTTCCTTGGGTTTTTTGCATGCTCTTCCTCTAGATAGGCTTGAACCAAAACAAAACATGGAATAACTTGGCTTTCACCTTCACATGTTCTTAGAGCTCCACAGAAATCTTCAGCATTCTTCAGTGAGCAATGCCGTCCCTCACTACCAGCACTACGCAATTTGGTACTTGGATACTAAAGTGAGTAATAGAGAGCACAGTTGTTGCATCACATCAGTGTATACAGTAGATAAAGTGTAAAACAGAAATGTACAACTCTAATCTGCCACTGTCCTGCTTACACTAGCATTTTCCCTTGTGTTATAACAATTTAGATCCAGTACAATTGTCAGCCTTGAATCTGTTAAACTTTCTAAAGATTATTTTGAAGATGGGCAGCTTAGATATTACATTTTAAAGATTTCTTTATCAAACTGTTTATTCAGAAAAACAAAAAATTGCTTGTATTCGCATTAAATCATAGGCTGTGCCAGTATCAAAATCCTGCTGGAAAACATACATGATCCAGCTCAGTCTCTTCATTTTTTAGAATAATAAAACTGTAATTAGTCCCAGTTGCAAATTGCTAAATGGTGTGTGACAGGGTTTCATGGACAGTGGGCAACCTTACCTTCACTTCCCAGACCTAGTCTTTGCTTCACAATGCTACGCACTGACTGAATAATTTAAAAATGCTCCATAAATGTTCACGTGAAATATTAACTGAATTCACTGTGGTCATGTATATGCTCCATTGAATATTTGCCCAAGGTGAACAGTCCAATTTACTAACACAACATCCACAGAAAGCAAAATTCAATGCAAGTTTCAATTGGAAACGTGTACACATTCACTGAATTACGGAACAAACGTCATCATCAGTCACAATTAAGCAATACAGCTCAAATTTAGAGAAAATGATAACATCCTTTGAGATTTTTTGAATAAACACAAATACAAAGGAAATCACTCACTGGCTATGTTCACAGTAGGACAGTATGTCGAGGTAGACTATTTCGAAGTAATGACATTGAAATAAGCTCCTTCGACGCTGATCGTCCACACTTCCTCCGGGGCTGGTGCCATCGCTGTTCAACATCAAAGTAGCGACAGGGATGGTCGAAAGGGGCCACGCTGGAAGGAAAGGCAGAGTGTCCACACACACAACCACCCCCTTTCGAAATAAGGGCCAAGAAAGCCCACAGACGGGGCCACAGGACAGACTAGTCCTTCCAGGGCAACAGCATGCTACTCCCTTAAAGGGCCCCTCTCAGACACACTCAGCCTGCACTGCACGAGACCTGTGTTGATGTCACAAGCCTCGCAGACCTCGAGCCGCAGACATGGATATCCAGCAGCAGCTGGAAGCCCTCCAAGCTGCATCCTGCAGGTCAGACGCCCTGCTAGATGCTGCCCAGGCAGCTGCCCAGCAGCTCCTTGAAGGGGAGACCTCCCCAGGGGCACAAGGGGACGCCCCAGACCATTGGGCCCTCCTGCTTCCCCTCCGCTGGGTGCCCCGCTGGCTCTGGAGCTACCCCTCCAGCACCGAGTGGTGGGAGTACCTGGTCATGGGGGAATGAGATGACGACCAGTGGCTGTGGAACTTCCACAGGAGCCGGCAGACCTCCCTGGAGCTCTGCCAGTGGCTCACCCCTGCCCTGAGGCACCAGGCCACCTGGATGCGTTGAACCCTCACTGTCGAGAAGAGGGTCACAATAGATGTCTGGAAGCTGGCCACTTCAGACAGTTACCGCTCCGTGGGCCAGCAGTTTGGCGTTGGCAAGGCCGCAGCTGGGGCTGTCATGATAGAGGTAAGGAGGTCTGGGCCTGCACCCACTAGAGGGAGGGGGGGCGGAAGGGGGGTCCCAGGAGGAGGAGAGGGTGCACTCTGCATACCCTCATGATGGCGCTCAATGCCCTGCTGCTGCAGAGGGTCATCCAAGTTGGGGACCTGGACGCGGCCATCACAGGATTCACTGCCATGGGACTCCCTAACTGCTCTGGGGCCCTCGATGGGACCACATCCCCATCCACACTCCGGACCACAGTGGTGAGTGCTATATCAACAGGAAGGGCTATCACTCCATGGTCCTGCAGGCCATGGTGGACTGCTGTGGCCATTTCCAGGATGCATATGTGGGCTGGCCTGGCTGTACCCATGACACTAGTGTGTTCCGCAATTCGGGACTATGCTGCTGGCTGGGGGCGAGAACCTACTTCCCCCAGAGGGAGAACCCTCTGGGGTATACCACCGTACCCCTCTGCCTCATGGCGGATGCGGCCTACCCCCTCCAGCCCTGGCTTACGTGGCCCTACACGGGCCACCTCAATGCCAGCCAGGAGCACGACAACACCCGACTGAACCACGCCCGCCAAGTGGTCGAGTGGGCCTTTGGGCACCTGAAGGGCTGCTGGTGTTGTCTCCTGGCCCGCTGGGACGTGGGCCTCCCAAACATCCCCCAGGTTGTGGGTGCCTGCTGCACGTTCCACAACCTGGTGGAAAGCAAGGGGGAGGCTTTCATGCAGGACTGGGTGCTGGAGGCCGGACCAGGTTACCCCCAGCCAGACGCTGCCCCTAGCCGCCAAGCCCACTGGGACAGGGTCCGGGAGGCTCTGTAGAAGTACTTTGACCAGGGGGCCTAGTGAGCGCCACCCAGGCCATCCCTGGTGGGTCCCCTGCACACCGCCCCCAGCACCTGCACACAGCCCCCACCAAAAGTACACAGGACACAGGGTTCTTGAAAAATAAAACTGCTTCATTACTTAAATAACCAAAAACCTCGCCTATTTGCATATAAAAGTAATAACAAACAGCATCATAAAAATAACTATATACGGGGGGACAACTATATACATGGGGGAGATTTGGCCAGGCCAGCCATCGGCCCATCATTCTGGGGTTGAGGGGGGATGGGTGCAACCCCTGCTGTGTCCGGGTGGCAGGTCCCCCACTTAGCCAGGGTCACTGGCAAGGCAAGCTGGGAGCCAGGAGGATGGGGAGGTATGGCCTGGGCAGGTCCTCAGCCTGGTTGTCGGCCCCAGTGGGCTCCTGCCCTGCAGAGCTGGCAAGTGGGGAAGCAGGCGGAATGTTAGGTGGGATGGCAGGTGGGACACCAGGCAGGGCTGCAGGGAGGGCAGCATGGAGGGCAATGTGGGGCGGGGGGGCAGCCGGGCCACCAGCTCCTCAAAGGTGGAGGCCACACGATTGACAGTGGCCATAAAGTCCCACCAGGCCTCCCAGCACCAGGCAGCCTCCCACTTCTTGAAGTGGAGCCTCCACTCCATGATGTCTGCCTGGCACCGGAGAACAGCAGCCACCTCAGGGTTGTGGATGGTGCACCTCTGGCCCCAGCGGGGGTGGGCCCGTCCCGGCACTGGCGGTGCCCCCATGCGGTGATGGTCTGGGGATCTTGGGCAGCTGTCTGGGACCACAGATGGTGCCATGCTGTCCTGGCCCTTGGATGGTGCGGCTGAGGAAACAGGGGGGAAGTGGGGAGAGAGGTCGTGAGTACCGAACCCTGACCTGTGGCCCATCTCCCCATCCCCCCATAGGTGTCTGGTTCCCATCCCCCATTGGTGCATGCAGTGGCCCTCTGGGTGGCCCCTTCCAGTGGTCCACCCCCTCCCACCAGGGGCGGGGCACGACACTGTCTGTGGGTGAGGGTGCTGATGGGCACTGGTGGCTGTGGCACTGTCCTTAGGCCATGGTCTGCGTGGGCCCTGGCAGTCTGGGGTCTGCTGGGGATGTGAGGGGCCCCCGGTAACGTGGTGCCCCTGCCTCATGCCCTGGGGGGGGTGCGCCCTGTGGGGTACATACTCGACGGTCCACTGCCATGGTCAGAGGAGGCCCGTCGGGTGGATGCCCAGCTGGAGCTGCGGGAGGGGATGTCCAGCACCAGCTCCCCCTCCTCACTACACCGCTGCATGGCCGGGGTAGATGGTCCTGGCTCTGGCCCTGGGGGTGCAGGGCTCCGTACCTGACTCCAGCTGCGAGGCCTGCTGGGGCTCCTCAGCCATGGTGTCAAGGGTGGCCGGGGTGGAGGAGGTGTCTCGGGGGCCCAGGATAGACCTGAGCTCCTGGTAATAGGGGCAAGTGGTAGGGGCAGCCCCAGACCGGCTGGCTGAGCCCTGCACCCTGGTGTAACCCTGCCACAACTCCTTGACCTTACTCCCGACACGGTCAGGAGTGCGGGCAGGGTGACCCCAGGAGGCCAGGCCCTCGGCCAGCCAGGTGAACACCTCCACGTTTGGCTGCTTGCTCCCCATTATGCGGAGCACCTCTTCCTCACCCCAGAGCCCCAGCAGGTCACGAAGCTCAGAGTTGGTCCAGGAGGGGCTCCACTTCCTGCCCACCTGGCTGGAGGCCTGGGAGCCCTGGGATGGCCTGGGGGGGGAGCCCTGAGGGTGCTCGGGGGGCTGGCTTGCTGCCAGCTGCTGTCTCCGGGCCATGCAGGGGTGCCTCATGGCACGGCTGCTGCCTGCATGGTCTCAGCTGTTATGGGGGTTCTAGGTCTGTGCGACTTTAAGAACCACTGGGCGCAGGGATCATAGAGCCCCGCAGGGGCTGCACAGCACGTCTCCGCCTAACAGCTGATTGCCACAATGGCGGACCTTGCTATTTCAAAGTAACAGGACACGGAACATCTACATGCGTCCTACGTCGATGTTAGATGTCGATGTAGGGTGCTATTCCCATCTTCTGATAGGAACAGCAATTTCAACATCTAACCGTCTAACTTCAATTTCAACTTTGAAGTAGCATGTGCTGTGTGTAGACGCGACGCGTGCTATTTCGAAGTTGGGCTTGCTACTTCGACATTGCATTCTAGTGTAGATGCACTTACGGTGTGCAAAAAGCGGTTAAATTCAGAGCAGCTTCTGAACATGTTCTCTTTTGATCATCTCCTGTTCCTGGTCCTGTAATAGTGTAGCATGAGTTTACTGTCTGTACCAAAAATCTTTTGACAGTTGAAGCATAGTTGAAACACATCTTCCTACAAGTATTTTTAATCAGGGTCCTGTCTATTCATTTCCCGCCCCCCTTTCATCAAACTGTGTAGTGGGAGACAAAACTAATCATGGAATAATATCAAAGGTTTGTATAAAATGTGAAATGTATGTGTGCCACAACTTCATGTACTGAAGGGGATTTTTTACCCTCAGGCTGGATACACAGAATCCCATTCAGTTAGTGGATTTTTTTTTTCTATCTTACTATCTTTCCAACCCAGCTTTCAGTAATACTTTACCATTTGAATGTACATTTGTATGTCTCCATACTCCTAGAATGAATGTGAATTTAAGGATTTCTCCATAATTGAGGGTCAGTCTATTTATTTGTCGCTTTCATTCAAACTTCTCAGCAAATTAGAGGTGGTTTATAAACAGGGCCATAAACCTCACCATCAAGATCTTGACTAGCCTAGGCCTAACTAGAAATATTTTTTCTCCTAATTATTGCAGTTAGAGAACTCACTCACATATTAAGGCATTGCTGTCAGTTGCTCCTATTTAGTACCCATTTGGTACAGTTGCATGCTTGTATCGAGGGCAGAATGAACCAGCTGCCCATTCACTTCAGTGGGGGCAGAACTGGTGCACCACACTAGGCTCCTCATCTTCACTATTCATGGGAGATCACAGAATCATAGAATCCTGGGGCTGGAAGGGACCTCAGGAGGTCATCAAGTCGAACCCCCTGCCTAAAGCAGGTTCAACCCCAACTAAATTATCCCAGCCAGGGCTTTGTCGAGCTGTGACTTAAAAACCTCTAGGGATGGAGATTCCTCCACCTCTCGGTAACACATTCCAGTGCTTCACCACCCTTCAGGTGAAATAGTTTTTTCCTAATAGCCAACCTGCACCTCTCCCTCTGTAACTTGAGACCATGCTCCTTGTTCTGCCATCCTTCACTACTGAGAACAGCCATTCTCCCTTCTCTTTACAGCCCCCTTTCATGAAGTTGAAGGCTGCTATCAAATAGCCCCTCCCTTTTCTCTTCTGCAAACTAAATAACCCCAGATCCCTCAGCCTCTTCTCGCAGGTCATCTGCTCCAGCCCCTTGATCGTTTTTGTTACCCTCTGCTGGACCCAGTCCAATGCATCCATATTCTTTTTATACTGCGGGGGCCCAGAACTGGACACAATACGCGAGATGTGGCCTCACCAGTGCAGAACAGAGGGAAATAATAACTTCTCTAGGTCTGCTAGAAATGCTCCTCCTAATCCATCCCAATATAACATTAGCCTTCTTGGCTACAATGGCACACTGTTGATTCATATCCAGCCTTTTATCCACTGTAATCCCCAGGTCCTGTTCTGCTGCACTGCTACTTCGCCAGTCGGCCCCCAGCCTATAACAATGCTTGAGATTCTTCCATCCCAAGTGCAGGACCCTGCACTTGTCCTTGCTGAGCAACATCAGATTTCTTTTGGCCCAATCCTCCAATTTATCTAGGTCACTCTGGACCCTATCTTTGCCCTCCAACGTATCTGCCTGTCCCCCCTTGATAGTGACATCTGCAAATTTGCTGAGGGTGCAAATCATCCCTTCATCCTGGTCATTGATAAAGAGGTTGAACAATACTGGCCCTAGAACTAATCCTTGGGGCACTCCACTTGAAACCAACTGCTAATCAGACATTGAGCCATTGATTGCTACCCATTGGGCCTGACCATCTAGGCACTTTCTATCCACCTTATAGTCCATGTATCCAATCCATACTTCCTTAACTTATGGTCAAGAATATTGTGGGAAAACTGTATCAAAAGCTTTGCTAAAGTCAAGGTACACCACATCCACTGACTTCCCCATGTCCATAGAAGCTAATCAAATTGGTCAGGCACAACTTGTCCTGGATGAATCCATACTGACTACTCTTCATCACTTTCACCTCTTCCAAGTGCTTCAAAATGGATTCCTTAAGAATCCCCTCCATGATTTTTCCAGGGACTGAGGTAAGGCTGACCGGTCTATAGTTCCCTGGATTGTCTTTCTTTTCTTTTTTTTTTCTTTTTAAAGATGGGCACCATAGTTACCTTTTTCCAATCATCCAGGACCTCTCCCATCTCCAAGAGTTTTCAAAGATAATAGCCAAAGACTCTGCAATGACATTTGCCAATTCCCACCATACCCTTGGATGCATTAAATCTGGATCCATGGATTTGTAAGCATCTAGCTTTTCTAAACTGCCCTTAACCTGTTCTTTCCCCACTGAGGGCTGCCCAGCTCCTTCCCATACTGCATTGCCTAGTGCCATAGTCGGGGAGCTGAACCTGTCCATGAACACAGAGGCAAAAAAGGCATTGAGTACTTCAGCTCTTCCTACATCATGTCACCAGGTTACCTCCCTCAGCCAGTAACAACCCCACACCCTCCCTGATAACCCTTTTATTGTTAACATGTCTGTAAAAACCCTTCTTATTACACTTCACATTCCTAGCTAGCTGCAGTTCCAACTGTGCTTTTGCCTTTCTGATTACTATAGCTATTTATTTATACTCGTCCCTAGTCATTTGTCCAAGTTTCCACTTCTTATACACATCCTTTTTGAGTTTAAGTTCGCCAAGGATTTCCCTGGTAAGCCAAGCTGGTTGTCTACCATATTTGCTTTTCTTACTGTGCATTGGGATGGGGTGAGGAAGAGGCACTGTTAATGCTAGGTACGCATATTCCACTGATGCCATTCCCACAGGAAGAGGAAGGTTTCCGTTTTGTGGATCAAAGCTACCAGGTTCTTCACTGTGAAGGAAGCTGTGGACACTGTAGTTTCTTCCCGTTTCATGAATTTCAACTGTCATCCATAACTTTGCTCCAGCAAAGACAAGCTTTAGCCAGTGCTAGCTAGATGACTCAGGACACTACCCACTGACAGTGCATTTTCCTGTAAGAGAGCAGCTATAGGATTTGGCCCAAGTATTCAATGTTGTGATGCTACAATGAAAGAGATTAGTGAGGAGTGTGGTGCTGGAGTCAGCATTCTTCACAAATCACCCTCAAAGCTCTGCCACTATGGAACATATTTCCTAACACCTCTTTGGAAGAGTCAGATTCCACTCTGCCCTATTCTCAATATTTTCTCATTGCCTTCCTTTCCATGCTCAAATTGTCAAGCCTTTCACCATGGCCTATAAAAATGGATAGCATCCCTCTTCACATCTCCTTCTCATTCTAATTTCATCTTGACCAAATATTTTTAGTACCTGTCACAAGGAAAACTTGACTCATGCACTAAAGACACCGAAAAGCAGTACAAGATGCTAATTTAATCTTAGAGGTATAAACAAAAATTTTCAGCTATTGATGCTATTACACTGCAGCTGCTAATGTTGCCAGTTTCACATCATTTCAGAGCTACTTAATCATTACAGACCTGATGAAGATTCTTTCAGACAGCCATGCACAGACCCATGACATATCCTGAACTCAACTAATGAACAGTACATTTGATTTCTCTCAACCTCTCCAGTGCAGGAGTTGCAAGATGAAACTTATACACTAGTGAGGACTTATGTTAGCCAGGGAGATTAAGCATAAGTGATCGATGATGGCATTTGCCAGATATCTTTCCCTGGAGTTCTGCCATATGAATTTTAAATTGACTTTCAACTGATTAAAAAATTAATCAAAACTAATTTTGCACTTAGTTGTGCTCTTAAACAATAGAATACCATTTACATAAATATTTTGGATGTTTTCCTATATTTTAGATATATTAATTTCAGTTACAACATAGAATACAATATGATCAACTTTTAATTTTTATATTTGCACTATAAAAATAAAATAAATAGTACTTGTCAATTCACGTAATACAAGTCCTATAGTGCAATGTCTTTATCATGAAACTTGTTCTTACAAATGCAGAATTATGTACAAAAATATAATACAAAATATTCTGTAGAATGTAGGTAAGACATAGAGCAGGCGAGATAGAATTCTCTCCCAAGGAGTTCAGTCGCGAATGTAATAAAAGCATTATTTTTAATGAGCATCATTAGCATGGAAGCATATACTCTGAAACGGTGACCAAAGCATGAAGGGGACTATGAATCCTTAGCATATCTGACACATAAATACTTTGCAGCTACAAAAGTGCCATGTGAATACCCATTCACACTTTCAGGTGACACTGCAAAGAAGCTGTGGGCAGGATGATCTCCTGTACATATAAACAAACATGTTTGTCTTCGCAACTGGCTGAACAAGAAGTAGGATTGAGTGAACTTGTAGGCATTAGAGTTTTATGATGTTTTGTTTTTGAGTGTGGGTGTGTAACAAAAAAATCTACATCTTACGTGGTGCTTTCATGAGAAAGAGATTGCAACTGAGAAACACTATTTCTTTCCTCATTTTTATGGTGCAGATATTTGTTATATAAAGTAAGCAGTGAATACTTTGTATGCTGCACTGTAACTGAAATTAATATATTTAAAAATGTAGGAAACATCTAAAATGTTTAATAAATTTCAATTGGGATTCTATTGTTTAGCAATGTGATTAAAACTGTGATTAATCACTATTAGGTTTTTTAATTACTTGCATGAGTTAATGGCGATTAATCAACAGCCCTGCTTTAAGTGATAACCTGGAGTTTATAGGAATTTCACTGACAAAAGTTTTCTGTGGGAAGAACTGAATTAGGACATCCTCCAGGTGGCTTGAACACAACAAACAGCACCACCTACCATCTACAGCTGCACTTCCCTTCCATTTCTAGGGCACTCTACATCAGACTGGCATACTCCAGCAAAATATCTGATTTAACAGAACTCTGCTATTGGAACAGGACTCCTGCACATTCTATACTCATTCATTGACCAACTAATAGCATTTACCAGGTCCTGCTTAGGTTCTCTCTACATTGCAGGGGTTTCTTGACAAACCAGTCATTTTTTCCACAATACCCAGGGCGTGGCCACATTGCAAAGTGCATTCTGTCAACAGTAAACCAACAGAATGGAGCAGCTTTGTTGACAGCTGTACTCAGCTCGCCATGAGGAAGCACACCTCTGTTGCCAAAAGGTGGGTGTGGACATAATGGAAAGCCCTCTGTCAACAGAAGAGGCCTCTGGGACACCACACAGGTGTCTCAATGGACACCCTATCCACAGAAATCAGCACTCCATGGTTCCTGCCTCTGGGCCCTCTTAAAGCAGCAGGGAAGCAGGAGAACCATGTGGCAGAAAACTGGTCTTGGCAGCAGCAGTGTGCCATGTGGCTCTCAGTGTGCCCAAAGCCACATCTGGCAGTAGCACGGCTGAGCCACAGGCCCCACAAGACCCCTCTGGCCCTTCACGGGAGTGGTCCCAGGACCATCCTCAGGGCTCAAAGAAGTGGGTTCCCTCCTGGCCCAGCCCAGAGATGCCAACATCTATGGCTGCATGGCCGAGGCCCTGTCCAAATGTGGCCACCCCGTCACACCCTTGAGCAAGTCAAGGCCAAAGTCAAACCTACGTCCAGTCCTGGGATGCCACAAGCCACTCAGAGGCAGAGCCTCCAAGCTGCCTTTATTACCGGAGATCCAGCAGCTCCTGGGTGGGGGAGAACGTCACCCCCCTAGCCTCAGTCTGGATTTGGGATATGATGCACCCATTGTCAGCTGGGACAAGGACGAGCCAGAGGAGGATGGCAAGCCTAATTAGGGGCAGCAGTGAGATGAGGAGGAGACTGGTAGCCTGACCATCATGCTGGAATCTGTTCAAGCCAGTCAGGATGCCTCTCAGGCCTTCTGCAGTGCCAGTGAGGGTTCCTCTACAACCAACCTTCTGCCCTCCCACTAGGAGCCTTGGACCCCTGCCTGCTCCCCTGGGCAATGGCCATGCCTCTTCCACCCTCTCCCCACCCAGTCCCCCTGCCTCTCTGCCAACCCAGACCCTGCTCCAGCCTCCCGCCTCATCTGTACCTCCCCGTGTTCCCAGCACCCAGCCAGCCCCAACAGGGTCCCTGAACATGCAGTGGCAGGGGATCCCAAGACTGGCACCATGCAAGGCCCTGCTCCCCCTGGGTTCATGGACCCCTCCCCCGCATGTTGTGAGGCCCCATCCCATCACCAAGTTCTGAGGCTCCCCATTCCATGTCCCAAATCCCCACATCACCAAGTTTTGAGGTCCCCCACCACTCCACATTCCCAGCCACCCTCCACACCATACACATTGTAAAAAGTTCAATACACTAGTTTTTCATTTGACACATATACAAGTGGTTTTATTGTTTAGGGGTCAGGCAGGGGCAAAAGGAGGTGTTATGGTGGGGAGGGGCTAGGGGTTGTGAGCCTGAGGCCCCCATTGTGGGGGGCAGTCCTAGGGAGGGTTACTGGAGTCCTCGAGGAAAGCTGTTCCTCAGGGCCTCACAGGTCTGCACCCCATCCCAATGGGCCCAGCAGATGGTGGATATGCTTAGCTGCTCTTAAGCTTACCCCTCGTGACTCAACCCTATGGTCTTCCCCACACCTAGGAGAAAGGCCTCTCTTTTCCCTCCACAATGTTGTACAAAATACAGCAATCTGTTACAACCTGTGGGATGTTGCGCTCCTACACATTGAGGTGGGTCAGCAGGTGCCTGAACCGTGCCTTTAGGTGGCGGAAGGCACACTTGGCCTGCATCCTGGCACAATTCAGGCACTCATTAAATTGTTCCCTGCTGGGATCCAGATGTCTGGTATACATCTTCATCAGCCATGGAATGAGGAGGGTAGGCTGCATCCTCTACAATGCACACGGGCATCTACACATCCCAAAAAGGCATCTCATGGCAGGGGATGAATGTGCCTGCCTCCAGCTTCCAGCACAGGCTGTAACTGCAGAACATGTGGTGCTTATGCACACTGCCCAACCACCTGATGTAAATGTCTATGAACTGTCCACAGTGGTTGACCAGGTCCTGCAATACCATGGAAAAGTAGCCCTTCCTGTTGATAAACTTGACCACACGATGCTCCAGGGTATGAATTGGGATGTGGATCCCATCAGTGGCTCCTGCACAGCTCAGGAATCCCAGGACTGGTCAAGGTCTCCCAGACAGATGACCCTCCACAACAGGATCAAGTTGACAGCCCTCACAGCCTTCAGAGAGAGGCAAACAAGCACCCAGAACAGGGAATGAGGGAGTGAGTGCCTGGGCCCTTGGGAGGTGCCTGTCCCATTCCCATCCCCTCTCCCCGCGCTCTCCAGAACCCCCTCCCATAAGGCCACCCCCACAGCAGCAGGGCTGTGTGTGGGCAGGATGACACGATCTCCTGGGGATGAGTCTTCCTCTCCACTCCACCCCTCACACCCCAATCCCGCTTCTTGAGAGTCCCCCTGTGGCAGAACCCTCCCACTGTGTGTGTTACCTCCATGAGGAGGGCGCCAATGGTGGACTTCCCCATGCCAAACTGGTTACCCACCAATTGGTAGCTGTCAGGGTGGCAAGCTTCTAGATGGCAATTGCAGCCTGTTTCTCCATGGGGATAGCAGGCCACAGCTGGGTGTTGCATCTTTGGAAGGCAGGGGCAAGCCAGGCACAGAGCTCTCAGAAGGTGGCCTTCTGCATGCAGAAGTTTTGGAGCCACTGCTGGTTGTCCCATCACTCCATGACCAGCCGGTCACATCAGTCTGTACTGGTGTGGTGCCTCCAGAGCTGTCTGTCCACCATGTCGTGCAGTTGCCAAAGTGTAGTTCCTGCAGCCAGGATGATGGTCCCAAAGATGAGCTTGGGGTCAACCTCATTGAGGAACAGAAAGGCAGCTGCCAGAAAGTGCAGCAAAAGCCACAACATGTCCATGTGGAACAATCGCAAACCCAGGGGCAGCTCCATGGCACCCAGGGACCAACTGTGTCACCCGCAAATGCAAGGTGGGCAAGCGTGCAGCAGGGGCAGGGAACAGCTGTCTAGAGGAGTCCCTTTAAGTGCGTGTCTTCGCAGGGCTCCGGCACCAGCACTCAGAAGGAACTGCTGAACTGCAATCCTTGCTGATGTGGTTCTGGGTGGCTGTTTTGCTGAGAGAGCATCCCAGCTGTGTGGTCACTGTCTGTCAGGAGAGCGGATCGCTCTTTCAGTGTGCTTTGGTGTCTGGATGCACTCAGTTGAAAGAAGTTATTTCAGAAGATATCTTCCGATGGACTATCTTTCAACAAAACCCTGCAGTATAGACATAGCCTTAGGGACTTCTTTACGCTCTGATTTCCAATTGCTGTTAGTATTCATATGAAATACACTAAGGTGTAAGTCTGTGTTGTAAATTATGGGATTATGATCTTTTTAAAAGACTGTGATTAAATTAATTAAATCCTAGTTTTCTAGGCCACAATTTAATCAGGTAGGTGTATTGGGGTATTGAGCATTCAAAAGATGTGCAGCAGCAGGTCGGGCACAGGATGGTCATTAAAGGTATGCTGCAACAATCAAAGAATGGAACTTCTTCTTATAATTATAGAAATGCTCAGATGCTGATGAACTGTGGCATGCAGTTTTGTGAAGAGTCTTAAAATCCAGGATCAAAAGGTTCATTGAAGGAACTCAAACACTCCTCAGTGCTGCCTAAATCACCTTGGTACAACAGGCAAACATTTAACTACTCTGCTTAACAAGCTTCACACTTAACAACCTTGCTGTTACATCTTCTCAAATTTTCTCTTTTTATTGTTCTGTAGTCAATTACAGCCTGAACTCCCTCATCCAGTATAGCTGGCCTTCTGCCTGAGAACAAGCACTCCAGAACAGAACGGGAAATTTGTCCCCAGGTATTACAATAACCAGAGACTGTAAAGGTTCTGCAGCATCAACATAGCTGATGTAAGTGCTCTATTCACTATCAACGGGGAACAATTAGAAAAGACATTTTTGAAACAACTGCAGAGTCAGCACTGAATTTCAGTCTAATCAAACCAAACTCCTGAAGAACGCCTAGTCTCTTTTCATAATATTTCTGTACCAATTCTTGGATTTGTAACTAGAATTCATGCTGGAAATGGAGTAGGTTGCCACTAACAAGTAGGTATCGCACCATTATCTGTCCCATCCAAAACAGCATCACATGTCACAAGTAGAAATGCTCAATATGACGACAAGCCTAGAAGATGTTAATTTGATTGGCTGCACTGACACCATTTACAGTACAGTAGAAGGTGAAGAGCATGAGTAGCCATTAGAGATACTGATTTGATCTGCCAAGCGCTACAGAAAATTTTAAAAGTATGCCTCTACACTTACAAAACCTATGTGAAAGGAAAGTTAAGATTTCAAAGTTAGGAAATGCCAGAATTAACAGTGCCCTAATTCTGTCTCTTGGAACATGTGTATTGTGATCATGTTTAAATACACGAAAACATACTACATTCTACATAGGATCCATGCCTCACACACCTCTCACACTTAAACTATTCCCATTTTCCAAATTCCAGAGTGGTGCTGTGTTTTGCTGAGATTCTAACGCTCTTGAAAATCAAATATATATAGTGGCCTTAATCCACATTGATTGGTAGTGCTCACTTCACTTTCCTGCAACAAGAATCTGGAAATCTGAGTGTTCTTTGTGGTACAGTTAAAGAATTATATACCAGACCTATACAACCTCAGTCAGGATAGGCCAGAACAAGGCCATTGGCATTACATGTTTGTTTGTTTGTCTGCCAGCTTTAAATAGAAGAACTGAGAAGGAATATATGATGTATCCATTGCAGAGTTAACAAGTGTTCTAAAACAATACAATTGTCTACCATAGACAAAGTTTCTCCTTTTGGAAACTGGGGTTAATACTGTGTAGAGCTGTTGGAAGGATTAAGGATCTGGGAAGTACTCTGAACATAGAAGCTGCGTCTACACGTGCACGCTACTTCGAAGTAGCAGCACCAACTTCGAAATAGCGCCCGTCGCGTCTACATGCGTCGGGCGCTATTTCGAAGTTAACTTCGACGTTAGGCGGTGAGACGTCGAAGTCGCTAACCTCATGAGGAGATAGGAATAGCGCCCTACTTCGACGTTCAACGTCGAAGTAGGGACCGTGTAGACGATCCGCGTCCCGCAACGTCGAAATTGCTGGGTCCTCCATGGCGGCCATCAGCTGGGGGGTTGAGAGATGCTCTCTCTCCAGCCCCTGCGGGGCTCTATGGTCACCGTGGGCAGCAGCCCTTAGCCCAGGGCTTCTGGCTGCTGCTGCCGCAGCTGGGGATCTATGCTGCAGGCACAGGGTCTGCAACCAGTTGTCAGCTCTGTGTATCTTGTGTTGTTTAGTGCAACTGTGTCTGGGAGGGGCCCTTTAAGGGAGCGGCTGGCTGTTGAGTCCGCCCTGTGACCCTGTCTGCAGCTGTGCCTGGCATCCCTATTTCGATGTGTGCTACTTTGACGTGTAGACGTTCCCTCGCTGCGCCTATTTCGATGTTGGGCTGAGCAACGTCGAAGTTGAACATCGACGTTGCCGGCCCTGGAGGACGTGTAGACGTTATTCATCGAAATAAGCTATTTCGATGTTGGCTGCACGTGTAGACATAGCCAGAAAGTGCAGCATAAGTGCCTTCTATTTTAAGGGATGCCTCCATTTAGGAAGGAACAAATCAGCTGCACACATACAAACTGGGAAACAATTGCCTAGGACATGCCTCAGAAAGGGAACTGGGGATCATAGTGGACCACAAGCAAAATATGACTCAGCAGCGTGACTCTGTTGCAAAAAAAGCAGACTTCATTCCAAGATGTGTTAACAGAAATGTTGTAAGCAAGACACAAGAATTCTGCTCTCCTCAGTGCTGATTAGTCCTCAGCTGGGGTAATGCGTCCAGTTCTGGGTGCCATGTTCCAGGAAAGATGTGTATGAATTAGAGCCCCAAGAAGTGCAACAAAAACATGACCTATGAGGGAAGATTGAAAAAAATGGGGGTTGTTTAGTCTGGAGAAGAGAAGACAAAGGGGCTATTGTCTAGATTTGAGAGATCTGTTGGCAAAAGATAAGCAAATAGCGCAAAGCATTTGCGTATCTCCTGCCAATGGTTCTGTCTGGAGAGGCTTTCCCAATATTTGGCCCACCCACACAGGGCCAAATGTCACGAAAATCACCTTTGCTGACACCTCCCTTCTTCCTCATGGAACAAGGATTACTGGGATGTCGACAGAGAGCTCCAGGAGCGGTGGACTTCTATTGGGAGATCTTCGGGCTCCCAACAGAAGCCCACCATCTAGACATAGCCAGGGAGACATAATAGCAGCTTTCAAGTACAAGATGGAGGGAGAAGTATTGTTCTCATTAACCTCAGGACAAGAAGCAACAGGCTTTATTTGCAGCAAGGGCAGTTTTGGTTGGACTTTAGGAAAAACTTCCTGTCAGGGTAGTTATGCACTGGAATAAATTGCCTAGCAAGGGTGTAGAATATGCATCACTGGAGATTTTTAAGAGTAGGCTAGACAAACGCCTGTCAGGGCTAGTTTAAATAATGCTTAGTCCTACCTTGTTTGCAGAAGACTGAACTAAAAGACCTCTCAAGGTTCCTTCCAGGACTACATTTTGTGATTCTATGTGTAATGCCAATGAACCCGGGTAACTAGCAGGTGGGACAGAACCTAGATCCTGAGGGGCTACATTTATGAGCCTCTACTGCATCAGCTAAAAAGCGCTTAGCTAAGATCTAGAGCAGGCTTCACTCTTCCTCTCCATGTTCTCAGTGCATCAGGGTTACATACGATAATCAAACAAATTTCCTTAGCTGCCCTGAAAGCCCCAGGAGTGACTTGTCCTGCAACATAGTGGTGCAGGATGGAGTGTTCATCATATTCCTGAACCAGAGAAGCTGAATCGAGTCCACTGTATCATTTATCGCTGCTGACGTACTATGTAAGAGACATGATACCTCTATTTTTTTTTTCATTTTACTTATTTTATTTTTTCCAATGCCAAGTTAAGAGTAATGCTAAATTGCTTGTCATTTAAAGGTGATGGAGCTGGATATGTCCATCAAAGAGCAGACAGAGGAAAACCTCAATGGAGTTTTGGATGCATAACACATTTAATAAGAGCATGCCTTCTCAGCTGCCTATATAGCTTATTAGCAGTACAGGTTCAACTGCAGTAGGAACAGTGGAAGCTGGAGAATAGATAGAGGTCAGCCTACTGCAACCCTACCCAGACAGTAGCGTGACAAAAACATATAAGTACTGTCAGCACTGATAGATTACAGGTCCTAATTTTGGCAAGGCCGTACTACCAGGTGGTGTGTACATTGTAGAGAGGCCATCCCCGCCATCTGGGAAAGTTAGGTTTGTGGGACAGTTGTCTCTCTCCTTCCTACATGTCTAGCCAATTTTTTTCTGGAGCAGGGCACACTTGTTCTTGCCTCATCCCATAGAATTTGGTTCTCTGGAAAGGAGAGTAATTAACCAGCGATATCAATGTCACCTTGAAAAATCCAGTATTTTCCAATTCTGGTCTATGTGCTCAGTCATGATCATGCACAAGGCCATGTCCATTAAACATCTGAACAGGTTTCAGTGGCAGAATGTACTTTTAGCTGACGTTCTATATTTTTTATTCACTCTGGTGGTTTTCTTATTTTCCTGATGTGCTTTCACCATGATGCAGGTAGCATTCAATTGACTGAAATGCAGGGAAGCTCATTTCCAGTGAGATGAAAAAGGCCTCATTTCTAGTTCAAGTCTAATACACACTTCAGTCTGAAAAGCAGCTGTGTGTGTTTCCTTTCATTTCCTGCAAATGCTGAGGCTGAACTGGCAAGAACTCGATCTATCGTAACCTGGGGGCGGCTTGTCCTATGTCTTCTTGCTTAGATTCCTTTCTTTCTAACATGATACTGTGGCTCCCTGGCTTAAACCACAGGGAAGTGTAGGTATATCAGAACACAGGGTTTGACAACAGACTCATATCTAGTTTTGTACACTCTTCATATATGTCTGTTTGCAAGGTATTCCTCACAGAAACAATTGCTAACGCCTTTCCCCCGTCATACACGTGCCAGGTTTTACTCAGCTGAATCAAAGACAAACACTGACCTATCCATGACTAACTGATACATACATTGCCATACCACTTGTAGTGGTTAATTTTACTGATTAACAGAAGAGGAAAGAGGGACAGCTGTGATATGGCCATTCCCATGCATTCATTGAAGTGTGGTCCAAGCTAGGTGATGTGCATAGTTATACAGATTTTTCAGCCAGGGACTTCCAGAACAAAGTTTTAATGCTTTGCGTAATATGTCAACATCCTTCCAGAGTCTTAATTTGTTCTCTAGACAAATCATTTAACCAAGGACATTTGTGGGGTTGTTTTTTACTTTGGTTTGGGTGGTGGGTTTCATCCTTTTACACGAGGAAGGCCATTTCAAAGATACTCCCTTTAGCAGGACCGCTGAAAGGGGGCAGTCAACTGGGTAACTGTCCTGGATCCCTGCTATTCAAAAAGGCCTGGGGCTCACAGCAACCTCCACTGCTATTTGGAGAGCGGTCAGAGCCCTGGGGCTTTGAAATCACCAGTGGAGCCCTACACAGCTAGCTCCAGCCCCACCCCTTCTGCCTGGGGAACTGCCCCTTCTAAGGGCACTAAGCCATCCTCCTCCCTGCCTTTTAGGCCCTGACTCACATTTCTTCTCAAAAAGAATAATCTAATTAAGGCCAGTTTAGTGTATCATAAGTGCCATATATGTACGACCAACATACAAAATTTTCACTGAGGTCAATGAGAGGTTCCCATTGGGGACTTCTGACTGCGACCCTGAAATCAAAAGAAACCACTTGTTCTTTAACAAATAGGTACGTGTAAAAACAACAGGAAAAATAAAATGCATTCCTGTGCAATCTATTGCCAGTGAAGTAAGGCAAATCTACAATACACAGCAAAGAATATCCACTGTAGCTACAAGCAGCAGGCAGCATTTTTGTTCACAAAAATCTGAGTGTGGTCTAAGTCAAAACTTCCAGTCTTGGGTACGTTAGATTTTGCTAAATAAGGTTGCTCTGTTTTTAGTAGTGCTGAGGAACTACAAATGCTGCTGGCATTAATGTTGTACAGCTTTGAAAAATTCTAAGACTTTAGGATCCTAACATTAGGCATGTTGGTTTGATGACTTTGGCCCTAACGTACCTCTGACACATGCTTAAGACCCACTCAGTCCAACAGAAAAACTTAAGCTTAAGTGAATTGGGATCTTTGTGCCTAGCTTCTGCCAGAATATCAGAAAAAAGATGTTAAGACATTTGGAAAATTACCAGTCAAACCCCAATACTGAGCAAGAGGTGCATTATCTTGGCTTCATCTTTTATATTTGAGTAGTCCTGATGAGTTCAGGACTGCTCAAGTGAATGAGATATAGGTCAGGGCCTTCTAACTAGCCGTAAACCACTAACCAGACGAGCTGGATACATTCACTGTACTCTCTACCAAGAGTCATTGAAAGTAAAGTAAGTAGAAGCTTAAAAAAAAAGCAGTCAAGTAGCACGTTAAACACTAATAAAATAATTTATTTGGTGACCTCTCGTGGGACAGACCCACTTCTGCAGACCATAGCCATAACAGAACAGACTCAATATATGAGGCAGAGAGAACCAAAAATAGTAATCAAGGTTGACAAATCAGAAAAAAAATAATTATCAAGGTGAGCAAATCAGAGAGCAGAGGGGCAGGGGAGGGGAGGGGAAAGTCAAGAATTAGATTAAGCCAAGTATGCAAAAGAGCGCCTATAGTGTCCCAGACAATTTGCATCCCGGTTCAAACCACGTGCTAATGTGCCGAATTTGAATATAGAAGACAGTTCGGCAGTCTCCCTTTCAAGATTGGTGTGAAAATTTTGCTTCAGTAACACGCAAACACTTAAGCCATTAACAGAATGGCCCACTCCATTAAAATGTTGACTAACCAGTTGGTGGATCTGGAGTGTTTTTATGTCTGTTTTGTGTCCATTAACTCTTTGTCTAAGGGAGTTTGAAGTCTGTCCAATGTACAAAGCATCTGGGCATTGTTGGCACGTGATGGCGTATATGATGTTAGTTGAGGAACATGAGAATGTGCCTGTGATTCTGTGAATAACCTGGTTAGGTCCAGTGATGGTATTTCCGGAAAAGATATGCAGACAAAGCTGGCAGCGGGCTTTGTTGCAAGGAAAGGTTCCAGGACTGGTATTCCTGTGGTATAGACTGTGGCTGTTGGGGAGGATCCTCATGAAGTTGGGAGGTTGTCTGTAGGAGAGAACAGGCCTGTCACCCACGGCCTTCTGGAGTGTGGCATCCTGATCAAGGATAGGTTGTAGGTCTTCAATAATTCGTTGCAGTGGTTTGAGATGGGGGCTGTAGGTGATGACCAATGGTGTTCTGTTCTTGGGTTTTTTGGGCCTATCTTGGAGTAGCTGGTCTCTGGGTATTTGTCTGGCCCTGTCAATTTGTTTTTTATTTCTGCTGGTGGGTAATTCAGGTTTATGAATATTTGGTAAAGATCTTGTAGTTTTTGGTCTCTGTCAATTGGATCAGAGCAAATGTGATTGTACCTAAGGGCTTGACTGTAAACAATGGATCTAGTTATGTGTGCAGGATGGAAGCTAGAAGCATGTATGTAAGTATAGAAATCAGTGGGTTTCCGGTACAATGTGGTACCGATCAGGCCATCCTTGTTTTGTACTATAGTGTCTAGGAAATGTATCTCTTGTGTGGAGTAATCGAGGCATAAGTTGATGGTGGGGTGCAGATGTTAAAACCTCCGTGGAATTTTTCTAGAGTCTCTGTACCATGGGTTCAAATCATAAAGATGTCATCAAAGTAACTTAAGTAGAGGAGGGATAATAGGGGACAAGAGCTGAGGAATCATTGTTCCAGGTCAGCTATAAATATATTAGCATATTGTGGGGCCATGCGGGTGCCCATAGCAATTCCACTAATCTGGAGGTATAAATTGTCCCCAAATCGGACATAATTGTGGGTGAGAACAAAGTTACAGAGGTCAGACACCAGATTGGCTGTGGTGACATCAGGGATGGTATTTCTGATTGCTTGTAATCCGTCTTTGTGTGGAATATTAGTGTACAGAGCCTCTACATCCATTATGGCAAGGATGGCATTGTCAGGAACTTTTCCGATGTTTTGCAATTTCCTCAGGAAGTTGGTGGTATCTCGGAGATAGCCGGGAGTGTTTGTGCTATAGGGTTTGAGGAGGGAGTCAACGTAACTGGATAGTCTGGTGGTAAGGGTATCAATACCCGAAATGATAGGGCATCCGGGGTTTCCAGGTTTGTGGATTTTGGGAAGTAAATAGAATAATCCAGGCTGCGGCTCAGATGGTGTGTCTGAGTAAATAAGGTCCCGAGTAGCAGCAGGGAGTTTCTTAAGTAGTTGTTGTAATTTCCTTTGGAATTCCAAAGTGGGACCAGCGGAGAGAGGTCTGTAAAATGTGGTGGTGGAGAGTTGTCTGGCTGCCTCCTGTTCATAGTCTGACTTATTCATGATGGCAACAGCACCCCCTTTGTCAGCTGGTTTGATTATAATGTCTGGGTTATTTTTGAGACTGTGGACAGCATAGCATTCAGCACAGTTGAGACTGTGTCTCATTTGGCACTGTTTGCGTATAATGTCAGCCTGAATGGACATTGTACCCAAGGGACTGACAGTGAAAAACCCATTGCAATCAACGTACTATACTGACTACAGAGAGCATCTGTGCAACACGCTCTCTAAGAAACTGAGGAACCACTTGATCAAGATTCTTTACAATAAACAAAAGATGATCAAAAATGAACTCTCTGAACTTGAAATTATCATCAACAATCAAGCATCCATGCAAGACCCCACAGAACGAGGCTTTACTTGTGCTAGACAAGAAATTTATAAAACACATTTCACTTTCTACAAAAAAGAAAAGAGAATAAATTTTCCACATTACTTCATACCTCAGGATACTTTAACCACAATAACGACAGCTCAACTAACAATATTGTTAACCTTTCCAGCCACCAACTCAGCCCAGCAGAATAGTCTCTCTTATCCTGGGGTCTTTTCTTCTGCCCTACTTCCTCCATGAACTTAATACAATTCTGTGGTGACCTTGAAGCCTTCTTTCACCACCTCCGTCGAAAGGAATTTTTCCAGCACACCTATGAACAACAGCCTGACTCTCTCAGCTCCCCCTTCCAACAACAAAAGAAGAACTCCATGTGGACTCCTCCTGAGGGTCGCAGTGAAATTCTGGATTTCTACGTATAATGCTTCTGCAACCATACTCAGGCTGACATTATACACAAACAATGCCAAATGAGACACAATCTCAACTATACGTAAGCAAAAAATTAATACCCGCTCTCATCTGTATGATATTTCTGTTGCATTTCAACAAAGCTAAAATCGGTCCCATTACATATGCAGAACTAAAAGTCAACACTCTGTTCATTAGCCTTCATACAGTCAGTAGATTAAATGTTGGGTGCATGTTGCAGTCAAGAGGCGATCTGTTGGGGTAATTCAGGCAGCTTGCCTAAAGGTAAGATAAGTCAGACATGCATATTGCAGGGCTCAAAGAAATAAATCCTGTGTAATGAAATTCTAGGGAATGCAGTGAGAAGCAAAATCCAATCTAAAGCCCAATATTTTAAAACTGCTCTTCATACTGCTTGGTAAGGTTGTGATACGAACTTGATGTGGAACAAGCACAAAGAACAGTTCTAGTTGGACCTTTACAGAACTGAATTAGACAAAATGCTCTCTTCCAGGGCCCAGCTGCAGAAACTGTATTGGGTCCTGGGATCTCCCCTGAGAGGAAAATGGGAGGAAAGTAGCTCTACAGCCTAGTGAAAGGGAGAAGCATCCCCATTTCTCCTCCTTCTGCCACAGTCATGCCCTTGCAAGAGGGAAGTAGGATTTTCCCTGACTCTATAGTGCCCTGAAGAGCTGATTTCCCCTTTGCTCCATTCTAAAGCTCAGTCATATGCAGGGGCTCTTGAGAGACTAACTAGTTCAAAGCAAAGGCTCCCATGCTTTGGGGAACAACTGACATTTTACTGCTCTTTGGCTGCTGTTTTAAGCACAGGAGCATCAGGCAGTGCAGACTGAGTTTCCAGAGAGTATTGACCATAGTACACCAGGAAAATGAAACTTTGCTGCACAGCAAGGAAGGTCGAGGAGACAGTGTCAGGTGACTCAGGCACTCTTAAAAAAGAAGCACCTTTATTATGCTCAGAGTACTTCCCACATCCATAATCCTCTCACCACCCTGTATGCTATTGACCCCAGTTGCCAAGAGGAGAAACTGAGGCTGCTTTTACACTCGCCCCCTCCCATCAGAGGCGGCATGGTAATGAAGCAATTCAAAGCAAGCTAATGAGGTGCTAATGTACACATTCATTGCCTCATTAGCATAATGGTGGCTGCCTGAATTTCAAAGTGAAGACTGCGAATTGCAGATTGACAGTGTAGATGGGGACAGCTTCGAAAGAAGCACTCCACTTCCACATTTCCTTACTCCCACAGAACTAGATTGGACTAAGGGAATGTCAAAGTGGGGCATTTATTTAGGGCACCAAGTGCATTTGCTATAGCAATTCCCCCCCTGAACTGCAAGACAAAATAGAAAGCTAACTTTTGGCTGTCCTGCCCTGATTAAGGGACCTGGGCAGCGAGACTAATTAATTGCCTGGCCCTGGACTGATTGCCAACCAGGCCCACTAACCATTGGGTGTCCTGCACTGATTGAGATTATGGGACAGAGACTCCCTGCTGCTCAGCCCCACCACAGGTTAGAGCCCAGGAACCCCTCTCTGATTCCCCTAGACTGAACCACTCCAGGAGGGGGAGGAACAAGGGGCCATGGTCTCCCATCCTGTCAGACAGGAAGAGACCCACAAACCTCCGACAACTGGAACATGTGCAATTACACATCTCCAGGCTAACACATGACTTTAAAAAGAAAACGTCATCTGAAGCCCTAAACTGGAACATGGCAACAGAGTCTGTCAAATGCAAAGGAAAGGCCATGTCCTCTTAAGAGCTGACCATCAATGGGATTTCACTCCTGGCTGGGAGGGTTTTAGCTTTGAGCCCAAGTTCTATACAGAAGCTTTCAGAATCCACATCAGAGACAAGCATTGCTCAGCTCTAAGCACGGGGCTCTCAACTGATGGACTTCAGAAAAAAGTTGTGGGGAATCTTTGGACACCCATTGGATACAGAGCACCCCCTATGGGCAGGAAATATAAGCTGTACATGTAAACAATCCTCTGCTTCAACTTTGCTGTTGAAAAACTACGTACTGTCATTAATCTTATCAGGGCTGCTGGCGGTGGGGTGAAAGGGGGAGACAAGGGGACGGCTGTCCCGGGTCCCAGTGATTTAAGGGCTCCCAGCTGCTGCTAGTGCTACCGCAGCCATGGCTGGAGCTCCGGAATCTATAAGTCACTGCCAGAGCTCCAAGCAGTGAGCACTGAGCAGCTTAAAAGGGTTGGTGGGTGGCAGGGGCGAGAGGCTAAACCTGTCCCTTCTGCCTCAGTACCCCTCCTCCCCCCCGCTTCCAAGAAGGCCTGGAGTCATCCCCCCACACATACACACACACACCTTTTCTAAGGGGCCCAGCACGTCTGTCCACAGTTCTGACTCTTAGGCTATGTCTAGACTAGAGGGATTTGCCAGCAGAAGTTTTTGTTGGAAGACATCCTCTGACAAAACTTCTGTCGACAGGCTGCGGCCAGACTGCAGGGCAGATCAAAAGAGCGATCTGCTCTGTCAACGAAGAGCGGCCGGACTGCCCAGCCACTTTAGTAGCACAACAGCCAACTAGAAGCACAGCAGACAAGTTCACCTGGGCCGCGTCTACACATGCCAGCTACTTCGAAGTAGCGGCGCCAACTTCGAAATAGCGCCCATCACGGCTACACGTGTTGGGCGCTATTTCGAAGTTGACATTGACGTTAGGTGGCGAGACGTCGAAGTCGCTAAACCCATGAGGGGATGGGAATAGCGCCCTACTTCGACGTCCAACGTCGAAGTAGGGAACGTGTAGTCGTTGCGCGTCCTGCAACATCGAAATAGCGGGGTCCGCCATGGCGGCCATCACCTGAGGGGTTGAAAGACGCTCTGCCGAGCCCCTGAGCTCGATGGTCGCCACGTGCAGCGGACCCTTAAAGCTCTCCGCCCCCTGCCTCCCTGTGCAGGAAGCTGAGAGAGTGTGCAGGCGGCAGCACAGCCACGCGGCCAGCCTGCACGCTCCTCCGCGCCCACACACCCTCACCTGCCGCGATGGCCGCCCCCCAGCCCCCCAAGTGCCCCCAGGGGACCCCCTCCAAGGGGAGCCAGGGCTCACAGCCCAGCCAGAAGGGCAGCCAGGCGGGGAAGCGGCAGGAGGGCCCCTCCTGGATGGAGGCCGAGCTTCGGGACCTGCTGGGGCTCTGGAGTGAGGAGGAGGTGCTCCAGGTAATGGGGAGCAAGAGGCGGAATGCGGACGTGTTCGCTCGGCTGGCCGAGGGCCTGGCCGCCCGGGGTCACCCTGCCCACATTCCGGATCATGTCCGGAGTAAAGTGAAGGAGCTGCGGCAGGGTTACGCCCAGGCCCGGGATGCGGCCGGCCGATCTGGGGCCGCCCCCGTCACTTGCCCCTTTTACAGGGATCTCAGGGATATCCTGGGCCCCCGGCACACCTCCTCCCCTCCAGCCATGCTTGATACCTCGGCTGACAAGCCCCAGCAGGCCCCGGAGGCGGAGTCCGCCCCGGAGGCAAGCTCCGCACCCCGGGGGCCCCCCCAGGAGCCCACCCCCCGGGGCACTGGAGGAGGAGGAGGAGGGGGAGTCCTCATCCAGCAACTCCAGCCTGCGGATCACCATCCCCTCCTGGAGCTCCAGTAGGGCGTCCGCCCACCGGGTGTCCCCCGACCGTGGGAGCGGACCATCAGGTATGTACCCCCCCGGTGCACAGCCCTGGGGTTGAGGGGTGGGGGTAATAGATATGACCAGGGCCCTCCACATGCCCAGATGACCATGGTCCCAAGGACAGCAGTGGCATGTCCCTCAGAAGAGTGCATCAGCCCCTGCCCCCCAGCACGACAGTCCCATGCCCCATCCCCGGGGCTGGGGGGAGTGGAACATCTAGGGTCCCCCGGGGGGAGGGGGTGGGACACCCATCAGCAGCAGCAGCAGCATCTCCCGGGGACGGGGATGGGGAACCAGCAGCAGAGGGGTGGGGGACAAGGGCCATGGCTCGGGGACCACACTAACGGCTGTCTCCACTCTTCTTCCCCCACTCCTGTGTTCCACAGCTGCACCATTGGAAGGACCGGAGAAAGCCGGCGAGGTGTCAGTGGTCCCAGACAGCCCACCGGGGCCATCACTCCAGGCCAGCCCCTCAGCGGAGGACCAACCAGCCCCACGGCGGGGACGATGGTGGACCCAGCACCACCACCCAACGGCGACGGACCCCCAGCTGCTGGCCATCCATCGTCGGCAGCTGGAGGTCGCCGAGCAGCGGCTGCGGGTGGAGGAGCACCACCTCCAGCTGCAGGAGCGGGCGCTGGCCTGGCGCCAGAAGGCATGGGGGGCCTTCATGCGGACATTCGACCGTATCGCCGACTACCTGGCCCCCCATGCCGCGCCGGCTGCCACTGCGCCCGCCCTGCCTGCTCCACCCGCTGCGCCATCCGCCATCGCACCACCACCCGCCACTGAGGGCCCTTCCGCTGAGGGGGACCTGGGGCCAGCTGACACCCACTGGCCATATCTACCGGTCCGCCTGGCCCCCAGCCAGCCCTGGCCAGGGCTGAGGCCGAGGCATGGGTCACGGCCGCCCACCCCCAGCGCTGGACATTAGGGGGTGTGGGGCCTAGGACGTGGCCCCCCCTCCCCCTTTGTGTGCTCTTGGGTGCTCTGTGGTGTGGGCGTAGGGGCAGGGAGTGTTGTGGAGGATGGGGGGGGGAGTGGGGGGCCTGCCAGCGTTCACCCCGTGGCCTTGTCGAACTGGGCCCGCAGGGCCTCCCGGACCCGGGTCCCTTCGGGGTCCACTTGGTGACTGGGGGCAGTGGGTGGCTGCACATTGGCCCTGCCGGCCTCCACAGCCCAGCCCTGAAAGAAGGCCTCCCCCTTGCTCTCCACCAGGTTGTGGAGGGCGCTGCACGCGCCCACAATCTGGGGGATGTTGGTGGGGCCTGCATCAAGGCAGGTGAGGAGACACCTCCAGTGCCCTTTGAAGTGCCCAAATGTGTGCTCTACCACCTGGCGCGCGTGGTTCAGGCGCAGGTTGAAGCGCTCCTGGCTGGCTGACAGATGGCCCGTGTAAGGGTGCATGAGCCAGGGCCGGAGGGGGTATGCCGCATCTGCGATATACGCAGAGGGGCATGGTGGTGTCCCCCACAGGGATCTCCCACTGGGTGATGTAGGTCCCCGCCTCCAGCCGGCAGCACAGGCCCGAGTTCTGGAATACCCGGGCGTCGTGGGTGCTGCCAGGCCAGCCCACATATATGTCCAAGAAACGGCCCCGGCTGTCCACCAAGGCCTGGAGGACCACAGAATGGTAGCCCTTCCTGTTTAAGTAGCATCCTCCACTGTGCTCCGGGGCGCGGATGGGGATGTGGGTCCCATCCAGAGCCCCGAAGCAACTGGGGAAGACCAGGGTGGCAAAGCCCGCAATGGCGGCATGCGGGTCCCCAAGACTCATGAGCCTGTGGAGGAGCAGGGCGTTGATGGCGCAGACGACCTGCAGGGGAAGCACATGGGAGAGCACCAGTGAGGGGTGTGCAGGGTGTGTGTGGCCCTCCCCTGCCAGGGCCCCCCTCCCCTCCCCTCCCCTGCCAGGGCTGCCTCCCCCTCCCCCCGTGGGTCCTCTTACCTCCATGAGGACAGCCCCGACGGTGGCCTTGCCGACGCCAAACTGCTGGCCCACGGATCGGTAGCTGTCTGGAGTGGCCAGCTTCCAGACAGCGATGCCCACCCATTTCTCGACACTGAGGGCACGCTGCATGGCGGTGTCCTGGTGCCTCAGTGCAGGGGTGAGCCACTGGCATAGCTCCAGAAATGTCTGCCAGCTCATGCGAACGTTCCTGAGCCAGCGGTCGTCGTCCCACTCTCCGAGCACCAGCCGCTCCCACCAGTCAGTGCTGGTGGGGTAGCTCCACAGCCGGCGGCGTGTGCAGCGGGGGGGGCGCGGCGTGGTGCTGCAGGGTTGGGGGTTGCGTCCTCCTCCCCTGCGGGCAGCTCCTCCTCTGTGGCAAGGAGGTGCTAAGCTGCCTCCTGCATGGCATCGAGCAGGGCAAGCACTGCTCCTGCAGAGGTGGCTGTGTGGACCTCTGGCTGCTGCTGCTGCTGCTGCTGCTGCTGCTGCTGGGGGTCCATGACTGCGTCGCTCGAGGTGTGCGTGCCTATGGCTCTGCAGACCGCGTGCTGTGCAGGCTGCGTGTGTCTGGGTGGGGCCCTTTAAGGGAGCGGCTAGCTGTTGCCCCGGAAGCGCTAGTCCACCCTGTGACCCTGTCTGCAGCTGTTCCTGGCACCCTTATTTCAATGTGTGCTACTTTGGCGTGTAGACGTTCCCTCACAGCGCCTATTTCGATGTGGTGCTGCGCAACATCGACGTTGAACGTCGACGTTGCCAGCCCTGGAGGACGTGTAGACGTTATTCATCGAAATAGCCTATTTCGATGTAGCGTGCACGGGTAGACGTAGCCCTGGTGTCCCAGAAGCCCTTTCTGTCAACAGAGAACCCACCCAGAGTGCCTAGACTGGCTTTTCGTCAACATATCTCTTCCTTGTGGCAAGTGGGGTACAGCTGTCAACAAAAGTGCTACACTCTGTCAACTTCCTGTCGATAGAATGCCCTTGGGAATCTGGAAGCTCTGCAAGATTTGTTGACAAAACAGCTGTTTTGTCTAGACGTAGCCTTTGCTGAAGACATCACTAGACAGGGTCACTGGTCAAAGAACTGTCAGGTGGAAGGGGGAGGGATTCTTAAGGTTATCTGAATGTCACCCACAGAAGACTTCTGAAAGGGAAGAGTAACCCTCTCAGTGCAGCACACTGCAAAATTCTGCCTAAACTTTCAGAAGGTAACAAAACTGAATATTTTTCACTCCAAATCCTTTGCAAGGATCTTGGACAAGTGGGTTAAAAAAAAAAACACATGCCACCAGTGAACTATGGCAGTACAGCCAATTTGTCTAGCAGACACTGTTCATAGCATATTAATGGAAGAGAATTATGGTTAATTTCCATGTTGTTAGCATCAGGATTTAGGCTTTCATTTCATTTTGCATCTGAAAAAGAAAGCTTGAACGGGAACATCAAAGGAATTCTTGGAATTAATGGAGTTAGAACGTGACAGACTTGGATTGATTGCATAGCTTTGGATGTTGAACCAGTGAGACCATATCTCACAGCTTCAATATACTGTTATGTGTTCTTCCAAAAGGAGAGTTTTTTAAGGGTGGGAAAATTTTGAGTTCACACAGCTTTAAAACAGGCAGTTTTTAAAAACCTGAACTGAGCTTGATTTTGTACAGATAATACCACACATATTAAGAGGGATCTGATCAACTATTCTGAACCTGCTAAAATATACCAAGTTACATCTAATATTGCAAAGGTTTCCTTTCCCCACAACGTGAGGCAACACAATTCAACTCCTCCTCAGTTTTCCCTCATGTTGACTCCCTACATGTGTCTGAGGCCTGAAAAAACAGAGGACACTGGGGCTATGTCTACAGGGCAGAGCTATCTGGGATACCTTGGTATCCCGAAATCACTACTCTGTGTCTTTCATATGTATCCATTATTGTGAAATATTTTTCTAAAATAACAGGCACACTATTTCAGCATCACTTCAGTCCTCATTGCGGGAGGAGTAAGGGATGTTTTGAAATAGCACTTTATTTTGAGATTAGGCTGTCATGTAGCCATAGCCTGGAAAGCCTACTATAAACTCTGTTCCAGAATATCAACAAGGAATACATACATACCCTTTTCAAGTCATTTTCCTAGTGGTCAACATAAAAATGTTTCCCCAGATCAAGGTTTGATGATCCAACCTGATAACTGTTTTACATGAACAGGATGTACTAGCTCACAAACCTATAAACTCCCCAGATAGGCAAGTGTGACAGGTTTGCATGAAGTCACAGCTAAAGGTCCTGATAAACATCACTCAGCCTCCTTGAAATGAGTTTTCAGTCAGCCTAATCCACAAATTACACCACTTATGTTTCCACTGCAATCGAGGTGAGCACTTATACTGTGTTTCATGGTCCAGAATTTTTTTGCTGGTGTAACTCCACTGAAATCAACTGCTGCAAAGTACTTGGCTATACATGTTCAAATTTGGCAACATATGTAATGGAGCTTAACCCTCTATAGTCCTTTGCGTGTTACGTTCAGACTCATCTCTGTTATACAGCTGAGGTAATCAAGGAAATAGGGTTGATATTGGTCAAAGGGGAACGAAGGGTCCTGTGGCACCTTATAGACTAACAGAAAGGTTAGTCTATAACCTATAACCCATTGGTCAAAGGGTGGCAGGACTCAGACAAAAAGTCAGAAGCGCTGCACTCCCAACCGCTAAGCGCTAAATTTTTTGGTGCTTAGCCACTTGACAAAATGTGTTTACTCATCTTCAGTTGAACTACTTATTTTATGGCTTAAAATATATGTCCAAATAAAACATATTGGCTACGTCTACACGTGCAGCCAACATCGAAATAGCTTATTTCGATGTTGCGACATCGAAATAGGCTATTTCGATGAATAACGTCTACACGTCCTCCAGGGCCGGCAACGTCGATGTTCAACTTCGACATTGCTCAGCCCAACATCGAAATAGGCGCAGCGAGGGAACGTCTACATGTCAAAGTAGCACACATCGAAATAGGGATGACAGGCACAGCTGCAGACAGGGTCACAGGGCGGACTCAACAGCAAGCCGCTCCCTTAAAGGGCCCCTCCCAGACACAGTTGCACTAAACAACACAAGATACACAGAGCTGACAACTGGTTGCAGACCCTGTGCCTGCAGCATAGATCCCCAGCTGCCGCAGAAGCAGCCAGAAGCCCTGGGCTAAGGGCTGCTGCCCACGGTGACCATAGAGCCCCGCAGGGGCTGGAGAGAGAGCATCTCTCAACCCCCCAGCTGATGGCCGCCATGGAGGACCCAGCAATTTCGACGTTGCGGGACGCGGATCGTCTACACGGTCCCTACTTCGACGTTGAACGTCGAAGTAGGGCGCTATTCCTATCTCCTCATGAGGTTAGCGACTTCGACGTCTCGCTGCCTAACGTCGAAGTTAACTTCGAAGTAGCGTACACGTGTAGACACAGCCACTGAATGAGAGGGGAGATAAGCATTTTAATGAATATTAAGTTGATTTGACCATCCCATTTATCAGTTGCTGGGAAACGTGTCTGGGTCATTCTTAACAGAGTGCATGCTCCATGCTTTTCATTTAGCAAAGTTCCTCAGTGCATCACATTGTTAACCATACATTATAAAAATCAATAACACTGCAAATTTCCATTAGTCACTCTTCAAGGTATATAGCCTTTAAAACAATTGAATGCTGCAGCGCTGTTCAAAAATTGACAACCCTGAACATACAGAAAACTTTGGGCTCTGTTTCGACTAAGCACATTTTCCCGTTGGCAGAGTTTTCTATAATTCATATGCAAGGAGACCATGAAACTTGCCAGGATGCTGGGAAAGTTGGGGGGCAGGGGCCCAGAAAGAGGGGAGCCAGGCAAAGAAGGAGCAGGGCTGGAGCAGCCAGTCCTCACTCCTGCCCACCCCTCCTCCTTTACCCTCCCCTGCTAGCCCTTAGAGCCACCACTTGGCACTCTGACAGCAATTTAAAGTGCCTGGGGCTCAGACTGTTGCTACAGCAGCAATGGGCTCTCTTGAATCACTGGGCTCTGGGTCATTTGCCCTCTCTGCCCCATCCCTCCCAGTTGGCTTGTTCATATTGTAAGCAATGTGGAAGCAGGAAATTGAGGCATGTGTTCTTTGCAGATCTCTTACATGACCGGAGAAGAGTTTCACAGTGTGTCTATGTAAGTAAATAGTTGCTTTGTTTGCAAGACCTGCTGGGTAGCAGATGGTGCAGTGGTGTTTTGTCTATTGTAAAAAACTTGTTATAAAGTCACAACTTATTTTATCACCCAGTGTAAGAACTGTGGAATATCACCAATGCTTGAAATTATTGTGAGGAATACAGCACAGTCATCATCGCTGTGTAAGACGTGGATCACACAGGGCTCTCCTCAGCAGAGCACTGTAGAGGGGGTGGGGGGCATTAGCTGAACCACTTGAAAGCCTTCTGATGCTGCAGCCATAAGTCTGGTTTGAGTAGTTTTCCCCACCCCCACACTGTTCAAAGATACAAGTAAAGCCCAGACCAATGCTGGGGTCTGTAATTATTCTGTGAGAATACACCTGGGTGGATACTGAGATTCTTGTGGCGAGGCCCAGAGCTAAGTCACTGAGACCTGAAAACACTGGAAGCTGATGATGTGGAGAGCTGAATTCACAGGGTTGTCTAGAGCCAAACCTACAAAGCAGGAGACAAGCAGCCGGCAAGGGCAGCTAGCAGAGAGCAGAGGGCAAGTAGCCAGCAAGGTGATCTTGCCCCAGTGTGGCAAAAGTCTCCATTCTGCTATGCCTGTGAAGTCTGGGTTAGTACAGACCGGACTGCATTGTGAGAGGAGAGTTGAGGTGGGGTGCGTGTGGATAAAGAGCTCAAAGCAAGAGACATGGCTCAGCAGACTCTGGGGACAGCGCCTTGCTTAACGGGGTTTTCCTTTCCTTTGTTTAGGAATATTGCCCGGCTGTGGCCACACTACAGCAGAATTTCAAAAGATGAAATTTCAAAATCCACACGTGGAAAGTTCGCCTTTTGAAAGAGAGCAACTACGTACAAAACCGGACCAGGGCCTCAAGCCGCCCTTTTGAAGGAGAGCGACTACATAGCACTGGGCTCCCTTTTGAAATAAAGGAGCAGGAAATGGTGTGGACAGGGTCACATGGCTGACAAGCCCTTCTGGCAGCCGCAGCCAGCCACTCCCTCAAGGGGCGCCTCCCAAACACACTTCCCCTGCGCATGCTGAGGGCTCAGGCTGGCTACAGCATGTCCCAGCAAATGCATCTGCTAAGCTCTGCTTAGCTCTGCCACCCTGGATGCCCAACAGCTCCCCGATGCGGAACTCCTCCAGGCTGTGGCCAGCCAGCTGTGCCTTCTTGTGCCCCCCACCTATGGTACAAGTTGAGTACCCCCTTCCCCAGGTCCAAGAGTGTCTCTGTCGATATCCCACTAGCGGTGAGTGGTGGGACCATCTCACCATGAGGTACTGGGATGACAAATGATGGCTGCGTAATTTCCCAATGACCAAGGCAACATTCATGGAGCTCTGCCACTGGCTTGTGCCTGCCCTCCAGCACCAGGACCCATGGATGCGGCCCATGCTTCCCCTGGAGAACAGGGTGGCCATTGCCCTGTGGAAGCTGGCCACCCCAGACAGCAATTGCTTGGTCATCCAACAGTTTGGAGTGGGCAAGGCCACCATCGGGGTCGTCCTCCTGTTACGCACCCCCCACAGGGACAGGGAGGGGGCACTGGGAGGGGACAGTTGTGGTGGCCACGAGATGGGACAAAGCATCCCGAAGCACCCTGCCACATTCTCATGGGTGCTTTTGCCCTTCATCTCATGCAGGTCATCACAGTGATAAACCGCATCCTCCTGCACCAGGTTGTCCACATCAGCGACCTGTATGCCATCATGACAGGCTTCACAGACCTGGGTTTCCCCAGCTATTTTGGTGCATTGGATGGCACCCACATTGCCATCCAGGCCCTGCCACATAGCGCCAGCAGCTACCTCAGTCAGAAGGGGTACCACTCCGTGGAGATCCAGGCCCTCATGGATGCCAATGGACACTTCACGGATAGCTGTGCAGGCTGGTCGGGCAGGGACCACGATGCCCACATCTTCAGAAATTCGTGGCTTCGTCACTGGATGCAGGAGGGGTCCTACCTCCCCTCGCAGGAGCTCCCAGTTGGGGACACAACCTTGCCCCCCTACATAGTGGCTGATGCTGCCTACACCCTGCAGGCATGGCTTATGCAGCCCTACACGGGCCACATAGACACCAGCCAAGACCTATTCAACACCCGCCTCAACCATCACCCCCTTCCACACATGCATACCCCACTGCTCCCCCCACAATTCATGAGGGATCTGACTTAGATAGAAAAATAAACCTTTTACTGAACCTTAACTAACTCTATGCAAATCTTTTACTCTACAAAACAACTATGTGGAAGGGGGGCAGAGGAAGAAGGGGGGAGAACTATGTGCAAGGGGGGCCCTGGAGTGGAGGTGGGGGAAAGCAAACTTAGAGGGGAGTCCTGGGGTAGGGGGCCCTAATCCTTGACTGGGATGTGGGGACAGGAGCCATGGCACCCGTGGGAACCATGACTGCCCCAGGTCCAGGGCCCCCTGTGGGGCTGGGACAAGGCCAGGACCACAGGGATGTAGGGATGTGGTGGGGGTGCGGCGACCTCGTCTTGGCACAGGAGGAAGGAGGAACTGTGTCTGGGGTGCCAACATTCGCCAGCAGACACTGCCCAAGTTCCTGCCAATCTGCTAGGGAGAGGTGGGGTGGGAGCAGGGCAACAGGGGCAGGGCAGCAGGAGGGGATGTCAATGGAGCGGGCACCTGGGCCAGGTGGGTGGTGACAGCCTGGGTGAAGGCATCAAGGGAGTCCACAACCCAACCTCAGGCCACCCACTCCATTGAGAGCCATTCCCACAGGAGGCAGTTCTGCTCCCGCCACGCAGCTGTATGAGCTGTGGCGACCTCCTCATGGCGTGTGCAAGAGCGTGCCCTCCTAACGCAGTGCACAGTCCTAGGGTGGGTGGCACCCCGTTCCCCAAGCCAGCTGCTGCAGGGCTCCCTCAGACATCAACAGGGCAGGGCTGGGCTGGGCCCTGGACGCCAGAGTTGCAAAGACATAAGGGAAAAATGGGGTGCCCCATCAGTTGAGCTATCAGGCCACATGGGGAAGTGCTGGCCAGCCCTGTCAACAAGCCCTCCCTGCCCATTGGATTGGAGGCCCTGGGTCATCCTGGGTGTAGAGTTATCCCATCATGAGTGGGACATATGCCCTGGTCCAACCCCCACCCCATGTCTTCCCATGCCATGCGTAGCTGTCCATGGGATCAGGTGCTGATGGACATGCTCAGGCCTCTCCTGGGGACGGGGACTATGGCTGTCCACAGTGCCTCTGGCCTGGAACCTGTCGCTGTGTGGGAGGCCCAATGCCGGCTGTGGCAGAAGGCTGGTGCCCACCCCCACAACATGTCTGGGGGTGTCTGAAACACCCAGGTCCTACCTGAGAGTGCCTCAAGATGCTTGGAGGAGGCCTGGCTGGAGGTGGCCTGGCTGGTCAACTGGGACATGATGGCTATGACCAGGGTTCCCTTGCTGGACTGTTCCTCCTCGCTGTCATCCCAGCTCAGGCTCCAGGTGCTGAGTGGATGGTGTCACTGAGGGCCCTGGCTCTGCCTGCTCCATCTCTGCTGTGTGCTTGGACTTATCTGGGGATCCTGCTTCCCTCACCCCAAGGAGGTGGTCAAATTCATCATAATAGGGGCAGCTGGCAGGCGCTACCCCCAACCGCCTGGCTGCATCCTTGGCCTTGCAATAGGCCTGATGCAGCTCCTCGACCTTTGCCCAGACTTGCTCAGGGGTCCAAGAGGGGTGTCCCCATGTGGTCAGGCCCATGGAGAGGTGGCCAAAGGCTGCCGCATTATGCTTGCACCCTTGGATCTGCAGCAGGACCTCCTCAGCCCCCCACAGCCCCTGGAGCTCAGGCTTGGACCAGATTGGGCCCCTTTTTTCCTGGCCTGGCTGGTATCCTGAGAGCCCTGTCAAGTGCTGCCCTGGGATCCTGGGAGACACGGGGATCCCGGCTGCTGGCCAAGACTCCAACAGGTACTTTGCTCTCATTGTGGGGGGTGCTGGCAGACATGCAGCTGCAGGCACATGTTCTTGTGGCTGCCAGCATGCTCACAGCTTCCTGCACAGGATTTCTGCCTCCTTGGCTATGTCTACGCTAGCCCAAATCTTCGAAATGGCCATGCCAATAGCCATTTTGAAGATTACTAATGAGGTGCTGAAATGCATATTCAGTGGCTCATTAGCATGCCGCCGGCTGCAGTTCTTCAAAATTGCCGCTTTTCAGATGGCGCTCCTTTTTGAAAGAACCCCGGGAACTTCAAAATCCCCTCATTCATATTAGCAGAATGAGCCGCGCGGCAGCAAAAAGCAGCAATTTTGAAGACCCCCGGCCAGCGGCATGCTAATGATGCACTCAATATGCATTTCAGTGCCTCAATAGTAATCTTCAAAATGGCCATGTGCATGGCCATTTCAAAGATCTGGGCTAGTGTAGACACAGCCCATGTGTCTTGAAAAGTGTCAGGAGATAGCAACCATAGAGCTCCACTGGTGCTGGCCAGGGAGTCTCTGCACTCCAGCTGGCCAACGCCATGGAGGACTCGCTGTTTTGAAATAGTGGCCTGTGACACGACTACGCACATTTCCTTTCTAAATTAATTTCAAAATTACACTAATTTCCCTACATGGGAATGGAACAAGGATTTTGAAAGGCCAGCCCTGTTCTCTCAAAATTAATTTCAAAAGGTGCTATTTGTGTGCAATATCGCTGCAGCAAATTTTGAAATGTCCCCTGTTTTTGAAATTCATCCCTAGTCTAGCCATGGCCCACGTGTTGCTGTGCAGATTTATGTCAGGCTACTGTTCTTCTATCTCATACTCTATGCTTGTGAGAGGGGAAGAATTGCCTTTACATGCCCCTAGCAGGTAGGGTGAGATTGTCCCAGGTTACTGGGTCAGGGCTTGAGCCAGTTTGGTTACATTATTGATGGAATCCCATAGGAACAGAACCTGGGCCTTCTGGCAATCGCTTGCCATTAATAGAAGGTAACAATATGGAAGATCATCTTTCTGCAACGTAACCATTTAACTGCTGGTAAACAATGGCTTTATTCTCAGTTTAGCTAAACTTCCGTTTCCGCGTTCAGTACTCTAAGTCTGTGGCCACACTTTGCCAAAACTTCGAAATGGCCATGCAAATGGCCATTTCGAAGATTACTAATGAGGCACTGAATTGAATATTTAGAGTCTCATTAGCATTAGTAAGCTTCTGGCCACGGCGCTTCGAAAGCCCCGCTTTTGAACGCTCGCGGCTTGGTGCGGCTACACGAGGGCACTTTTCAAAAGGACCCGCACCTTTCAAAATCCCCTTATTCCCCTCCACTGAGAGGAATAAGGAAATTTCAAAATGTGCGGGGTCCTTTCAAAAAGGACCCTTGTATAGCTGCACTGAGCCATGAACGTTTGAAAGCGGCCCTTTCAAAGCGCTGCTGCCAGAAGCGTCCTACTGCTAATGAGACGCTGAATATTCAATTCGGCGCCTCATTAGTAATCTTCAAAATGGCCATTTGCATGGCCATTTCGAAGTTTTGGCCAAGTGTGGCCACACCCTAAGAAACTGCTGTGATGACTGGCCAACAACCACCTAGTTCACAGGCTTTCTAACTGTATCATCTGTCCTCTGTTGAGAAGATATAGCTGATTCCTAGAACTCTGCAATACCTCCTTCAGTGTTTGTGGACATGTGTCCCCAGGCCTGGAGGACAAAAGCTTTCAGAGAGCTGAAGACTTTGTGTTTGGAGCACAAGCATATTTAGATGTGTTTATTAACTGTATTTTGTCTTGTGCTGTAGTATAGAGTATCATGAAAAGAGCTAAATGACAAAAGAATGTTCGACAGTTGTCACCAAGTCAGCCCCAGGATATTAAAGGGACAAGGATGGTGAGGTCATAGTTTATCTTTTCAAGAGGAGCGCTGTGTTCAAAAGATTGTCTTCCTCAGTAACAGAAGTTGGTCCAATATAACATACTACCTCCTCAAACCTGTCTCTCACATGCATACTCAGTGAATAGGGGAACAGGAGGAAGAAGAGCAAAGAACCAACCAGGTAGCACTAAGAGTCATTCAGAGGGAAGTGCAAACAGGAAGAGAACACATGCTTCAAGGTTAATACAGAGTTTGGGCAAGTTATGATGGATTGCACTAACCTAGTTATTCAACAGCAATTAGTGCACAGAAAAGCATTCTTGTGGAAAATCAAATTTTTATCTCAGCTCTCAAGAATTTTAAATGTATGGCATGTGCCCCCATGCATTATGTAACAAAAGCATTAGAAAAGGATGGGTGGAGAGACAGTTACAATTCAAAGAAAAGTGCGGCAGTCAGGCCAAGATATTAAAATAGTGCTGTTCTAGGAAATAAAATTGAAAGCAATTGATTCCCCAATTTGAAATGTTTTCCCAACACAGCTAATTCTGAGCATATGAATTTCATCAAAGGCAAACACTGAATATGGCTCAGCATGTTTAATCAGCAAAGCACTAAAAAGCACCAAGTAACTGAATGTTTTTGCCATCAGTACAAGATGTCTAAACTATCACTGGTTAGGCACAGCTGCTGCTTTTCTAGGGCTAATTATAATGAGAATTTAGAATCTTTAGGTATTTTGCGGGGAGAGAGTAGGAAACACTGAGGGTACATCTACACTACAGAGGTCTTTCGAAAGAAGCTCTTCTGGAAGATCTCTTCCAAAAGGACTTCCTTGGAAAGAGTGCATCCACACACTGAAAAAGCGAATCAAAAAGAGTGATCTGCTCTTTCGAAAGAGACCATCCACACAGCTCCCACTCTTTCAAAAGAACTGGCCAGAGATAGAAAAATCAGGCCTCATGAGGACTGCTCTTTCAAAAGAAGGGCCCTGAGGAACATCTACACACATTTTCGTTTGAAAGAAGGCTTTCTTCCTGCAATGGGACTGGAAGAGCACTTTCAAGAGGAGTGCCACTTTCTTTCGATTTGCTTTTGAAAGACTGCTTTTTTGTGTGTAGACGCTCCATGGGATCTTTTGAAAGAGCCTTTTTTGCTTTTCCCGACGCATCTCTTTTGGAGACAGTTTTTGCTTTTTTGTGTGTAGACGCTCCATGGGATCTTTTGAAAGAGACCCCTTCTTTTGAAAAATCTTTTGAAAGAACTTGCTAGTGTAGACGCAGCCCCACTGTACAGTCCAATAATTATAATATTGAATGTATTATCTCATCAGTGTGACATGGACCCACCCGATTACAGGGGATACATATGTTCATCAGGAAAGCACTTACTAGTTAAAATATATTCAAGGTAGCCGTGCAAAATGTTAGAGAGAATCTGCTGAGATGACTTGATCTGGGTGCTGCATTCCAATGAGGGATTATCCACACTAACAATGTGATGCTGCAGAGCTAGAAATTGTAGGTTGGGAGAGCAAATCTTGTTCTGTTCAAGACGGAAGGAGCACTTCCCTCTTCTGTGTGAGAGAACACTGTATCTGTGCCCCATATTAAATGTAGATACTTTTTAAGGACAAAAATATGATACCATTGGTTTTATTAAGAGTGAGACAAATGGAGTTAGGCTGATTTATGCCAGGCGAGGATCTTGTTGGTTATTTAACTTTACACACTTTAAGATGATTCATATAGTGAGTCTTCCCTTTCCCAGAGGCTGATGCTGTGTCGTTCCCTCTTGAAGAGACACAAAACCCAACATTCATTATTCCAACCCACAATTACCTGTCTGTCAACATTGCTTTGCCTGTGTTAACAATCCCTTATTGGAATGCAAGTGAAGATCATCTCTTATTTCTGTTAGAAAATGAGCCAACTTTCATGACTATGTTGAATGTGCAACTTCAGTGGAGCTATTCCAAGGGTCCGGTCACAAAAGCACAAGGGTAGTTCTGCTTATGAACAAAAATTGGCATTCAAACACTCAGTGTTTTAAGCACAGCAATTCATTATTAACATAGCCTACAGCTCTCAGAAAATTGACAACTAAAATGAACAAAGATTGCAATGCTTGTGCTTTAGGAATGAAAACCTGACTATGCCAGCTCTAGTCAAAATCCTTGCTGAGATCAGTCAGCAATGCACATTAAAAAGACTTGATCCCACCAAATGCTGCCTTGTGTGAACTCAAAAATTAAACAAACATGGCTTTGCACACTGATTTGGGATGGTTAGATCTGAGATTATGGATCGTGTAGTTTTCCCAGACTGTAACTGCTGCTCAGAACAGATATATGATGGGTTAGTTTTGGACACATTGCACTAGTAATGCAGAATCTTGCCCATATATAAAGGCAATATATGCAAAAGTTGCAGTCCGATCAGAGCTAAGATGCAGGGGAGGATGTATAATATTAATATTAAACTTTTTTGCATGTTTCAGACACCCATGCAAAGCATATGTTTATAGAATCATAGAATCATAGAATTCTAGGGCTCGAATGGACCTCAAGAGATTATCTAGTTCAGCTGCCTGCCTACAGCAGGATCAACTCCATCTAAGTCATCCCAGCCATGACTATGTCAAGCCAGGACTTAAAAGTCTCTAGGGATGGAGATTCCACCACCTCTCCCAGTAATGCATTCCAGTCCTTCACTAACCTCCTGGTGAAATAATTCTTCCTAATATCCAACATACACCTCTCCTGCTGTAACTTCAGACCATTGCTCCTTGTTCTGCCATCTGTCACCACTGAGAACAGTCTCCATCCTCTTTAGAAGCGCCTTTTAGAAAGTTGAAGGCTGCTATCAAATTGCCCCTCCGTCTTCTCTTCTGCAAACTAAATAAGCCCAAACCTCTCAGCCTCTCCTCATAGGTCATGTGCTCCAGCCCCTTAATCATTTTTGTTGCCCTCCACTGAACCCCCTCCAATGCATCCGTATTCTTTCTATACTGAAGGGCCCAGTACTGAACGCCGTTCTCCAGAACTGGCTTCACCAGTGCTGAGTAGAGGGGGATAATAACTTCTCTAGATCTGTTGGAAATACTTCTCCGGATGCACCCCAATATGCCAGGATCCTTTTTCACTGCAAGGGCACACTCATATCCAGCCTCTCATCCACTGTAATCCTTAGGTCCTTTTCTGCTGCACTGCTACTTAGCCAGTCAGTCTCCAGCCTGTAACAATGCTTGGGATTCTTCCATCCCAAGTGCAGGTCTCTGCACTTGCCCTTATTGAACCTCATGAAATTTCTTTTGGCCAAATCCTCCAATTTGTTTTGGTCACTCTGGACCCTATCTCTACCCACCAACGTACCCACCTAGCTTAGTTTCATCTGTAAATTTGCTGAGGGTGCAATCCATCGCCTCATCCAGGTCATTAATAAAGATGTTGAATAGTACCAGTCCTAGAACCAATCCTTGGGGCACTGCACTTGAAACTGACCGCCAAACAGATACTGAGCCATAGACCACTACCCATTTGGCCTGTCCATCAAGCCAGATTTCTATCCATCTTACAGTCCATGTATCCAATCCATACTTCCTTAATTTATGGGCAAGAATGTTACAGGAAACTATATCAAATGTCAAGGTATATCACATCCACTGACTTCTCCACATCCACAGAACCAGCTACCTCTTCATAGAAGCTAATCAGATTTGTCAGATACAACTTGCCCTTGGTGAATCCCTGATCACTTTCCTCTCTTCCAAGTGCTCCAAAATGGATTCCTTGAGGATCCCCTCCATGATTTTTCCAGGGACTGTGGTAAGGCTGACTGGTCTATAGTTCCCTGGATTGTTCTTCATCCCTTTTTTAAAGATTGGCACTACATTTGCCTTTTTCCAATCATCCGGGACCTCTCCCAATCTCCACGAGTTTTCAAAGATAATGGACAAAGTTCCCTCAGTACCCTTGGATGCATTAAATCCGGACCCACGGATTTGTGTGCGTCTAGCTTTTCTAAATTACTTTTAACCTCTTCTTTCTCCTCCCAGGGCTGCCCACCTCCTTCCCATACTGCATTGCCTAGTGCTGTAGTTTGGTATCTGATCTTGTCTGTGAAGACTGACTGTCTTCAGGGTAGTTTAAATTATCTCACGCTCATGGTTTGCAATTTAAAGTACAATCTTGGCAACCACTTGCTATGAACATACTTGTTGGGAAGAAGCCCTTCAGCAGGTCTTATATTCTGTTCCATAAACTTAACCTGTTGGAGAATGAATCACACTTCAGGGACTGTGTACATCCTTTAAAAAAGCTAGACTTACTTAAAATTTCATTTTAAATTACGTTAATAGTCTTTTAAGTGATCCATGTGGTTGGATAGCTCTAACCATATAATAATTTTAATTCTTCTTCGACATCTGTAAAAAACAGACCTAATAAAGGAACCTGACATAGGTTTACTAGAACATGTATGAGCTTAAGGGTATGTCTACACAATAGTGGCCATAGTGGTGCATAAGCATACAGTAATGGTGCTGTAGCTGACACTTCCTACATCAACAAAAGGGGTAGGTAAATCATCTCTCAGAGGCACAAGCTGGGTCAATGGAAGAATTCTTTCATGAACTTAGCCATGTCTACAATAGAGATTTAATTGATCTAATTATGTTGCATAGGGTGCAAAATTTCACAGCCCTGGATGATGTAGCAATGGCAATATCATTTTCAGGTACAGACCATGCCTTAATTTTCCTCAGTCACATCCTATATTTCAAGCAACAAATAAAGGCATCATCCCTTAAGGTCTTGTACTGATTTGATAATAAAAAGAACTCTAAATTGAAATTAATTTTATAGCAGGAAAACAAAAATGTGGTAACACCAGAAATGTATTCCAGTCTTTAGTTTAAAGGCCTTTAGGCTCCTACACAGCAGGATAAAAATGGATGGTGCATTCTAAGACCTTATCCTGAGACTGCTGAGCTTTCTTAGTTCTGTTGAATGCCAGTGGGAGGTCAGATGTCAGGTACCGTCACAGGATTGGGCACTTCTTTATCAAGATCCACTTGAATGGAATGGGCTTACAAGCTGTAAACCAGCACATTCTATTCACTAGGCTATTTAAACAGTGGGTGAGGAGGAGGAAGGGAAGAGTGAAAATAGGTTAATTAGCACTGCCATTGACAGGCTAAAGTGACACACAACAGCTGGAAAGTGATGTGTAGCTAAAGTGAGAGAATTAAAACTTTTGCCCCTTAACACCTATAATTTAGGGCAGGCGTGTCCAACCCGCGGCCCATGGGCTGCATGCGGCCCTGGACAGCTAGTAATGCGGCCCCACAGGATCGTAAACTTTTAACATTATTATGTGATTTATATATATTAACTATATTATATATTTTATATGCGGCCCAAGACAATTCCTCTTCGCTCAATGTGGCCCAGGCAAGCCAAAAGGTTGGACACCCATGATTTAGGGATTTCTAAGAAGAGCACCAACTGCTTTTTTCTCTGTGCATAGTAATTTAAGATGTACATTAATCTGGAAAATTGTACAGTTCACAGCAAAGACTCCGAGGCCAGACAGATTTTGGCCTGGGGAACTCCACAAGGTTCACAAGGGGAGAAGAGGCAGGTCACGGCAACACGTATGCAAGGGAAGCTAGGCTGTGTTACACTTACGGTAAATTGCATCTGTGTTCCTGCTCTGTGGTCCACTTAAAAGCTCTCTAGCATGGTAGTCCAGAGGAGGGAATAGCTTCCTGGGCACCCCCCACAAACATTCTGCCCCCACCCAGACCCCACTTTCAGAACAGCCTGGCTGGGGATTACCTGGGGCAGGAGGCAGTGGCCAACAGCAGCAGCAGCAGGAGTGGACTCCCCTTGGTCCTCCCCTCACCCACACTCACCATGAAGCATGAGCAGCAGCCTGCTCCACTCCGCTGCCGCACCCTCCTGGCCTGCTGCGCACCACTTCTCCATGGAGAAGTGAGGCTCAGCAGGCTGGGATGCTGTAGTAGAGTGAAGCAGAGCAGGTAAGTGTGGGGAGTGGGAAAGCTGAGGGAAGGCACCCACTTGTTGCCACCTGCCCCACCCTACCCCAGGTAATCCTTCTTGCTCCCATTCATAGGATGGCTGGTGCCACCACCATGGGGCACCCAAAGTCATGGTGCCTGGAGTGGTCACCCCACCTCATCTTATGGGCAGGACGGCTGTGCTCTTTAGCTCCTAGCTAGCACCTGTCTTGGGCAGAGATCAGTCTTTCCTGCTCCCACCTCCTGCTGCCAGGATTTTCCCAGCTTGCACAGTTCCCACCTATGCTGATCAACTGACTAAACAAGCTAGCATCTGCATTTTGCTTTCTCTTCAGAAACTATGACCAGCACAACTGTTACATGCTGTTACAGACAGCTCTTTCTAAGATACACTTTTAATCAAAGGGGAAACATTAAAAACAGTAACCTGCATGCATGCTAACAAGCTTAGCAGAGGTCACATTAACTCCAACCTTGGGCTCTCGTAGGTGTCAGCTTTTCAAAACCCACAGCAAGATTTCCCCCATACTTACAAATACACAACTGTCTCTGATTCAGAACTAGAACCCACACTGCGCAGCTCCTCTGTTTCTTCATATAACTCAGTCCTTTGAGCTCATCACCAGGCACAGGTAATCAGAGGATAATGACCCACTCCTCAGGGTATAATTTCCAAAGCGTGGTTTTTGCATAACTAGAGGAGGAGAGATTTGTACTGCACACTAGGAAATCCATTTCTCACTTATTGCTTCAAAATTCCATTCTGGTCTGGAATGTTTTCAAGACAGTTCTTCAGATTCCCAGGCCACAAATCACATTTCCTCCAGCCCTGAGAGATTACACACCAGTATAGAATAATACATCAGCATACTACTTAAAGGTTTTTACACAGATGCTGAAGGAAACTGCCTGTCTTGTGGCATACTGTACACCCACTGCATCAAGGTGGTGAAAGCGTTCGTTGGCCTGCTCATAGACCGACTGGCGCATCTCAAATCTATACCTATCTCTTCCACAAGTCTAGGCAAGCGTTATTGTTAGTTCTGTTGATCTGAATGTGTAGTAGGTAAATGTTGGGGATGTGATGTGAGCTGCAGAGCAGTATTTTAGTTGAGGAGCTTATCAGCAATAAGGACTACTCCCTGACAAAATGCATCAGACTACAGATTCTTCTTAGGTATAGCTGCTCCCTAAGGCTACGTCTACACGTGCACCCAACTTCGAAATAGCTTATTTCGATGTTGCGACATCGAAATAGGCTATTTCGATGAATAACGTCTACACGTCCTCCAGGGCTGGCAACGTCGATGTTCAACTTCGACGTTGCTCAGCCCAACATCGAAATAGGCACAGCGAGGGAACGTCTACACGCCAAAGTAGCACACATCGAAATAAGGGAGCCAGGCACAGCTGCAGACAGGGTCACGGGGCAGACTCAACAGCAAGTCGCTCCCTTAAAGGGCCCCTCCCAGACACACTTTCATTAAACAGTGCAAGATACACAGAGCCAACAACTAGTTGCAGACCCTGTATATGCAGCACGGACCCCCAGCTGCAGCAGCAGCAGCCAGAAGCCCTGGGCTAAGGGCTGCTGCCCACGGTGACCACAGAGCCCCGCAAGGGCTGGAGAGAGAGTATCTCTCAACCCCCCAGCTGATGGCCGCCATGGAGGACCCCGCTATTTCGATGTTGCGGGACGCGGATCGTCTACACGTCCCTACTTCGATGTTGAACGTCGAAGTAGGGCGCTATTCCCATCCCCTCATGGGGTTAGCGACTTCGACGTCTCGCCGCCTAACGTCAATTTCAACTTCGAAATAGCGCCCAACACGTGTAGACGTGACGGGCGCTATTTCGAAGTTACTGCCGCTACTTCGAAGTAGCGTGCACGTGTAGACGCAGCTTAAGTGAGCAAAGAAGGTCTTACATGGTGTGAAAACATAAATGTCTATTGGGATTATTTCCACAGGTAAGAACCATTTAGAGGCGTAGGCATTGGAGGATCAGACTCCATCCTGCTAGGACCTTGTAAACAGTTAGACTCAGCGCACTCAGTGCTGACTGGCCCTGGGAATCAGCTCTTCTCCAAGACTGGAGCACCATTACTTGCCCTTTCAATGTCTCCAGTGTGTCAGACCCCATATCCCCTCCAGACCACAGTGCCCTTCCCCTGGGTACCACCATCTGACAGTGCCAGCTTCTGAATTCCTACCCGCCTGGAGACCTCCATTACTCGAAGCTCACCACTCACCTCAGTGACCCACTGCTGTTCTTCATCTAGCCCAGTGGCTCCCAAACTTTTCAGCTTCACGCCCCCTTTTGATTTTTGAGAAACCTTCACGCCCCTCACCTCTTCTTTACCATCATCCAACCTCCCTTTTAACAAAAATTTCAGTTCATAATTTAAAACTCAATATAAAAATGTTATGTAAAATTAAGAATAAGCACAAATAATTTTTCTTGGCCCTTTGCAGGTGTCTGGTGCAGCTCCAGCTGGCCAGCGGCCTGAGCCCTGTGCCAGCCGCCGGAGCTGCCCGCACCAGCCACCCTCCCACTTGAAACTTGTGCTGTCAGAGCCAGCCACCTGAGCCCCGCACTGCCGGGCAGCTGCCCACCCCAGCTGCCTGCCCCAGCCCCATGGTACCAGGGCCAGCTGCCTGCCCTCCAGCCCAAACAGCCCAAGCCCCACACTGCCAGGGCCACCCACCCATGCCCCACACTACTGGGGCCAGCCACCTGCCTGCCACCCACCCACCCACCCAAGCTGCCAGAGCCAGCAGCCCAAGTCCTGCAAGCCCTGCGAGCCACCCACCCGAGACACTCCACTCCCCTCCCACAAAGCCAGCTCCATCAGCCCCCTGCTCTTACCCCATCCCCCTCACCCAAGCCAGGCACCCCCAGCCCCCCATCTAACCCCATCCTCCTGACCTTCCCCCACAACCCACACTCACTCACCTTTGCAGGAGGCAGCTAGCTCCACAGGGGTCTTTGCTGGCTGCCTGCTTTTTGTAGCAGCCGCACTGGGTCACACGTAAAATAGCAGGGGCTGAGAGCCAGAAGCAAAGGCCAGCTCTTTCTTGGGGTGGTTGGAATGATGGGGGGCTGGGTTGTCTTGTGCCCCCCCCGGAATTTCTTCACACCCCCCAGTTTGGGAAACCATGATCCAGCCCCTTCCCTCGGGGCAAACTTCAGTCTGAATTAGCCGCTCATCCTTGGCAAGAGGGGTAGATCTGCTGCCTGTTTCTGCCCCTGGATGCCCCTCTGCATCCCTAACCCTGCTCAAGGCTTTATATCAGGCCCTCGTCCTGGGAGTTGGTCAGGTCAGAGCTCTCCTGGCTTCCCCAACCTTCCTCCTCACTATTTTATCCCAGCTCCAGTGCCCTAGCAGGCAGCTCAGTCCTCTCTACAAAGCTGAGGAGAGAGTGAGCTCCCTCCATCAAGAAGCCCTTATGTACAGTCCCACAAGGTCCCCGCTGGCTGCTGCAGTCCCTCTGCCATTTGGCTCCCAAGACAGCCCTCTCCCAGGGCTCTGTTTAACCCTTTCCACAACTGACCCATCCCTGATTCAGGTAGAAGAACCTTTAAAACTGAAAGACAACAGAAAATGAAGAGGTTATACCAAGAGCTAAAAGCCACGTATCTCCTCTCTAGTGACTGCAGAATTAGACAGTGACTATCTGTCCAACATTTTTATACAAGTGTTTGCACTCTGGATTAAAATTTGAGCATGAAAGTACTGTGAGAGGATGAAAGCCAATATATTTAAAAGATTTATTTCACAAGTCAATAATTCAGGGCCTGCACAGCCTTAACTGGTAGGCATTTTTCTCCTATATAAAACTGTTAATGGGATTTTAAAGCTGTGCTTGAAGTCATATTAGTTATTCTTGGTTAATCTTCAATAAAGTATAAGTTTCCAAAGGCCCATGAGTCACTGTAAGAGCATGTTAATTAACAACCTCTCCACACTGACTTAAGTGTGCATTGTGCTGATACAAAACAAGTTGTTTTCACCAGTCCTGCAGTTTAACTGCCTGTGTATGTATGTGAAGGAGTGGGGTTTATATACTGTAGATAGTATCCAACCAAACAGACCATTGAACCAAACCAGCTCAGTAACATTCACATTTCAAATCAAAGCCAGTCCGTCAACACTTAGTCATTAGTAGTCAAGCAAAACAGGAACTTAAATGATATTTTTACTCCCCAGTTGAACCCCTTTAACATAGTGGCTTTAAAAAGAATGTAGTGATGTAACCAACCTAAGCAATGAAGGGTATGTTTGTGTTCATTTTATGCAAAATGTGAATTAGAGTATTGTCTGCACAAGGAAGAAAGCTGTGCCTCACCGCCCTAGAACCATCCTAGAAAGAGGCCAAGGGGCAGGGTGTACTCAACAGGTGGTGTGGAAAAGTATAAGCATGTGGTAAACAAGTCCTTATATGGAAATGTGATCTGATTGGCTAAAGGTTCATGTTATATAACTACCATCTGCAATATAATATCAAAGGGAGGAGCTCCTTTCTCCAGGGGCTCTGGCTGATTTTGTACCAGAGGCTCTCCCTTTGTGCACATTGAATAAAGTTTTGTTGAACTGAATGAAGCATTGAAGATTCTTGAGTCCATCAAACACCTGATGTATTTGGTTGCCACTGGGTACCACAAAATCCCAACAGCAAGAACTTAACGTTTTTATTTCCAGGAGATGTGACCTAATTTAGGGTTGCATATAAATGACTGTCAAAATGATTTTCATGTCAATGAGGTGTTGAATTTGCTGATTTACAAAAATTAATATAGTGCTAAAAGTGCGAAAAACAGCTATTTTCAGTCCAAAGGCTAAAGCAGAGCACTAAATTAGGACTCCTGGATAATATTGCTGAGTCACATGACTCACTATGTGACCTTGGTCAAAGTCATGCAACTCGGTTTACCCTCGCTATCCCAGCATGCTCTTTTACAACTTCTATGATGCCAACATTTCATTGTAAAGACAGATATAGCTAATGAATACGTGCTATGCACATCAGGTAGCAAACAAAACATTCTGTTCTCTTTAACTGACAAGAAAAGCCAGTTTGCGTCCACTTTATAGTAGCTATATTATTTGATTGACAAGTCAATAGCACCAGACTAATACTTTGCACTTAAGACAGCACTGTGCATCTGAGAATTGTTCATGTGTGTTCATGCAGACCATATTGTGTGTACCCGGAAAGCCCCAAGCACATTTTAGTCCGGGGGCCTCTAGTTTTATTGCAATATATGTCTTGCTCACCTTCAACTTTTGACAATGAAGTACCAACTTAACCACATAAGGCACTCACCAACTGTCCATTCCATTGTATTCCTGGAAATCTCAATCCATATATTTTTAGCACTTACATTAATTATTATTGTAATTTAGGTTTCTACACACGTAGAGGTTTAGACTGGGATTATCTAAAGACTTTAAGGGAACTAGTGATCTTAAACCTCAGTTTGAAGCACACAGCCTTACCCACTATAGACAGTGTATTCTGAGAAGCCCCTTAAATGAGGACAAATACATCCATGTCATGGAGTTATGAATTAGTGAAGCAACCCCATGGATATTTTTGTCAAGTAACCTTTTAAAGAGGATAGCTGTGAAGTGCTGGATACTCCTGTTGGGTCACACAAAGGAATTGCTGAACCACACAAAATTTAAAGCTACTGTTTGATTTGGGAGGAAAGAGAAAATTCATTCTCTTTAACCTCTGAGGATAGGACAAGAAGCAATGGGCTTAAACTACAGCAAGGGAGGTTTAGGTTGGACTTTAGGAAAATCTTCCTAATTGTCAGGATGGTTAAATACTGGAATAAATTGCTTAGAGTGGTTGTAGAATCTCCATCATTGGAGATATTTAAGAGTAGATTAGATAAACATCTGTCAGGGATGATCTAGATGGTGCCTGGTCCTGTCGTGATGGCAGGGGACTGGACTTGATGAACTCTCAAGGTCCCTTCCAGTTTTAGTATTCTATGATTGGATAAAGACAGGCACTTACTACATTTCTAGTATTTCCTACTTCCGGTAAGTGCAGAAATACAGGGATCATTACTTCTTCTGCTGTTTTGTTACTTCCATTTCTGTTCTGCAAGCATCAAGATGCCTCTGTGAAAACAGGAGAAAGTTATTAACCAGGGTTTTGAACTGCCATAAAACTTTCAACTCACTTCCAGACAAAGGTTTTGGAGTAGGGTTCTAATTTTTCCCATACTAGCTCACTTAGACACAATCCTAAGAATATTTTCTAATCCTATAGCAAATGCTATTTTCATAATTCCTTACACAACACAGTAACACCTCACCCCCATATTCTGAGATAGGAAAACAGTGGTACATGGAAATACTGAGTTGACAAAAGGCACAGGAATCAATGTGAAGCCAGAAATAAAGTCCAGACCCTTAGCCTGAGGCTTGCATCCCAACACTCTCCTTTCCCTTCCAAGATTCTGTACCTTGAAAAATTTGCACAAAACCCCTATTGATGGCAGCCTTTGAGCTACAAAGCTTCTTGCATTTCGTTATGCAAAGCAGCTGTAACAGAAATCAGATTTTTTAATTCTGATATTTAACTCTTATTTGAGTTTCAAGGGGAGAATATTCTTTCAGAGTATGAAAGCTAGATAATGAGAAAAAATACAGATGTGAACAGACAATGATTACATGTGATAAAGACTATTTTTGAGGGTACTTCAAAAAAAGGGAAGGCTAGAATAGCTAGTAGAAAGGAGTAGGGTTTTTTTTTTGTTAGTGTTGTTATTGATTGTTCATTCTACTTTTCACCAGCAAGTTTGATCATGCTAAACTGAATCCAGTAGACTCAGCACAAAGTAAGGCATCCAGAATTATAAAATCCAGAGGAAAATTTTTAGTTTTAAAGAGAATTTTTATTTGTTGTATAATGCTTGTTTTGTACTAGAAGTAACTTATTTTGATAGTTATAAAATCAATTGGCCTGCACTATTGTTTATAAACCTGATAGGGGTTTTCTTCCTCCTCAAGTCCATAGTGTACACCACAGAACTTTTAAGCCTAGATTCCTGTGTACCACTCTTGGAGCAGTTGCTGAGCAACATGATACAAACACTGTCCAAATTCTTTCCCCACTACTTCCTTGCTCAGAGGGGCATGGAGTAGTAATTTGCTTCTAGTCTGTTACCACCAACAATTTGCCATATACACGCCACCCCACAACAATGTTCCCTCTAATTTTTTGCATCCATGAGCAGAATAAATTTTACGTGCACTGAGACATCTGTGAATGCACACCGCAGAAAAAACACAGGTCTACCTGTGGGCACTCTGCTAATCAGCTGGGCAGCATTTGAACTCACAGGGAACATTCTCCCTCGCTAGGGTGGATCAGCTCCTCTAAACAAATGAGCAGGAAGGATCGAGTGAAGGCTCTGCCCATTCCCCACCCACCTATTTCCAGTTGGGCTCCTAGCATACTTACACCTACATGCCACAGGTCCAACATGTACGTCGTCCAAACAGGAATCCAAGTGAAGTCCCTATCATTCCTCTAGTTCTTCCCATGAATGTAAGTCAAGTCACTGTCTAACCTTTCATTCCTGTAACAAGAGGTATAATGGTTTTGGTCAAAACTGACCAATAAGATTTAGAGAAATTTGTAGAATTCCTGCCCCCCGCCCCGTCCTCTGTTTCTAAATGGTTTTCCCTGGACTGAGTTGTGCTCATAGCTTATATTTGATATGATCAATTTCATTTTTAAATTGCTTGGAGTAATTATTTCATTGCTATTGTGGTTCCTAACACTCCACTATGCTAGTCTGATCTTCAGATTATTTGACTCTTTATCTAGATAAACCCTTCACATTAAAATTCCCTCTGAGCCTGTTTCCATTGCTCCAGGTAAAGTTCTTTTTGTTTCTTTCATCATCCCTCTTGCTTACAGGCACCACTGAAACATCCCCTGTGTGGTGGTCTAATTACTGCTGGATCTTTCCTGGATTGTTTCCTAAATTTTCCCTTAAATCTGTTTCTTCCCCTGGAGCTTACAGATTCATTCTATGATTAAGTTTTCCTGGCCTGGCATGAAACACACTTCATTTCAGCTGCTTTTTCTTCTCTCCTCAAAGGCCTTTCTACAGGCACCCCAATATGCTTGCCCCTTCCATAACCCAGATGCCTATCATAAAATGCACAGACATCCTGGTCCAAATTAATGACCTGGTATAAGTAAATTAAATGGAGCTTATATCAGATCTCAGTTTGCATTCCCACCTCCCACACTAGAGTAATTTAAAGTCTGGTCAGGAGTATCCTGTGCCACATCTCATAAATAACGATTCAATTGTTTAAGAACTCCTTTCTACGTAGCAGTTCCTCTACAACAGCTAGGCCAGACTTCCTGTCTCCTCGCTCACTACTTCCCTCAACCTTAAATATTTTACGTGAAGGATCTGGTTGCGCTATCATCAAGATCTTGCTCTTCAGCGTTCCTCTTACCTCCTCAACACTGGTTTGCAGATCTACTCAAATTGGACACACAAAAGACACTGCATTTTATTGTCAAACGTGAGGTGCTAACACCTGTCAGAGCCTGTAATGCATTACTTATGCACAGTTCTGCTAGTGAGATTAAGTTCTGCTCTGAAACAGCCTCTTGTGTGATTGCCAGTAAGAGTCTCCTGGGCTCAAGGTTTACTGATAAGTGTGCTCAATAGTACAGAAATTTTGAAGCATGGGCCCTAAGTGCTGCAAAACCTTTTCATTGGTCCAAGCTGCATTAAAAATATAGTGGCCTTAGCAACAAAGGAGAGATCTTACAGCAATGTCTCGAGGGAAATTCGTTAGGCAATGCTGATTGATGGTTACACCAGGGCTGCTGTCAGGTGATTTAAGTGTCATTTCCCCCTTGCCACGGAGTCACTGTGACCTTGGGTAAGTCTCATTACGAGACTCCCTGCTACAATCTACAAAAGAGGAACACCCACCCCCCACCCCGGGTAGTTCTGAAGCACTTTGAGTACCTCAGCTCATTTCAAAGTCAAGGCACACTTCAGCTCGGCCTTTGCAAATATAGCACAACACAGTATGCAAATGTGTTGAACACAATTTCCCTGTAAAAAGGAGCGGGAATTAAAAATTGAACCATGCAGAATCATAGAAAAGGGAGAGAACTTGAGAGGTCTCCTACATCAGTCCCTTGCACTCGAGGAAGAACTAATTATAATCTGGACATTCCCTGACAGGTGTTTGTCTAACCTGCTCTTAAAAACCTCCAGTGATGGAGATTTCACCACTTTCAAAGGCAATTTATTCCTGTACTTATCTGAAAGCTGCTACATCTTAAAGTACTTCTGGATGACATCAGGGTGGTAAAGAGAGGAAACGTGCTATGTAGGTGCCAAGTTCGAAGCACCACCACCCTAATTACAAACTAACAGCTAATGGGCTACAGAACAGATTCTGTGGCATTTCCATCCTGGGAGTATTTCAAAAGATTTGCCCATGAAGGTGGATATAGAGTCACATCCCTCTCCTTTCCCAAGCTTTGTTTGATCCAGAACTATTGCTTACATGTAGATCTATAGTCATGAAGAATTTTGTTTATGGAATAAAATGGCAACAATTATATCCAAAAAAGTACTTTGGTCAAGTTGGGGAATCAGAGCCTAACTGTGGATTGCATCCAAACCAACCATACATGCCAGTGTCTACACAAAGGATAAGCTGGGCTTTCCACCATTAAACACAAGCACTGAGCTTTGAATATATTTGAGTGTGTGTAGAAGGGTTTCAGTTCTCTAATAGAGCTGTTTTACCATGTATTAGCATGAATTCTGAACTCCATTATTCCATGGAGGGAGAGTAATACACTAGTATAGGTTGGCCCTCCCTGGTCCAGCATGCTCAAGAGCTGATCAGCCCCAATGGTGGGAATTTGCTGGACCAGAGAAAGTCAGGTCCCTCCAAGCTGGCCCCAATCCAGCTGCCAGCATCTCCACACCCTAGCTGTGCGGGCTGCCAGTTGAACCAGAGATGTTCCTGGACCTGGGAGATTCAACCCGTAGCACATTGCCTTTCCATGATCATCCTTTCCTGCACTGACATCATGTCTGTTCCCCCTTCATAATCAGTCTGCAGTGCCAATCCATCATTAGGCCACTATTGTGCAATGCAATGAACTCCTTAGAGACGTTATCATAGAATCATAGAATCATAAAACAATAGAGCTGGAAGAGACCTAAAATAGCCGAGTCCAGCCCCAGCCCCCAGCCCCCAGCTCCCAGCCCCCTGCTCTGATCACCTAAGACTCTAAAGATATGTCTACACTATGGTGCTCTGTTGACAGACGTACTGTTGGAAGAGATCGTCTGACAAAACCTCTGTCGACAGAGCGTGTTCACAAACAAAGAAGGATCGCTCTGTTGATACGATCTGTCGACAGAGAGCAGCCAGACTGCCCCACCACTCTCACAACACAAGACCCCGAAACACTGTCAGACAGGGTCACATGGCCAGCAAGTCCTTCTGGGAGCCCTGGGAAGACGCGCCCTTAAAAGATCCCCCCAGACACGCACTCCCTGCCCATGCTGAGGCTTGCCTACCTCCTCGAGGGACAACACAGCTGCTACAGCATAGCTCACACATTTGCTGAGAAAGACTTCACACTTTCCAGTTAGCCAGTGGTGCCAGAGCAGCCCCAGTCCTGGCGCTGGCCCCACATACAGGTGCTTCAGCTTCTGCTGCACCTCATCCTGGCTGTCCGCCTCCTCCTCCAGAGGGGCAAGCCCAACGCGACCATTGAGGAGTATGCCCTCGCTGCAACAAGACACTGCCCATGTCCACCCCCTCAAGCTCTGGAGATACACCACCAGTTCTGACTGGTGGAACAGGCTGGTCATGGTCCAGTGGGACGACCAGCAATGGTTCCAGAACTTCAGAATGTGGAAGGATGTCTTCCTTGAGCTGTGTGCCTGGCTTGCCCCTGCCCTTGCCCTCTGCCCACCCACCTGTGCCCCACCATCCCCCTGGAGAAAGGGGTCAACGTCGCCCTCTGGAAACTCACCACCCATGACATCTACCACTCTGTTGGGAACCATTTTGGCATAGGGAGGTCCACTGCTGGGGCAGGAAATGAATTTTTAGCAGCATAAGATGGGTGATTTCGAACAGTGAGGCCTTGTCTACACTAGCCCCTCCTTCAAATGGACATGCAGATGAGCCAAATTGGAGAACAGCAATGAGGTGCTGCACTGCACATGCAGCACCTCATTAGCATAATTCCCACCAGGTGAACTTAAAAGTTGCTAACTTCAAAGAAGCAGCAAGCAGTGAAGTACCTGCACAACTTCGAAGTTCCCTTAATCCTAGAACGTTTTAGGAACACAGCCCCAGAAAGGGCAAAACCCTAAATAAAGTGTAACAAAGAGGAAGCCGCGCTAGTCTATACACTATCAAAACAAAAAGCAGTCAAGTAGCACTTTAAAGACTAGCAAAATGGTTTATTAGGTGAACTTTCGTGGGACAGACCTGGTCTGAAGAAGTGGGTCTGTCCCACGAAAGCTCACCTAATAAACCATTTTGCTAGTCTTTAAAGTGCTACTTGACTGCTTTTTGTTCAAATAAAGGGTCTTACTCTGCATAAAATTTTATACAGAAAAAACTTATCATAAGCACAGTGACTCCCCCCAACCCAGCAATTATTTACATTGGGTTGACAGGTGACTTTGTCACATGACAAACTGACAAACTCCATCTTGGGACATGCTTTGCCACAACAAGAACAACGGAAGTAACTCCACCTGGGCAAGGCTATAAAAAGGGCCCTGGCGCTTCTTGCATTTGTTTTCATTCCAGCTCTTCACCTTTGGAGCTACTTTGCTATGAACTGATCCTGAAGGAACTAACGACCCATCCTAACAGAGGATGTATTCCAGAGACTTGTTTTAAAACAGCAGTTTATCCACCTCTGCTACAAGCCAGCACCAAGAACTTTCAATGATAGCTAAAGGGAAAACAAAGGTTTTCCTGCTAGGCTAATGCACAGAAAAGAGAGTTCTCTTAAATATAAAAAAAAAGAGAATTCATCACCCAATATTTACAATGCTGACAGAGACAGAACAGCTTTGTTCTGTGAGACAATGACCCAAATTCATTCCCACTGTAAGTCCATTGTCTGAAGTTTCATAAATCAAAGCAAGATGCACTAGGATGAATTTGAGCCAATCCCAACAGAATCACTAACTCAGATGCTGATGTTTGGAGAAACCAACTGTCAACTCCCAGGGAAAGAAAAGGAATTGGATCATTAGACAGTGTTTTTGGAATACAACAAAACTCAGAAGGAACCCTCTTAAGAACAGCCCTACCAGAACAATAGCCAAGTCCCACAAGGGCAGTGTACTCCTATCACAGGTTTCCTCGGTACCTTTTCCGCTCTTGCCATCAAATGAAATGTCGAGCCAAAACTAAGCAAACAGTTATCCAGTAATTAGTAAGGATTAAGTAAAATTTTTATGTGGTTTGAATTCTGTCTCCAAGACAGAGCTTGGAGAAACCTTTGTATCTAAATTACACAATTCCAGCCAAAGATCTGAAACCTGGAGGGCCATAATAATAAAACAAGGACATTCACACCTAGAGTCAAAGTAACACCAGCACAGTATTTGACCTGCCTTCCCCAGGTGAGTTACAAGTGAAATTTACTTCACCTAGATTTAAAATGCTGCACTGCGCTTCATAACAGTACTGAAATCCTGAAAATCTCCTTGCCATCAGGTTAATGCAACTGGAGATGACTAAAAAATATCACATGTAAGCCGTGTCTACACGTGCCGGCTACTTCGAAGTAGTCACGCCAACTTCGAAATAGCGCCCGTCACGGCTACACGACATAAGGCGGCAAGACGTCGAAGTCGCTATCCCCATCAGGAGATGGGAATAGCGCCCTACATCGAAGTAGGGAACATGCAGCCGTTGCGCATACCGCAACATCGAAATAGCGGGGTCCGCCATGGCGGCCATCAGCTGAGAGGTTGAGAGACGATCTCTCCAGCCCCTGAGCTCGATGGTCGCCGCGTGCAGCGGCCCCTTAAAGCTCCCTGCCCCCTGCCTTCCTGTGCAGGAAGCTGAGAGAGCATGCAGGCAGCAGCACAGCCACGTGGCCAGCCTGCACGTTCCTCTGCAGCCACACAAACCCCCCACCGCTGCAATGGCCGCCCCCCAGCCTCCTAAGCGCCCCCAGGGCACCCCCCCCAACTGGAGCCAGGGCTCCCAGACCGGCAGCCAGGCTGGGAAGCGGCAGCGGGGCCCCTCCTGGATGGAGGCCGAGCTTCAGGACCTGCTGGGGTTCTGGAGTGAGGAGGAGGGGCTCCAGGTAATGGGGAGCAAGAGGCGGAACGCAGATGCGTTCACTTGGCTGGCCGAGGGCCTGGCCGCCCGGGGTCACCCTGCCCGCACTCCTGACCACGTCAGGAGTAAGGTTAAGGAGCTGCGGCAGGGTTATGCCCAGGCCCAGGATGCGGCTGGCCAATCTGGGGTCGCCCCCGTCACTTGCCCCTTTTACAGGGAGCTCAGGGCCATCCTGGGCCCCCGGCACACCTCCTCCCCTCTGGCCACTCTTGATACCTTGGCCGACAAGCCCCAGCAGGCCCCGGAGGCGGAGTCCGCCCCAGAGGTAAGCCCCGCACCCCGGGAGCGCCCCCAGGAGCCCACCCCGGGGCACCAGAGTAGGAGGAGGAGGGGGGATCCTCCTCCAGCGATGGGGGGCTCCAGATCCACATCCGGATCCACATCCTGTCCCGGAGCTCCAGCAGGGTGTCCGCCCACCGGGTGTCCCCCGACCGTGGGAGCGGACCATCAGGTATGTACCCCCCCTGGTGCACACCCCCGGGGTTGAGGGCCGGGGGTAACAGACATGACCAGGGCCCTCCACATGCCTGGATGACCATGGCCCCAAGGACAGCAGTGGCATGTCCCTCAGAAGAGTGCATCAGCCCTTGCCCCCCCAGCACGACAGTGCCATGCCCCATTCCTGGGGATGGGGGGAGCAGAACCTAGGGTCCCCCGGGGGGAGGGGCTGGGACACCCATCAGCAGCAGCAGCAGCGTCTCCCGGGGACGGGGATGGGGAACCAGCAGCAGAGGGGTGGGGGGACAAGGGCCACAGCTCAGGGGCCACACTAACGGCTGTCTCCACTCTTCTTCCCCCCCATGTTCCGCAGCTGCACCATCGGAAGGACTGGAGAGCGTCGGCGAGGTGTCAGTGGTCCCAGACAGCCCACCGGGGCCATCACTCCAGGCCAGCCCCTCGGCGGAGCACCGACCGGCCCCAGGGCGGGGACAACGGCGGAGCCAGCACCACCCACGGATGGCAATGGACCCCCAGCTGCTGGCCATCCTCCGTCGGCAGCTGGAGGTCTCCAAGCAGCACCTGCGGGTGGAGGAGCGGCGCCTCGAAGGCCAGGAGCGGGCGCTGGCCTGGCGCCAGGAAGCATGGGGGGCCTTCATGCGCACATTTGAGCGCATCGCAGACTACCTGGCCCCCCATGCCAAGCCGACCGCCACTCTGCCCGCCCTGCCTGCTCCACCTGCTGCTCCACCCGACGTCGCACCGCCATCCGCCACCGAGGGCCCTTCCACCGAGGGGGACCTGGGGCCAGCTGACACCCGCTGGCCATATCTCCTGGTCCACCCAGCCCCCAGCCAGCCCCGGCGTGGGCTGAGGCTGAGGCACGGGTCACAGCCGCCCACCCCCAGCGCTGGACATTAGGGGGTGTGGGGCCCAGGACGTGGCCCCCCCGCTTTGTATATATCCCCTTCACCTATCTTTTGTAAATAGTTTGTATTAGACCCCTGTTCTGTTATATTATGATGATACTTGCCCCCCCATGTAAATAGTTCTCCCCTTCCTTGTCTTCCCCTTTTTTTTCCTTTCATCTTATAATACGTATATATATATAATATTTATTTTGGCTGTACATAGATATGATATAATAATAAGAGTTCAACATATATATTCTGGTTTGACAAAAAACATGTCTGTTTTTATTTACAAGAAAAGTGGGGTGGGTGTGCTCTTGGGTGCTCTGTGGTAGGGGCAGGGAGTGTTGTAGAGGATGGGGGGGTGCAGTGGGGGGGCCTGCCAGCGTTCACCCCGCAGCCTCATCGAACTGGGCCCGCAGGGCCTCCCAGACCCGGGTCCCTTCGGGGTCCACCTGGCGACTGGGGGCAGCAGGTGCCTGCACATCGGCCCTGCCGGCCTCCACAGCCCAGCCCTGAAAGAAGGCCTCCCCCTTGCTCTCCACCAGGTTGTGGAGGGCACTGCACGCGCCCACAATCTGGGGGATGTTGGTGGGGCCCGCATCAAGGCGGGTGAGGAGACACCTCCAGCGCCCCTTGAGGCGGCCAAATGTGCACTTCACCACCTGGCGTGCGTGGTTCAACCGCATGTTGAAGCACTCCTTGCTGGTTGACAGGTGGCCCGTGTAAGGGTGCATGAGCCAGGGCCGGAGGGGGTATGCCGCGTCTGCGATGACACAGAGGGGCATGGTGGTGTCCCCCACAGGGATCTCCCGCTGGGGGATGTAGGTCCCCGCCTCCAGCCGGCAGCACAGGCCCGAGTTCTAGAATACCCGGGCGTCACGGGTGCTGCCAGGCCAGCCCACATATATGTCCAGGAAGCAGCCCCGACTGTCCACCAAGGCCTGGAGGACTACTGAGTGGTAGCCCTTCCTGTTTAGGTAGCATCCTCCACTGTGCTCCGGGGCACGGATGGGGATGTGGGTCCCCTCCAGAGCCCCGAAGCAATTGGGGAAGCCCAGGGTAGCAAACCCCGCGATGGCGGCATCCGGGTCCCCAAGCCTCACAAGCCTGTGGAGGAGCAGGGCGTTGATGGCGTGGACAACCTGCAGGGGAAGCACATGGGAGAGCACCAGTGAGGGGTGTGCAGGGTGTGTGTGGCCCTCCCCTGCCAGGGCTGCCTCCCCCTCCCCCCGTGGGTCCTCTTACCTCCACGAGGACAGCCCCGATGGTGGCCTTGCCGACGCCAAACTGCTGGCCCACGGATCGGTAGCTGTCTGGAGTGGCCAGCTTCCACACAGCGATGCCGACCCGTTTCTCCACACTGAGGGCACACCGCATGGCAGTGTCCTGGTGCCTTAGTGCGGGGGTGAGCCACTGGCATAGCTCAGAAATGTCTGCCGGCTCACGCAAAAGTTCTGGAGCCAGCGGTCGTCGTCCCACTCTCCGAGCACCAGCCGCTCCCACCAGTCGGTGCTCGTGGGGTAGCTCCACAGCCGGCAGTGTGTGAGGCGGGGGGGGCGGGGTGCTGCAGGGTTGGGGGTTGCGTCCTCCTCCCCTGCGGGCAGCTCCTCCTCTGTGGCTAGGATGTGATCAGCTGCCTCCTGCATGGCATGGAGCAGGGTGAGCACTGCTCCTACAGGGGCGGCTGGGTGGACCTCTGGCTGCTGCTGGGGGTCCGTGACTGCGTCGCTCGAGGTGTGCGTGCCTATGGCTCTGCAGACCGCGTGCTGTGCAGGCTGCGTGTGTCTGGGAGGGGCCCTTTAAGGGAGCGGCTAGCTGTTGCCCTGGAAGTGCTAGTCCGCCCTGTGACCCTGTCTGCAGCTGTTCCTGGCACCCTTATTTCGATGTGTGCTACTTTGGCGTGTAGACGTTCCCTCGCAGCACCTACTTCGATGTGCTGCTGCCCAATGTCAACGTTGAACGTCGACGGCACCAGCCCTGGAGGACGTGTAGACGTTATTCATCGAAATAGGCTATTTCGATGTTGCTACATCGAAACAGGCTATTTCGATGTAGCGTTCATGTGTAGATGTAGACGGAGTGAAAGATGAAGAAAATATAGAACAGTCTCTGTCTGCTTATCAGAAAAGTGGCTTTTTAATTAGAAAATACATTTTTCCTATGTGTGCTGTTACTTCCAGGTGTGCTTCATACCTGAGTAAAACAGTGTGGGATAGAGGCACATGGAAAATGAATATAGTTCAGCCTTTCAAAGATCAGAAATCCTATAAAAAGAAATAACATGTTATTAATCACAGAATCACAGAATTCTAGGTTTAGAAGGAAAAACAGAAGGTCATCTAGTCCAGCCCCCTGCCTACAGCAGGATCAGCCCCATCTAAATCATCCTAGCCATGACTATGTCAAGCCAGGATTTAAAAACCTCTAGGGATGGAGATTCCACCACCTCTCTCAGTAACACAATCCAGTGTTTCACTACCCTCCTGGTGAAATAGTTCTTCCTACTATCTAACCTATATCTCTCTCTTTGTAACTTCAGACCATTGCTCCTTGTTCTATCATATGTCACCATTGAGAACAGTTTCTCTCCATCCTCTTTAGAGGCCCCTTTCAGAAAGTAGAAGACTGTTATCAAATCACCCCCAGCTTTCTCTTCTGCAAATTAAATGAGCCCAAATCTCTCAGCCTCTCCTTACACGTCATGTGCTCCAGACTCCTAATCAATTTTGTTGCCCTCCGCTGAACCCTCTCCAATGCGTCCATGTCCTTTCTATACTGGGGGGGGGAGGGCCAGAACTGGACCAGTACTCCAGATGAGGCTTCACCAGAGCCAAGTAGAGGGGAATAATAACTTCTCTAGATCTCCTGGAAATGCTTCTTCTAGCGCACCCCCATATGCCATGAGCCATCTAGCTACAAGGGCACACTGTTGACTTATATCCAGCCTCTCATCCACTGTAATCCCCAGGTCTTTTTCTGCTGCACTGCTACTTAGCCAGTTGGTCCCCAGCCTGTAACAGAACTTGGGATTCTTTCGTCCCAAGTGCAGGACTCTGCACTTATCCTTGTTGAACCTAATCAAATTTCTTTTGGCCCAATACTCCAATTTATCTAGGTCACTCTGAACCCTATTCCCACCCTCCAGTGTGTCTGCCTGTCCCCCTAGCTTAGTGTCATCTGCAAATTTGCTGATGGTGCAATCTATCCCCTCATTCACATTATTAATAAAGATGTTGAACAGTACTGGTCCTAGAACTGATCCCTGGGGCACTCAACTTGAAACCAACTGCCAACCTGACACTGAGCCATTGACCATTACCCATTGGGCCCATCTGTCAAGTCAGCTTTCTATACATCCTACAGTTCATGTATCCAATGCATACTTCCTTAACTTGTGGGCAAGAATCCTGTGGGAGATTGTATCAAAAGCTTTGCTAAAGTCAAGGTATACCACATCCATTAACTTCCCCATGTCCACAGAGCCTGTTACCTCCTCACAGAAGCTAACCAGTTTGGTCAGGCACAACTCACCCTTGGTGAATCCATGGTCACTGCTCTTGATCATTTTTCCCTCTTCCAAGGGCTCCAAAATGGATTCCTTGAGGATTCCCTCTATGACTTTTCATGGGACTGAGGTGAAGATGATCGGTCTGTAGTTCCCTGGATTGTCCTTCTTTCCTTTTTTAAAGATGGGCACTATATTTGCCTTTTTCCAATCATCCGCGACCCCTCCCAATCTCCATGAGTTTTCAAAGACAATAGCCAAAGGCTCTGCAAAGATATCTGCCAATTCCCTCAGTACCCTTGGATGCATTAAATTTGGACCCATGGATTTGTGTGTGTCTAGTTTTTCTAAATAGCTTTTAACCTGTTCTTTCCCCACAGAGGGCTGCCCACCTCCTTCCCTTACTGCACTGCCTAGTGCTGCAACTGGGGAGCTGACGTTGTCCGTGAAGACTGAGGCATAAAAAGCATTGAGTACTTCAGCCTTTCCTGCATGATCTGTCACCAGGTTACCTCCCCCATCCAGTAAAGGCCTCACACCCTCTCTCAAAACCCTCTTATTTTTAACATACCTATTGAGGCCCTTCTTGTTTCCCTTCACACTCCTTGATAGCTGCAGTTCCAATTGGCTTTCACTTTCCTGATTACCTCCCGGCATTCTCCAGCCATTTATTTATACTCCTCCTCAGTCATCTGTCCAAGTTTCTACTTCTTAAGCTGCGTCTACACGTGCACGCTACTTCGAAGTAGCGGCACTAACTTCGAAATAGCGCCCGTCACGTCTACACGCGTCGGGTGCTCTTTCGAAGTTAACTTCGACGTTAGGCGGCGAGACGTCGAAGTCGCTAACCCCATGAGGGGATAGGAATAGCGCCCTACTTCGACGTTCAACGTCGAAGTAGGGACAGTGTAGACGATCCGCGTCCCGCAACGTCGAAATTGATGGGTCCTCCATGGCAGCCATCAGCTGGGGGGTTGAGAGACGCTCTCTCCAGCCCCGCAGCTCACTGGTGGCCGCGTGGAGCGGCCCCTTAAAGGGCCCCTCCCCCGCCCTGACTGCAGGAGGCTGAGGCAACGTGCAGGCTCCTGCCTGCACACGCGGTGGCGAGCCTGCACAACCCTCAGCCCCTGTCAGCAGCCATGGCTGCCCAGCAGCCCCCCCAGCACCCCCAGGGGACCCCCCCCAAGAGGAGCCACAGCAGCCAGGGCAGCCAGAGGGCCACGCAGTCTGGGAAGCGGCAGCGGGGCCCCTCTTGGACGGAGGCCAAGCTGCGGGACCTGCTGGGGCTCTGGAGCGAGGAGGAGGTGCTCCAGGTAATGGGGAGCAAGAGGCGGAACACAGATGCGTTCGCTTGGCTGGCCGACGGCCTGGCTGCCCAGGGTCACCCTGCCCGCACTCCGGACCATGTCTGCAGTAAGGTGAAGGAGCTGCGGCAGGGTTATGCCCGGGCCCGGGATGCGGCCAGCCGATCTGGGGCCGCCCCCGTCACTTGCCCCTTCTACAGGGAGCTCAGGGACATCCTGGGCTCCCGGCACACCTCCTCCCCTCCGGCCACCCTTGACACCTCGGCTGACGAGCCCGAGCAGGCCCTGCAGCCGGGCTCCGCCCTGGAGGTAAGCCCCGCACCCCGGGGGCCCCCCCCGGAGGCCATCCCCGGGACATCGCGGCAGGGGGAGGAGGAGGAGGAGGAGGGGGGCTCCTCCTCCACCAATTCCAGCCTGCAGATCCTCCTCCTGCCATCCCGGAGCAGCAGCAGGGCCTCCGACCCCCGGGGATCTCCGGACCGTGGGAGCAGACCCACAGGTAGATACCCCTCTCTGGTGGACACCCCGGGGCTTGAAGGGCGGGGGGAACAGAGATGTGTCCAGGGCCCCCCACACGCTCACATGGCCATGGCCCCAAGGACACCAGGGCCATGGCCCTCACACCACTGCAGCCATCAGCCCCTGCCCCCCGCCACCCTGCATGACAGTGCCATGCCCCATCCCCGGGCCAGGGGGGAGCGGAACCTCGAGGGGCCCCCGGGCGGAGTGGGTGGGACACCCCGCAGCAGCAGCATGTGATGGAGTGGGGGGAGTGCCAAACGGAGACTCAGGCTACATATGAGCCACAAGAGCCGAAGAGCTCCCAGGGGCAAAGGATGATCCTGGGGCTACAGCTGGCAGGTGACACCTCTGCCCTGAACAAACAGGAGGGAGGAGCCAAGCTGGCTTGGAATTGGGGGGCGAGGGCGGGGGCCACAGGTAGAGGCTAGGGGAAGGGAGAGCTGGAAGGCAGCCAGCCTGAGGAGGGGGAAAGCTGCATCCCAGAGGGGCCCCCCTTGGGGTCTTCTCCCCACGACGGGTTGGAAGGACTGTCTCTTCCGACAGCTGGTGCTGTCTCTCCTGCCAGAAACTGGCCAACTGTGGCCTAAGAAACCTCTCCTGCTCTCAGACCCTGCGGGGTGAAGTGAGAGTCGCTCCCACCAGGGGACGGGCTGCAGGGCAGGGGGACCCCTGATCCCCATCCATCACAGCAGCATCTCCCGGGGACGGGGATGGGGAACCTGCAGCACAGGGCGGGGGGGGACAAAGGCCACGGCTCGGGGCCCACACTAACGCCTGTCTCCATTCTTCTTTCCCCCCTCCTCTCCTGTGTCCTGCACCGGCACCTGCACCATCCGAAGGACCGGAAGAGAGCGCCGGCGAGGCATCGGTCGTCCCGGAGACCCCTCCGGGACCCTCGCTCCAGGGCAGCCCCTCGGCCGAGGAACCACCGGCCCCGCGGAGGGCCAGACGGCGGACCCCGCGCCTGCTACCAGCGGCGGCCACAGACCCCCAGCTGCTGGCCATCCTCCGCCAGCAGCTGGAGGTGTCGGAGCAGCACCTCCGGCTGCAGGAGCAGGCGCTGGCCTGGCGCAGAGAGGCATGGGGGGCCTTTCTGGATACCATCAATCGGCTGATTGATTCCCTGGCCCCCCATGCCGCGCCGGCCGCGCCACCGCCCGCCATGCCCGCTCCTGCAGCCCCACCACCGGCTGCTCCAGCCATCGCCGGGCCGTCCGCCGTCGCCCCACCACCTCCCCGCGAGGGCCACCACACCGAGGGACCCCTGGAGCCACCCGAGACTCGCCGGCGCCGCTACCTTCCGGTTGAGCCCGCTCCCACCCAGCCGCGCACCAGACTGCAGGCCCGCTGGAGCTCCCGGCCGGGCACGCCCACTGCTGGGCTGTAGGGGCGAGGGGCCCGGGACGTGGCCCCCCCCCCTTGTTGGACAGACTTTGGGGACTGGGTGGGGGGTGTGGGTGTTTCCCCTGTTTGCCCCGTCCCCCCCTGTACATAGTTCTCCCCGTTCTCCTCCCTGCTTTTTGTTTTTCTTTTGATGGCGCACAGTGCTTTCATTTTTATTGTTGTACATAGTTTTATTTGTGCCCATCCTGGTTTTGTTGAATGTTTGTCCCTCCTTTTTGGTTTCTGTTTCACATATATATATTTTTTTATTTAAAAAAAAAAAAAAAAAACGTGAGGACAAAAAAAACATTTACGTTCACCCACAAGTTCGTGCTGTCATTTCTCCTGGACAAGTGTGGGGGGGCGGTGAGGTGCTCCATGGTGGTGTGGGCGGTGGGGCAGGAGTGTGGGGGAGGAAGGGGTGGGCAGTAGGGGGCCTGGGCAGAGTTCACCCCGCGGCCTGGTCGTCGAAGTGGGCCCGCAGGGCCTCCCGGACCCGGGTCCCCTCTGGGTCCACCTGCCGACTGGGGGCAGCAGGTGGCTGGAGGTGTGCCCTGCCGGCCTCGGCGGCCCAGCCCTGAAGAAAGCTCTCCCCCTTGCTCTCCACGAGGTTGTGCAGGGCGCAGCAGGCACCCACAATCTGGGGGATGTTGTTGGGGCTGGCATCCAGGCGGGTGAGGAGACATTGCCATCGTCCCTTGAGGCGGCCAAATGAGCGCTCCACCACCTGGCGCGCACGGTTCAGGCGCTGGTTGAAGCGCTCCTGGCTGGCGGAGAGGTGGCCCGTGTAGGGGTGCATGAGCCACGGCCGGAGGGGGTAGGCCGCATCCGCGATGATGCAGAAGGGCATGGTGGTGTCCCCCAGAGGGATCTCCCGCTGGGGGATGTAGGTCCCCGCCTCCAGCCGGTGGCACAGGCCCGAGTTCCGGAACACCCGGGCGTCGTGGGTGCTGCCAGGCCAGCCCACGTAAATGTCCTGGAACCGTCCCCGGCTGTCCACCAAGGCCTGCAGGACGACTGAATGGTAGCCCTTCCGGTTGAGGTATCGGCCTCCACTGTGGTCCGGGGCGCGGATGGGGATGTGAGTCCCATCAAGAGCCCCGAAGCAGTTGGCGAAGCCCAGGGTGGCAAAGGCAGCGACAGTGGCACGTGGGTCCCCTAGCCTCATGAGCCTGTGCAGGAGCATGGAGTTGATGGCACGCACGACCTGCAGAGAAAGCACATGGGACAGCCCCAATGAGGGGTGAGCAGGGTGTGCATGGCCCTGCCCTGCCCTGCCCTGGCCCCCCTACCCTGCCCTGCCCTGCCCTGGCCCCCCTGCCCTACTCTGCCCTGCCCTGGCTCCCCTGCCCTGGCTCCCCTACCCTGCCCTGCCCTGCCCTGCCCTGGCCCCCCTGCCCTGCTCTGCCCTGCCCTGGCTCCCCTGCCCTGGCCCCCCTACCCTGCCCTGCCCTGCCCTGGCCCCCCTGCTCTGCCCTGGCCCCCCCCGTGGGTTCTCTTACCTCCATGAAGACAGCCCCGACGGTGGCCTTTCCGACGCCAAACTGCTGCCCCACGGATCGGTAGCTGTCCGGAGTGGCCAGCTTCCAGACAGCGATGCCGACCCGTTTCTCCACAGGGAGGGCACGCCGCATGGCAGTGTCCCGGTGCCTGAGTGCGGGGGTGAGCCACTGGCACAGCTCCAGGAATGTCTGTCGGGTCATCCTGAAGTGGCGGACCCAGTGGTCGTCGTCCCACTCCCCAAGCACCAGGCGCTCCCACCAGTCGGTGCTGGTGCGGTAGCTCCACAGCCGCCGGCGTGTGAGGCGGGGGGTGGAGCGGGGTGCTGCAGGGGGAGGGGCTGAGCCCTGCTGCCCTGGGGGCATGTCCTCCCCTGGGGCAAGAAGGTGCTCAGCTGCCCCCAACATGACAAGAGCCAGGGCAAGCCCTGTTCCTGCCGGGAGGGCTGGGTGGACCTCTAGCTGCTGCTGCTGCTGCTGCTGCTGCTGCTGGGGGTCCATGACTGCAGCGCTCGGGGTCTGTGTGCCTATATGGCTCGTCAGACCGCGTGCTGTGCAGGCTGAGTGTATGTGGGAGGGGCCCTTTAAGGGAGCGGCTAGCTGTTGCCCCGGAAGCGCTAGTCCGCCCGTTGACCCTGTCTGCAGCTGTGCCTGGCATCCCTATTTCGATGTGTGCTACTTTGACGTGTAGACGTTCCCTCGCTGAGCCTATTTCGATGTCGGGCTGCACAACATCGAAGTTGAACATCGACGTTGCCGGCCCTGGAGGACGTGTAGACGTTATTCATCGAAATAGCCTATTTCGATGTCGCAACATCGAAATAAGCTACTTCGATGTAGGGTGCATGTGTAGACATAGCCTTATAGACATTCCTTTCTGAGTTTAAGCTCACCAAGGAATTCCCTGGTAAGCCAAGCTAGTTGTTCACCATATCTGCTTTTCTTACTGTGCACTGGTGTGGTTTGTTCCTGTGCCGTCAATAAGGCTTCTTTAAAATACTGCCAGTTCTCCTGAATTCCTTTCCCCTTCATATCAGGCAGGATCCCCTGGGAAGCTATCAGTTCTCTCAGCGAATCAAAGTCTGCTCTTCTGAAATCAAGAGTCTGTATTTTATTGCTTGCTTTTCTTCCTGTTGTCATAGTCCTGAAATCTACCATCTCATGATCACTTCAGCCCAGGTTGCCACCCACTTCTACTTCTCCTACTATTTCTTCCCTGTTTCAAGCAGCAGGTCAAGCTGTGCATGGCCCCGGTCGGTTCTTTCAGCACTTGTACAAGGAAGTTATCACTAACATTCTCCAAAAAGTTCCTAGACTGTTTGTGTGCTGCTGTATTGGCCTCCCAACAAATGTCTGGGTGATTAAAGTCTCCCATGAGAACCAGCACCTGTGATTTGGAAGCTTCTCTTAGTTGTCTGAAGAAATTCTAGTCTACCTCATCTACCTGATCTGGTGGCCTATGGCAGACACCAAACTCTACATCATCTGTTACTTCTGCTTCTAAGCTTAACCCAAAGACACTCAGCTGTCTCTTCTCCTTCCATAAACTGGAGCTCTGAACAATCATATTGCTCTCTCATATAAATCACAACTCCTCTTCCTTTTCTCCTCTTCCTGTCCTTCCTGAACAGTTTATACCTTTCCATTATGTGAGTCATCCCACCAAGTCTCCATTATTCAAATCACCTCTTACTTCTTTGACTGTGCCAGGGTCTCTAATTCCTGTTGTTTGTCTCCCAGGCTTCTTGCATTCATGTACAAACATCTTAGATAATAAGCCAATTAGCCTACTTTCTCCTTTCAAACAAGTGATCCTCCTTTGTTGTACCTTCTTCCTTCCCCATTTACCCGAGGGCTTGGGTCACCATCCCCCGATGAACCTAGTTTAAAGCCTTCCTCACTAGGTTTGCAAGCCTGCCTGCAAAGATGCTCTTTCCTCTTTTCATTAGGTGGATCCCATCACTTCCTAGCAATCCCTGCTCTTGAAACAGAATCCCATGGTCAAAGAAACCAAAGCCCCCTCTCTGACACCACCTGCACAACCATGCATTTCGACAATCTCTGCCTGGACCCCTTCCTTCAACAGGGTGGATGGATGAAAATACCATTTGCGCTCCATATTCTTTGATATTCCTACCCAGAGTTAAATAATCCCCAGGGATCCACTCAAGGTCATTCTTTGCTGTGTCGTTGGATCCTACGTGGAGAAGTAGGAAGGGGTAATGATTCACAGGTCTGATGATGTCTGGAAGTCCTTCTGTCACAGCCAGGATTCTAGCTTCTGGTAAGCAGCAAACTTCCCAAGATTCCAAGTCTGGATGGCAGATGGATGACTCCGTCCCTCTTAGGAGGGACTCCCCAGCCACTACTATCTGTCTTCTTCTCTTAGTGGTGGTAATTATAGAGTCCCCATCCCTAGGACTACTCATCCCATGCCTTCCAGCCAGTGGGTCTTCTGATCCCTTCTCTGAGAGGTCTCTGCCACAACATTCTCTACGATATCACCCATGCAGAGAGCTTGAAAGCGGTTTCTTACCTCTACAGGAATTGGAGATAACTGAATGGGCTTTCATCTCCTGGAGGTGACATGCTTCCAGTTTTCTTCCTCAGTTTCTACTGCCCTTATTGGTTGTTCAGCCTGTTGTGCCTGCAGTACTAAATGATGCCTTCTATTGAGGAAGTCTTCACCTTCTCTGATGGACCGAAGGCTTGATATTTACATCTCAAGTCCTCTAACCTTTTCTTCCAAGATGGTGACCAGCTTGCACTGGGTACATAGGAAATCCCTTCTATCTTCCAGGAGGAAAACAAACATAACACATGCAGTGCAGGTCACAACAGCTGACTTTTCAGTAGGCTTGTCACTATCCATTTTTTTCCCTTTCTTCAGAGAATTTGCTCAGAAGATATTAGAGCTGATTTGAAGGGCAGAAGAGAAACAAAACTACAAAAAACTCAAATAGTAATATGGGGTTCCCCCCCAAGGCCAACTTGCAGGCAAACTCTCCTGTTTGCAGCTCCCAGCTGGTCATGCTCCTGCTGGTTGCTAGCCCCTGGTTTGTGAAGCCTTCTTTCCTTTGGTCTCTCCTACCCCTGCTGAGTCACAGGGGAGGGGCTCACTCCTCTCTCTCTCTCTCTCTCTCTCTCTCTCTCTCTCTCTCTCTCTCTCTCACACACACACACACACACACACACACACACTAACTGCCACAGTAACTGGAGTTCAAAAGCAAGTAGACAATCAGCCTAGGAAACTGAAAGTCAGATTCAGAAACTCAAATTCACAGAAGCAGCCTAGCAAGCTGAAATTCAAATTCAAATAATCAGCCTAGCAATCAAACTCACCCAAAAGTAACTGAGATCAATGAGTAACTGAAATTCAAATTCAAACAGCCAAACAGCCTACGAAACAAACACCCCCCCAACAGCTCTCACTTGATTCAGTGGGGTTCACCTTCTCTCCCAGGCAAACTCCCCTGTTAGCAGCCCCCTTTTGTAGCCTTCTGCTGGTCATGTAAACTGCTTACCATGCACTCCAGAAGGAGGTTTGGCAGTCATTCTATATCACACAATGGACATTTCATTAAACTAAGTTTGCTTTGTTACATGAAAGCCTATTCATAAATGGCAAGATTGGCTGAGCTCCACAGCAGGACTGGAATTTCACAGACATAGATCCAAAGAGACTCAGGGTATGTCTACACTTGTGAATAAAGTCGAATTTATTAAAGTCAACTTTGCAACACTAGATTTTACAAAGTCGAAGTTGAGCATCCAAACCTGCTCACAAAGTCCACTAAATTGCCTAAGTGCAACTGCATCAGCTGTGCATTGTGGGCACCTATCCCACAGTTCCTGCAGCCCTGTTATATTTTGGGTTTCTGTGCCAGTGTCTTGTGGGGAAAAAAGTCACTGCAAGTGGTTGTGGCTGTGTGATATCATCATCCCAGAGTGCATTGCTCTCACTCGCCCCTACCCCACTGTTAAAAACAAACAGCCATTTTTCTGAAGCCTGATCAGGATCCTTTGATGATTGCCACCGTCAGATCTCTTGATTGATGTGTCAATCTCCCTGGAGCACAGTAGTGGCTCATGTACTGGAGATACTTCATGTAAACTCACAGGAGACTACTTCTGGCTCAAGAATCTCTACCCAACTGTCACTTGCTGCTGGAGTATTATATGTTATTATTCATATTCATTATATCCACAAAAAAAAGAAGAGACGATATCGTGTTCTCTTCTCTTAAACATTCTGTGAGACAGAAGAGCTTCATGAAGCACCTTTTATTTGGTTTGTGGGAGGTAAAGGAGAGAGGACCATAACTGCCCCGTAGGCGCTGTCCAATATGAAAGAGAGTTCGTCAGTTTCTCTTTCCAAAGCAGACTGAAAATTCTTCTTCAATAAGACGCAAACTCTTAAGTCATTAACAGAATGGCCCACTCCATTAAAATGCAGACTAACTGGTTTGTGGATCAGGAATTTTTTGATGCCTGTTTTGTGCCCATTAACTGTTTGTCTGAGAGAGTTTGAAGTCTGTCCAACATACAGAGCATCTGGGCATTGTTAGCACATGAGGGCATATATGATGTTAGTTGAGGAACATGAGACTATGCCCGTGATTCTGTGACTAACCTGGTTAGGTCCAGTAATGGTATCTCCAGAATAGATACGTGGACAAAGCTGGCAGGGGGCTTTGTTGCAAGGAAAAGTCCCAGGACTGGTGTTCCTGCAGTACAGACTGTGGCTATTGGTTAGAATCCTCATAAGGTCGGGAGGTTGTCTGTAAGAGAGAACAGGCCTGTCACCTAGGGCCTTCTGGAGTGTGGCATCCTTAAGAGTTTGTGTCTTATTGAAGAAGAATTTTCAGTCTGCTTTGGAAAGAGAAACTGCTGAACTCTCTTTCATATTCAAATTCAACACATTAACACATGATTTGAACCGGGATGCAAATTTTCTGGGACATTATAGGGGCTCTTTGGCATACTTGGCTTAATCTACTTCTTGACTTCCCCCACCCCTGCCCCTCTGCTCTCTGATTTGCTCACCTTGATAATTTTTTTTCTGATTTGTCAACTTTGATTACTGTTTTTGGTTCTCTATGCCTTAAATATTGAGTCTGTTCTGGTATGGCTATGGTCTGAAGAAGTGGGTCTGTCCCACGAAAGCTCACCTAAAAAATTATTTTGTTAGTTTTTAAAGTGCTAGTTGACTGCTTTTTTGTTTTAATAGTATATAGACCAGCACGGCTCCCTCTCTGTTACTATTCTCCAACATGAGGCGTGAAGCCCGTCAGAAGTAGAGTGGCAAAGCTGAGGAAGTAATAGAGGATAACACAGTTGAGAAAAGTTTGTGGAGTGTTAGGGTTTCTCAGCACCTGATGGCCCCACTCAAGAATTATTGTGCCTGTAAATAGCAGGGATTCCCATGCCTCTTCTGGTAAAGAAGCCCTAGCTTAACTGCCTGTCTGTGAGAGGGAAAGAAGCGAGAGCCCACAAGCTCCATTCTTTCATAGGAAACTGTCCCCCAAGCCACACACTTTGCGAAGTAACAGAGAGAAAGCTGTGCTAGTCTATATACTATCAAAACAAAAAAGCAGTAAAGTAGCACTTTAAAGACTAACAAAATAATTTATTAGGTGAGCTTTCATGGGACAGACCCACTTCTTCAGACCATAGCCATACCAGAATAGACTCAATATTTAAGGCATAGGGAACCAAAAATAGTCATCAAGGTTGACAAAATATTATCAAGGTGAGCAAATCAGAGAGTAACGGGGAGGGGTGGGGGGTCAAGACTTAGATTAAGCCAAGTTTGCAAAAGAGCCCCTATAATGACACAGAAAATTCGTACCCCAGTGAATATAAAAGAGAGTTCAGCAGCCTATCTTTCCAAAGTAGTGTGAAAATTCCTCTTCAGTAACACGCAAACTCTTCAGTCATTAACAGAATGGCCCACTCCATTAAAATGTCAGTTGACTTGTTTGTGGATCAGGAGTGTTTTTATGTCTGCTTTGTGTCCATTAACTCTTTTCCTGAGAGAGTTTGAAGTCTGTCCAATATACAAAGCATCTGGGCATTGTTGGCACATGATGGCATATATGATGTTAGTTGAGGAACATGAGAATGTGCCCGTGTTTCTGTGACTAACCTGGTTAGGTCCAGTGATGGTATCTCCAGAATAGATATGTGGACAAAGCTGGCAGCAGGCTTTGTTGCAAGGAAAAGTCCCAGGACTGGTGTTCCTGCGGTATAGACTGTGGCTGTTGGTGAGAATCCTCATAAGGTTGGGAGGTTGTCTGTAGGAGAGAACAGGCCTATCACCTTCTGGAGTGTGGCATCCTGATTAAGGATAGGTTGTAGGACTTTAACAATGCATTGCAGTGGTTTGAGTTGGGGGCTGTAGGTAATGACCAGTGGTGTTCTGTTCTTGGGTTTTTTGGGCCTATCTTTGAGTAGCTGGTCTCTGGGTGTTTGTCTGGCTCTGTCGATTTGTTTTTTTATTTCTCCTGGCAGGTAATTCAGGTTTATGAATATTTGGTAAAGATCTTGTAGTTTTTGGTCTCTGTCAGTAGGATCAGAGCAAATGCTATTGTACCTAGGGGCTTGACTGTAAACAATAAAGAACTTGCTGGGCAGAAGTTACTTTTTAAACAGAGACAGAAGACAATGCTCTTCAGAAAATATCCATTGCAGAAAAGAACAGAAGGCAAAGGCAGATGTCCTGAGCAGTGTTTGTGACTAAGGAAAATCAACAAAGCACAGTTCCAGCAGGGCTTTACTGTGGTGAAGACTGATGCAATATAAAATCATCCTAAGACCCTTAAATTCGACGTTATCCCCTAATGTAAACCAGGCCTCAGAGACAGGCTACGTCTACACTATAAGATAAATTAAAATTTAAGGCAGTTAGCTCGATATTAGCATGTGACTCTCTTCACTGTAAATACCGTAAGCTCAATTTAGGGAGCACTAATATCCATATTATATTATTGTTGGAATTTGCTGGGTATAGCGTCAAGTTCAAATTTAAAAGGTCGAAAAAAGGCCCTTGCAAAAGCTCCACATCTTAAAATCAAATTTATTAGCCTCCAGAGGTGCCCCATATGTAACCCACAATGCCCCACAGTACACTCTTTGGCCCACTGCTCTCCAGGGCTACGTCTACACGTGCACCCAACTTCGAAATAGCTTATTTCGATGTTGCGACATCCAAATAGGCTATTTCGATGAATAACGTCTACACGTCCTCCAGGGCTGGCAACGTCGATGTTCAACTTCGACGTTGCTCAGCCCAACATCGAAATAGGCACAGCGAGGGAACGTCTACACGGCAAAGTAGCACACATCGAAATAAGGGAGCCAGGCACAGCTGCAGACAGGGTCACGGGGCGGACTCAACAGCAAGTCGCTCCCTTAAAGGGCCCCTCCCAGACACACTTTCATTAAACAGTGCAAGATACACAGAGCCAACAACTAGTTGCAGACCCTGTATATGCAGCACGGACCCCCAGCTGCAGCAGCAGCAGCCAGAAGCCCTGGGCTAAGGGCTGCTGCCCACGGTGACCACAGAGCCCCGCAAGGGCTGGAGAGAGAGTATCTCTCAACCCCCCAGCTGATGGCCGCCATGGAGGACCCCGCTATTTCGATGTTGCGGGACGCGGATCGTCTACACGTCCCTACTTCGATGTTGAACGTCGAAGTAGGGCGCTATTCCCATCCGCTCATGGGGTTAGCAACTTCGACGTCTCGCCGCCTAACGTCGATTTCAACTTCGAAATAGCGCCCAACACGTGTAGACGTGACGGGCGCTATTTCGAAGTTACTGCCGCTACTTCGAAGTAGCGTGCACGTGTAGACGCAGCCCAGGTGTGCAGGAATTAGGTAACAGGAAGACTGTAAATTTCAAATCAGGACCAGGAAGCCTGTGGTTGTGGGGACATGTTTGCATGAGAGCCTGAGAAATGTTGTTCTTTTTTTGCTATTAGCGCTGTGAGGGCATATACCCATTACAAATAGCCCCAGCACAGAGTTCATGGTTCTGTCTCTACACTTGGCATTTTTTTCTGCACTGCCTGGGGCCAGCTACTGCCCTGCTGCACCATGTGGCAATAAGGCTGTTGTGGGGGCCATGCTTGCATAAGAGGCCAAGAAACTTCTTCTCAGCAGTTTACATTTGTACGCACCCCACCCTCCCTCCCGCACTGGCATCGCACAGTTGGGATCTTTCCCGTGCTCTGCCACACCACATGGCTAGTCCCGACCCCCTAAAAGGACGTGCCTGCCATTCAGTGCTGACCATGCTGCTAGGCAGAACCATGTCCTGGCTTGCATGCGGTTAGGGCCCCAAGGGCAGCTAAGATTTTTGGGGCCTATCTGCCACATGGGGGGACTACTTCAACTGGCCCCCCCACCTAAAATGTTTTCAGGGCCTTTCTTCCCCCAGGGGGAGTCTTCTCTGATAGCTAAGAGTTTCAGGAGCTTGCTGCTGTTGGGGGGAAGTCTCGCCGGCAGCTAAGATTTTTGGGGAGTTGCTGACATGCCCCATGTTGGTAATTTCTTTGTAGTGAAGAGGGAAGACAAAAAATCTTTTTTCCTAGCCTTTTCTATCCTCTTCCTTATAACTTTGCATCCCTTCACGCAGGGAAGATTGGGTGGAGGGCCAGCTGAGAACACAAACTGCGCACAGAAGCTATATAATGAACTGGGAAGCCAAATACCCTCCCCTCAGCAACTCTGTTTTTTTCAAAATCTTTACTGTAAGTGCTTTCTTTATGCTCTTCATTGCCCCTGTGTTATTTTCAGGGATCAGATGCAATCAAGGGAGGGGGAACAGTTAGTGGATGGCCAGTTGAGAACACAGACTGTGCACAGAAGATGTGTAGTGAACTGGGAACCCAAAAACCCTCAGCTCAGCAACTCTTTTTTTTTCCAAATCTTTACTACCTACTCTTTCTTCATGCTTTTCATTGTCCGTATTCAGCTACAGAAGAAAGAGATTTCTGTTAACATTGCCATCTCTGTGGAAGCCCTACTCTTCCTGCCTTCTGACTCGAAAAGTGGACATTTGCTTACCACGGGAGGGGAATGAGGGCAATGCAATGTGGGAAGATGATGTCAAAGACCAGCGAACATACCCAGAATGCTATGAGAATGAGGGAATGTGGGATAGGTTCCCACAATGCTCTACTGCAACAGTCTATGTTTGCCAAGTGAGCGTGGCAGATATGTCAACTTTGTGAGGAGTATGTGGGGAGGGGAGGCTGGACAAATTCACATTTATAAAATCCAGCATTACAAAATCTATATTAATTAACCTCGTAGGGTAGACATAGCCTCAGAGACCATATCGACAGGGTTAATGTATATCTCATAGGTGAAGCATATACAAGAGACAAAAATACCCTTCAAACTCTCAGAATTCAAAAGAACTGAGGACAATTAAATTGTCTTCTGTCATAGCTATGCCAGCTGCTAAGGTCCTTTCTAAACAGGGTATTCCTACAAGCAAAACAACTTTTCTTTTAGGCACAGAAACTCAAAGTTGAAATTTACTTCAAGTTGGACTAAGGCCATTAAGTCATCTTTAACATACTGTGACAAAACAGCTCTAGAATATAAGAAGTTACATAGTTAGTACTCATACAATTAATAAGCAACCACAATTGTCTCAAGTCAGACATGTTTATTGATATGTATAGAGATGTGCTGTTAACAGAATGTATGCTACAGCTTTTGCCTCCATCCCTAGACCAGAGGAAAGCAAAATTTTTATGTTGGGCCACACTCTTCACCCCTGCAATTAGCCAGGGCCTCCCCGAACCTGTGGGAGGACCACAGGAAGAGATGCGGGGGAAGTGCTCAGAAACAAAGCAGGATGGCCAGCAAGGGGATGGAATGCTCAGGAAGGAGGTGCTCAGGGCCTCCAGGTGGTGCCCCAAAGAGGGAGGGGTGCTCAGGGGGAGGACCCCAGGAGGGTATGCGGGAGGACTCAAGGTGTGCCCTGAAGGGGGATCGGTGCTCGGGACGATATCTCAAAGAGAGGACCCCAGAGCCTCATCTGTATCACCACCTCCACCTCATAGGCATTGCCCTTGGTGCATTGCTGGCCACAGCAGTTTCTCCTGGATCGTGCATGTGCCGGCGCACGCCACTCCCCCGCGCACCCCTGGCCACGTGCGCGATCCAGTCCCCGCCAGTTCCTTGACCAACCGCCTCAAATGCTCCTAAAAAATACTAGACAAAGATCTGAAGCGGGGAGGATGGGCGGGTGGTGGAGCACCCACGGGGACACATCTTGAAGAACCATCGTTACTACAGGTGAGTAACTTCTCCTTCTTCTTTGAGTGGTCCCCGTGGGTGCTCCACAATAGGTGACTACCCAGCAGTAACCCAAGTAAGGAGGTGGGTAATCGATTTATGTGCAGCTTGCCCCCGAGAGGACTGCTGTCGACAGACGGGTATCCTCTTCGAATACCTGATGTAGGGCATAATGCTTGGCGAAGGTGTCGTAGGACGACCAGGTCGCCGCTGTACAGATGTCTTTTAACACGATGCCCTTGAAGAAGGCTGTTGACGCCGCCACCGCCCTGGTGGAGTGAGCCCTGGGCGGGGCCAGCAAAGGAGTCTTTCGAAGCTCGTAGCACCTTTTTATACAGGACACAATGTGCTTTGAGATTCTCTGTGAAGAGAGACCTTCTCCTTTGACCTGGGAGCGAGAGAGACTAGAAGCCTGTCCGTTTTCCGGAAGGACTTAGTTCTGTCTATGTAGAAGGCCAACGCCCTCCTCACATCCAGGAAATGCAGGCGTGCCTCCTTGCTGGAGCTGTGAGGCTTTGGGTAAAACGAGGGTAAAACTATTGGTTCGTTAAGATGGAACTCCGAAGAAACTTTTGGAACAAAGGCTGGGTGCAGCCTTAAGGTTACCGCCTCCTTTGAGAATACTGTGTAGGGCGGCGTTGGCATCACTGCTGCGAGCTCACTCACCCTGCGGGCTGACACAATTGCAAGGAGGAAGGTTGTTTTCATCGTAAGGAGACGTAGGGGAACTGTGGCTAATGGTTCAAAAGGTGGACCCGATAGCGTGCTGAGCACCAAGTCCAAATTCCACGATGGTGGAAGCGGTTTTCGAGGAGGGTACAGGTTTACCAGCCCCTTCAAGAACCTTGTAACGATAGGATGGGCGAATACCGTGGGCCCTTCCTCTGTATGCTGAAAGGCTGATATAGCGACGAGGTGCACCTTTAGTGAGGATAGAGAAAGCCCGCCTCTTTTGAGGTCCAATAAGTATTCTAGTATTACAGGTATAGGAACGTCAAGGGGAGCTAACTGCTTGGCAGAACACCAGGCTGTAAATCGAGTCCATTTCTGCTTGTAAGTCCTCCTGGTGGAGGTCCTTCGGCTACATTCCAGGACTTGTTGTACTCCCTCCGTACACATGCTCTCTAAGGAGCTGAGCCATGGATTAGCCATGCTTGTAGATGCAGACTCTGAGAGTGCGGGTGCACTATGGACCCCTGAGCCTGCGTGAGTAAGTCTGGCACCACCGGTAGAGGAAGCGGTGGGCAGTCCGACATGCGCAGAAGCAAGGGAAACCATTGCTGCCGATCCCAAGTTGGAACTATGAGTATCATGCGAGCTCCCTCCCTTCCGGCTTTCTGCAGAACCTTGTGGATAAGTGCTGTGGGGGGAAACGCGTAAAGTAGGGGCCCCCTCCATGAAATCATGAACACGTCCCCCAGGGACCCCCGCCCCACTCCTGCCCTGGAGCAGTACGGGGGACACTTCTTGTTCTACTGGGTGGCAAACAGATCGATCTGGGGAAACCCCCATGTACGAAAAAATGCGCCGTAGCAGATCGGAGCGGATCTGCCATTCGTGCGTGATTGCAAAGTGCCTGCTCAGCTGATCTGCTTTCATGTTGTGAGCTCCCGGCAAATACGAGGCTTTCAACGTTATGTTGTTGGCGATGCACCAGTTCCACAATCGGACTGCTTCCGCACATAGGGCACGGGATCGTGCTCCTCCTTGTCGATTGATGTAAAACATAGTGGAGGTATTGGCGGTGTTGATCCCGACTACTTTGCCATGTAGGTAATCTCGAAAATGTTTGCAGGCGTTGAACACTGCTCTGAGCTCCAGTATGTTTATGTGCAGTGTCTGTTCCACAGGGGACCATAGCCCTTGCATCACCTTGTCGCCGATGTGCGCTCCCCATCCTATGTGGGAGGCATCGGTAGTAAGAAAAATAGAAATTTGTGGTTGGTGAAAGGGCACCCCCACGAGCAGATTCTTGGGGTTTTCCCACCATGCCAGGGACCTGCGCACCTCTGTCATGGGCAACACCACCCTGTGGACAGTGTGGGATGCCGGTTTGTAAACGCTTGCCAGCCAATGCTGCAGGCTTCGCATGTGTAACCTGGCATTCTGTACCACAAACGTCACTGCTGCCATGTGGCCCAGCAGCTGTAAGCACGTTAAGACCGGCACCATGGGGCTGTATGTGATGACTTGCACCAGCGAACTGATGGCGCGGAAGCGGGCGTCGGGTAGGTACACCCTTGCTGTGATAGAGTTTATGCGTGCCCCTATGAACTCTATATCTTGTGTGGGTTCGGTCTTTGACTTTGCGAGGTTGATAACTAGGCCCAGCGAAGAAAATGTGTCCGCTGTGACGTGTATCATGCGTAAGACCTCTGCCTTCGAGGCCCCTTTCACCAGCAGTCATCCAGATATGGGAAAGTAAACACCCCTGTCTGTGCCAGGGTTTTGGTAAAGACTCTGGGGGCCGAGGAGAGGCCGAACGGAAGAACCCTGTACTGGAAGTGCTCCTTGCCGACCGTGAAGCGGAGGAGGCGTCTGTGTGCCGCGTGGATTGTTATATGAAAGTAAGCATCGTGTAAGTCAAGGGCTGCAAACCAGTCTCCATCGTACAGTGCCATGAGTATCGAGGCAACTGTGATCATCTGAAAACGTTGTTTGCGCAAGTAACGGTTGAGGCCCCGAAAATCTAAGATGGGCCTCCAGCCTCCTGTTTTCTTCTCTGTTAGGAAGTAGCAGGTGGTCCTCCTCCTGCTTGAGGCTCGCCTCGTGGGCAGCATCCCTGAGGTGAGGCCTGGTGGGAGGCTTCGTCGGTGGGAGCGACTGGAAGGGGATCATGTAACCCATGGCTATGATCTCCAGCACCCTGGTGCCCTTGGTCATAGCCCCGTTGATATTGAGCACGCTGTGGTTGGTAAGCGTAGCATCTTTGCTGAGGACAAATTTTTTTTTTTCCTGTATGGGGGAGTATAAATGCCCAAGGTTCTAAGTGTAGCTCTCGAGTCCTTACTGGAGTGGTGGACCGAGTCGGTTGAGTCTGCAAACAGCTTTGTGTATCAAAGGGAAGATCCACGATCTTTGCCTGTAGGTCCCTAGGGATACCAGACATCTGGAGCCAGGATTCTCTACACATGACCACTGCTGTAGCCGTTGAAAGTGCCGCCGCGTCCACCACGTTCAGGGCAATCTGGGCTCCCATCCACGATGCTGCATAGCCCTCTTGAACAATCACCTTTAACACCGGCTTTTTGTCTTCCGGAAGTGAATCCATGAGGGGAGTAAGTCTGGAGTAATTATCAAAATTATGGTTTGCTAGGTGTGCTGCATAATTTGCCATTTTCAATAGCAGGGTAGAAGAGGAATATACCTTCCTGCCAAACATCTCTAGCTTCTTAGCATCTTTGTCCGATCCCCCCGATTTGTACTGAGAAACCTTCGACCTCTGCTGGGACGATTCAACCACCAAAGAATTTGGTTGTGGGTGACTAAAGAGAAACTCCATGCTCTTTGCCGGGACGAAGTACTTCTTATCCACTCTCTTGTTCGTAGGCGGGATAGAGGTCGGAGTCTGCCATATGGTAGTGGCTGACTCCATAATGGCTTCGTCCAGCGGAATAGCAATTTTGGATGAAGCCGGGGGTCTCAAATTTTTCAGGAGTTTGTGATGTTTCTCCTGCACCTCTGCCGTTTGAATGTCTTGCGTGAAAGCTACCCTTTTAAATAGCTCCTGAAATTGTTTAAGGTCATCTGTGGCGGGGGAGACATCCCCGGGGGCCATGGCCTCATCTGGGGAGGATGAGGAGGAACCACTGGGGTAAACCTCCCTCGAACCCTCAGGCTCCTGTGGTTGATGATACACTTGCTCCCTGGAGGATTGTGAAGGAAAGTCTCGGGGTTCTAAAACTAACTCCCCTTGAGACAGCTGTGTTTCCGTCCCCGATCGAGAGTGTCCACAGGGGTATTGAGCGGCTGGGGGGGGACCTGCCCCTGGATGTAGGCCTCCGGTGTCTAGCCGTGTCTACACGTGCATGCTATTTCAAAGTAGCGGCACTAACTTCGAAATAGCGCCCGTCATGGCTACACGTGTTGGGCGCTATTTCGAAGTTGAAATTAACGTTAGGCGGCAAGACGTCGAAGTCGCTAACCCCATGAGGGGAGGGGAATAGCACCCTACTTCGACGTTCAACGTCAAAGTAGGGAACGTGTAGACGATCCGCGTCCCGCAACATCGAAATAGCAGGGTCCTCCATGGCGGCCATCAGCTGGGGGGTTGAGAGATGCTCTCTCTCCAGCCCTTGCGGGGCTCTATGGTCACCATGTGCAGCAGCCTGTAGGCCAGGGCTTCTGGCTGCTGCTGCTGCAGCTGGGGATCCATGCTGCATGCACAGGGTCTGCAACTAGTTGTCAGCTCTGTGTATCTTGCGCTGTTTAGTGAAAGTGTGCCTGGGAGGGGCCCTTTAAGGGAGCGACTTGCTGTTGAGTCCGCCCTGTGACCCTGTCTGCAGCTGTGCCTGGCACCTTTATTTCAATGTGTGCTACTTTGGCATGTAGACGTTCCCTCACAGGGCCTATTTTGATGTGGTGCTGCTTAACGTCGAAGTTGAACGTCAACGTTGCCAGCCCTGGAGGACATGTAGACGTTATTCATCAAAATAAACTATTTCGATGTCGCCACATCGAAATAAGCTACTTTGATGTAGGGTTCACGTGTAGACGTAGCCTCTGTGTCCAGCATGATGAGGACGACCATAGCAGCATGGGCAAAGGTCCAGTGGAGACCTGGACCACCCACGGAGTGTGTACCCCCGATGTCTGGGAGAGTAAGACCTCCGCGACAACACAGATAGAGGTGAAACTGGCTTGTGATAGTACTCCAGGGGATCCACTCCCAGAAATGGTGAAGGTGGCCCAAGCCATGGTGACATTGGTTGGTGGAACGGAGAAGGAGGTTCTGGATAAGCTGGTGGAGACACAGGCCTTCGGTGCGGCGTGTGTGTCACAGGGGGAGGGCATGGTGCTAACAGCAGCGCAGCCCTGTCCGGAGATGGGCTGCGGTGCCGGGTTCTTGATTTCGCCTTGCCCCTCCCCTGCGGGGCTGGCACCGCCCCCTCCCGTGCCAGGGATCTCGGCCCTGCTGTCAGTGCCGCGCTCAGCACAATCAGCTGCGGTGCCGCGCGTGTAGCTTTCTCCGGCGCCTGCAGGCTCCGTGCCTGGTGCCCCTGCAGCGTTGGTGCCGTGGGGGCCGGTGCCACCTGCGGCGGTGCCGCCAGGTCCGGCGCTTGCCTCGCTGACGCTCTGGGCGCCGCGTGTGCCAGTTGTTGTGTAACCGGAGGCTCAGCCTCTGCCATGTGCGCTGCCGCGCTGCTGCTTGCCTGAGTATGCAGCTGGGGGCTGTGTGCACCGCTCGTCCTGCTCGCTGAACCCCCCGTCAAGGATCAAGCTGGGGAGAGTTTCCTCCTTTTCTGCACTGAGGGGGCCAGAGAAGCTGCCTTCCTCTTATGCAGCCCCGAGGGCCCTTCTGGGTGAGGCTTCTCTGGCAAGTCCAGCTGGAGAGCCTTATCGGACAAGAGCATTTTAAGCCTCATCTCTCTGTCCTTCCTGGCCCTGGCTGTGAGCTTAGCACAGTGAGAACACTTCTGGGTAACATGTGATTCCCCCAGGCAGCGGATGCATTCGCTATGCCCATCGGAGGCCGGCACAGCTTCGCGGCATGACTCACACTTTTTAAAACCTGAAGAGGCCATTGCGGTGAGTCCTTTACTGTTAATAGGGTACTTAGCACTTAATCCGTGCCTTTCCACCCCAAATAGTGATCACCGGCCTGCGGGGCAGCGGGTGGCCTAAATGGCCTTCACGTCCGCTCTTCTCTTCTCCGCTCCTCTCTTTTTTTTCTTTTTTTTTTTTTGCTGATATTCTCTTTGTCTTTGCTTTCTCTCTCTTTTTTTTTTTTTTAGTAACCAAAAACAACAAATTACACATAGAAAACAACGATCTAATCTGACTGTGGCCTTAGCCTGAGCGGATTCCGTCTGCAGCCGATGGCGGTTGAGAAGGAACTGGCAAGCACTGGATCACGCACGTGGCCGGGGGCATGTGGGGGAGTGGCGCGCGCCAGCACATGTGCGATCCAGGAGAAACTGCTGGAAGATTTCTGATCTGCAGCGCCGGGCGAGCCCGACACCTATTGTGGAGCACCCACGGGGACCACTCGAAGAAGAACTTATGTTCCTGGCACATACATGTCATTAACTTCCAGCCTCAGTCATAGTTAAATAGACAGAGGATAAAACCTATGTCCAATTTTGCAAAGCATCTAGCCCTGCAGACTCTTTCTAAAATAGCCTTTTGATTTATTGCCACCCAGAGAAATAGTAGGGATGAAAACTAGACCCCAGCGAAGTCTGGATTTGCCTGGATTTCCCCTGCAGTGTGTAATGCTGCAGGATTTACTCTGCAAAAAGACATGTTTTACAACAGTGTACACACTAACACAGCCAGTTTATATAAGTAGTTTATACATAATTTCAATACTTTCAGAGAAACCACACCACTTTTTACCTTAACACACTGGAACTTGGATGTACAAGGTTCATCTTAGCTAGATAGCCCCACTAATATTCAGTGCATAATTATTTTGTCACACTTACATAGGTATCTCTCTCTCTTTTGATCATACAGTCCTGCAAACTATCAGAAAGCAAACCTGTGTCTTTCTCAAACAATGTTAGCTTCTCATTGCAGATTTTTTGCCTAAAGCAACAATCCCTCAAGAGAAAAATCAGGGAAGAAAGATTATGTAACAGAAAGTGTCCAGGGTTTTACTTGTACTTTAACTCAATAATTAAAGGGATTATAAAACTCACTGAAATATATCAGTTCTTGTTTAGCTTTTCTCACTTCTTACCATGAATCTACACTTTGTCCCGTATCAGGTAGCTATAAAATATTTATCATAAAATCACTATAGCCATTTCTAACTCACTGCTGTAAGCCATAGTTCAGAATTTTACTGGTAATATAAGGAATGAATGGATGCTAATTTCACATACTTGAGATAATAAATATCTAAACCCTATCTCAAAATACAGAGCAGCAAATTCTCTTATTCAATATCCTTACAGGGAAAATATACACTTATTCAGTGGTATGTAACCAAAGACCCTCAAATGCCATTAACAGTGTCTGTGGACTTTTTGTTCTCAGATGTTACATCAAGCCTGGCAAGTAACATGGCTTACTTGGCTACCAAACAAGATAGACAAACACTGATTAAGATTCTGCACTATCATCTCTTGTAATGCCAGGCACAGGAAGGGGAGATTATAACAGCATTACCAAGCTAACCTTTGTCTTATCAAGAGTCTTGTCGTCAGCCTCTACTGGAAAAATCAAATTTCAGTTTCTGCTATTTAAATAAATCATTTCTCTCTGGACCCTAATCAGATGGTCTTCAAACAGACCTGTCCATCGATGACCCTTGCTGGCATTGTTGAGTGTTTGAATAAGACATAGTCCATGCATTATGATCCTGTTGTGCAATCACGCGTGCTCGCAGATGCTATATTCAGATGCCAGAAGCATGCTCCACGACTTCGCTAAAATAATCTGAAATGTGCAATGCGGATTTAAAGTCTGAAATGGAAATTAGTAGCTTGGCAGCATGCATATCAGCTGATTAAAACCCTATAGGAAAACTAATGAGTCACCCAGACAGAAAGAATGGCTCTCACAAAATGAAAAACTAGCATTTGATACTTAGGTTAAGTGTTTCGGTGAACCTATTTACACACAAGATTATATAAAATGGGTATCCTGGTCCTCGATAAACACAGCAGGAAATAAAAACTAACAGCAGCTTTCCCAACAAGTGGCCAAGTTGAGAGATTAATTTGTGCCAGGGCTAAGCTCCAGCACCTCTTGACTTCGCAATTCAATGTCCTACCACTGCTGGGCTGGCTATGTCAGTTATGGAAGTAAACAAATTGCTTGAACCCAAAAATCACTTTCACTATAAATCAAGCACTGGCCAAAATATATTCTCCTTTAACATAGGGGAAATCTGAGAAATATCGCATGGGCCATCTTATCTCCTACCAGTCCTGGGTTGCTCCTCTCTGGCCTGGTCCCTTCATGCTGCTGTAACATAAACAAGCTGACAAAATTATTTGCATTCAGAGGAATTTCAGAGCCCAGGCAGATCAGGCACCAGTTGTACTAGGCATAGTACAACAACATAAGGACAGTCCAGCTCCCCCAGACCTGCCACTCTAAAATACACAATGAAAATAAGGTGGCTACAACCCACAGGGGCAGAACAAGTAAACAATGAGATAATATTGGTTAGCATGACAGTTTCAGCAACTCAGCTGCCTATCGGTTGTCAAAAGAGCACTGTGTAACTTGAAAGTTGTCTCCAGTAGAAGTTACCTAATAAAGATGTCACTGCACCTACCTTGTCAAGGCTTTTGCAGGTATCATAGCTAAGAGTTTTAAGGAGGAATCTGAAGAACAGTGAGGTGAGCACTTGCCATGTGCAAGGAGTAGGATAGGAGAGACCACAATGGTTGGGGATGCCAACTTCCTGTTCACACAAAACCAAATGGTCTAGCTTAGAGGTGGCCAACCCACAGCTCTTGAGCATCATGTGGCTCTTTGAGCCATTAAATGTGGCTCTTCCTCAGAGCCATGAACACAGAGTGCCATCCTCTGCTCTGTGCACGTACCCCAGCATTAGGTGGGAGAAGCGAGTGGCTTCGTAAGGACCAAAACACCTTCCTGCATTCTGATCTGAGTTGTGTAAATCAAACAACTTTTTTTTCTTTACTTTAGGAAGAAAACATAAGTCAATTGCTTGGGGGTTCTTTTAATGGAATAAGATATTATTAAATTAACATTCAGTTGAGATTTCCCTGAACTCTAACTACTCTCTTCAGGACATCTGTATGTCACATGATGTATTTAGCTTCTTATCCCTATTGTTAACATGATAACGTCTTACTAGTTCTTGATAAAGTATGATCGTAGAAAAGATGGCTGATTTATAAAGATGGCATGTGCTGTAATCAGTGAGATTTCACATGCATCAGTATTTTGAATTGTGTTTGTTTCACATACTGTATTCAACAGCCACTCCTGAGAAGACAAATTAGACTAATCAAGGAAACTATTGAGATTCTTGTTTTTACATCTTTTCAATTAGATGAGACTACACTAAGTTTATGTGCTCCTCAAGGCAGGGATCATGCTTTCAAAAGATACTACTGAAACGAAAACCAACACAAATAAAGTATTTTCCAGTTGCTAAGAAAAACTCCTTGTTTTGTTCTGCAGCTCACTGTTACAATAAGTGTTTTAATTCAGCATCTCCTGTTATATACCTTACTATACGCTGCATATTCCCAGAGCAGCTGCCTGTCTCCAGAAGCCTTGTTAAGATGTCTGCTGCGCATTTAGTTGTGTTAAATCTTTTTATAAGATGTCATGAGAATGCAGTACAGTGTGTAATTATGGACTCATTAGGCTTTAAAATGCTGGTAATTCATTTCAAAGGACAGTTACTGCAATTGTTTTCTTGACAGACACTTCTTTGTTTTATTCTAGTCTAACCTTTCAGTTGGTGATATAAAAAAAGCCCCAAGTTAATAATGCTCCAATGACCTCAGTGAGGGAAGGAGGGAGAAAAAAAGAATGAGAATCAATTTTTCCTTTTCATGGGACAGAGGCCAAAATTAGGCTATTGGCTAAACATTAGCTGAGTGATGCTTCCCCCTCCCCATTTATCTGCAAATATTAGACTTTGTATTTCCTCACCCCACCTTCCATCTTCCTCGCCAATGTATAGTAAACTAGAGCTGACTACAGTACATACAAGCTCTGAGGCTGTAGTAACCATGCACATACACTGCTAAACAAAGACATAGCACATCAGGACCTTTCCCTTAAGGAAACACAGCACACTTTCAATACAGCTTCACAGAAGTATCTCATTGGGTTTTGAGATGCTGCGTAAGTCACCCATTTACAAATGCTGGTACAGCTGAAAATAGTGTCCCACCATCTCTATGCAGCACATGTTGCTGAGACAGGTGGGGTTTTTTTATTTACTGTTCCACCAAACCTTCAGTACTGGACTGTTACTCACACAAAATTCTCCATCAGTCACACACTCTAGGGCAGGGATGGGGAATCCACAGCCAGCGGGCTGCATCCAGACTGAGTCTGGTATGTATCTGGACCCTGAGGCATGGGGCTCCCCTCCCCAGCATCCAGCACATAGTGGAGTAAGGAGCCTCGAGCCTCATGGGCTGGAGTTAGGGAAGCCAGTGCCGAATCAACCCATGAGCACTGCCTGGTGGGGGGCTGCAAATGGCGGTGGGCGACCCGGGCAGGATCAGGGTGCAGGAGCAGACTGGGGGTGGCAGTCTGACCAGGAGGGGTGCCAGAGAGGGGTGGGGATCTGGGTGGGAGGAAGCGTGTGGGAGTTGTGGAGTGTGGTGCATGGAAGGGAGGAGTCCGTGCAGGGTGGGAGGGCTCAGGATGGGGGTGGAGGGAGGGATGGGCAGCAGGGGATGCAGGAACTGTCTGGGGGCCTGGGTTTTGGACAACCGGAGTTCAACTTACTAGTGTAGCATCTCAGACACACACAATTCTGTGCCCTCCACCCACCCATCCCACACACCGCCCTCCGCCAATCAGAGCGCTCAGATAAAGCCTTCCCCTTGCCCTGGCTGGGGTAATGGCAGCGAGCCTGCAGGGTGGGGAGGGTGCTGGCTGTGGATGTCACAGTGCGAGGGGAGCTCTCACTGCACACTGGATGGGTCCCTCACCCACGTATGGTTGCATATAATTTAGGCACATACAAGTTATTGAACAACAATCAATTACAATACCAAAAGAACAAAGGGGAAAGGTTGGTAGACAACAATCATTCCACTCTGTGGCACAAAGACCTCACGCAGGGTCTCTGGGGTGTAAGGACAGCTCAGTCTGGTCTTTGTATGTCCCAGACTCCTTCAGTTTCTGGCTGTGTTGCAGGTCAGGTCTTGACCCTTCTCCCCAGCATCAACCCCCACAAAGGGGTTAGGATACCCCTCCGAGTCTGACCGGCTAAGGCTCTTGGCTGGAGCAGTCCCCCCTGTGCTGGGCCTCTGCTTGGGATCTCCCCTGCTACTCACCACACCCAGGAACAGGTCACATACAGTTTCTAGACTGTGGCACTCTATTGAGTCTCAGGCTGAGTCTACACTATGAGATACAATCAAATTTATTATTATTAATTTTGTAACTCTAAAACTACTAAATTCCATTTTGACCATCCTCACCTCCCCACATGCTCCTCACGAAGTCGATTTACTGCTGTCACGCTCAACTGGCAAACACTGACTGTTGCAGTAGTGCATTGTGGGAACCTATCCCACAGTTCCCTCATCCCTGTAGCATTCTGAGTATGCTCCCTGGTCCTTGACATCATCTTCCCACATTGTATTTTCCCCATTCCCATGTTAAGCAAATGCCCATTTTTCCCATTGGAAAGGAGGAAAAGTAGGGCATCCACAGAGATGGCAAAAAGCTAACAGAAATCTCTTTCTTCTGTAACTGAATTCTCAACTGGCCATCCACTGAGTGCCCCGCTCCTGTGACTGCATCCACTCCCTGAAAATAACACAGGGACCCTGAAAATCTTGAAGAAACAGATGATAGGAAAGTTTTTGCAGCAAGCGAGTTGCTGAGGGGAGGGTCTTGGGCTTTCCGGTGTCTTATGAGGTTTCTGTACAGGCTGTGTTCTCAACTGGCCATCCACTGACTGTCCCCCCACCCGTGATTGAATCTGACCCCTGAAAATAACACAGGGACAGACTGCGTTCTCAAAGTTAGAAGAAACAGGATAGAAAAGGCTAGGAAAAAAGAGCTCTGTCTTCCCTCTTCAATACACAGACACTGCCAGCACAGGGGATGGCAGTGAACTTATAATGGAAACAGGAATCTCAGCTGGCCCTCCCCCTGTGGTTTTCAGGGTCAAAGCACGAAGATAGATAGGAAATGTTAGGAAAAAGATTTTATAACGGAAATATCAAACCAGCAGGTGTCTGCAATGGACAGCAAGCTCCCGGAAGTATTTTTGGCTGGAGGGGCAGGGGAGGGGCTGTGGTTTGCAGCTGCAGAGCTGGTTGAAGTGTTGAAGTAGTTGAAGTAGTCCCCCCAAGTATCTTAGCCACTGGGGGAGACTTACCCCCGCTAGCAGCAAGACCTTCTGGTCCCTTGCTAGGTTCATGGGGTGTTTGAGTGGCGGGGGGGCAGTTGAATTATTCCCCCCCAGTATCTTAGCTGCCAGGGGAGACTTCCCGCTGGTGTCGTCAAGCCGCACTGGTCCCTTGCTAGGGGTCTGAAGGGATTTCAGTGCGGGGCCAAATGAAGTAGTCCCAGTGAATATCTTAGCCGCAGGGGTAGACTTCCCCCCAGTGGCTGCAAGCCCCCAAAATTCTGTCCCATCCTTGGAGCCCTAACAACGTGCAAGCCAGGACATGGTGCTGCCTGGCAGCATGATGAGCATCAAACAGCAGCATGTCCTTTATTGGTTCGGGGGCTACTCATGTGATGTGGCTGAGCATGGGAAAGATCCCGACTGCGTGGTGCCTGTGGGGGAGAGAGGGGACTCGTGCACAAATGTAAAGCACTGAGAAGAAGTTTCTTGACCTCTTACGCAGGCACAACCCCCATAACTGCCGTGTTGCCACATGCAGCGGCTGGCCCCAGGCAGTGCAGAAAAAAATATCAAGTGTAGAGACAGAACAACTAACTCAGTGCTGGGGTATTTGTAATGGGTAGATGCGCTCACAGCACTAATGTAAAGAAAGACAGACATTTCTCAGTCTCTCATACAGACATGACTCCACAGTCACAGGCTTCCTGGTCCCCATTTGAAATTCATGATCTTCCTGTTACCTAATTCCTGAGCACCTGGAAAGCAGCGGCCAGAGCAGAGCACTGTGGGTTACATATGGGACACCTCTGGAGGCTAATAAATTCGATTTAACATGTGGCGCTTCCACACTGACTTTTAATCAAATTTTTAAATTCGAGCTTGATGCTATACCCACCTGGTTCTCACAGTATTATGATATCAATATATATATATAAGTGGCTCCCTAAATCGAGCTAGTGGTACTTTACAGTGAAGACAGTCACCTGGTACAATCAAGCTATCTGCCTTAAATTCGAATTGTAGTGTAGGCACAGCCTCAGGGCCTCTCTGACTAAAGCCTGCCTGCCAGCATGGATTTGCCCTGAGTGCTGTGTCTCAGATCCAGCTCTCCTCCACAGCATGCATCTGTGCTGGGCTGCATCTCAGGCACTCTCTCTCTCTGCTGTTTCATAGGGTGTCTCTGGATTCAGCCCTCCTGCCAGCATGGCTCAGCTCAGCCGCATTCTGTCTCTTTAGCTTGGCCCTCTCAGTCTCTGCTCTGGCACATCCAGTTCACCCAGAGGACAGGACCCTCCACAGCCTTCTCACACCCTCTACTTCATCAGTGGATTGGTTTCTGAGCTGCTATAATGGCAGAGCAGCTCACAAACTGGTTCACTGATGAAGTAAAGGATGCGAAGTACTATTCCATAACAGTCGATTCAACACCAGACATGAGTCATGTAGACCAGTTAACATTAAGATATGTGATCAGCCATGGTGAAGTTACAGAGTGGTTTCTTTGGATTGTCCCTCTCCAATCCCACACTTCTGTTTAGAGACAAAAGTTTTAGAAAGCATTGCAAAATTTAGTTTTGGACATCAAGAATGGTCATGGGGAGAGCTTTGACAACACTGTAAATATGGCAGATGTGGTTTTGGCTTTGAAAATGAGCTATGGTGTTATAAGGAGAACCTCATTAGACATAGCCACACCAAATTCTGAAAAACCGCATGCAAAAACTGAAGCAAAATCCTTACCAGAAAAGTTTGAAAAGCATGATAGTGCTGTTTTTATTATTTTGTGGAACTATTTACTTCAAAGAATTATTGCCTTCAACAAATCACTGTAAAAAGTTGACACAAATTTATTCACTTGTTAGCCTCAGTTACAGGTTTGGCCATGGAGTTCAAAATGACTAAGCCGAACAGAGGTGCGAACATTAACAGAAAATATGTCTTATGACAAAGGTAAAAATAACCCAGGAAGTTATTTTTCGATGAAACTAGAGATAATGAAGTCAATGTAAAAAGGAAAGACGATCATCACTGAGACCGTTGATGTTATTTGTGACTCAATAACAGTTCAATTTCAGAGTAGACGTGAATCTCTACAGAAAACTGTTGATTTATTTCACGTATTTTTTGACAGAAACCTGGATGAAAATGGTAAAAGCCGCTATATTAAGAAATTAAGTGAATTCTGCCAGGAGGACATAAACACAAATCTTTGTGAACAGGAAATAAAACATTTCATTCATTTTATCAAAAATGATGTCTGTTGCTTTGAAAGCACCAGCTGATTTGTATAGACTTACACGTGACAGTGTGCAGGCAACTCTTCCACGTGTAGAAACCATTCTGAAAATATTGTTAACAATACCAGCCACAAATGCTTCTGATGAACATTCTTTTTCTGTATTGAAATGAGTTAAAAATTATTTGCAAAATACAATGAGTCAGGAACATTTGACAAGTTCAGCAATATTGACAATTGAAAGTGCCTCTTTACAAAATATTACTTATGATGACTCAAGAAAAAGGATAGAAAGAAAGCTATCTGCACATTTTCGTTTTTTCACATTGAATGAGTTTCTTCAGAGGAAGTTAATTCTTATTTTTCCATTCATGCATCACCTATACATTTTAGTTTTACACATTTTCCATTTTAGCATTATGCAAATACAAGCATTCATGTGGACCAGAAGTTCTCAAACTGTGGTCTGAGAACTCCATTCAGATGGACTAAGGTAAGATTATTATGTTTTTTTAATACAGTGCTCTTATCCAAAGCATTTTACGATAGATAGCTAATGGTACAAACAATATTTGGTAAGATCGTTAAGTGGCCCACCAAAGACCCTCGGCAATTTTCAAGTGGTCTATGAAAAAAGACTACAAAAACAATCAAGGTACCTCATTTATTTTCATTTATTTATTATGACATACTGGAGGAGGATGAATTAAAAAAGAATGAAAAATGGGAGGGGCAAGAGCAAATGTTTTTTTCTTGACTGGGTCCCTAGTGAGGCCCCAAAAGAGGAAGCTGAGCACAGGGCCCCACTGTTTCTAAATCCACCCTGGCTCAGGCGTAACCTTACACTCTGCAGGTTTGCAGGGTCTTCTACCAGTGAAAGAGCCTTACAGGGAAATATCCTATTTAATCACTATTTGTTAACAATCACCAAAACAGAATGCTCACGCTGAGGCTGTGTCTACACTACGAGATAAAAATCGATTTTAAGTCAGTTAGCCCAATTCTTCCAATGGCCTGTCCTCACTGTAAATTCCATTAGCTCGATTTATGGAGCACTAAAATCAACATATTGAAATCCAAAAATCGTAATAACCTGAAGGGTGTAGCGTTCAGTTCAAATTTCAAATTCCAAATGAGGGGTAGTGAGGAAGCATCCTATGCCTTTACATCAAATTCATTAGCCTGCAGAGATGTCCCATATGTGCCCCAAAATGCTCCGCAGTTCTCCATTCTGGCCTCTTCCATCTCCACTGTTCTCAGGTGGGTAGGAATTAGGCAACAGGAAGAGTGTGACAATTCGGCACCTGGAAGCCTGTGGCTGCAGGGTCATGAGAGGCTGAAAAAAATCTTCTCTTTTTTTCGTTGCTACTCGGGCAGCTGTGGGGTCTGTGGTTCTGTGTATACCCCTGCTAGCTGCTTTTATTTTTTTTCTGCACTGCATGGTGCCAGCTGCTGCCCCCCAGCACCACGTGGCAGCTAGGCTTTGGGTGGGGGTCATGCTTGGACGAGAAACTTCTTTTCAGCCACTTACATTTTGTCCTGACCCCCACATCCACTTCCTTCCCTCCCCCCAGAGGCACCACACAGTCCAGAACATTCCTGCACTCAGCTGCATCATGTGGCTTGACCCCAAACCAATAAAAGGAGGTGCTTCACAAGGTGTCAGGCAGCTTGCACATGGTGAGGGTCACAGTTTTGGGGGACTGTCTGTAGCCGGGGGGGTTTTAGCCACCCAGAGGAAATCTCCCTCGGCACTCACAATTTTGGGGGCTAGCTGTAGCCAGGGGTCTGTTAGCTACCCAGGGGAAGTCTCCTTTGGCAGTCATGGGTTTTGGCGCTGGCTGTAGTTGGGGGTCTTTCAGCCGCCTGGGGACGTCTCCCTTGGCGGACATGATTTTCGGTCAATGGAAGAAAATACTTTGTCACTACAGTGGCTGTCCTCTGGGACCAAACTTTTCATATGGGCTTTATCAAAGGCCAAAGGGGCTGGCTTTATTTGGGGATCTTTTATCCTCCCGGAGATGTAACTGTTTCAATGATTTATTAGCGTTTCAGTGTAGCAACTGTGTCTACTTAAACATAAGGGTCTTCTTTCCTAGAAGGCCTAAATCCAGCTTCAAGTTCCTATATAAGGAAAGGGTCTCTGTGGGCGGTTGCGATTATCATGGCTGTCAAAAGTCTGCAGTGTTTTTGCCATCCTGAGCCATTACTGATGAATCATTTGAGTTTCAGTGTAGTACCTGTGTCTACTTAAACATATTTAGAACAGCAGGGGAAAGAGGGGAATGAAATGTGGGAAAATGTCATCATACACCCATATCTACTTGTGGGGCCAGAAGGAACTGTGGAATAGGTTCCCACAATACTCTGCTGTAGCACTCGATTTCAGCTATTTGTGTGTGGCAGCAGTAAGTCGATTTTGTGGGGAGCATGTGGGAAGGTGAAGATGCCCAAAATCAAATGGAGAAAACCCAGTGGTAGGAAGTCAATTTTAATAAAATCGATTTTATCTCATAGGCCGTGTCTACATGTGCACAGTATTTCAAAAAGACCAGCTCTCTTTTGAAAGAGTGAAGGGAGCGTCTACACGTACCATGCACTCTTTCGATGTGAAATCGAAGGAATGCAGCCCCGACATCGAAAGCTGGACCCCGATCCCGCATGGGAAAAGCGCCACCCATTGAAAAACGACATCAAAAGAAGGCATGTGTAGATGCGCCACGGCCCGCTCTTTTGAAAGAGAAGTCCTCCACAAAGGCGCCCAGTCCGAGCGTGGAGACGCCCTGCCCCACCAAGCGGAGCTCTATGACCCGCGCGTCCAGCCGTTCTTAAAGCCACACGGACCCAGAAACCCCATGGCAGGAAGCTGAGAGTGGGCAAGCTGAGAAAGCACGAGCTCCAGGCAGCAGGCCCTCTCAGCCACACCTGACAACACCGACAGGCACATGGCCAGCTCCTGGCAGTTCCCTAAGCCCCAGGTCCCCCCTCAGAGCCCCTACAGGGCTCCCAGGGGTCAGTCACCAAAAAAAAAGAAAAGGGGCCCCTCCTGGATGGACCGTGAACTGAGAGACCTCCTGGGCCTCTGGAGGGAAGAGGAGGTCCTCTGGGAGATGGGGGTAAAGCGGAGGAACACCGCTGCCTTCGCCCACCTTGCCCAGAGACTGACCAGCCAAGGCCACCTGGAGTGGACCCCAGAGCAAGTCCAGAGCAGAGTTAAAGAGCTCCTGCAGGGCTATGCCCAGGTCTGGGACAAGGCCGGGTGCTCAGGGGCAGGCCCCTCCACCTGCCCCTACTATAGGGAGCACCATAGCATCCTGGGGCCCCGGGACAGCTCCCCACCAAAAGTAGTCCTGGACAGCTCGGCAGACCAGCCTGAGCCAGAGGAGCTGCAGGAGCCAGGACCAGCCAGCCCGAGCCAGGGGGCAGACACCACCCGGGACTGGTCCAGCAAAGAGGGCGACCTCGTCATCGACATCCCCTCACGGTCATCCAGCTGGGCCACAGGGAGCCAGGCATCCCCGGAGACCCTCGAGGTCCCCCCAAGTAAGTGCACAGCGGGGCCAGCATGCCTGCGGGCGGGGCAGGGTTGGCACCCCTGACAGTGGCCTGGGCACAGGCCCGGAGGCCCAGGGCCACACACCCCAGCCAGCCACAGCCTGGAACACGCCCTCTGCACCTGCCAGTGCCACCCAGCACCCAGACCCATGGACAGGTCCAGGCACCCACTTGCCCAGTGGGACGCCTGTGTCAGTCCACAGCCAGGGATGGTTCCACCCAGTGGGGAAGCCCATGTGCACTTGACGCCACAGGGGTGCCATGTCCACCATGGCCAGGCCCTGGGAGGGTCGGGGGAGGCGAGGCCCCAGGGGGACAGGGTCCCGGGGGGAATGGCGACGAGGTCCTGCTTGGAGACTAACGTGCTATCCATCACCCCTTGCAGGTGCAGCAAGTGATGGCCCACGCAGTCCATCGGCGTCAGTGATCCCCGAGAGCCCCCCAGAGGCATCGGACAGGGGCCTGGCACCCTCAGCAGCAGCGTTACGCTGGGTGCGCAGCCGGAGGTCACACCAGCACCCAGTGGATGACACCACCAACCTCTGCCAGGCGGAGCTTATGGAGCACCGGCTCTGGCTGGAGGAGTCCGACTTGGCGTGGCGGAGGGAGGCCTGGGACAGGCTCATGTCCCGCCTGGATGCCATCCATGGGACTTTGCAGGAGCATGTGCGCAATGTGGCCCGGCTCCTAGCCCTCCGCACCACCCCCAGCTGCCCAATCCCCTGAACCTCCTGCAGGGCCCCCCCTAGAAAGGTCCCACCCAGGGTCCCCTGCCCACCCCACACCCCCCACAGAGCCCTCCAGCCCACCTCACACAGATGCCCCCCCGCCGTCCCACCACACCCATACCTTCTGGTGCTCCCCGCCCCGTCCCTGCCCCGCCATGGCACCCGCTCCCGGGGGGGAAGGGGATCTCAGGGCCAGTGTGGCTCTCGGCCCACAACTGCCTTGCCCAAGTGACCCTGCCAAGTCTGGCCCCCTCCCAACCCCCTTCCGAGTTCAGGCCCCCTGTCCCAGTTCTAGCCCCCTCCCTACCCCCCTCCAAGTTCAGGCCCCCTAGTCCCTCTCCCAGTTCTAGCCCCTGCCCTAAACCCCCCCACACACACATTGTACATAGTTGTTGAACTTTTACACCATAGTTTTTTACAGTTTATTATTGACAAAGGTTTATATTGTGCACCACTACCCATGTCCCGTGGTCCCATGGCGGGGGAGGCACAGCACGGTGGTGGTGGTGGTGCATGTGATGGGGGGTGGATGTATGGGTGGAGGGGGAGGTGTGGGCATTGAGGTGCTCAGTGCAGCCCTGGGGCAAGACTTGCACGAAGGGCCTCATGGATGCGGACACTGTTGAGGTTCGCCTGGCAGCTGGCAACAGCAGCCGGCTGCTCAAACCCCATTCTGGCCTCAGCTGCCCACCCCTGGATGTAGGCATCCCCATTGGCCTCCACAATGTTGTGGAGGACGCAGCAGGCGCCCACCATTTGTGGGACATTGAGCATCCCCACCTTGAGGCAGGCAAGAAGGCACTGGCACCACCCCTTGAGGCACCCAAAGGCCCGCTCAACCACGTGCCAGGCCTGGTTGAGGGGGCGTTGAAGGTCTCCCTGCTGGGGTTGAGGTGGCCAGTATAGGGTCACATCAGCCACGGCAGTAGGAGGTGTGCCGCATCTGCAACTACACATAGTGGCATGGTGGTGTCCCCAGCTGGCATTTCCCGCTGGGGGATGAAGGTGCCGGCCTCCATAGGCCGGCAGAGGACAGAATTGCGGAAGACCCTGGTGTCATGGGTTCACCCCAAGCAGCCCACGTAGATGTCCATGAACTGGCCTTTGTGGTCCACCAGGGCCTGGAGGACCACCGAGTGGTAGCCCTTCCGGTTGATATAGCGGCCGACACTGTGTGCTGGGGCGTGGATGTGGATGTGCTTCCCGTCCAGGGCACCAAAGCAGTTCGGGAACCCCAACGAAGAGAAACCCTCGATGATGAGTCCAGATCCCCGACGCAGATGACCCGGTGCAGAAGCATGGCATTCAGGGCATGGACAACCTGCAGGGAGGGAGGCCGTGCACTCTCATGAGGATGTGGCAGGGTGTTCCCATCTGGTGACCCTCTCCTGCCCCCCCAGCCAGTGACCCCCCTGGCCCCCCCAGCCGGCGACCCCCGAGGGGTCCCTGTGTCCATGGGCCCCCTTCCCCCTTCGCGTGGTGGGAGTGTGCCCTGGGCCTGGCTTACCTCCATGAGCACTGCTCCAACAGTGGCCTTGCCCACCCCAAACTGGTGACCCCCTGAGCGGTAGGAGTCCGGGGTGGCCAGTTTCCAAACCACGATGGTGACTTGCTTCCTGAGGGGGAGCGCAGGCCGCATGGTGGTGTCCTGATGCCTCAATGCAGGTGCCAGCCAGTGACACAGTTCCTGGAAGGTGTCCTGGCTCATGCGAGAGTTCCAGAGCCAGGTGACATCATTCCGTTGCCCCAGAACCAGTCGCTCCCACCAGTCCATGCTGCTGGGGCGGCTCCACAGGCACCAGGGTGCAAGGGGGTGGGGTGTAGGCTGGGCGTGCTCCGTGTCCTCAGGGGGGGCTGTTCTGTCTCCCAAGGAGGAGGGGAGCAGCTGCAGCAACTGTGCAGACAACGTGGGCAACAGTGTCCACGATGTCTGCATCCAGTGCAAGGAGCAGGGTGTCGTCGGCCATGATGCTGCTGCGCTGGGGTCCTGCATTGCTCCTGGCAGCTCGGCAGGCCTCGGTTAGTGCAGGGCTGGGGAGGTAAAGAGGGGCCCTTTAAGGCGGCAGCTGGCTGCGGGCCCTGGAAAGGCTTGGCGGCCATGAGACCCCGTCCACGGCATCTCCGCCTCCCTTCTTTCAAAAGAGCGCTCATACACGTGTGGACGCTCTCTTTCGAAACAATGGGAGGGGGGTCTTCGAAAGAGGGGTCGGAACTGCGATCTGCCTTTGCCGTGTGGTCGTGTTCTTTCAAAAGACGGTATATCAATTTCTGAATTTTGATTTTGCTCTTTTGATGGTGGGCTCCCCTGTAGACGCAGCCATAGTGTAGATGCAGCCTGATAGTACAATGCTAACCACTCCCAATAAGATAGATGAATTTTTCTTGTTGACCAGTCAGGATCAGATTTACCTAGGGGACTCCAGTTTCTGTAGTGTCATTTGCACAGCGTTGAGGTCTGGCAGCCATGATCTTAGAGCTGTGTCCTGGAGTTGGTTCCCTAAGAATCTCCTTTTGGGCCCCAGTTTATACAGTGAAACTGGAGTTCTGCTTTCCTATAAGTTAACCAATTATTTTGTTAAAACTTTGCTAACTGATCCTAATGTACTGTATGTAACAGAAGAAACCAATCACAGATCTCCATGTCAACTGATTTACACCTAGCAAAATACAGCAGATAGAAAATTAAAAGCCAGACAGAGATCATACAGACCAACAATGGGAAAATGGGGACCATAATGATAGAATAAAGGAATGAGAATTTCACACTCCCAACAACTGACAGGATAAGAAATGTTGTCAGACTAAGGGATAGCTCAGTGGCTTGAGTATTGGCCTGTTAAACCCAGGGTTGTCAGCTCAATCCTTGAAGAGGCCATTGAGGGACTGGGGCAAACAGATGGCAGGGATAGCACTTGTTTCTGCCAAGAGGACAGGGGACTGGACTAGCTGACCTCCTGAGGTCCCTTCCAGTTCTGGGAGATGCATACCTCCAATGATATCTTCTGAGCTGTTACTTCTCTGGTGAATTGGGTTGCCATTAGCCCAGGGTCTCCTTCCTGACAGCCTGGTATTATACTATTTAGATGGAATGTGAGTAAGTGACTCCCTGTTTTCAGCTAATCACTTCTGCTCTTTCAGTCTGGCTGCCCATGAAGGCCTTAGGCATTAGGCCTTCCAATATGGCTAATGGGCATCCAATATGCTACAGAAAAAGGCCTTATCCTACACACCATGGGCTCTTCCTTTTACTACCTTTAACCAAAACCCAACCCAGATGTAAACAGGCAGCTGCAGTTTCTTTAAATACAAACTGTCTCAGCTGTTGCCTCAGTGCTCCCTGTCTGAGGGGAGCAGAGAGCAGCTTCCATATTCAGGAGCAGTGCTGGCAGATTCAGACTGAACACCAGTCACCCTCAGGTCTGAGTCTCAAGACCTTCATCTTAGACACTTTTGCATAGTCCCAGAAAATTGCAGCTGCCTTTTTCAGTCCCTTATGTACCTGAGCCCAAACCTGTCAGAATCTTAAACAGACCACTACATAGAGCACTTGTGATAATGAGACCTGCCAACAGGAGGCGGCTGCATTCTGCACAGAAGTAAGTGTTGCCTCTGCAAACACCGTATGTTTTAATAATCCAGCGTGGAATTGTGAGAGACCAAATTATGGTGACTGGAAGGAAAAGGCACATTTTCTCAGCAAGCCAAAGGGAGAATTTGTTTTAAACCACTGCTGAGGTTACTGATGATAAGATTATTGATGTGTCTGATAGAGCCCTGAGGATTTGCACTTCCTTAATGAACTGTGGACAGATAATTATTTGGTTCCAAAGATATTACTCAAATTAGCCAGTGATTGAAGAGGAAGAAGGCACTGCACCATGATTAGATCCTTGATTGTAAAGCATTTTTATGTTCTGTTACAGAATGATGTCCATTAATGTTCCGTGCTAACATCTGTTCATATGCATCTGTGCAAACTATATTGTTTTAAAGCTTCATTTTAATTTGTGTTAGCCAATCTGTTAAGAAACTGCAATTTGCTGTAAAGCTCCACTTCTTTTTTGGCATACTTTGGACCTTTGTCTGAATTCAAAGTGACTAATTCAACTAATAGAAGAACGGTAAAAACCAGAGAAATTAGTACAGCCAAGTGCTAAAGTAAAAGGAAAAACAGACTAACTGAAACATGCAGAACAAAGGCCGCACTTTAGGGAGACAAACAAGGGGGAAATGCTGACTTCAGCATGGTGTTGTGATACTGAAGCAGCGAGGAAAGAAAAGAGAGGCTGTCTTTGAAATAACAGGATAAAAGAAGGTGGCCAAGACCAGGATCACATTCGTGTTAAGGCAGCTTCTCCCATTAAGATCAAAACCGCATACATTTTAGTGGCAAAGGCGGTACAGCATCTGTAAACTCCAATCTGGTTATTCTGTTATTGTCGCCATATGCATATAAGCATGCACACACCACTCCCTGTTTGTCTTGCCTTTAGTTTGGCCAATGCAGATGAGAAGGAATGAGTCAGAGTCATTTGCTGAAATCAGCACCCTGTGTGTCATGCTGCAATTGAACAGACAACGTAAGTTAAGCTTGCAGCAAGAAATAGAACAGAATTAAGATGCCTAGTAAGGATTTAATTTTTCTTAAAGCAGCAGCCTTTCTTCCAGCAACGAGAGAGCAATTATTCATTTTCAGAATAAAGGAGAAATCACACCTGAACAGTCACTGAAAAAAGTGTACCTAGGACACTCTCTAGGAGTGATGATCACTTTTAGCTATTAAGCACCTGTTTTCTAGGAGAAGATTGATTTTATTTATTCATAGGGACACGAGATGCCCTGAAAATATTAGACACAGCACAAAAATGCAACTACATTTAACAGATTAAGCTCCTTGGTAGAACAGATCATTTCAACCACTTACAGGAGATGTCTATTTAATCAGTGATGCACCCTAAAGTGCTTTATATAATCAACATGGGAGACAAAGATGGTTAAACTCATGTTTTGAAGGTCTGACTCTCAAATGGGGCCACGTTCATCTGTGGTGCAATCTTACTGACTCAATGGAATTACACCAGAAACGTACTGGGAGAAGAATAAAAAGAGTGTCAAAAACTGCTCCGTGCCCCTCCAACAGCTGCCAACACCTCTCTTTCCCGTGATAAGACCTGCAGCTCCAGAATCGGGCTGGTCAGACATCAACAGGCTCACAAATAGAAGAGTGACATGAAGACATCCTACTTGTTATCGAGTGACCACCTAGGGAGAAAGACAGAGAAAAGACTGGGGCCACTGTTCTAATTCATTTTTCTATAATACCCATCTGCACAAATGAAAGCAGAGCAATAGAATCAACTTGCTTCTAACTGTTCTCTGTCATACATATACAGGTTGAACCTCTCTCGTCCAGCACCCTCCAGGCCTGATCAGTGCTGGATGAGAGAATTTGCTGGATGGCAGGAAGTCAATATTTTTAGCACACTGCCAACACTTCCACTCCTTACTGGGCTCGTAGAAGACATTTAGGCAATGGGGGAAAAAGTTTCCAAAAAAGTTAATTGAGTAAAAGTGCAGCTATTTTGCAAAAAAATGTAATTAAGTCAAAGTCAAAGTATCATTCTGGAAACCTACTTGGGTTAAAGTACAGAGGTGTCGCATCTTAATTGTACTTGAATAGCCATAACTAAAAAGTAGCCTTCCTATGGAAATCTGTGGTTAACCACCTGAGTTGTTATAGGACTCCATTATTTTTCATATATCTACCTATATACACCCCCTCACACAAAATGTGCATATCTATGCATATAAACTTAGCGGTGGGTGGGTGGGTGGGTGTGTGTATTATATACTATATACCCCCCCACACACTACACATTTATATTTCAAATCTGGAAATTAAATGTACATTCATCCCTTGTTAAATGAGTACTTTATGAGTACTCGCTTATACAAGGAGCACATACACCTCTCTTAGTTCACTCGATGAGTGAACTCCCCCACAAATATGAGCATAACCCCCTCCCCGCGGCTCCAACCTCCCTAGCCTGCCCCCCCAGCAGCCCCACAGACTCAATCTGCCGCAGCCTAACCCCACCCCCGCCACTGGCCCTGTGGCCCCATGCTGCGGCAGCCTGAAAGCTCTGCGCCCCTCAGCCTGACCCCCCCTGCCCCATGGCCCCAAACCGTGACAGCCAGACCCCCTTACCGGTCCCACAGCCAGACCCCCTCTGCAGCCTGAGCACCCGCCCCCGGCCCTGCAGCCTGAACCTCCCCCTCCTCGCAGCCCCAAACCATGGCAGCCACACCACCTTCCCGGCCCTGCAGCCAGATCCCCCTGCAGCTCTGCAGCCTGACCCCCCTCCGCTGGCCCCATAGGCCCAAACTAGGCAGCCAGACCCCCCTGCAGCCCTGCAGCCAGATCTCCCTGCCACCTGTATCCCCTGCAGCTCCAAACCGCAGCAGCCTGAACCCCCCCATGCACCCAACCCACCACCAGATTTTAACCCTCCTTTCCACTCATGGCCCCAAACTACCCCTAGCCTTTAACCCTACCCCACCCAAGGTTCACTCACATTTCAAAAGCAGCACCACCTGCTGCCACTCCTTCCCCGAGTTAGGAGCCCTAGGAACCAATCGGAGACTTTTAAATGTATTTTAATAGGAATTTAGTGTCCCTCTCACGTGTTTTCACATACAAGCAGAAAGTTGGGAACCAATTGAACTCGTATAGCGAGGGATGAGTTTAGTCATAGCCTTCATTTACAAAGCTAAAGAGTAACCAAATTAAATATCAAAACAAAAAGCAGTCAAGTAGCACTTTAAAGACGAGCAAAATAGTTTATTAGGTGAGCTTTCGTGGGACAGACCCACTTCTTCAGACCATAGCCAGACCAGAGTCTGTTCTGGTCTGGCTATGGTCTGAAGAAGTAGATCTGTCCCACGAAAGCTCACCTAATAAACTATTTTGCTAATCTTTAAAGTGCTACTTGACTGCTTTTTGTTTTGATAGTGTATAGACCAGCATGGCTTCCCCTCTGCTACAAATTAAATATAGGAGTCAAATTACAGAAATTATAAAGAGTCAAAAAGCTTAAAACATATTACACAAAGTTATAAAAAATAAAACTTGCATTCCACCAACTCTTTTCATAAACCAGAATAGAAAGGGTGCAGCATTGCAGAGGGGATGGGCAAAGCCTATATTCCCACTGACTTCCTCTGAGTTTAAGTGCCTCATTGAAACTGCAAGTCAAAACAATCACACCTTATCTTCAGATTCTCCTACTAGGAACCTCAGTGACTTTCAGAGCATGAAGAAAGTTTGCAGGTTGAGACGGAGCAAAGAAAGATTCCTTATTCTTAATCTTGATGGAAGAACAATACTGTGCTCAAAAATTTCTCAGGTCAGGGGCTTTAACCTGAGAGATTTCAGCACACTGATAAGTACAGTTTGTAGTGAGAACAGAAACAAAACCTGAGAGTATGGCTGTGTCATCAAGAACTGACTAAAACTTGTATTTCAGCCATCCAGACAGTCATCACCCACTGTGACTCATTTCCCTGGGAGACCCAAGGGAGAGCCGACTTCAGTAACAGCTACGTCCTCTGCACCCACTCGCCTGCCTCACATTGGGGAAGCAGCAGTAGCAGCCCCCCCCACCCCCCACTCTCCCCAAAAAAGTGAGCAAAACTTCTAAGCCTGCCAGGGAAGCAGGAAGATGGGAGGACCAACTACTGGTAGAGGAGGGGCACAGTTAAAAGATTCCCACCTCAAAAGTCATATCCCACTCCCCAGCTTGTAGCCCAGCCCTCCTCCTCAGTTCCCCTGTGGGGCTCTTAGGAGGAAAGAGAAGAGGGTGGATGCACACCTGGTCCACAGTAACACACACCCAGATAGCACAGTTGCTTCAAATCCCAGCCAGCCAGCACACAGAGGGAAGCCACACATACACTAACACCTGCCCACCAAGCCCCAGCCAGTCAGAACAAGGAGAATCCACACACACACTTCTTCAATTCCCACCAAAATCAGCTGCCCACCCTAACTCCAAGCCTCTTCCAACACAGCCTACCCCACCCTCTTGCCACAGGGCTTTTACAGGAGGTTCCCTGCCCCAGGGAGAATGGAGAGCCCCTGACCTGGGCACCCACCTTGCTGCTTCTCCCACCAGAGCAAAGGAACTCCCTGAGACACAGTAAGTGTTGCTGTCCTACCTGCCCTTGGCTGAGATGCTGGGTTTCCTCTCCTACATAACGGGCTGGTGGCAGGTAAAGTCACATGGAACTATTTATGTGCACCCCCTTCCGTACATTCCCCTGGGCAGCAGCTCTGGTTGCTCAGGTCTAGGGCTGGTAGTGCCTGCATAGATACTGTTTTTGACTGAAAGGTGTTGATGCAGCTGTTAAAAGGGTTCTTCTTTGGCGGGGTCATTGTACTTGTTGGTTATTTAAAAATAAATGTCACGTCATGATGATTGGATAATTGCACATGCAGCTGTACTTTAGCTGCATAACTGGCTTGCACAACTGTTAGTGGGGCGATGAAAGTATTGAGTAACAGCACTTTCGGAAATGGTTGGTGAGTAGAAAAATGCAATATTTTCTTTAAAAATACTTGAGTAAAAGTACAAAGTTTCACACAAATAAATTACCTAAGTAAAGTACAAGTCCTGAAAATTGTACTTGGCTAGTATTTCTACTTAGTTACTTTCTGCCTCAGCATTTAGGGCTAAACTATGCTAAGTAACAGCACAGAACACTGAGGACCAGGACCGGTGGTTGTAAACAAATGTTATGACACCACAGGAAATTTGGCCAAACCCACGATAAGTAGTTGCCCGGCTAACTAAAAATCATACAGTTTACAGAGTTTGCCAGATGAGAGAGATCTGGATAAGAGAGGTTCAACCTGTAGGAGATCTGTATATAACAAGACATCTGTTAGAAATAATAGAATTCTTTGCTGTTAACATCTACCAGATTTAATATGAACAAATAAAACTCAGCAAACCAAACCTAGGGACAAGTTAGAACAAATTACTAGAGTGTGTCCAATTGTTCATACAGACAAAGAATGGAGGGAACGCTTGTGTGTGCAAACACACTTTTTCTGTTTTGTTTCAGTCATGGGCTGGTGAACATATAATTGACAGTAAAGCTTTCAATTTCCTTTGGATTTCTTATTAGAAATGGAGAGATGGCTAGGCAAGCTAAGAAAACTTACCTTGTTGTCCAATGAGCAAAACTGTACTTGTTAATCTTCCTGGAAGCTGCTGTAGTATTAGTAATGATGAGTCATTAGTAGTGGATGTCATTATTTCTTTATGAACACAGAGGTATTATGAACCATTTTCTTCTTGCACCAGTAGAGGTGAAGAGAGATTTTTCATGGGGGCCCTAAGTTTGAAACAGAGGCCATCCATCCTCCAAAATAAAATAATCCTGGAGACAAAATACTTTAAGAGTGAAGAGTACAAAAAAGGAAGACACAGAGAGGACTCTGTGGGGTCATTTCCCAAAGATGTAGGGGCTGGGAAAGTGATCAAGGGAGAGGCCAGAGAAGGCCCCAGGGCTGTGGGGTCACAGTCTTAGCACAGAAATGGTGTGGAGGCAATGGTTTAGGGCAAATCACCACTTCATCTTAACCTATCTCAGACAACCCTGCTCACCAGAAAAGCTGGACGTACACAGATCCATGGGGCAGGATCTAATGCATCCAAGGGAGTTGGCGGATGTCATTGCAGAACCATTGGCCATTATCTTTTAAACTTAGAACATAAGACTCTCACACACTGCTACAGGTTGGGGACCTACTGACAGCAGTTCTACAGGAAAGGACCTGGGCATTACACTAAATGAGAAGGTGAACATGAATCAACAATGTGTCCTTGTAGCCAAGATGGCTAACAAGCTTCATGAGTAGGTACATTGTCAGCACATCTAGGGAAGTGATTATTCCTCTTTATTCAGCACTGGTGAGGCCACATCTGGAATACTGTGTCCAATTCTGGGCCCCCACTCCCATTACAAAAAGGATGTGGGTGCCTGGATGATTAGGGGCCTGAAGCACAGGACTTATGAGGAGAGGTTGAGTGATATAGGCTTATTTGGTCTACAGAAGTGGGGGGGATTTGACAGCAGCCTTCAACTACCTGAAGGGGGATTACAAAGAAGATGGAAAGAGTCGGTTTTCGGTGGTGACAGATGACAAAACAAGGAGCAATGGTCTCAAGCTGCAGTAGGAGAGGTCTAGGTTGGCAATTAGGAAAAACTATTTCACCAGAAAGGTGGTGATGCTCTGGAATAGGTTACCAAGAGAGGTGATGGAATCTCCATCCCTAGAAGTTTGTTAAGTCCTCACTTGACAAAGCCCTGACTGGGATGATTTCATTGGGATTGGTCCTACTTTGAGCAGGGGCTTGGACCTGATGACTTTCTGAGGTCTCTTCCATTCCTATGATTCTATGACCAGTGTGAAAAGAATTAAGAGAGTGTTTAACAAGCTGCGAGACAGATGATAGATGCAATCGCACAAACTAACCATGGATGCTTCATTGCCTAATGAAAGTGACTGGAATATCTAGATAGCAATGAGTTTTACAAGACATCTAACACCACAAACTACAAATGCATCTGCACAAAAGTTTTTGCAGTTGTGTTTGTTTATTTGGGGGGAGAGATCTGTGGAAGCTTTACTTTTCAGATCGTATCAGAATGATTTCAGTGACATCTTGAATATTTCCTACATTTCTATCCAAAAAATATTCTTGACCCTAAGAAAGTCCAATACTCCAGTGAGATCCAGGGAGACCTATGGAAGCAGCCATATTGTATTAGTAATTGTGTTAAAAAAATCACCAAAAGCCCTATATTAAAGGCTTATTGCTGTTAACAGGAAAAAACAACAATTGGACTTGTCAGGCAGATCATTAGAACAGATTGTAATTAAGCCTCCATCAAATTTACAAGATCCAGACCAAATTCCGTCAGAAAATGCAAGTGTCATTCAGAAACAGAGCCGCAAATTGTCTGAAGAACACCAATGTGATTTCCTTTACTTCCCTACACAAGAACCCTTCCAATCTTTTGGAAATGTGACCCCATTCATTAAACACAATAAGAACACTATGGCTTTGTCTACACCACAGCGATCTGTCAACCGAAGTTGCTGTCAGAAGATATCTTCCGACAAAACTGCTCTCAACAGATTTCAGCCGCACACAAAGTTATTGATTTAAACCCTTGTACTCCAAGTAGAGCATAGGTCATCTACAAGTCTCCTCCACTTCACTCTCCACATCTTTCACTTCACACAAAAGCAGATTAAAAAAGTGATCCTCTCTGTTGACAGAGCGGCCAGACTGCCGGGCCCCTTTTTCAACAAAACTGCCGACCAGAAGCACAGCAGACAGGGCTGCCCGTTGACCTGGAAGCACTGGCTGTTGACAGAGGGCCCCTGGAGTGTCCACATGGCTTTTTTGTTGACAGACGCTGTCAAGAAAGGCATTCTGCCACATGGAGGAGAGGCAGAAGGCTGTTGAGGCAGAAGTTCTGTTGAGAGTATGTCGACAGAACATATTTTTACTGTGGACACGCTGTGAGTTTTGTTGACAAAACAAAACTCTCTAGTGTAGATATAGCCTAAGAGTAAATTCCCTTTCTCTGGATTCTGGTGCACACTCTCACTGGCATGGATATAACTCCCTATTCCTGTGAGCAATGCAAAGCAGCACCGGATCTCAGCTCACTCACAGTAGCAAGCTATCGCCCTCATTCTGTCCTGGACAAGCAGTTCATCCATGGTTACCAATGAGGGCCAGCAATGGCAGCCTTCCCACTGGAAATGAGATATTACCAGCTTCCTAATAGAACAGTCCATTGGATTCTAGCCCTAGAAAATCCCACAGCTACCAGACATTACAGCATTCTGCCTGGAAACCTGCTACTGCATATTCCACAAGTTACAAAACTTTAGTTAGAATCTCTGCTCCTCTGAGGACTGTGAACTCAGGCTACAGTTACACTGCAGTGCTCTGTGGACAGAAGTCACTGTCAGAAGAGATTTCCCAACAAAACTGTCGACAGAGTGCAGACACACACAAAAGCCAATCAGAAGAGCACTCCCCTCCATTGACAGAGTAGCTGGCTACTCTCCCGACAAAGCAGGCACCGGGAAACACAACAGACAGAGCTGCCTATTGTTTCATATGGCCTGTGTCTGTTAACAGAAGGCCCCCAAGAGCATCCATATAGCTTTTTTGTCAATAGAATACGTCAACAGCACTGTTATGCCTCGTGGTCGAGAGGCAGACCTCTGCCAGCGAAACTGCTGAGTTTTGTCAACAAACTGTCAACAAAATGCATTTTGTCTGTCCAGAATGCATTTTCCACCAGTTTTGCCAACAAAACCAGGGTTTGTCAGCAAAACTTGCTAGTAACCTTAGATTCCATACTAAGCAGCCAGAATTTCAGGGGTAAATGAACAAACTCAAGTAGTATCTATTGTCAGATTTCTGAAACATTGACTGTTATTTTTGTTCCTGTCATTTTTGAAGACAAGTTTCAAACCCAGTTTTGCATCCATCATGGCAAGTAAGTTGATATGTGGGAGCATCATCAGATATACAGAATAAAAATAGTGTAAATTGCTAAAATACCCATGCCCATGAAAATACAAACACAAAATAAGAGACTCGGAAAAGAGAAGGCAGAATATTGGGAAGTAAATTATTTAAAAGTCACTTTTAAAACTTTTCTGAAATTGATTTTCCATGAAATATGGAAAATATGACAGAGATGAAGATTTATTGGTGCTCTTTGGGTCACTTGAAGAAATCAACTGTCTTCTCCACTTGTGCATAATGTAATCATCTGAAATTTATACCAAGAAAAGCTTTATAGTCACCTAATTCTATCACGTATCCTATCTTGGTATTATTGACATATATGCACCCATAAATTGGAACGTCATTTCAAAGGTTCTTTTCCATACATGTATAGAGAGTTATACTGTATAGTTGGACAAAACTTTGGTAACAAGAGGCCATGTCTTTCTCTGCATGCCAACAGTGACCAGCACGAGGGGGCTGTGATCCTGATTAAGACCTTTGAGCAGTATTATAATAAAATAGTAAGCACTATCCTTCATGGTGTTGCAGAATACTTCCTGAAATATTGAATGATTTGAATTTGAGATACTTAACTCTTAGCATGATCTGCCCCATCATCAAAAATGAATGACTCCAATAAATCCCCTGGAAGCCATAATGTTACAGTTAGCTGTTGATTAAAGTATTAATGGTTCCACCCTTTGTACTAAGGATACTGCAGTCAAGGCCAGATTATGAAAGGGGCTTGAGGGCCTGCATCCCAGGGTCCCTTTAGCCCAGAGCCCTGGAATGCAGCCCTCAAAGCCCCTGTGTGCTGCATTCCTGGCCAGTTGCCATTTTCCGCTGCCTACGAGCCAGGGCTGAAGCTGCATTGCTTCCCTTCAGGCTTTCCCCTGCTTCTCCCATTGGCCAGAGTGGGACAGGTTGGGACAGAACCACTTACTTTCCCCCCTGCCAGACTGGACCTGCCCCAAGTAAGTGCCCCATCCCCTGCTGCTCCCCCACCCCCATACTCCCAGACCCTGCCACCAAACCCCAGCCCACTCCGGACCTTAGCTCCTGCCCAGACCGCACACCCACATCCACAGCCTGCTCCTGCACCCTGCCTCCTTTCTGCACCCCCCCAGACTGCTTCCGCACACTACTCTTCCCCAGACCACACACCCCCACCTGTTCTCAGAAGCTCCCTCCCACACACTGAGCTGCTCATTTTTGTCCCCACCTGGAAGTGAGGGGAGGTTCATAAAAATCTACTAGCCCCAGGCCCTGGGAAGAGTTAATCCAACCCTGACTGCAGTAATAAGTGACCAAGATCATTGCATGTGTTTTCATTTTAGAAAAAATTAAAATCATGTTAGGTTAGGGTCACTGAGAACACCATGTCTAACGCCTACAGGCTTATGTATATTAATCATTCCAACCAGTACCGAGCTGCACATACACCTTCAGGGAGAAAAGCCATGCTGTCAGCAAAAAACACAGCAAAATTCCTTTTGAAACTGAAGAAACTGCAGTTGGCTAGACTGCAAACCACTACATTTTTCATTGCCACATTAGTCATTTCTTTCTTCTACAAAGCAGAATCTCTTCTCATCCTAAAAAAGCAGTACCAGAGTCACCTTCATATCTGAGAGCATTTTGTGTTCTGTTAGGCAAACTCCTCTTGCTGTAACAGAAATTTGTTCACGATGATTAAAAATGGTACAAGAATGGCACCATGCTGGTGGGTCATTTTAGAAGATTCTTTCCTACCTGCTCACAATACAAGTATTGTAAATTAGTTATACTTCGGGGATTCTCCACCCTCAAGGCCCATGTGGGTGATTTTATTACTTTGGAAAGGTGCCACCAAGCTGAGAGTCCCAGAGACCAAGTCCCTCCGCGTTGCTGGAGAAGAAGCACAGTGTTTCAAGTGGCAGGACAATCTTCCCTTAACAAAGCATCTCCAGTTCACTCTTCACTATTCACTCTTTGGTAATTCCAACACTCACAGCAAGGATGAGAATTTTACTATACACAAGTGCATGAGCAAGGATGATACTTTTACTTTGTCTGTATCATTACAGTCAGCTCAGAGGTGCCAAAGAGCAGAATGTAACTTTGAGCTTGTAAAACTGTTACATTGGAAAACTCAGGATTAATGAGAATTGAAAGATGAGTAAGGAAGTGGTTAAATGGTAGACCACCATAGGTAATATTGAAAGGTAATTTGTTAGGCTGGAGGGAGGTTACTAGTGGTGTCCCTCAAGGATTGGTCTAGGAATCAATCTTATTTAATGCTTTCATTAATGACAATAGTACAAAAATGTGAGATTGCTAAAAAAGTGCATGGATGACACAAAGTTGGGAGGTATTGTCAATGAAGAGGAGAATTGGAATATCTTACCAGAACAAATGCATGACCTCGAAAACCGGAACAATAGAAATGGAACGAAATTTAATAGTGCAAAGTCAGACACTTAGGGAGTATCAAATGAATTTTTATTACAAACTGGGTATTAAAGTGACAATCTGTTGTAACTCATGAGACTTCCACATTGCAGAGGCCCCAGATGAAGCCACTTAAAGCTAGTTTGCTATTTAAATGAAGAGGATAACAAATTTGCTTACCACACTGTTTCCACAAAGGAATGTCTCTAGCATTTGGCCAAATACAGATCAGAACATGCATTTAACCCGCAATGAAACACAAGATTAAGTCTCTGAAGCAGCTCTCCCACAGTCAGAGAGCACTGTGAACAAAAGCAGAGTGAGCTTACTGAAATATACTTAAAGCCCCAAGTTTGGGGGAGTAAAGCAACATATGGATTTGCCCATTTCAACTCAGAATATTGGTATAAAATACTCTGGTACCAGTCATATTTCCAATCTTTCTGTCATCCACTACTGACATAAAGCAAGTAGAAGTTGTCAACAGAAAACACACAGAGCCTTGGCATGAGAGAGGATGAGGGATTTGCAAGGTGTCAGTGAAGCAAAGGGCGTGCACCTGAAGTGGGGGGAAGAGTAGAAAAAAAGAAAGGATGAGATTGTTGGCATATGCTATGCACTTGACCCTCTAATGAATGTTTGAAATAAAGGTTAACACAGAATCAGTTTCTATTTTTCAAAAAATTTCCATCTTTCAAGAAGCAAAACTGGTTTACAAAATATTTCATATACCTGGGCAGTCACCATAACTAAGGAGGAGAAACAGAGACGTCACACCCTTGGCAATCTGGCAGTATGACAATGTAGCAGTCTATATCAATGCAAAGGTTTCCCTTCAGAAAGTTCTGCCCATCAGAGAAGGTCACCAGTAAGAAATTATATAGGAAGATACAGCCAAAAGACAATCTACTGAAGGAGATTACACAATGTAAGTTACAGCTATTCAGGCATATCTGCAGAATGAATAAATGATGAACGAAAAATCAAGACCCTGGTATTCGGCATAATGGACAGTTCGCAAAGGAGAGGCAGACCCCACAGAGAATGGCATAGAGTACAGTAGATTGGTGTGGAACTAGCAGTCTACAGAAACAAAGCCACTCTGCACTGGACAGGGAAAGATGGAAAGAAATAGTGAGGGAGGCATCAGACATCAATAGGCGCTCAGCCCACGATTGTTGATGATGATCAGATTGTTAATGATGATGTCTGCCTGCATCCCTCAGAATAGAGCTCTCCATAATGTAGCGACCACGAGAGGCCAATTAAATATCAAACAAGTTGTTTAATCCTCATTTAGCACGTAAAAAAAATAAGGTACAGTAGACCCCCTGCCCCGACTTATGCAGAGGTGGTGTTCCTGCACAACCCCACAGAAGCCAAATTTTGTGTTATTCAGGGGAGCCAGGAAACTGACCAGTGCAGTTTCCTGTCTCCTGTAAGCAGTGCAGAGCTGGAAGCCAGCTCCAGCTACCTGCCACTCAGAGGAGCGGGGAAACTAACCAGCACTGCAGCACTGGTCAGTTTCCCAGCTCCCCTGTGTGGCGGGTAGCCTGGAGCTAGGCACCAGCTCCCCACCAGCCTGAGTCGTGATAAACCAAGATATACACAACTTGAGTGCATGTATCTTGGGGTTCTACTGTAGTTAGGACTACTGTTTGATTCTGAAGCCTAAGGGAACAAGGGAGTGGACGGTGGACAGGATAATAGATGTGATTGCCTGCCAGGTGCGAGCCCATAGAAATGGAAAGTAAAGACCATTCAGTGGCAATGATGATGACATTTTTTTTCCCACAGATTTGATTTCAGTTTCTTAAACTATTATTAAATGGCTGATTCTTCCTCATTTAGGTAGAGAGCTCTATTCTCCTTGCACTAGTGTGTGCCCTTCTCACAGCTAGGGATTTTTTTCCAGCCTGTAATCTTGGCAGTTTACAACAATGTATGGAGGATCCAAATGCCTCGGTTTGAATGGTTCCTTCCCATTGACTTTCGGGCTTGTCATTTGAAACTCCGGAGGCTTCTGTTACCTTAGTGAGTTTAATGGCATCAGCATATTTCATCAAAAAGCACAGAGGAAATAAGGTGCAGCAGCCACCTCACCAGTTCCGGACTATCTGTACTGCCAAGGGGAATGTAAACAGCCACTGTGCCTGCATGGGAGGGGTCTGCATTTCTGGGGATCTTCCTGTGCCAAACAGCACTGCTCCGGCTGCTCTCTGATCTCCATGGCAGCGGCTATGCCTCCTCCCCCAGCCACACACAACTACTGGTCTAGTGGAGCTGCCTGGCCACCCCGCCAGCCAGCCTCCATCCTTTCACTCCACACATTCCCTTCATGGAGAGGTGGAAGGAAGAAACAATGTAACAGGTAAACATGCTAACTGGGTCTCAACACTACTGATAACCCAAAATCAAAGACAAGAAAAGAAAAGGGGTTTCACAAGGGTCTGAGATCCTCCCAACAGCTAAAAACAAGGAGAGTCCAAGTGAGTGAACCCCTGCACCCCTCTTTAATGGGCCCCCGTCTGCATGGGGCATCTGGTAGGGCTGGGATCAGACATTACATCAGACACATTTGGAACTGTGTTGCAGAGCCCCAGGTACATTCCTGTGGTTAAATAAAATAAGGCAGACATCTTGCAAGATTAGTCAGACTTCTACTAATTTAGTACCTTTATACCCTGATCTTCTAACCAGTTCTACCCATAGACACAATAGAGGGGAGTAAATTAATATGCAGAAACCAGCTGGATTTGTTCATACCAAGGCACACAAGATTATTAAGAGATGAACAGGCAGATGGCCTCTCATCCCAGAAAGATACCAGGCAGAAGATGGCATGTAACCCCTGATTTTAGAGGAGCTGGCAGATGGCGACCCACTCTTACCCTATGTCTGTGACAAGGCTGGGGAACTCACAGTCTTACCACACCCTGCCCCACCACAGGAGCAGTGAAGGTGACTCCTCCAGGCTTGCCTAGCATGGCTGCTTCCCTCCAGCCTAGCAGAGCACAGCAGGCTCAGTTAAGAAGAACTGCAAGGCTGGAGCTGGTGCAGAAATGGGGAGCAGCTTCTGACTGCAGACTCTCTCTCTATGCCCACAATGTCTGTTTCTGTAGCCCTGTATGACTGGCTGAAGCAGCCATGGATCATTATGGCTACGTCTACACGTGAAGCCTACATCGAAGTAGCTTATTTCGATGAATAGCGTCTACACGTCCTCCAGGGCCGGCAACGTCGATGTTCAACTTCGACGTTGCTCAGCCCAACATCGAAATAGGCGCAGCGAGGGAACGTCTACACGCCAAAGTAGCACACGTCGAAATAGGGATGCCAGGCACAGCTGCAGACAGGGTCAACGGGCGGACTAGCGCTTCCGGGGCAACAGCTAGCCGCTCCCTTAAAGGGCCCCTCCCACATACACTCAGCCTGCACAGCACGTGGTCTGAGGAGCCATAGGCACACAGACCCCGGGCGCCGCAGTCATGGACCCCCAGCAGCAGCAGCAGCAGCAGCAGCAGCTAGAGGTCCACCCAGCCCTCCCGGCAGGAGCAGGGCTTGTCCTGGCCCATGCCATGTGGGAGGCAGCTGAGTACCTCCTTGCCCCAGGGGAGGAGATGCCCCCAGGGCAGCAGGGCTCAGCCCCTACCCCTGCAGCACCCCGCTCCACCCCCCACCTCACACGCCGGCGGCTGTGGAGCTACCCCACCAGCACTGACTGGTGGGAGCGGCTGGTGCTTGGGGAATGGGACGACGACCACTGGCTCAGGAACTTCAGGATGACCCGGCAGACATTCCTGGAGCTGTGCCAGTGGCTCACCCCCGCACTCAGGCACCGGGACACTGCCATGCGGCGTGCCCTC